>NC_136059.1:1484968221-1485615366 GCF_964261635.1 Lissotriton helveticus
AAAACCATTTGGTATTTTAAGTCCAGTGCAAGGATTTTCAGTGTACCAGACACTTTTTTTTGCCATTTTAGTGCCCCTTTTCCCATGGGAACAAGGAACACTTTGAGACAACTTGCTCCTATGTAGCATTCTCATAGGGGTGTGATTGGTCCACTAAGGGAGCTTCCTTCGATGGTCTTCATATAGTGCCGATAATATCTTGTCAGTGATGCAATGCATTTTGCTCCAAGATATGAATAGCAGATAAGGATATGATTGTGTATATAAAAGTCCGCATCTAGTTGGAGGAGAGGGCAGGACTTCACGCCCAGCATTCCTTGCAGCAACTGACGCCGCCACCGCAACGCCAGCCATTCTGTGCCAGGAGACGTCTAAAAAATCGGCACGTGTCTCGTCCAAGAACGGGCCCGTCTGCGCCCGTCAGAGCCCGGAAGAGGCTGGGCCATCTCATTAAGTCCTTCACGTCTGGACATTAAGGTACTAACTTTAGCAAACTGAAGAGACTTAAAACTTGGGCTGTACAGAACGCGACAGTGTTTGTGGTCATTATCTTATCTTGAGTAAACCTTGAATACAGCACTCGTTAGTAATTGTGTAAACAGAAAGGGACCGAAAGAGGAGGTCCGGGGGCACCCATGAAAGGGAAAATAGCAAAGAAAATCTTAATGAACGTTGGTAGCAACTGCGTCCTTGATCGCACCAACACTTTACTTGTGGAACGTGAGAACATTCTAGAACCTCAAACAGTTGTGTACCCCCTAGTAATAGCCGCACCCTGCTAACTGCAAATACAGGCCTCAGCATTGTACCAGTCATCTACAAAATGTTCACCAAGTCCACAACTAAGAGGCCCGCATCATGCCCTTCTATGGCAGAAAGCTCCAAAGAGAGAGTTCAGCGCAATGCCAGAGCAAGACTCGTTGAGCCCACATGTAACAGACTTCCCCTGCAGCAATAGATTTTCCCCCCTTTCAGACTTGGCCAACAGTCCTCAAGATGCCCTTGTGTGCCCGAAAATGAATGTATCAGGATTTTACCAACAGTCACCCAATCATCTGGGAAGTGCAATAATCAGGCTACTCGTGAGCTCAGGGAGGAGTATTTGTTCCTGAGATCTATAATAGTTGAACTTAAAGGGTTAATGAAAAAGCTTTTGGAAGCCAGTTGTAGCTCCTTCAAAAATACCATGAGAAGTTTAAATCTGGCTAACTAATTGATAGATAGGTTGCAGACCACCCAGCCACCAACTAAGTCCTGAGTGGCCCTTCATACACTTTCTAGACCAGAACTTACCCAGATAAATAAGGATCAAACTCATTGGGCATTTGATACAAGATGCCCCGAAGTAAACCCCATAACTAAACCAAGATCAGGCTGGACCACCCCAGAGGCAAATAGCCACAGCCAGTGGAAGGGGGTTGCACTAAGTAAGAAAGGAAGCCAATCTGTCACACGGAAAAAAAGCCCAAAGAGGGTGGGGAATCATTTAAAAATAAAGCAATACACTGGATCAGACACATAAAGGGGTGCCGATCACTCATAAGAGATGACATCCTAAGAGCAAGGCATCATAACCTCCATGACTCTCCGTTTCACAGCATAGAGTTATTGCTAAGAAGTGAAGAACTAGTTGACTCGAAAACCTGATATTCCTTTGCACCAGAACCTGTTCACCAGAGACATCCATCATTCAATTTAAGCAATACATGCCTATAGGCAAGGCAAAAGCATTTTATCCCCACACAACTGGTTGTCCCAGCCAGACCACCCCGCAGGAACAATGGACTGACTCCCAAATCCAACTTTAGGAATTGTTGGTCATTATACTACTGAGCTCCCTCTACCTACAAATCACCCTCACATTGAGGACAGCCTGCTGTTAGGCATTAGGGGTGGGTCTAGCGAAGGAAAAGTGGTAACTAGCAGAAGAGGGACACCCATGCATAAGGAGAACCCCTTTACACACCAACATAGCAGCCCACGGTGGGATAGTAATACCTATTGGTTTTAGAAACCAGGCAAACCCGAATAACGTGCCTCACGCCAGCACAGCCCAAGGGGTGAACATAAGGCTTATCTCTTGGAATGTGGCAGGGTTGAGCAATAAACTGTCACTCCCCCATCAGAATAACTTAATGGAAGGCTACAACATTTGCCTTTGTTAAGAAACCTGGCGTTTAGTTCACCTACATAATCCGGGGTATGTTAGCTATCACTGCCCCGCAATATCAACAGGGAAAGGCCGCCCAGCTGGAGGGTTGCTAATATGGGTCAAAATAGCCCTAGGCTACATGATTACATCCCGCAGCCCAAACAGCCTAGACATATTTGGAATCTGCCTGAATGGCCTTGACGGCAAATCCATAGACATCTACAACATATATGTAAGAGTAACAATGGGGTGTCATCCATCTGCCACTATTAACCAGCTAGAAGAACAACTGGATAAAAGAATCAACCAAAATCCGTTGTTGATAGCGAGGGATCTGAATGTCATATTCGAGCCTCTAAATAGAAGTGATGTGATTGACTCAAGCGAGGAAGACGCCCAGTGGTCTGTCCCCCCATTAGATCTCCCCCAATTAAGACATTTCTCAGGTAGTGCTCCAAGTAAAAGCTTTAACCCATGAGTATGGGCTAAGGGCAGCTTATGGAAGAACAAGCTCAGATAAAAGGGGAATGCCCATACTTTCAATAGGGCTAGCAGCCCAAGTCGAATCGACTATATTCCTATAGATTTGAAACTCTGGAGCTAAGTTATTGGCATGTCTGTTGATGATACCGTCAACAACGACCATAACCAATTGAGCCTAAGTATTAGAGTGTCTTGGGTAGGACCTATCACTCAGAAAGTAGACCACCTGATGAACAAAGAAGCCAGGCATCTGATGACTAACTCCACCTAAAGTGGCATAAGGCAATTTTGCATGAAGACTAATTATTCGGGCTGTACAATGATCTCATGGACGGCATCTCTAAACTAGAGCTGCTACAAGAGAAAACAGGAGGCCTAGTTGTGGTAACTAATGTCCAAACAGCCATCTTTAAGCAAATAGGGTCATATTTCACAGTAGTCAGCCAGTGGCCAACACACAGGAACAACAAAAGGACCCTCCGACCTAGTTTAACAAAGAGAGTAGAACCTCCCAAACCCACTTATCTAAGGCAATTACATCCAAAGTCAGAGGGGATATAGAAATGTGCGAGCAAGGAATATAAATCATCCCTACAAAAAGCTAAAAAGCGGGGAGCAAACTACGCTGATAGCACCTTAAGGATGCCAGTGAAACAAGAGATTCAAAGATGTTTTGGGCACTAATAGTCTGGGGCGATGAAGCAGGAGCGCTATCTCCACCGAATTATATCCTGACATCTGCCTTGTATGACCACTTCCACCAACTATTAAGGAGTGGATGGAATTTGTAACTTATTTGTTGGTAGAGAATACTTTTGATTTGGGTTGTGATCAGCGTATTTGTAAATATTGTTATAACAAATTAGATGAAAATAAAATGCCTGCTAGAGCTGTGCATAATAATTTTGAGTTGATAAAAATTCCTTCTGAACTGGTGGATTTAAATACCTATGAGTCTATTCTTATTCAATGTGTGCATCCTTTTCAGGCTATTGTTCATATGGAGCCTAAGACAGGGAAAATGCCTCCTTCAGATTTACAGAGAAGATTAAAGGGAAGAATTGTGTATTTGCCATTAGATTAAAAGAAAACTATTGAAACAGTTGGTGTAGAAAATATAGAAGATGAACCTTTAGTTATTCTTGTTAATGGTGTACCTACAAAGAATAAGAAAATCTGGCAGGAATTAGTGGATGTTAGGAAAGTAAAAAAGGCAACGTTGTAGCTGATGAAAAATAATCAATATTATAAAGACGTGTTTATGAGTGAAGAAGAAATAACAGTAGAAGAAGATAATGACTTGCCATCTGGACAAAATGAAAAAGTGGATGTGTCCAGAACTGAAGAAATCTACGAAAATTACAGTGTTCATCCACTGCATTCTAAAGAAGTGATGGAGAATACTATAGAGTTATTCCAAATGAAAGAAGCAAAGGGAAGTCCCATTAGTGTATGGGAAAAAAGCTTGGAAGCTCGCTGTTTCCCTCATTTGTTTCCCACAGGAAAAGGAGGACGATATGATGACCTACCTGTGCAGATTCCTGCATCTGAATACCAGACATTAAGATTGTATGCAGAATATCCAAGATTTCAACAATGTATTCCGTATTTGTTTCATCTTTTGTTTGAGAGTGATTTGTGTGGACTTTCTTATGCAGTTAATCGTATATTGAAAACAGGTGTACATCTGCAAAATGTTTCGGCAGAGGAATTTATGGATAAAGTACACCAGAAAGATAATGTTTTGGAATCTCAGCTAATTAATCTCATGGCATGTCAGCATGGTACTAATGAGTACTGGTACCGTCGTCATGGAGAACTTAAATGTATGCTAAGGAATTTAGGAACTCCTACATGGTTCCTTACTCTAAGCTGTGCTGAATATGCTTGGGATGATTTACTTCAATTTCTTCGAGAGGTAAATCCTAATATACTAAATATTGAATACAAGACACCTGGAGAATTGTGCTCTTTGGATCCAGTTAATGTATGCAGATATTTCAATCATAGATTTAAAGCTATGATGTATTTTATCACCAATAAAAAAAACTCTTCCTCTTGGAGAGGTTGTGGACTTCTTTTGGAGAAAGGAGTATCAAGCAAAAGGTGCTCCTCACAAACACATGCTAATATGAATCAAAGATGATCACAAATTTGGAACAGAATTAGATGATACTGTGATGTCTTTTATTGAAGAATACGCTACATGTGATATACCCAAAAGCACACAGGATAATGACTTAAGACAACAGGTCTTACGATTCCAAAGCCATTGTTGTGGGAAATACTGTCGTCGAAAGTACAAATCTAAGGATAAATTCTACACCAAATGCCGTCTTGCATTTCCACGTCCAGTAATATCAAAAGGAAGAGTGAACAGTTTTATGTCATCTTTGCGACATACTATCACAAGAAAATCTCCTAAAAATACCTACAACTTAAGAAGAAATGAAGAGTCAAAATACATAAATGACTATAAACCAGTCAATTTGTCCATGTGGAATGCTAACATGGATATTCAAAATGTTGCATACAATTCCATTGCTGTTGCTCGATATGTAACATCCTAAATAACGAAATCAGAAAAGACAGAATTGAAGGAAATGTGGGAAGAGATTTCCCACGAGAAGAGTCTAAGTAAGAAATTATATACATACAGTTTAAAGATGTTATCTCATCGAGAAATTGGAGCGTAAGAATACTCGGATCGCTTATCATCTGCAAGTCTAAATTCCAAATCTAGAAGAATCATTTGGGTGAGTCTAGGTCTTGCTGCAACACGAAACCGAGTACTTAAACCTGTACAAGAAATTGAATATTTAGCTGAAAAGGAGCCAGAAAGTACAGATATTGTGAAAAAAAATATGTTGGATATATATTATCCAAACAGAATTCATCATCTTGAGAACATTTGTCTCTATGAAGTGCTGCAAAACTATATTTTTAAATGGAATATTACAGATAATATCGATAATGGTATATATGCCGTGTTTGGTTCTGAAGGATGTCTGGTCAAACAAAGAAGAGGACATTTGATTAATCACCGTAAACTGAGTTGCGAAACACCTGACAAAAGGGAATTTTACTATTTAGCTCTTTTGCAACTTTTCAAGCCATGGCGTTCAGAATTAGAATTACTTGGAGATTTCGAGAGCTATGAAAATTCCTTCAATGCAACTAAAGATACTATAGAATGTCCTGTTTTTGCAAATTATGTGAAAATGTTGAACGATGAAATTGAGCAAGAAGCTACAATTGCAGCTGAGATTGCTAGAGATAGTTCTCAAGACAGTCAAAGTACTGCTTTGTTGAGTCAGGACCCACTAAGAGAACCAATTGTTCAAAATGAAGCAGCAACTGCTATGGAAGAGGTGGAAACAGTAATGTATCAAGCTCAATAAGATGTAAGAAACTTAGGAAACTTAGAAGAACAATTAAATGTTGAGCAGAAACAAATATATGAGCAAGTGAGAGAGCAGATTAACCATGGATTACTTAATGAAAAGAAAGAGTGCTCTTACTCATCGTTTCAACCTATCCGATTGTACGTGAGTGGACAAGCTGGGACAGGAAAAAGTTTTTTAATTAAAGTAATTTCAACTTATCTACAGAAAAATACTGACTCGTATTTGTCTTGTGTTGTCACTGCTCCAACTGGGTTGGCAGCACACAGTATTAAAGGAATTATTTTACATCATTTATTAATGCCACCAGTGGAGCATGAAAATAAATTAGAATACCACAAGCTATCTGGAGAAGCTTGTTTTGAAGTTTCAAGAGTCTTGAAGAAAATGAAACTCATTATTGATGAGGTAACCATGGTATCAAACTTAATGCTTGCCTTTGTGCATTTCAGAATGCAGCAAATTCTTAAAACAGAGTATAACGTATTATTTGGAGGAAAACACGTCATAGTTTTTGGAGATCTACTACAACTTACTCCTGTAAAAGGACAACCAGTGTTTAGAACACTGACACATGAAGATACTAGAAAGTCTTTGGGAAGTATTGGAAATGTTAACATTTGGTCATTTTTTCAATATAAGGAACTTATTAGAAATATGCGACAGGCAAGTGATGCTGATTATGGAACTATCTTCAAGATATAAGAATAGGAAAAGTGACAGAACATGGCAAAAAATCTTTACAGAGACGATAACTTCCCAATTTGTTTCCAAATGAAAATATTGTTCCTGAGAAAATATATATGAAAATTGCAGAAAACAAGTCTGTAATTTGCTTAATGCCAACACTGCATGAATGTTCTGTATTCAATGAAGAAATGTTAAAGTTGGAAAATGAAGAAATTATCAAATTGGAAGCTATTGACAAAATGGAACATGAAGAAATCACTATTATTTTGACTGAAAAGTTGAAGAAGAAATTGGATTCTTTAGAGAAGTCAATAAGTAAAACTGCTGGTTTAGAAAAGAATTTGTATGCATGTGTAAACTGTAGGGTAATTTTACGCCGTAATTGGAATGTGGAAAAAGGTTTAGTAAATGGAGCAATGGGTAATTTAGTTTATTTTGTTAATTATGTAAATAGAGATGGGATTGAATTCTTGAAGATCAAATTTGATGAAATTGCATAAATACAACAATTCAGCCGTTGTTCATCTCGGTTCTTGCTTGTAAAAGATGTGTATGTACGCAGAAAACAGTTTCCTATTTATTTGGCATATGCGGTGACCATTCATAAATCTCAAGGTTTAAGTGTAGATAGTGCTTTAGTGAAATTAAATGAAATTAAAAGAAAATTTATAAAGCGCGGTAGCTGCCCTGAGGCGTCCTAGCGCTAGAAAAGCTGTGCCTTCTGGTCAAACTGTTAACAGGAAAGATTATCAGACTTTTGTGAATAGGAAGGTTTTTAAGTGTTTGCGGAACAGGAGTAGGTTGGACTGGGATTTCAGATAGAGGGGGAGGGAATTCCACAGTTTAGCCGCTTTGTAGGAAAAAGATCGACCCCGCATCTTGATCTTTTAATCCTAGGGACTGTAGCAAGGAAGGACTGAGTAGAACGGAGCTGTTTAGTAGGGTGGTAGGGGGTAATTAAGGAGTGATTAATAGCCGCACCTGTTCTCCAGAACACTTGGTGGGAAATGCAGAGGGTCTTGAAATTGATTCTCTCCCTGACCGGAAGCCAGTGAAGACTTCCGAGGCCGGATTTAACTGAGAGATGACGGGGAAGCTGCAGCAGAGTACATGCTGCACAGTTTTGTATTATGTGAAGCTTTCGTAGGGTGTTTTCAGGGGCTCCTAAGTAGAGGGCATTACCAAAATCCAGGCGGGACTGAATTAGGCCTTGGACTACAATCTGTCTTGCCCCAAAGGGCAGCAGGGGGAGAATCTTCCGAATGAGCCTGAGAATCCCAAAGCAGGTAGCTGAAAGTTTGGTTGCCTGACAATTGAAGCTGAGTGATTTGTCCAGCCATATACTGAGGCTTTTTTGTGTCCTTAGGTGTAGGGGAGGGGCCAAGGCAGACAGGCCAGATTGAATTGATCGAGGAGGCAGGGGAGCTGCCGAGGAGCATCAGCTCCGACTTGTCTCAATTCAGTTTCAGGCAAGTGGAGGTCATCCAGCTGTTGACTTCTTCTAAGCAGCCCCTTAGGTTGGCCTGTGCATTATGAGAATCGAGCTGGTTGAGAGATACCACTAGCTGAGTGTCGTCCGCATATGTTATGCTCTTTATCCCGAACGGACGGACTATCTCAGCTAGTGGGCTCATATACACATTCAATAGTGTTGGGCTCAAAGAGGAGCCCTGCGGCACCCCACAGCCCAGGGGTTTGCTGGGGGAGATGGTGTTACCCTCGAAGACTTGAAATGACCGGTTGCCCAGAAAGGATTAAAGCCAAGCAATAGCTGTCCCTGAGATTCCCAGACTGAGGAGTCGATGTAATAGTATTCTGTGGTTCACCGTGTCAAAGGCAGCGCTTAGATCGAGGAGGATGACTGCCACCGATCCTCCCTGATCCAAGATCCCCCTTGCTTCTTCTGTCACAGCAACCAAAGCGGTCTCCGTCCCATGCTTGGGGCGGAAACCCGAGATGGATCGAGTAGGTGGTTGTCTCGAGAAACTCAGTCAATACCTTATTGACATGTTTCTCCAAGATTTTACTCATCCAGGGAAGCAGAGAGATGGGGCGATAGTTACTGGCGTTGTTAGGGTCCAGATTTGGTTTCTTGATAAGTGCTCTGACCATTGCCTGTTTCCAAGGAGTTGGAACGATGCCTGTGGAGAGGGAAGCATTGAGCCCCTCTAAAATGATGGGGAGGATACTATGAGTGGCAAACACCAAGGTGCGTGGGGGTGCTGGGTCACAGGGGGAGCCAGACTTTACTTGTTGCATAATGAGGTCGAGCGTCTCTGAGTCCAGAGGTGGGAAGTTCTCCAGAGTGTTTGAAGAATGCCACTCGTGTTCCGGTAGGCACATAGGTGTACATTCGGGATCAGTGTCGGTGGGGGAAAAGGATGTGTAAATCTTTTTGAATTTTTTAAAAAAGAATTCCGCCAGGTCGTTGCAATGGCTCTGTGCGTTATGAGTGGGAGAAGAGTTGTGAGGGAGCTTAGTAAGGGTTTTAACAATCTGATATATTTCTTTTGACTTGGAGAGGCTGCACAGATTTTTTCCTTGTAGAAGGAGGATTTTGATCTCGTTTTTATAAGTCCTTATCGCTTCCCTATAAATGATTTTGTTTGAGGGGGAGTAGTCTAATCGCCACTTCCTTTCCAGTTTTTTGCACTGGCGTTTCCTTTCCCGAAGTTCGGCGGATTACCATGGTTCAGTTTTTAAATGTCGTTTGGATTTGGTACAGCGTATAGGAAGTGTGAAGTCCAGGGAGTTTGAGATCCAGTTGTTATAGCTTTCGTTAGCTACGGTGGGGTCCTGAATTTTCGGGGGTCTGGAAGTCTCTAAAGCTGTTATCCAGTCCTCCAGAGGAAGTTTTGACCAGTTGCGCGATTTTCGTGTGGTTGTGTTTGAGAGAGGGGGGTTATGGGTGTTCCAGATAAGGGGGATCAGGAAATGATCGGTCCAAGGTAGCGGGGAAGGGGAGCCCACCGTTAGGTTTGTGCAGTTACTAAAGACGGGGTCAAGAAGGTGACCTTTGGAATGGGTGGGGGAGAGAACAAGTTGTTTTAATTGTAGGGCGGAAAGACTGGCTGTCAATTCCTATGCGGGATGATGTAAGTTGTCATCAAAATGAATGTTGAGGTCCCCCAGTAGAGTGTAATTGGCTGGACTGGTGGCTAAGTCAGCAACAATGTAAGGTAAAACATTGTGGAATTGTTTTAAGGTTCCGGGTGGGCAATAAATAAGTGTCCCGGAGAAGCTGCTGTTAGGGGAAAAGTCAATAGAGAAGGACAGACTTTCGCAATCTGGAATTGGGTCAGAGGAGCAGCGGCAGGTATAATGGTCTCTACAAATAATTGCCAAGCCACCCCCCTTCCCGTGCGAGCGGTCCTTCCGCAGAATCTGGTACCCCTGAGGGAGGGCTTGCACCAGGTCCGGCTCCGATTCTGTAGTTAGCCATGTTTCTGTTAGAAAGAGGGCATCTGGGCAAAGTTCCTCCAGGAGAATGGCGATTTCTATATAATGTTTGGGTAGTGATATGCAATTCAGAAGGTACATTTTTATTTCCGAGCCTATTTTTTTGGAGTGATTTGAGCTAAGCCCGAGATTGCACTGGGGGCAAACGGTGGGTAGGTCCAGTGGGTGGCAGGAAAGGAGGCAGGGGGTCTGTGTGGTTTTCGTATTTTAAGGAGAGAGTTGGGGCTATAGCTCCTGATTGAGTTGAAAAAATGTGCAGGGGTTGTGGCCCCTGGCCCCTGCCGGCCGTGGACGGGCGCAGACGGGCTTGTCTTTGGCTAGTCTTCGGCGTGACAGCAGCGCGACTGCTGCGCGCGTCTGCTGCGCTGTCGCTGACACATTGGCTCAAATACTGGCAATTGAGTGAGCCTGGCTCCGTCATCCCGATTGGAGGTGTGTGGTGATTGGCCTTCCTGCTTCCTGGAACGCCCGCCACACAAACGGCACACCGCCGCAGTGAAATGGGGCGAGGGAAGCGAGGGAAGCGAGGCAGTGCAAGAGGTACAGTGAGGGTAAGTGCAATTTTAAAAAGTCCCTAGTCGTCTTTTTAAAAAAACTATTTCTGGCCAGCGGTAGGCTGTGGTGGAGTGTTCTGCTCGATTTTTGGGCTCTATTTATGAGTGATGGTGACTTTAAGCTTGCTACCATCCTGAATCCTTATTCTTGCCTTGTGTTGGTCATTTTAAGGCCTTTTTGCCATACCTAGAAGCATAAACTAGAGGATAGCTGCTTAATATGATGATAGATCCCTGATTATTGACTCTAATCCATCTATTGCCTATCGGCTTTGACATAATTATGTGTCCTTTCATGATTCTACCTATAGTAGAGGGTGGATCCTGTTGTCTTGACTTCATATTACATATTGGTATGGTTTGTGTAGGTACTCTGATAGAGCTAAGTGTTATTTCATCCTTCTCAGGCCTGCAAGGCCCAGAGCTAGAGAGACTCCATTTTGCTTTCTGTCCCTGCAGACTGAGATGCTTGCAGGGTAAAGGTAATGTTTTAGTTATGAGGTGTTGTTCGCTTGGAGAGAACCGGTTCAGGCCGGCCCTTGTCGAAGGATTGTATTTCTCTTCGTGCTGAAGACACAACATCGGGCCGGCCGGCTGGGGATGTGTCCTTGGTACGGGGAGGTGCAAGAATTTGGAGGGCGGCAGGCTGATGCCTGGAACTTTCCATGAGGAGACAGCATTCCATATTAGTGAAGTGCAGAGGCGGAGTCAGGGAGAAGGACTTTGGGCTGGAAGGAGTGCAGTCGTGGATTGGAACGGAGAGCGTTAGAGTGCAGAAGGAGAAGGAGATGGAGCAGGGGAGAAGACACAGTGGATGCTTGGAACAGAGGGAAGACAGACAGCCAGTGAGCTGGAACCAGAGAGAGAGAAACTAGAAGCAGTTGTGAGTAGATGGTGTTCTGAACAGAGAGAGATGAAGCAATGTTTGGAGCTGAAGACAGCAGTTAGAAGTAGTTACTTATCCGGAGGAGTTGTGATCAGCTGGAGTCTGAGGTGGTGCCTTTTGGAAGAGACTGAAGTTATACTAATCTGTGAGAGCAGCTGGAAGGCGGAGACAGTACGTGGGGGAGAGGTGTCCAGTGCAGAGTGATCAGCGCAGATACACGTCCAAGAGTGCAGAGGAGAATCACAGACGAGGGAGGAATCCAGATGACAGCTAGAACAAGACTCCATTCTAATCAGGTGATACCTGTCCTGTTATGTTAGTGTCCATGAAACATTATTACTAATCCTTTTCCTTTCAGCAGTGTGCAGTCTATTTACAGTTTCTGTTAGGTAGATGTGGATGTGGTCTTTACAGAGACCCTGCAGATCTGTGTATGTGTCTATTATGTGTTATCAATGTTGTTTGTTAAATAAAGACCCCATTGTGTAATTGTTGTTATTAGTGAGGCTAACCTTTCTTCTAGTCAGGTGCAGGTGAACGGATGCATCTCCCGTCCATGTGGGTCTGAGCAAGGGGGAAGGGAGGGTTTACATTCGATAATAACCTTTGCATAGTGTGCTCCTTATTCTTGCATGAAAAGATAACCTCTTCTTCTAGTCAGATGCTGCTATGTGAACAGATGCTAACCCTGATCAGGTAAGTGGTAACTGAATAAGGGAGAGAGGAGCTCTTAGATTGAAGGATAGGTGGTACATCACCTAATTTGGCAACTATCCAAAATAATGTAGTACTATACCCCTGATGGATAGTGAGATCGATCCCTTTATGTCATGGTAATCATAGGATAAGCTGCCGATTGGGTAGGTGACTGGGTTCGACTGGAACCGTGAGATCATTGTGTTTCTAATGCTGCCGATTGGGTAGGTGACTGGGTTCGACTGGAACCGTGAGATCATTGTGTTTCTATATTATAGGAGGTACATGGTATGTATCTTAGGAATTCCCTGTCCTTAGGGGATAGATACCTGTCGTGAATAGGCCCTAGGGAGGGGAGAGAGTAACATTCTGGCTGGGTTAGTGAGGCTCTGATGAGCTGGGTCCATTTAATCTGAGAACCCAAGCAGAACATGGAGTTAGCAGCCTTACCAGAGGTAGTGTTGTCGCTCAATGTTGCTCAGGTCTCAAATACCGGCGATTGAGTGAGCCTGGCTCCGCCCTCCCGATTGGAGGTGTGTAGTGATTGGCCTGCCTGCTTCCTGGAACGCCCTCCAAACAAACGGCACACCGCCACGGTGGAACGGGGCGAGGGAAGCGAGGCAGTGCAGGAGGTACAGTGGAGGTAAATGCACTTTTTAAAAAGTCCCTAGTCGTCTTTTTTAAAAACGATTTCTGGGCAGCCGCAGGCTGTGGTGGAGTTAGCAGCCTTACTAGAGGTAGCGTTGTCGCTCAATGTTGCTCAGGTCTCAAATACCAGCTATCGACTGAGCATGGGTCCGCCCTCCCGATTGGAGGTGTGTAGTGATTGGCCAGCCTGATTCCTGGAACGCCCTCCACACAAACGGCACACAGCCGCGGTGGAACAGGGAGAGGGAAGCGAGGCAGTGCAAGAGGTACAGTGGGGGTAAGTGCAATTTTAAAAAAGTCCCTAGTCGTTTTTTTTAAAAACAATTTCTGGGCAACGGCAGGCTGTGGGGGAGTTAGCAGCCTAACCAGAGGTAGCGTTGTAAATATTGGAAGTATTGTATTTAAAGAGGGTATGGCATATGTTGCTTTGCCCCGAGTCAGAACTTTATCTGGATTGTACTTGATTGTTTTTGATGAGACAAAGGTTAGTGCAGATGCAAATTGTGTCAACGAGTATAAAAGATTAAGAAGAGAATATGCTCCCAATTTAGGTCAATACCCAGTATTTGAAAAGCGTGTGATAGGTAGAAAAAGAAGATTTGAGAATATCTGTAGTGAAACTGTAGAGAAAGAAAAAAAACAAGATGAAGTTGCGCCTGCAAGCAAAAAGAAAAAGTACAGTGTTGAAGAGAATGTTGGTTATCGGTTTGAAAATAGTTGTGGTGTCAACTGCTATGCTAATGTAGTTGTTAATGTTGTTTTATTTCTTGAAAGTTTGCAACAGCAAATAAATTGTTGAAAATCGGGACGAAAGATTCTGTTCATTGTTGTATTCTGTTTATGAGAAATGTAGTAGTGATAAAAGTAAAATACAAAGTGTTTCTGATATTAGAAATGTTTTGGACATATGTTCTGGTTCTACTCAATTTACACAGAATATTCAGCAAGATTGTCAGGAATTTTTAATGTTTATGCTTAATGTACTGGAAGATGAAGGTATAGGTATTAAGCATGGGCGTAAAATCCGTTACGCTCGCGGATTTTTCGTATTTTCGGGGAATCCGCAATCCGCGAACTCTCGCGGATGCGGCGAGAATACGCAAAATCCGCGCGAAGCGGATTTTTTGTTTGTGTTCGCACTGCTCGCGCTGCTCGCGGTCCGCGGCGCGGGCAGGAACAATCTCGCACTAGCGAAAGTACAAAAATTACTTAGTAAAGGAAGTGGCCCAGTCTCCAACTTCCTGTTCCTGTCCAGCAAGCTCCTCCCATAGGGGTGGGGTGAAGGAAGTGCCCCAGTCTCCAACTTCCTGTTCCTGTCCAGCAAGCTCCTCCATTTCCTGGCCACTTTTCGATCATTCTTGACTGGGAAGGATTACTTTTTGTGGTTGCTGCTGGATATTTGGATTTGAGGCTTTTTGGATTAATTTTGGATTCGAATTTTGATTTCACAAAGAAGTAAGTTGATGTTGTTTGTTTGTGGTGATTTTTGTGTGTGTTTTTTTTTTCGACTTTTTGGGGGGAAAATCTGCAAGTTCGCGAGCTGAGGATGTTTTTGCTTGTGTTCGCACTGCTCGTGTCCCGCGCAGCAACAATCTCGCACTCGCGAAATTGTAAAAATTACAATTCTGCTGCACATGAATTGAAAACCACCAGGCTTATTTATGGGTGCATGGATGATACAACTGTTTTGTTGAAATTATTTTTGTTAACATGATTCTGTGCTCTGATGTCATCCATTATGCCCAGGGGGGCCCAGAATCGGTCTGTTCGCGGATTTTGTGGGTTTTTGCCACGTTCGCGCCGTGAAGCAACAATCTCGCACTCGCGAAATTGTAAAAAATGCAATTTTGCACCGGAAAACCACCAGCAGGCAGCATAAGCCTTCTGAAAATGGATGGATGGCATTGGATTGTGGTGATTTGATTTGTGTTGTGTGTTTTCACTTTTTGGAGTAGGGGTTGGGTGCTGGCTATGTTGGTGGTGGCCATTTTGAGGCATGGTCCTGGCCATGTGGATGGGGGGGTCAAGCGGCCATTTTGAAGGCAGGCAGTGAGCTATGAGACATAGGCCTACACCCATTGTGCCTTGCTTTCACCCATGGTGCCCAGGCGGAGTCAGGGGTACATGAAAGCACAACCCTCTGTGTGTGTGCTCTCTTGGATCATTGTTAAATTCCTGTTTCCCAAAAATTTAGCAATTCCTAATTATGAAAATTCCATATTGTGTGGTGTGCACGTGTGTATTCATAAATGCCTACTTGCTAACTGTTTATTCAAGCGCTAGATATGCAACATTTATATTTACTGATGTTCCTCTGTCTTCATTTGCGTTTAGGTGCACAAAACTACGCATCATCATTGAGCATCAGTGCCAGGAAGAAGTGCTGCTGCGGCCTGTTGTTAAGACATCTGAAGAAGATGGCTCCAAAAAGAGGTGCCCGTAGGTCCTCTTCCAAGAAAGATGTCTCTACTAAGGAGAAGAAGAAGCAAGTGGCACCACTTACCAAGGCGACTGGTTGCTCAACCAAGACATTTTTTGGGCAACAACAACCAAAAAAACAAAGGCCCACCATGAGTGCTGCACAGGTAGCCTGTTTAGTTGTTGAATCACCAACGACCAGTGATGTTGGATCATCGCAAGAAAGTAGCAGCACGCCATCAACACAGGTTTTAACTCATCTCACAAGTACTATTCAACAACCAAAGCCGCAACAACAACTGCATGGGCTACTAGTACAAGCAGAAGTACATGCGCAAGGAGCTGTCCGAGAAGGAGCTGTCCGAGAAGGAGCTGTCCGAGAAGGAGCTGTCCGAGAAGGAGCTGTCCGAGAAGGAGAAGGCCGAGAAGGAGAAGGCCGAGAAGGAGAAGGCCGAGAAGGAGAAGGCCGAGAAGGAGAAGGCCGAGAAGGAGAAGGCCGAGAAGGAGAAGGCCGAGAAGGAGAAGGCCGAGAAGGAGAAGGCCGAGAAGGAGAGGTCCATGGAGACTTGCAAGTAGAGGTCAGTGAAGATGGCCATGGAGCGGTGCAAGTTCCCACAATGGTTGTTCTTCCAGAAGTAGGGGCACAGGAGGAAATTGACTTTGGAGCCGGGGTATCATGTCAGGAAGACGAAGCCACTCCTCCTGATGATTCATTTTCTCCCAGCTCCCCAGCAAGGAAAAGATCAAGGAGGATGTGTAGAAGTTCCTCTTCAAGCCCCGCTCCATCAGACGATGATCTGGATCTGGATTGGCAACCATCTCCGATGTCTGAGAGGGAGGCACACCATGAGCTGCGAAAGGTATCAAATGTTAAAAGGAAGGGCCCCGGAAAGCTTATACTTATGGATCCGAACGTCGGACTTGATGAAGTGGTGCATTCTGATGTTGTTGAAGAGGATGACAGCAATGACCTAGTCATCACACATGTCAGTCCAGCCACACCGGCCATGCAGCAGACAGACATTTACACCCTATCCCGACGTCATGCTGAGCGTGACCCTGGCGACGTGCCACTGGTAGCACCACCAACGCAGTCAAGTAGTACCACAAGTTCAACAAAACCTACAGCTCCCATATTTTCTCCCCGGAGGGGGACTCCATCCCGCTCGACTCCCTCAAGTAAGGTTGCTGCAATAATTGCACAACCCAGTAGATGTCTGCAAGGCTCATCCACCACTGCTTCATCTGGCATTGGCAGCAGTATCACCTCGTGCGGCAAAACCAGAAGTTTCCAGTCCCCAGTTTGGAACTTTTTTAGTGTCCATGAAAAATATGATAACATAGCCGTTTGTTGCATTTGTAAGACTAGAGTTAGCCGTGGTAAGACTGGTACCAACTATGGAACCGGAGGCCAGATAGGTCATCTTGAAAGAAAGCACGCTGTCGAATGGTTTCCGCACCTAGCAAAAGTCAAGGGAAAGCGATCCCAAAGGGCAAGTGGCCAAAATATACCCATAGTAGGTGTTTCATCTGAAGATGATGGGGAGGTAGAAGAAGCGTCAGACATGTGTCCGGTTGCACCCAGTACCCCTTGCAGCATCACACCCTCCGTAACACATAGCAGGCACACTGAGAGTCTGGGAGACACACCAATGCGGAAAATGTCAACACTGATCAGAAGTGGGTCGAAGAAGGCATCCGCATCATCCCGTAAATTTGTCCAGCGCACCATTTCAGGCATGTTCTCCTCAGATGCGCAATTTCAACGCAACCACCCAACTGTACGCCTCTATAACACTAAGCTGGCAAAAATGCTAGCGGTGGACCTTCTCCCTTTTTCGTTTGTCGAATGTGTGGGTTTCCTTGAACTCGTGGCAACATTGGCCCCTAAATGGAAGGTTCCTAGCCGGTACTATTTTGCCAGGGTTGCTGTTCCAGCACTACACAAAGAGGTGCTTGAGTTGGTGGGGGCAGCTTTGCAGAAGAGTGCTGTTCACACTATACACCTGACAACAGACATGTGGACCAGTTGCCAAGCCCTTGATTACATGTGCATCACTGCACACTGGGTCTCTTTTTCAGGGGTTATTAAACAGATAAATGCAGGTGGTGATTTGGTCGAGATTTTTAAGGGTGCTCGTAAACATGCAACATTAGCCATGTTTGGCATGGAGAAAAGTCATACTGCAGTCAACATTTTGGCTGACTTTAACAAAAAGGTCTTGAAATGGCTGCGCCCAAGAAATTGCAAGGTTGGTTATGTTTCTACAGATAATGGCAGGAATGTAGTTAAGGCCATGGAGGACGGTTTCTATATCAGAGTGCCGTGTTTGGCGCACTGTATCAACCTTGTTGTGCAAAATTTTTTGAAAAAAGAACTTGCAGTCGACAAAACACTGACCATCTGCAGAAGAATATGCACACATTTCAACCATTCTTTTAAGGCCCGGAAGGAGCTGAGGCGCAAGCAAAATGAACGTAGAATGCCAGTGAAAGCACTTATCCAGGAGGTAGCAACACGTTGGAACTCAACCTTCTACATGCTTGAGCGTCTGCATGAGCTGTTTCCAGTAGTCAATGAGTATTTCTACAACCTGGGTGGTGATACGACAGGAATGATGCTAGCGGTGGAGCAATGGCAGCTAGTTAAAAGCCTGACAGACATGCTTCGGCCTTTTGAGGTCTTCACGCGTGACGTGAGCAGGGAGGACTGTTCTTTGAGCAAAGCTATCCCACTGTTGCTGAAGCTCGAGCACCAAGTCAAGGTGGTGTCTTCACAATTAAAGGACGTTGGAAAGAACGAAGCACATGAGTTGGCGCAGAGATTATTACAACGCCTAGTTAGCAATGAACGGCTTGTAAATATCAAGAAACAACAGCACTACATTTGTGCTACTATTCTGGATCCACGTTACAAAAAGCCATTGTTTGGCAAAGTAATAATTCCTTTTGAAACATCGGATGTTACAGAGTACAAAGGTTGGCTAGCTCAGTCAGCCATTCGTTTTGAAATAGAACGGAAGGAAACTGTAGGAGAAGACAGTACTACTAGTCAATCAGCAGGCGATCAGGCGTCCCAAAAAAGCACTTCACCATCTGTGCCTGTGGCAGAAGTGAGTGACTTTCCCTCTGAGCCGTTAACCACACCAGCAACCGTATCATCTGCACCAGGCACATGCGATATGTCTGAAGCGAGTTGGCTAACTCAGCTAGGGTTTCCTGGTCCTAGAAAGGACACAGAAGTGCAAAGTACAGGAATCCGGGAGGACATTCTTTCAATGGTGCAGGCCTATCTGGATGACTCAACAGAGGTCAATATTACTGAGGACCCATTGGCGTATTGGCATGGGAAAAGAAAAATATGGCGAGAGCTCACCAACCTGGCTATCAATTACTTGTCTTGCCCACTCGCAAGCGTGTCTTCAGAACGTGTTTTTAGTTCTGCTGGTGGCATTGTGACTTCCAAAAGGTCCCGCCTCTTGCCCGCAAATGTGGAGCGGCTCACCTTGATAAAGATGAACCAGCACTTCATACCACCAGATTACAGAGTACGAGAATGCACGCAGGAAGAAGAGGACACCGCCCTACCCGAGGAAAGTTCTCCTCAGTTACCAGAAGTAACCCCGACTGATGATTTAGCAGAGTATGAGGACGAGTTCTGCTTCCCTGACAGCGAGTTCTGAAAATGACTCAATCAATCATTCATTAATTGTAAATAGTCCTCCTTATTCACTTTTATTCCTGTATGTCTGTCTTTCTTTAGCAAGTGCTTCATCACATTCCCAACAAAACTGTAATCACCCAATCAAACAACAAGCACATCAGCAGAACTGTCTTGATTTTGATGCAGCAGCATTCCACCGGTTCACAACAGTTAGTTGACAAGAACTCAGTCCTGGTCGTCTATCCTGAGTCCTCCTCCTCCAGACTCACCCTATCCATTACCCATAATGCTGATGCCTGGATTCTGCACAATGAAGAAATGAAGAAATGAAGGAGCCAGCCCTCAAACACAAATTACAGGTAAGATAAGCTTTTGGATGGGAGGTAGTATAAAGGAGTATTCGGAGAGGCGAGAGAGTGACAGTGGTACTAGCAGCAAAGTCCTAGGGCTCTTGAATTAACAAAGTCTGTGACAGGCATTTACTTAGGAAAAAATGTGGCCTATTGCACGTGAACGTGTAGGCGTTCTATTGCTCGCTTGCCTGTCTCAGGGGTGCTGTCTCTGGGGTTTCTAGGTTTTAGGGTTGTGTCAGCACCGCTACCACATTTCTAATGTTGATTGCTTTTGATTTGCAGAAAATCCACGCCGGGAAACTCCAGTTGTGGCCCTGCTGCAGAACGCGTTAGGACTCTGTGAATTCCAGGTGGAGCCAGCCCTCAAACACAAATTACAGGTAAGATAAGCTTTTGGATGGGAGGTAGTATAATGGAGTATTCGGAGAGGCGAGAGAGTGACAGTGGTACTAGCAGCAAAGTCCTAGGGCTCTTGAATTAACAAAGTCTGTGACAGGCATTTACTTAGGAAAAAATGTGGCCTATTGCACGTGAACGTGTAGGCGTTCTATTGCTCGCTTGCCTGTCTCAGGGGTGCTGTCTCTGGGGTTTCTAGGTTTTAGGGTTGTGTCAGCACCGCTACCACATTTCTAATGTTGATTGCTTTTGATTTGCAGAAAATCCACGCCGGGAAACTCCAGTTGTGGCCCTGCTGCAGAACGCGTTAGGACTCTGTGAATTCCAGGTGGAGCCAGCCCTCAAACACAAATTACAGGTAAGATAAGCTTTTGGATGGGAGGTAGTATAATGGAGTATTCGGAGAGGCGAGAGAGTGACAGTGGTACTAGCAGCAAAGTCCTAGGGCTCTTGAATTGACAAAGTCTGTGACAGGCATTTACTTAGGAAAACATTTGGCCTATTGCACGTGAACCAACACGATGACAGTGTTCTGTTAAATGAAATTACTGCAAAACCACCACCCACCCAGCTCAAAAGTAGTAAAAAAACAGGTATGCTCAGATAAAGTTTGAAAAAGTATATTTATATCCCTAACAAAATAATCTCCCGCAAGACCCTCCCTAACCCCAACAAATAGTCCTCAAAAGTCCCCAAAAAACCCAACTCCCAATTCCCACCCCCCAACAGTCTCAAAAAAAGGGGCAAGGGACACTCTATGGATGCAAGCTGGTAAGTTTGGCCTCCAGGGCATCATGCTTTAGGGCCAGGGCATCATATTTTTCCTGGAGGATGGCTTGCTCTAGGCGGAGGCCCTCCACCACATTTTGAAATTTCTGCCATTTCTGGACCTCCGCCTCTAGGTCTGACACTCTGCGGAGTGCACGGCGCAAGCGACCTTTAACAGTGCTGCGAGGTGCAGCTTTTGCTGCTCGGCGGTGGCGTCTTCCGGCACGGCTCCGGTTCGCTGGAGCACTGTGCTTACCGGCAGAACGTGGGGTAACAGAGGAGGATGTAGACGATGTTAAGTTGGATGCACTGGAGTGCGTGTCATCCCCCTCGAGTTCCACCAGTCGCCGATATTCCGCAACAGTTGCTTCCAGCCTCCGTTGCCGGGCCAGTACAGCCAGCATACTCCTCGTTGGTTTGGAGGTTTTAGTATTGCCAACTATATGAAGAAAGAAAGACATAATCTGTAAGCAATGCTCTTTAGGAATATGATTAACACAAAATGATTCAGCAGGAAGTTGTGTCACAGTACAACTAGCAACTAGCCAGGGCAGTACAAAACTATTCAGGCCAGTATCATGGGCGTCCGCAGGGAGGGGCGCTTGAATCACCATTTCCCTTCCCACAACTCTCTTGTATCCTTGGTTTGGTGCTCTTTCATATGAAAGAGATCTGGCAGAAGTGAGTGATTTTTCCTCTGAGCCGTTAACCACACCAGCAACCGTATCATCTGCACCAGGCCCAGGCGATATGTCTGTTTCCCTCCCTCTCTCTCTCTCTCTCTCTCTCTCTCTCTCTCTGTCTCACTCTTTCTGTCTCCCTTTGTCTCCCTCTACCTCGCTGTCTCTCTCTCTCTCTGTCTCCCTCCCTCACCCTCCCTCTGGCTCCCTCCCTCTCTATCTCTCCTTCTGTCTTCCTCTCTCTCTGTCTCTGCCTCTATCTGTCTTTCGGTCCCAGCCTGCTGTAATTACCATATTGTAATTTGTCACTGGGCCACCACTGGATACACATCATATCCTATCTAAGAGTCAGATAGTACCATGATCCAGCTTACCTGTACTCGCCACCGCCACTGTCTCCTGCCTCACAGTCTGTACTTGTTCTTGGTCCGACTCCTCCCCAGATTGACCCTCGGACTCCGAGTCAATGATGACCACATCCGAGCTGGCCCCGCCACCAGATGTTCCACCTACAAAATAGATTTAAGAATGTTAGATTACACCACTCCACTAGTATTTGGACTATGAATGAAAAAATGTGAAAACAACTGAAAAAGTAATTGACTGTCTACTGTAGTCTAAAGTAAATGTCCCTCCTTCCAGGGAAAGCTGTTGTCTTGCTTAATTTTTTTGTCACAATTGTTGAATGCTTGCTTAATTTTTTAACACACATTATTTTTCTCTGAACAGACAGAAACTGGACTTCTAATGACAAGAGAGGAACATCAACTTGAAACCAGGTGAAAGCTCGGCTCGACCACAAGAAATGTGTACCATTCCAGAACTCATCAAATCAGCACCAAGCACTTTTCCATTTCCAACTAACTTTATTTTAATATATGTGTTTACTTAAACTTTTAATAAAGCTTTTAAACTTGAATTGACTCTGTAGTTTTTCCTCTAGAGAGTCCGGACTAGAGTGACTGAGCGAAAAGTTTTGCAATTTTTGGAAGGAGGAATCTGTGCTGCTGACACTACCAGGTTTATTTATACAGTGTGCCAAACACGCCCCTCTGAAATATTATTACTCTGGTCTTTGGTGTCCATAGTTCGGTTTGTGGAGAATTGTCCCTGCAACAGTAGGATTATTGATTTTGCTCCTATCTAAACACTATTTCAAAACAATTAAATTAGGAATGCTTGGACAACAATAGGTCCTCTATATTTAAAAGAAAACTTACTGGGGCCAGCAAAGGAGCACTCGCCGCCCTGGCCTGCATCCTCCTCCTTTGGAGCCACTGCTGCAGCAGATTTGCCCCTGGGCGGACCTAACGTACAACATGAAAGAAATAACAGAAAACATTGATGATTGCTGCTTGCCGATGTCCTTGTCAACCAAATCAAACATTTAGAAAGAACAAGAACCTACTATTTCATCCAAAAAGAGGGCTACAAAGGAAGGACTGCACCTGAGCCTCTACTCTAGGGGCAGATTTACAAGCCCCTTGCAGCTCTTCTGCTCCATTCTTGCGTCAATTTTGTGACGCAGCGCCACAAGAGAGGCGCCATGGTGTGGCGTATATTAACACCCACCCCCCACTCCCCCCCTGCGTGGGAACGCACCCATTGAGGCGCAGGCCCAGGCATTCACGTGGCGCATCTCCTTAGATGCATCACGTTGTGCATGACTCGCAGGGATGCGCCACGTTTACGTCGCTGTGCATCAGGTAAGGCAGTGTAAACGTGGAACAAGGGGCTTGTAAATCTGCCCCTTTGTGTCTAGCATTACGCAGTTCTGTAACATACACTCATACTCAGCCCAATTAAATGAACACAAAATAGATAACAAATAAGCAGTGGCACCGGCACAGAGAAGGAGAACAGTGCACATGAAATGCACAGAAGATTTTGAAATATTAATGAAAAAATTGCTACTACTACTCACCAAGACCGGGGACCTCCACTCCCAGCACGTCTAGCAGGTCACGCTCTCGGTCAAGGATGTCGGTCCAGCGGTGGGTGACCTGATTGTAGGTGCCCTGCGCCCACCGCTTCCGTCGCTCCTGGCTGTTGGTGTAACCAGCAGCAATCCTGCCGCCTGCCGCGATGGTCCTGGGGAGACGGCGCTGCACGTAAAAAACAAGTGCGCCCACCTCCTCAGGGCTGAAAATCTCCCGAGGCACCACCATTTCCGCCCTCAATCGACCACACGGGAGCCGGGCACGGGCTGCGGTGCCCGTCTTGGGCAGCTTCACAGCTGTCTTGACCATGTTCTTGTTCTGGGCAGGTGTGAGCAGTAAAGAAGAGACAAAATGAAAAAAAATAAGAGTAGGGAAGAAGGAAAGTAAAAGTTTAAAAAAGTAGTTCAAAAGTAAACAAAAATAGCCTAAAACACAAAAATATAGATCTAGAAAAATACAGGGATAGAAAATAAGTTAAATAGATCAAAAAAATAGTAAAACAAGCAAAGGATGGCAGAGATATAGAGAGGATAGAAACACCATACCCAGACACATAGGAATGAATGAAAAACAAGATGGCGGCCCGATCACGCGCGAGTAAGTAAGTTCGCACGCGATTTCTCTCGCGAACTCGTGCGAACTTGTATTCGCAAGGCGCGAGTCGGGCGAGATTACACTTAGCGGGCGGAAACGGAAATACGTCACGCAAACAAAATGGCGGCGCCCATACTCAACCTTGAGGTAACTCGCACGAGTTCGCGGCTTCCACGGGCGAGTTCGCACTACGACGCGCCCCGCGAATAGGGCGAAATTACCGAAAAACGAGTTTTGCAAAAGCAAAACGAACGAGCAGGTGCAAAAGTTCGAGCTATTCATTTGTAACCATTTACCTGTAGTGCTTCCTGAAGGGGCCCTCCAGAATCCGGTTGCCTACTTGCAACTATTGTGTGACCCTGCTCTATCAGTCACAGAATAGTTACAAGTATGCCATTGCATCCTGTTAAAAAAAATTATTTACTTTGCATTTGCAACAAAAAGGAAAGGGAGCAGACAAGCAGGTGCCAGCCTTCATTAATGTCAGTTGGGGCAGGGCAGGTGTTGTTGTTTGCAAAACTTAAGGCACTTAGCAGGTGTTTGTTCACTCAGTGGTCAATCAGAGGGTGTTGTGATGACACTGAGGGTGGCATGGGTGTGCCAGCCAGAGGGTGGCATGGGTGAACCAGAGTGCCAGTGTTGACAGAGGATGGCAGTGCTTTGCTTTGCCCCAATAATGTACACTGGTGAACTAGAGGGTGATGTGATGACACAGAGGGTGACATGGGTGAGCCAGAGGGTGGCATGGGTGACCAAAGAGAGTGCCAGTGGTGACAGAGAGTGGCAGTGATGAAGAAAGCTTAGCAAACAGACTGGGCACGTACAAACAACAAGTTCGCTAAACTGGCGACCCGACAAGTAAGTTCGCAATTTGCGAAATAGTACAAAACCCTCGCGAACTTGCAGAAACCCGTGCGAACACACACACCCCCAAAAAATCCGCTAATCCGCGAGAATTCGCGGATTTCGCGTATTTTCGCAATCCGCGAATACGCAAATCCGCAAATTCGCGGATCGCGAATCCGCAAAATCCGCCCATGCTTAATAGGTATTGAACATATTGTTGGCCTTTCTTATTAATGTCAACATGACTGTCAAAATATTTTGTTTACATGTACTACTAATAAAGACACTGAAAGATTCATATATTTGACTTTACCAGACTGTGGATCAGTGTCTTTTAACAATCTAGTTAGAGGAGCTAGTCAAAACATGGAGTGTAGCCAATGTAAATCAGAAATGTCATCAACATTATTTATACAAAGATACGGACAGTATGTTATTTTAATGCTGCAACGTTGTAGAGCTGATGGAAGAAAATTGGAAACTTTAATTAAAATTGTTGTAGCTGGTCAAATTTCAATATCTGGAAGAACTTTTGTAGCTGTTGCAATTATTTTTCATGATGGACCTTCTACAACATCTGGACATTACAATGTTTATTTAAAATGTCTGAAAAGTTGGATACATTGTAATGATAGTCAATTAGTTTTTAAGCAACGTCTGCCTAAAGAGTTACCAAATTCTTACCTAATATTTTTAAAGCCAAAATTTTAAGATCAAAATTTGGCCTTTTAGGATTACTGCTGTAAAGGTAGATTAGTCTGGTGCTGTAGAATATTTTGTAACTGAGGGTGAAGAGCTTGAAGGAAATCCTCTTGTTGATGTTGAGGCAGTGTAGCTGTATCATGTTGTGGGTGATGTGGCTGTAGCAGGGGACTTTGAAGATCAGTCAGGTGGAGGTAGTTTGGATTGGTTGTAGTCGTTATAGTTGTTTGGCTGGAATTCTTGTGTAGAGTGTGTTGCCACAGAGTAGTCTATTTCTTCTTGTTTTCTTTAGGATGTACTTGTAAATGATGTGCAGAATGTGGAGGGTGTTATAGCAGTATGACGAAATGCTGTAGACTTGTTTACACATGTACAGGGAGGAGTTGAGGATGAATTGTAGGTTGTGTATATGGACAGTAGGTGTTGGTACTGTTTACAATGTAGTTAGCCAGCAGGAGTCATCTGAAGCTGAGGGTTGGGTCCGAGGATGACTATCTTCATGTTGTGCTAGTTCAGATTTAAAGACCTGCTCTTTATCCACTTGGTGATGTCCGTAATTACGTTGTGGAGGTTGTTTTTTATGTGGTTCCTTGGTGAGCAAGAGGATGAGCTGGGTGTCGTCGACGTAAGAGATGATGTTGTGGTTGAGATGGCGTGCTATTTGTGTGAGGGTGGTCATGAAGATGTTGAATAGCGTTGGGCTGGGGGACGGTGCAAATGATATCAGTGGTTTTGGATCAGAAGGCTGGAAGACAGATGCTCACAGGTACTATTGAACAATTATTTGGCCATGCGGAAAAGTATCTGAAACCTTTAATACATTTTTGTTCCAAATTTTGTCAGCATATATTTGTAAGTAACATTATTTACAATGGAATAAAATTAATGATGGTATTTTGTTATTTCAGGATTGTTTGACATACCTCATAGTTACGTAAGAAATTGGTCTTAGAAAAAAACATTTAAGAGATGTATTATTTCTATTTTTTAGATTCGTATTGAGATTGTTTTTTTTTTAAGATAATCTTCTTGATTGTATTTATTTTGCCCGCTGTTATGTGATGAGTACTATTGAGCTCACTGTTGCTAGTGAAATTCAATATATTCTGAGAACAGCAAAAAAGGCAAATTAAATGCTTTAGAAATGATTTTGTGTTGTAAAAGATACATTGTAACTCTTTTTTTTTGTCTTCTACAGATGCTAAATTTGTAATATTTATTATTTTTTAAATTTGTTATTTTGAAGGTAAGTATAACTAATTGTCAAAAATAACTGATGGAATCTACTTCTACAGAGGTGAAGTAACAGAACTTCTATGGTGTACAAAAGTTTGTAAAGATGGTTTGTATCTTCGAAACACATTTGAAGAAATAAAAAAAATATATACTGAGTGTACCTGTGTTCTTTGTATTTTACTACAACACATCAACTGCTTTGGAACTGGTAAGCTAAATAGATATTTTTTACTTTTTTTAGTACTGCATTTTATTATAATAGCTTTAGTTTTTTTATACTGATAAAGAGTGACTGGTTTGAAAATGTAAGGACATTTTATAACTAAAAATTCATATAAGCAAATTTTATAGATATAATCATATAAAGTAGTTGAGAATGGTTTTCGCATAATATTTTTTAAAGAGCAAAATAGTTGATAAAGCTAATTTTGTGTTATGTCTTAGGGAAAATGATAAAATGAAGTGTTTATGGTTTTCTGCAAGGAACAACTACATAATAAAATTCACTATGGAAGAGGAGCAGAAGAAAATGGAACAGAGTTTTGAAATTACGAGTTAAATATACCTTTCATGGAGAGCGAAAATGAAGAAGAAAGTATTAGTGCAGGAGATATTACCTGCAATTTTTTTGATGAAACTTTAGACGAGAATTTACTTGAAGCGTTAAACGACATTGAGTTTTATGATATGACTTTAGAAATTCATGATGAAGAAAATGAAATTTCAGACGAAATCATGCTGGAAGTTCTATTAAATTATGAAATGTTACAAAAATAAATTTATGTTTAAAAAATAAAAATGGTTTGGGAGACTCTTCTTGCATAATTGTAATCATTCAGCTAGTATCCAAGTTCTCATGGTACAAACTGGGACTTAGGACATAGACTGCTTCAAACCTTTATAGATTATGTATGCACTGTTCTATGCGCCAGCAAACTTGTGTTTTATAATTTTTATTTCCAGGTGTATATCCTTTGACTTACAGAAAAGTGTCTGTGATTGGTGATTCCGTATTGTACAGAGCTATTCAACAGAATATCCTTCAGTATGCACTGTGCTAAAAATGAAGTTATTTAAAATTCAGTCGGCAGTCTGCTTGCAGAACTGTAATCATCTAGTCAGTATCCAAATATTCATGGAGGACAGTACGTCTTAGGCTGTGGACTGCTTTACACCTCCATAGACTATCCTTTACAGTCTTCTATGTACCTACAAACTAGTGTTTTCTATATAGAATTCTCCAGTCTGTATTATTACACTTTCATCAATCACTCTCACTCTACTGTTTCAGTATTGTATAAACCAGCCATTATAAGCCCAGAGCACTCCATTGTTTTCAATGGAGCTCCCAACATTCCAATATTCTAATATAGCCTTATAGCCCGCCGTAGAGGGCTATACCGACTATTAAAGGCCCTCTCCAGCGTTAAAGGCCCCGAGCCGAAGGCGAAGGCCTTTAACAAGGGAGAGGGACTTTAATAGCGGTATAGCCCATCTACGAAGGGCTATAAGGCTATTAGAACATTCTGCCACTAGAGGACAGAATGTTCTAACAAAAAAAACAAAGCCTTTTGGGAGAGTGAGAGGATTGGAATCCCCTCAGGTTCCCTGAAGCCTTTGTTCACAGCCAGAGCTGTGAACAAAGAAAGATTGGAATGTTGAAGCTCCAGGCTTATACCAGCCATTATAAGACCAGAGCACTCCATTGTTTTCAATGGAGCTCCCAACATTCCAATGTTCTAAAGTCCCTCTCCCTTGTTAAAGGCTCTCACCTTCAACTCGGGCCTTTAATGCTGGAGTGAGCCTTTAATAGCCGGTATAGCCCTTTACGGTGAGCTATAAGGCTATATTCTAAAAGTGAAGATGCTATATATTCAACCAGACAGTTGACATTCAATCAGCATGCAGCTTGTGCTCGGGAAGGCATGCGTAGTGTACGCATACTGTACAGAGTATAGTATAGAGTACGGTAAGCTTCTATAGATATACTTATGATTTTACTTATGATTTTATGAGTAAGATTTTTCTTTTTTCTATGTGTGCTGCTTTCTGCAACATACGTCGAAAAGGGAAAAGTATCTTGAGATTATTTTTGTACAGAAAAGTTTGCCTTTCTCTACAAAAATAATCATCCTTGCAACACAGACACCTTTGCTCCATTTTGCAAAGGTTTGTTCATTGGTGCAGGCAGATCATTGTGAACTAGCGCAAGGGAAAAGGATAGAAATATGCTGCATGTTATAGATATGGCACATTCCTGTTTTTTTCTTTCGCCATAGGGAAACATAGCAGGAAGGCCTGCTGCACTTTACTACGGCAAAATCTCATAAATGAGGCCTATGTGAGTAGTCAATTACTCATGGTACAAAGTAGGCCTAAGGGCATAGAGTGCTTAAAACCCCTACAGACTGTGCATACATTGTTATATGCACCTGCAAATTTGCCTTTTTTATGTTGAATTTTGCAATTTCTATCTTTTCACTTCCAGTAAACACTCTGTTACTCTTGCTATACTTTTCTAGTGACTCATTGAAGAGTGTGTAGTAAGGCATTCACTACATTAAAACAAAAATTAGTAGATGTAGAATAACTGGGGGATCCCCAGAGATATGACAGTTATTGTGCACTGTGACATTACCATCATGGATGCACCATATTTACAACGCGGTGCACTATGAGACAAAAGCGGCGCAGATAAGTGATGTATCTGTGCTGTGAAGATGCTGCATTGCTTGATTTGTATTGCAAGCAAAATGCAACTGCAGTAATGCTGTTTGTGCCCTATGCTCATAATGATGTGTCAATCCTTACACCTGCTTCAAACAGGTGCAGGATTTTGACGCAGTATAAGCCCAAAAGTTACTGAATGAAATCTTATAAATTTCACTTAGTCACTTTTAGGAGGCGTTCCTGCACCTGAACATCCCCCATCTATGCAGGAAAGCCTTCTTTTGGCACACAGCTTTACAATGTGACGCACCTTCCAATTACGTCAGATAGTAAATAGCATATATCATGGTACATCTTTTGCACCACTGTAAAAGAGGCACAAGGGGGTTGTAAAACCACCCTTAATACATACAAATTCATCCACACAGTTTCACCAATAGTGCAAATTGAAGCATAGACTTGTAACATATTTATATGCATATGTTACATTCAAGTGCTTCGGAGGTACTACAGTATACTATAGGTAAACACCGTATAGATTTATGCAGTAGCACATCCTTATAGTTTTGCACTTTCATATTCATTCATTTATTTATGAACTACACATTCTTTCTGAGGTAGTTCTAAAACGAACTGTTTTTTTTTGTTTTGTATTTTTTTGTAGTTTTTTCAAAAAAATTTTTTGGTTGGGTTTTTTTAAACAAAAACTAGAAAAATTGAACTTTTCCAAACAAAAAAACTGTGGACCTGTATTAGAAATTGAAGAAAACCGTTTTTGGGGCATTGGTGGTGCTCCTGCCTCTTTACAATCAGGTCCACTGACTGTTCCCCATAACATAATAGTTTGTTCCAATATTTGCACAGGAACTTTATATTTGCAAACTGGGGAACAATTACATGAGTTGAAGTGCTTCCAGATGGTGATGCACTGGAGGTGCTCGCCACTGCAGGTGGTGGAACATCCTGTCAGCTACGTGTTGCCTCCCTCGCGTAGTTATGTGGGTGTAAATTCTTGACATGCCTGTCCATGCTCGCAGTCCCAAATGAGTATTTTTTAGTCGGGTCACCGCAAGGCAGTGTCACTTGGCATATATTGCAAGTGACCTTTGGAGTATTCACTTTCTTCTGACCATCTGGAAAACGAAAACATTTCCAGATTAAAGCCTCCTTCTTCTGAGGAGGAGGAGGCTCAGGTAGATAAGTGTTCTCATCAGAAGAGTGGTCTGATGGTGATGGAGACCGAGCAGCCATATTAATAAAGTAGAGTTGCACAGAACTTCACCTTGAAAGAAAAGATCCCGCTTCTCTGAAAGTCCAAGTAGAATGAACATAATGGGAGGCGTCTTTCAATATTTGGAGTTCGAAGTATTATGAACCAATGAAATCTCTTCTTTTAAAGTCACATGACTGTACATACTCTTACAGTGCGCTTACGGAGCTCTTACGCTGCGCTTCCAATGCTCTTACGGTGCATGTGCGCTGGACGTACGATCGCAATGTTTGTAATTTAAAAAGGTATATACGGTTCTTAAAAGTAAAAAAAAAAAAACATTTTCTTGATTATCCCAGATAATGTCTACCTTTAAAATTTAAAAGAAATACATAAATATATAATTTTTAACATTATAAAACTTTCGGAGGTGCGCGTACGGGGGTCGTACAAACGAAGATGACGTCACACGGAAGCGCTGATGCGCCGCGTAACGTCAAAACGTAATTGTGACGTGTGCGTGCGTGCTGAGTACAATTTACAGTACAAATGACGGTGCGTTTACCGTACGCATACGGTGCGACTATGTAAAAAAAAAGGAATAATATAAAATTGTATTTTATATTTCTTTTGAAAAAAATAAATAATAAAAAAAAAGTATTTAGTTTTATTATGTTACATTATAATATGAAATGTAAATAAAACAAAATATTATGCAAATATTTATTATAAAACTGAGAAAATTTTATAAAAACAGATTTTTTTAAAATAATTAATAGATTTAAGAATGATCATTTACAAAACCTTTCGAATTCCCTGAAAAACTCATAGGTTTCTTCCGTGTTATAATTAAAAGTTAGCATTTAAAAAACCTTAGAAATTCACTGAAAAAAACATAGGTTTCACACACGTTATAGTTAAAAATTAGCATTTAAAAAACCTTACAAATTCACTCAAAAAACCATAGGTTTCACACACGTTATAGTTAAAAATTAGCATTTAAAAAACCTTAGAAATTCACTGAAAAAAACCATAGGTTTCACACACGTCATAGTTAAAAATTAACAGTTAAAAAACCTTAGAAATTTACTGAAAAAACCATAGGTTTCACACACGTTATAGTTAAAAATTACTGTTTAAAAAACCTTAGAAATTCACTGAAAAAACCATAGGTTTCACACATGTTATAGTTATCTGGACATTTCACTCATACAAAACCATTGAAATTCCCCCGTTATAGTTAACTATAACTTGCGCACCCGCAATGCACTGCTGATACGTCACATATCACATCATTCATGACATGGTCATTGACATCACTCATGACATCACTGATGACATCTCAAATAACATCACTGATGACATCCAGTGAATGTGTGTCTTTCTGAAAAATAAATATTTTTTATATATGTATATCTAAAGGTCGATGGAAGAATAAATGGGTAAATAAGTATCTAAATGGATTTTTTTTTGTAAAAATGTTTGAGTAACTCACTTCTATCTTAGTGAATACATGTATTAGCGAGTTATGTGTAAATATGTAAATATAAGTATCACTGTCTCACTTTGTCTATAAGTGGCTGCATGGGTTTGTGAGAAGCTACATGAGTGTCTATATGGGTTATTAGTTGCTTTTTTCCAGTATCAGTATGAGTGTCTGTATGGTTTGGTGGGGAGTATTACATAGCGCATAGATGCATGAATGAGTGACTCACTGTTTGTATGTGTTTTGAAGACATTATGTGTGTAGGACTGTATGAGTGGATGAGTGTGTGTATGGATGTGTTAATGAGTGATTGACTGTCTCAATAGTATCTTTATGAGTAACTACATATGTTTTAATCTAGTATATGTGAGTATTCATGTATATAAGTGATTATATGTGCGAGTGAGTGATTCTATAAGTGAATATTTAAGAGAGTAACTATGTGTACGTTTCAGTAAAAGTTAGTGTAGTGGTGTGTGTATAGCTGTATATGCAAATAAATGGATGTTTGATAGTTTATTTGCTTGTGTGAGTAAGTGTGTGAGTAACTGTATGGATGAGTGTCGGTGTGTAACAGGATGTATAGATGTATGAGTATATATGATGAGTTAGTACATGTATGAGTGACTATATAGAACTGTTGGTGAATGAGTGGATGTGTATGTAAATGGTGGAATTACTGAATAGGTTGTTGTAACTGGTATTGGTATGTCCATTTTTTTAAAAATTTGAGTTTCTATTTTTGAATGTGTGTATCAAAGGTTACATTAAGCTGAAAGGAGGTCTGCCACTCTGTCACAAGGATGATGTCATTAGTGATGTCATCAGTGATGTCATGAGTGATGTCACTCACCATGTCATGAGTGATATAATATGTGACGTCATCAGCAGTGCATTGCAGGCTCATGAGTGTGTGAAACCTATGTTTTTTTTCACTGAATATATATATATATATATATATATATATATATATATATATATATATATATATATATATATATATATATATATATATATATATATATGTAAAAGCAAGCGTCCCGAGATGAGAGGATCAACAAAGGCTGGTGCTGGCGGCGAGGTTCAGGACACCCTCGCAAAACAAGGTTTTCAACAAGGATTCTTCAAAGAAGACGCCGCACACTACCTCGATTGTATTGACTTATAAATTTATTTTCTGTAGGTTCCCCACCTACGCGTTTCGGACAGGCAGACTGTCCTTGATCACGGTTAAAAAACACGTGTCCATCATTTGTGTTTACCTTAAATACATGCAAACTCCACTAAGCTATTATGATGCATTGTGGGTTTGGTAGTTTTTAGGTTTTACAATTTGTAGTTGCTTTTTTAACTGACAATGCACTGTTGCAAGCCGGATCGCGGCATTTCTGCGACCAACTGGAAATTATAATTAAATATTAACAAATGGACATATGACATAGTGTCATAACGTCTCAATGTATTTATTGTTGAGCATTTAGAAAAAATGCTGCTGGAAAGAGTTGAGGACTAAGTGTCCATATTTAAGTAGCGATTACTGGCTGAGTGCTAAATGACTCATTTGAGTTGTCTGCGACAAGTTGGGCTAAGTGCCTCGTGTTCCAGTTATGTCGTTGAATGCTTTGATGAACAGCTAGCACAGCGCAAGGATAAAACTTCTATTATTATTTGTCACATATATTGCACTTAGGTCAATCATACGAGTGAGTATTTTAAGAAACATAGATTAATTGTCTATAATTGGAGAGATTCAGTTCATCAATGTTATAAGTGTACATAAAGTTCTTCGTCCGTGTTGAGACCCCACGGATTTCTGGTTTTGAACCTAATGATTAATTTAGATTCAAGGCGTCTCAGTCTCATAACGCGATCACCACCTCTTTTATTCTCCCCCACCATGGCGATTCCAGCATATTTCATATTCTTCCAGGTTTTTCCAGGGTGGGTCTTGAGATGTTTGGCTGTCGCATAACTCATGTCATTGTTTTGAATAGCTCTAGTATGTTTGAGTATTCTTTTTTTGAGCGGACAAATTGTTGAGCCAATGTATTTTTTACCGCAAAAACACTCGATTTGATACACCACGAATTGTGACTCGCATGTTATCTTGTCTTTTATTTCGAAGATTCTTCCTTTTGGATCTATTAGTGTTTTCATATTCTGGCCAATTGTACATGCCTTACATGTTAGGCACTTACTGAATCCAAGTTGTCGTTTATCTAGCCAGGTTAAAGTTTTTGGTTTTTTAAAATGGCTGTTGACTAGCGTATCTTGAATAGAAGGAGCTTTGCGATAAGAGATTGAAGGTCTGTCACCAATTAACATTCCTATCTCAGTATCCTTTTGTAATACATTCCAGTATTTGGACAGAATTTGGCGGATTTTGTAACTTTCCTTTGAAAAGGTTAGAATCATTCGTGGTTTTTCTTCATCTATGTTCTTTTTGGATTTATTTTGTGATATCAAGGTGTCTGCTCTCGTTTTTGCTCTTGCTTTTTGTTCGCCTCTAGTTATGTCTGATTGTTTGTATCCTCGCTTGGAGAAACGATCTTTAGTTTCTTGAAACTTGTTTTCCATTTCTGTCTCTTCAGAGCAATTACGTTTCATTCGTAGAAACTCCCCGTAGGGGATGCTTTGTTTGAGTGAGACAGGATGGAAACTTGTTCCATGCAGCACACTGTTCATAGATGTTTTTTTTCTGAATACAGTTGTTTCCAATTTATTATTTTTGATATAGATCTTTGTGTCAAGAAACTCTATTTCCTTTTTTTGAATGTTTGATGTAAATTGTAGTCCCACTTCATTCACATTCAGAATTTCAATATATTCTGTAAGTTTTTGTTTCGTACCTTTCCAGAGGAGGAATAGGTCATCTATAAATCTGAGCCATATAACCACATCCGTGGTATATGGCTCATTTTTTTCTCTCCAAGCTATGTTCTTCTCCCACCAACCCATGGTGAGATTAGCATAGCTTGGAGAGAAGGAAACTCCCATGGCACAGCCGCAGGTTTGCGTGTAGATCTTTTTGTCAAAGATGAAGACGTTGTTTTCTAGACAGAAGGACATCATGTCCAGTAGCATATTCGTGTGTCTTAGTTCAGATATTGGTCTCTGATTTAGGAAGTATTTTGTTGCATTCATGCCTATATCATGTTGGATCGAAGTATATAAAGATACAACATCTATTTTTGCAAGCCAGTACTCTGGTTGCCATTCCACTCCCATGATGATTCTGAGGAAGTCGCCTGTATCTTTAATGAATGAGCTTAAAGTAGGTACTATTGGAGCCACAAAGTGATCCACATAGGAGGCTACATTCTCGCACAGTCATCCGCAGCTTGATATAATGGGACGTGCAGGTGGTTTTATTAGTGTCTTATGTATTTTCGGAAGAAAATAAATTGTTGGCATTATAGGATGATTGACTGTTAAGAAATTCTTTTCTTCCTTACTTATTAGGCCATTTTCCTGCCATACTTCAATGCGTTTGTGTAGTGTCCTTGTCATATCCACAGTTGGATTCTGCTCTAGTACTTTGTAATTAGTTCCGTTGTTCAGTTGGCGATATGCTTCTTCCAAGTAATCAGACTTGTTTAGAATCACGATGTTACCTCCTTTGTCTGCTGGCTTTATTTCTATCATTGGATTTGACTGGAGTTTTTTTAATGCAATACGTTCGTTTTTAGTTACATTTTCTCTTTTGTCAGTGGTGTTTTTCATTGTCTCCAGTTCTGCCACAACCAGATCATGAAACACGTCTATGCGGTTGCCCGGGTATAAGACAGGACAAAATTTAGATTTGTTCTTGAGTTTTGTCTTAGGATGTGCTCCTATCATGTGGCCCATTTGAGAAAGTACTTGAGTGTTGGTTAGGTCAGTTTGCTCCACTTGATGAGATAATTCGAACGCAGTTTGTAAGCTGGTTGCATCCGCAACTATAAAGTTTTCTGGTGGCTTATCTAGAGCGTTCTCACTCGCTGTTGAAGATTCTTCTCCTCGTTTGTTCTTGGAAAATAATTTTTTCAGCTTAAGTTTTCGAACATATTTGTAAATGTCGATTCTGGTTTCAACTTCATCATGGTGTTTGTCAGGGCAAAAAGTCAAGCCTTTGCTCAAGAGGGTCTCTTCCGTTGTTGTCAGTTTGTAATTAGATAGGTTGATAATTAGTTTCGAATCAGGTTTGGTGACTTTATTTATTTTTTGAATGTCCTGTTGCGGAGAGGGTATCTTTGATTTGCGGCCTCTCCGGGTTTTCCTCCTTGCATAGGATTTGTCACTTGACCCCTTCCACCTCCTCTTGTTCTGATACTGCCGCGTCCCCTTCCCCGTGTTTTTGGGGTCTGTTGATTTTTGTGGAGCATCTCCATCTCCTCTAAAAAAGTGAGCTTTTTGGGTGGCATTTTACTTTGTTCTCCCTCGCTTACTTCAGACTCGGTTTCACTAATAGTAGTGTCATATTGTGCAGTTGATGTTCCCGCCTGATGTTGTAATTTGAGTGTTTCAAAGTGTTTAGCAAAAGTAAAGATAGTCCCATTTGCAAAGTCCGCTTCATCACGCTTAAACTTGCATTGCTTTCTGTCTTGTATTTCACTGTCATGTCTGTCTAGGTTTTTATCCATGTTCTGGCGTAGATTTTTTATAGTTTCTTCACTCTCTCCTTGTCCCTGAATTTGATCTTCCATTTCTTTTATCTTGGTATGTAAGATTTCTATATCTTTTCTAGCATGTTTCAAGATAATGAGAATCATTCTTCGTGAGCAGTCCATGTTATTCTGTCCCCACTCTTCCAGCATTTCTAGGCTGGTGTCTGGATGATTGGGTAAGGTGAAGATCCGTAGCCCTCTTGGGACTAAACCTAGCTCACTGTATTTATCTAAAGTTATTATTTCCCAACTTTTAGAAATTTATTTTCTTTGTAATTTTTCTCGTTGTTGGAAAAGTTGCTTGGTGGTTAACTTGACATTTGTATTCGTGAGATCTTTAGCAGCTACTGAATTGGATCCAGAGACATTTTTCATAAAGATGCTTTCCGCTTTCTCTAGGCGTTTGGCTGTGCGTTGTTCCATTGTTAATGAGGGGGTTTAGGGTTTCAAGTGTAAGTTGAATATTTTTCAAGTGCAATAATAGCGTTAGTGACCTGTATGACACGTGGTTATTTAATGGGGATCTGCGCAGAGTAATGAATGCGCTACTCCTGTATTTAATTCCTAATGCAGAAAGTAAATTGTCAAATCGAGGTAAGTAATATCTGGTTCCAGTCCGGAAGCAGCAAAAAAAATTGTTGTTAGTACGTTTCAGCAGTCCAAACACGTACTGTGTTGATCACTCGCCACAGCATTACTCACACATCAGCAAACCAAAAAATGCTTATTCCCGTCGTTTCTCTTACCCGGGAGTCTCCCGTCGCTGGTGGTGCACTCCGACACTCCCAGTCGGCGCTCGACCGGTGGAATGACAAATGTTTTTTTCCGCTTTTGTGTCAGTTTCTCCTTCGTGCTTGAAAAGTCTGCCCGTGCGAAAAGGCAGATGGCGGCTATTATTCCAATCCGTGCCGGCCGCCCCGATTCCAAGGAGTTTACCAAAGGCAAAGCACTGTTGTCGTAGGTTTGTTTAAAGCACGAAGGTAATGCTGGCCTCTCTCTCATGAGCAAATCCACAGAAAAGCAAGCGTCCCGAGATGAGAGGAGCAACAAAGGCTGGTGCTGGCGGCGAGGTTCAGGACACCCTCGCAAAACAAGGTTTTCAACAAGGATTCTTCAAAGAAGACGCCGCACACTACCTCGATTGTATTGACTTATAAATTTATTTTCTGTAGGTTCCCCACCTACGCGTTTCGGGCAGGCAGACTGTCCTTGATCACGGTTAACAAACACGTGTCCATCATTTGTGTTTACCTTAAATACATGCAACCTCCACTAAGCTATTATGATGCATTGTGGGTTTGGAAGTTTTTAGGTTTTACTATTTGTAGTTGCTTTTTTAACTGACAATGCACTGTTGCAAGCCGGATCGCGGCATTTTTTGCGACCAACTGGAAATTATAATTAAATATTAACCAATGGACATATGACATAGTGTCATAACGTCTCAATGTATTTATTGTTGAGCATTTAGAAAAAATGCTGCTGGAAAGAGTTGAGGACTAAGTGTCCATATTTAAGTAGCGATTACTGGCTGAGTGCCAAATGACTCATTTGAGTTGTCTGCGACAAGTTGGGCTAAGTGCCTCGTGTTCCAGTTATGTTGTTGAATGCTTTGATCAACAGCTAGCACAGCGCAAGGATAAAACTTCTATTATTGGTCGCAGAAATGCCGCGATCCGGCCTGCAACAGTGCATTGTCAGTTAAAAAAGCAACTACAAATAGTAAAACCTAAAAACTTCCAAACCCACAATGCATCATAATAGCTTAGTGGAGGTTGCATGTATTTAAGGTAAACACAAATGATGGACATGTGTTTGTTAACCGTGATCAAGGACAGTCTGCCTGTCCGAAACGCGTAGGTGGGGAACCTCCAGAAAATAAATTTATAAGTCAATACAATAGAGGTAGTGTGCGGCGTCTTCTTTGAAGAATCCTTGTTGAAAACCATATATATATATATATATATATATATATATATATATATATATATATATATATATAAAAACAGACAATTGAGGTGAGCAGATCTAGAGTGTCGTTGGTGTTGAGAGTGCTCTAACAGGAGCTGCTTTCCACCTAAACTTGAGAACTACCCAGAGTTCTCTTCTTCTTTTTTGCATATATGTATGTATATGTATATATATATATATATATATATTACCTACTGGCGGTCGCCAGTAGGTATATGTAGTTAGGATTTTTTCTCTATGGGATTTTTGAAAATTCTATGTCTAATAACTTAGGCGTTTGTGGACGGAATTGGCTGAAATTTTCAGGAAAATTGAACATTTTGTTTCTGAGCAGCCCCTGAAAATTTGGGGGGGGGGTTCGTCAAGGGGGGGCCGAGAAAAAAGGGGGGTCCCAAAACATGTTTTTAACATAGAGTTTTCCATAGGGCGGTTGGCCTCACTTTTAGCCCGAACGGCTGAATGGATTTGCACGAAACTTGGCAAAACTGTAGGGACTGGTAGCCCGATGTGCCTTTGCTAGGTCTCAATATATGTGCTCCAGTGGATTTTGAGAAATTAACGTTCAAAAAAAGATATATATCTGTAAAAGCGGACCAGGCAGCGCTCCAGTTTGCGTACTTTTCGCGTTACGGAGCTTTGTGAAGCGAAGCTGATTGGTTCTCCGGCGTCTGTAAACATTCCAAACAGTCCGTAGCGGCCGCCATCTTGTCTCTCGGTAGGATCGAGAGACAAGAGGAGGGCAAAGCGAAGGGGCAAATGACCGTAAGGGGGCATAGTAGATCCTCCCTGACCCCCTAGGTTTGATGTGGAGGTTTTAAAAGGGCCCGCGGGGCAAAAAAAAAAATAATAATAATAATCGAACGGCTGAATGGATTTGCACGAAACTTGGCAAAATATTAGGGACTGGTAGCCCGATGTGCCTTTGCTAGGTCTCAATATATGTGCTCCAGTGGATTTTGAGAAATTAACGTTCAAAAAAAGATATATATCTGTAACAGCGCTCCGCTTCGCGTACTTTTCGCGTTACGGAGCTTTGCGAAGCTGATTGGTTCTCCGGCGTCTGTAAACATTCCAAACAGTCCGTAGCGGCCGCCATCTTGTCTCTCGGTAGGATCGAGAGACAAGAGGAGGCCAAAGCGAAGGGGCAAATGACCATAAGGGGGCATAGTAGATCCTCCTTGACCTCTTAGGTTTGATGTGGAGGTTTTAAAAGGGCCCCGCGGGGCAAAAAAAAAAAAAATAATAATAATCGAACGGCTGAATGGATTTGCACGAAACTTGGCAAAATTGTAGGGACTGGTAGCCCGATGTGCCTTTGCTAGGTCTCAATATATGTGCTTCAGTGGATTTTGAGAAATTAACGTTCAAAAAAAGATATATATCTGTAACAGCGCTCCGCTTCGCGGAGATAAAATTATCTCTGTATTACCTAGCTGTTGCTAACACCAGTTAGCGACCGCTAGTAGGAGATAGCGACCATCTTGGGCCCCACTTTGCATGTCAGTGATATTTATCAATAATGACATGCAAAGTGGGCATGCCAAGATGTTAGCGACTGGAAACAGTCGCTAACATCGCTATCTCCTATTACCAACTTTTGGAGATATTCGCGCTAAGCGCGAATATCTCCAAAAGCTACCACCTGCCCTTAGCAGTTCTTATCCATGTTATCCAATGGGAGGTGGATAACATGGCTAAGAGCATTAGCTCAGTAATGCATGAATATCGCTGACTTTTCAGCGACATTAATGCATTGCGGGCATTTTTTATCGCATTTGCGATAAACCTTGATAATAGCAAGGTTTATCTGCGATAATTTCTGACGATGCTTAGCGGTAAAAAATTCGTTGCTAAGCATTGTTAGGGATAAATATCGCTTAACTTTGGTAATATGCCCCAACGTCTGTTAACGTTCGATTCGAAGGAAATCAGGAAGTGTTGAAAAACATTGTCTGCGCCATCTTGCCTTTTTTCAAATGCCACTCTTTTGTCGTGCACGGCAGTCATTTTAGATGCCTTGACCAGACCCACTCTCTGCACGCTGTCGATCCTTAGCATGGCTCCCCACCCTCGCAAGCATCTCCCCCAGGCACTGGTCACCCCCGCTCTCTGTCTTATGCATGGGTAATAAACCTCCCCCCATCTGCGCTGCTCTTCCCTGAGAATCACACCCTGTGCCCGCCCGACACCTCCCTTTCGCCCTATTCACTACCGCACCCTCTGACACTCCTTTTCCTCTGTGTCCGATTGTCCAGGCCGGTCCTAGGCTATCAGCTAGCCCTGCAGATGTAGTTTATGGCCCCAGCTGTAAAGAATCACCCCTCTTCAAAGGAGTTATAGTAGATCAAGGCCCACACTCGATGAGATCCGTCACAGCACACGCGTTCCTACTATCTGAAAACCATCCTGTATTGTGATTGGGGAGGGGACCGAGCATGAAGCGGAAGATTCCAGGGATGACTCTTTGTACATCAAAGTTTTTACAATTATGTGTCACATTAAAAATATATAGCACTCCAACAAAGTAGTAGGATTATAAAACTTTAATAACTTATAAATATATACAACAAAACAAAAACAGTAAAAACATTTAACCTTTTTTAAGGAAAAAGAAGGAAGTAGCGGTCGTTTGTGCGAATAGTCCCAACGCAGCACAACGTCCAGATTTCTGGACGGCACCCAGGTGATGTTGCCTGGGTGCCGCACTGATTTCGGTATCCGGCGTGGGGCGTCGCGGGGGGTGGGTCATCAGTAGCGGTCTGTTGTGCGAATAGTTCCAAGGCAGCAGAACGATGGCACCAAGGTGATGTCCAGTAAGTTGCCGCCCTCCGAATAACGGCGTGGGGCGCCCGAAGGGGGGGGGAGGCGGCGTGAACGGGCCTCTCCAGGTGGAGTCTCGTCTGTTGTAGTGGGGCGCCCCTTTACCGTTTCAGTTGCCATTCCGTCCGCTTTTGGTCCACTGTGTCAAAAGCCGCAATTCAGCTGAGTTGCGCCCACTCTTGCGGTGCAGCGATAGGCGGCTGTCACAGGACTCTCAAAATGGCGGCAGGCTCTTTCCTTTTTGGGCCTGGTCCACTGAAATGGCCCTGGGACACCTTGGAAATCGGACGCTTGTCTGCTAGGTCTTGGACCCCATTCTCGAAAGCGTCCCCTCCGCCTTGAGGATTCAACAAAAGTTTTGGGGGCCCCCGACTCCTGCAGGCTTCTGGTGGGGAGCGGCTGCCATGATTGCTCGCGGAATGACCACGACGGAGCCACGAGATGGTGGTGCTTTCATGCTGACGCCAGCTTCAGTCTGAAACATCCAGAAACAAGGTGGGGCTTTCATCGTTTGGAAAAAAAAAAGTTTTCATCCAATGAAAAGTGTTATTTTTAGGTCATATGATCAAGCCTTCCATCATTAGGAAACCAAAAGTAAAATGAACCAATGAAAAGTTTTATAAACAAGTCACATGACCTGTTATGCGGCATAGGGTATAAAATGCGGAGAAAATACGTTGGCACGTGAGGCGGCGTCAGTAGCGGACCGATGTGCGAATAGGCCGAAGGCAACACAACGCGCCAAGATCCGGATGGCACCGAGGTGGTGTCCAGTAAGTTGCAGCACTGGTGTGGCCATCCTACAATGCTGAAAGTCGGCGTGGGGCGCCCCGTTGGCCTGTGAGTTCGCGTCAGTAGCGGACCGATGTGCGAATGGGGCCAAAGGCAGCGCAACAATATTTTCTGAATAGAAGACACCACAAGGCGCTGAGATGCCAAGATCCGGATGGCACCGAGGTGGTGTCTAGCAAGTTGCCGCACTGGTGTGGCCATCCTACAATGGTAAAAGTCGGCGTGGGGCGCCCTGTTGGCCTGTGAGATGGTGTCAGTAGCGGACCGATGTGCGAATGGGGCCAAAGGCAGCGCAACAATATTTTCTGAATAGAAGACACCACTAGGCGCTGAGATGCCAAGATCCGGATGGCACCGAGGTGGTGTCTAGCAAGTTGCTGTACTGTTGTGGCCATCCTACAATGCTGAAAGTCGGCATGGGGCGCCCCATTAGCGTGTGAGATGGCGTCAGTAGCGGACCGATGTGCGAATGGGGCCAAAGGGAGCGTAACAATATTTTCTGAATAGAAGACACCACAAGGCGCTGAGATTCGGTTACCACCGAGGTGATGTCTAGCAAGTTGCCGCACTGGTGTGGCCATCCTACAATACTGCTCCGAATAACGGCGCGGGGTGCCCGAAGGGAGGGGGGGAGGCGGCGTGAACGGGCCTTCCTAGGTGGAGGCTCGTCTGCTGTAGTGGGGCGCCCCTTTACCGTTTCAGTTGCCATTCAGCTGAGTTTCGGCCGCTCTTGATGCTACAGCGACAGGCGGCTGCAACAGCACTCTCAAAATGGCGGCCTGTTCTTTGAATTTGGGCCTGGTCCACTAAAATGGCCCTGGGACACCTTAGAACTCGGACGCTCGATTTTTTTTTCCTTTCCTCTACATGCAAAAAAAGGTAAATGCCCGGTACGTTACACGCTTCATCTGCCACGATGTACTCTCCAGAGGAACCGAAAAACAAATATAGTTATGGTAACTATACCATGCATCGTCATATGGAGAGGTGGCACCAATTAATTATAGTGCTGCATAAAAGAGAGATTTGGAGGAGAACCCCCGACCTGCCAGTACATTCATCAAAGAAGTGGCACTGACAGCATCAGAGGCAAGGGAAACGGTCCCAAATATTTAGAAGAACTTTGGAAAGATTAAAATGACATGTTTAGATTGTGGCAAATTAATTTCATGTGGACAGATGAGTGTTACTCTAATAAATACAGCATATGAACATCATCATAGTCGATGGTTGGTAGAGACATTTTGACTATATCCTGGACCTGCCCGTCCTCGCCCAAAATGGCGCCGGAATAAATGGGACTCGTAACTCCTTGTTGTGTACTGGTTGCACAACCTTGATATCACGAGATACGTATGCAGTTTTGAAGCACATGGCGGGCGGGGACGAGAATAGATTGAATATTTCGACATCTCTGTTGATATTAAGTTCTGATGTGTTATTGATTACTGTACTATTGAAAGTTCGAATTAACGTCACCCATGGTACTTGCCCGCAAATGTATATCTAGATAATTTTATTGTAACTGGCCCTGTCGTATTTTAATTATAAAATGTACGTCCACCGATTCCGCAACTGTTAGACACCTTAGTTCTTGCAACCTAATGGCCGCCCCTTACGTTCCTCTACAGTGTAAATGTCTACTCATCATATACGATTACAGTTTGCTCCGTGGCCGGCCCAAGTGGTTATAGGCTCGTATTTGTATAATGAAATTTTCACAATAAAGGTTTTTAAAAGAAAACATGGTAGTAGTATATACATTGGTAAAGTTTTTAATAATAGTCACTGTTTTAGAATCAGTAAAAGGCAAGTGAAATAAAGCAGACCAATTACATGAAGGGTAAAAGGTATAATACGCAGGAACGCAGTAAAGATAAATGGTCAAGGGCTGTTGTGTTTTCTACTCCTGCAACATAAAGTGATCGATAAGAATCTCATATTCAGGCGTATCGGCAACTAAGACAGCAGGTCGACCCTCTTTTGCTCAACGGCTCCGTCATGGGATGAAGAAACGCCCTTTTTCTCGAAAAAAGAATATATTTTACTTGCAGGACAGTTGTAAATTTTCCGGGAAAGTACATTAGCCTGGAACATTATAACATATATTTAAGAAAAAATAATGTTCGAAAGTAATAAAAAGCGTAATTTTTAGGTCATATGACCAAGCCTTTCATCATTAGAATAAGAAAAGTAAAATGAACCAATGAAAAGTTTTATTAACAAGTCACATGACCTGTTATGCTTACGTTATGCGCTGCGCGCCCCGGATGACTTCCGGATGCGCTAACGCGGCGCGTCATATGACGCATTACGCGACAACACAGGTCCAGAATATAGTCAAAATGTCTCCACCAACCAGCGGTCGGAACACAACCCCTTTCAGCAGGCTAAATAGTTCTGTTAAATGACAACAGAAGGGACAGGCAACAAGAACCATCAGTCAAAGAGGGGAGGGCTAGTTCTTCTCTACCGGGTTACGTTGGGGCGCTACCGGAACTGATCGAATTGGTAGTCTACAGTGTTTCTGGATGTTTCAGACTGAAGCTGGGGTTAGCATGAGAGCACCACCATTTCGTAGCTCCGTCGTGGCCATTCCGCGAGCAATCATGGGAGCCGCTCTTTATCGTTATTTTGGGCGGGGTGGGTGGCGGAGCCGAGCTGTATTGTAGCCATCATGGTGTGGAGTTCAGTTCATCTCACTAGTTTCATATTTGTCATGAGGGGTTGTTCCTAATGTTTCTATTTTAGCGAGGTCAAAAAGAGATCCCATTAGTGGCCTACTGATTTTGCTCGATTCCTTTAGTTTTTTTACACGATTTTTCGTTATCTGCAAAGACTAAACAGAGTATTGCGACTCTGTGTTTGTTTGTAAATAGAGAATGAACCAAAGAGAAGCAATTCTAAAACAGTAAATGCTTGGATAACAATCAATCAAATGGAGAGAGAAGCAGGCACGACGTATTACAACGGGGGCAAAGGCCTGCGTTAACTACCTTTCACTATCTGCAAAGAGAGAGTACTCCTAATAGAAATGAGGGGGCAGCATTCAAAGCAGATCAGTGTGCATAAACACGAAAATTTTTTACTTACCACGTACTTGACATTCGACAGCTTATGATATTTGCTATTAAAAAACCATTGAAATTCACTGAAAAAAACATAGATTATAGACCATATATAGTTAGGAATTAGCATTTACAAAACCTTGAAAATTCACTGAAAAAACCATAGGTTATAGACCATATATAGTTAGGAATTAGCATTTACAAAACCTTGAAAATTCACTGAAAAAACCATAGGTTATAGACCATATATCGTTAGGAATTAGCATTTAAAAAACCTTATTTTACTCACACAAAACCATTGAAATTCCATATATAGTTAGTTGCACTAACTATATATCGCGCACCCGCAATCCACTGCTGATGATGTCACATATTACATCATTCATGACATGGTCAGTGACATCACTGATGACATCACTGATGACATCTCAAATGACATCACTGATGACATCACTGATGACATCTCATTTGACATCAATGACCACATCACTGATGATATCATTCATGTGACAATACAATGCATCTCCTCACATTTTAATATAACCTCTGTTTCACCCAGTGTTAAATACAGAGTATAATTTTTGAAACCATTGACACACCAATACTAGTTACTACATACGCACTCACTGATTCCTACGTCTACACACACCTTCACTCATTCACCCATACAATCATTCATACATACAATCACTCATCTTTACAACACTATCATATGCACTCATACACCTATACAGACACTCACAGTCTGCCACTCATCCATGGAGTTACTCACACACCTAGTCAGTCCTGTAAAGAATCAATGACACTTCCATTTTCTTGTCTATACAGTTAAACATAGAGCACCTTAAATTTTCAAACATATACTAACACATACTTACCTTCTTATACAATCATTGATACAAGTACACATTGATCTGCACAGAGTCACACACCTCCCAGCCAGCCACACACACACTCAGTCTCCCATACAAATACTTGGGCAATCAATCAATAACCCATATAGTTACTCATATAGCTACTGATCAACACATGCAGCAGTTTACAGAACAACAGACATAATGATTCACAAATTAAGATAGTTTAGTCACTAACCCATGCACTCAGTGAGACACATTTAATCACTCACTCATACAGTCAGTCATGCACCTACTAAATCCTTCGTCCAGACACTTATACATCCACTCATTCTTCAATATGTAAGACATATTTAAACTTTACAGAAACAAAAAATCACTGGATGTTGTTATCAGTGATGTCATCAGTGATGTCATTTGAGATGTCATCAGTGATGTCATCAGTGATGTCACTGACCATGTCATGAATGATGTAATATGTGACACCATCAGCAGTGGATTGCGGTTGCGCGATATATAGTTAGTGCAACTAACTATATATGGAATTTCAATGGTTTTGTGTGAGTAAAATAAGGTTTTTTAAATGCTAATTCCTAACGATATATGGTCTATAACCTATGGTTTTTTCAGTGAATTTTCAAGGTTTTGTAAATGCTAATTCCTAACTATATATGGTCTATAACCTATGGTTTTTTCAGTGAATATATATATATATATTACCTACTGGCGGTCGCCAGTAGGTATATATAGTTAGGATTTTTTCTCTATGGGTTTTTTGAAAATTCTATGTCTAATAACTTTGGCGTTTGTGGACGGAATCGGCTGAAATTTTCAGGAAAATGGCACATTTTGTTTCTGAGCAGCCCTTGAAAATTTGGGGGGGGTTCGTCCAGTGGGGGCCGAGAAAAAAGGGGGGTCCCAAAACGTGTTTTTAACATTGAGTTTTCCATAGGGCGGTTGGCCTCACTTTTAGCCCGAACGGCTGAATGGATTTGCACGAAACTTGGCAAAATTGTAGGGACTGGTAGCCCGATGTGCCTTTTGTAGGTCTCAATATATGTGCTCCAGTGGATTTTGAGAAATTAACGTTTAAAAAAAGATATATATCTGTAACAGCGGACCGGTTAGCGCTCTGGTTCGCGGACTTTTCGCGCAACGGAGCTTTGTGAAGCGAAGCTGATTGGTTCTCCGGCGTCTGTCAACATTCCAAACAGTCCGTAGCGGCCGCCATCTTGTCTCTCGGTAGGATCGAGAGACAAGAGGAGGTCAAAACAAAGGGGGAAATAACTATAAGGGGGCATAGTAGATCCTCGCTGACCCCCTAGGTTTGATGTGGAGGTTTTAAAAGGGCCCCGCGGGGCAAAAAAAAAACAAAATAATAATAATCGAACGGCTGAATGGATTTGCACGAAACTTGGCAAAATATTAGGGACTGGTAGCCCGATGTGCCTTTGCTAGGTCTCAATATATGTGCTCCAGTGGATTTTGAGAAATTAACGTTGAAAAAAAGATATATATCTGTAACAGCGCTCCGCTTCGCGTACTTTTCGCGTTACGGAGCTTTGCGAAGCTGATTGGTTCTCCGGCGTCTGTCAACATTCCAAACAGTCCGTAGCGGCCGCCATCTTGTCCCTCGGTAGGATTGAGAGACAAGAGGAGGCCAAAGCGAAGGGGGAAATGACCATAAGGGGGCATAGTAGATCCTTCCTGACCTCTTAGGTTTGATGTACCATTTTGCCAAGTTTGGTGTAATTCCGTTCAGCCATTCAGGCTGTAGACGTATGTAAATGTCCTATGGAAAATTGCATGGGGAAAACACATTTGAAAGTGTTGAAATTTAGAACCAATTAAAATGTTACTTTGGTTTTGTATTTGTGTGTGATGAAAGTTAATTGGTTATGTATATATGTCAAATGAGAGGAAACCACAGCCATTTTGTGATACTACTGTCTGAGGTACATTTGTGAGGAATTTTTGGTGGTGAATTTCTGGTGTTTGATTTACACAGTACTAACACTTCTGCTACTTTTAAAAAGGTGAGTTGTTAATTTGTAAGGGGAACTATGTTGTACACTTGAAGATAATTTGAAAAATGTTTTCTGTTATTTATTTGCAGTCCTTCTGTTATACTAAATACTTGATGAAGTTAGTTTTATATTATGTATTACTAAAAACGATAAATGAAAGTGATTATTTTTTTCTGCAATTTACAGCAAGCAATTTCAAAATAAAATGGCTCACAATGAAGAGACCGTGGCAATTTCTTTTGAATTGTCCACTACATTGATTGAAATTGAGAGCACCAATAATGAAATATTGTCACAAGGAGGACATGACTTGTATGATTCCATTAGATTGATTGAAATGGACAGCACCAAGAATGAAATATTGTCACAAGGAGATGACTTGAATGATTCCACTACATTGATTGAAATTGAGAGCACCAATAATGAAATATTGTCACAAGGAGGAGATGGCTTGTATGATTCCATTAGATTGATTGAAATGGACAGCACCAATAATGAAATATTGTCACAAGGAGGAGATGACTTGAATGATTCCACTACATTGATTGAAATTGAGAGCACCAATAATGAAATATTGTCACGAGGAGATGACTTGAATGATTCCACTACATTGATTGAAATGGACAGCACCAATAATGAAATATTGTCAGAAGGAGGAGATGACTTGAATGATTTTTTTGATCAATCTCTTGATGGCGAATTTATCGAGTGTTTGGAGACCATAGAGTTACAAGAATCATCATTGCAGACTTTTAATGAGGAGATTCCAGATGAGATGATTGAAGAGGAAATTACTGATGAGGACATGTTACTAGTTGTTTCAAATTTAGAAAATTCTGAAGAATAAATTTATATTTAGAAATCAAAAATTGTTTGAGACATTATTTATTTTTATTTTTAATTTATGAGGTTGTAGCGAAGTGATTGTAGTATAAAATGAGACTTATAGTATAGAGTGCAACATTTTTATGTTACATGGTAAGTTTACTCATATTTACTTCCCTTCTGCCACTATATTATCTCCAATGTGTATTTGACATGTCTTCTTCATCTCCGGCCTCCTTTCTCTCACTGTGTGTCTCCGATGCATCTTATCGCTGGTATTTTGTGTAATTACAGAAGAGAGTAAAATAAAATAGTTCGGAACGTGAAAAGGGGGCAAAGTAGAGTACTCCTCACCCCCTAGGCCTTTTTAGGCGGTCCCAAAAGGATCAGTTTCTGCTTTCCTGAGAGATTATGGTATGAGTTCCATATACCACAATAACTTGCATTACAACATGCAAGATATCTATCTCCTATTACCAACTTTTGGAGATATTCGCGCTAAGCGCGAATATCTCCAAAAAGTAACACCTGCCCTGAGCAGTTCTTAGCCATGTTATCCAATGGGAGGTGGATAACATGGCTAAGAGTATTAGCTCGGTAATGCATGAATATCGCTGAGTTTTTAGCGATATTCATGCATTGCGGCCGTTTATTATCGCATTTGCGATAAACCTTGATAATAGTAAGGTTTATCTTCGATAATTTCTGACGATGCTTAGTGGTAAAAAATTGGTTGGTAAGCATCGTTAGCGATAAATATCGCTTAACTTTGGTAATATGCCCCAACGTCTGTTAACGTTCGATTCGAAGGAAATGAGGAAGTGTTGAAAAACATTGTCTGCGCCATCTTGCCTTTTTTGAAATGCCACACTTTTGTCGTGCACGGCAGCCATTTTAGATGTCTTGACCAGACCCACTCTCTGCACGCTGTCGATTCGTAGCATGGCTCCTCACCCTCGTAAGCATCTCCCCCAGGCACTGGTCACCACCGCTCTCTGTCTTATGCATGGGCAATAAACCTTCCCCCATCTGCGCTGCTCTTCCCTGAGAATCACACTCTGTGCCCGCCCGACACCTCCCTTTCGCCCTATTCACTACCGCACCCTCTGACACTCCTCTTCCTCTGTGTCCGAATGTCCAGGCCGGTCCTAGGCTATCAGCTAGCCCTGCAGATGTAGTTTATGGCCCCAGCTGTAAAGAATCACCCCTCTTCAAAGGAGTTATAGTAGATCAAGGCCCACACCCGATGTGATCCGTCACAGCACACGCGTTCCTACTATCTGAAAACCATCCTGTATTGTGATTGGGGAGGGGACCGAGCCTGAAGCGGAAGATTCCAGGAATGACTCTTTGTACATCAAAGTTTTTACAATTATGTGTCACATTAAAAATATATAGCACTCCAACAAAGTAGTAGGAATATAAAACTTTAATAACATATAAATATATACAACAAAACAAAAACAGTAAAAACATTTAAACAACGAAGAGACCGTGGCAATTTCTTTTTAATTATCCAATAGATTTATTGAAATTGACAGCACCAATAATGAAATATTCTTGTCAGTAGCGGTCTGTTGTGCGAATAGTTCCAAGGCAGCAGAACGCGCTGAAATCTAGATGGCACGAAAGTGATGTCTAGTAAGTTGCCGCCCAGCAAAAAACGGCGTGGGGCGCCGCGGGGGTGAGTGAGTCCAGTAGGCACCACAGCTATTCTTACCGGCATTGCAGAATTACTGCTGGGGACAATGCCTGTGCTGTAGCAGGGTCACAGCAGAAACAAAAAGGATTCTGTTGAAGATGTTGTTGGTTTTCAATTTGAAAACAGTTCTGGTGTCAACTGCTATGCTAATGTAGTGGTTAATGTTTTGTTTTCTCTAGAAAATGTAAAAGAGGGGGAGGCAGTCCAAAGTTCCGTTAAAAGGGCAAAGGAAAGGATCGGTGGTTTGAACTATCAGTCAAAAAGGGGAGGGGGTGCAATAATTTTTCCTACCGGGTCACACTGTGCTTTCACCGGAAGTAAGGTCTGCAGGATTGTAGTAATTCAAAGTGAGGCTGGCGCCAGCATGGGAGCGCCGACGTCCCGCGGATACAGTTTCGTCACTCCACGGGCGATCATGGCAGTCATTCCCCATCGGGGGTCGGAGACTCCCGCGGCTCCTCTAGAATCTTCAAGGTCGTGGAGGACTACGGTGGTGGAGTCAACCAGTGACCGGGCCATTTCTTTATGTTGGGCCCGCTCTTGCCAGGTCGACCGCCATTTTGAGAGTTCGGCAGCTACCGGCGATCGCGGGGTCACATGAGCGGACGGGCTCCACCCTGCCGGGCGAGACGTTGCAGCATGGCCACAGTGGAAGAACCGTTATCTAGGTCGTTCCGAAACTGTGCAGCACTGTAGTTGTTAGGATGCCACCGCCTGGAGCGCTGAGGGTGCAGCTGGGAAGCCTCCACCTGGGGAGGCGGGAGAGGCCTGTTCGCACCGTCTCTCCCTCCCAGTGCACCCCACGGCGTCTCGCTTGAGATTTGTTATGGCCGGACCAGGCGATGAGGACGAGGGGGGGGTCGGAGGCATGTGCAAGACATCCCCCTCCAGTGTTGTCGCAGCCATTATAAAAGAAAGAAGTGTCCCGTCCGTCTTCGGGCCGGGCTTCCGGTGGATGTCGGCCGGACGCCCCTGGCTCTGGCCCCATGAACGGGTTTCTTGGTTTATCGGCTGCAGCCGGATCCCGTCGGCCTCGGCCCCCCGACCGTTGGTGGTCGGACCGGAAGAGCATGTGGCGGGACTACCTGCAACTCTCAAGGGCCACCGCGGCCGGACTGGGAGAGAGAGGGGAGGGTCGAGGAGACATTCCCCCCCCCTGCAACTGTTCAGCGTTGTAAAGGCAATCCCCTGGCCGGGTCCCGCTGGTCTCGGCCTCTCCTCCGGCTACACCCTACGTTAGGATCTCCTGGCCGAGGCGTGGCAGCAGGACCTGCCTTATATGGGCTGCTCCCGGCTGGGCGTAGCCGGAACCCTGCCCCACCTTGGAAGTTTCCAGAGTGGGGGTGGATGTTCTACTGACTTGCATTTTCCCTAGTCTATCGATTTTTTTGGCGTGGCAGGCGGTGGGACAGCGAGGGGTGATTTGGTTTCTCTTACTGTTTTTCTGGTCTCTCACCACTGGCATATTTTAACGTTTTCTTGTTTCTAGGACATTAATAGGTTTTATCATTACGTTATGTTATCGTTTCTTTGTTCGTTGTTTAATAAAAGTTCATGTTCATCAGTGGCCTACTGATTTTCGTTTTCCTATTTTTTTCTTTCCAGGTTGTTTCATGGTAAAGTTTCTGTTAACAGGATACAGTGATCACTTCGTTATTATTGCATATGTCCTTTTCACTAGGGGTGCTCTCTGGTCGGGCCAGATGACGTATCTCTAGTAAATGGTCCGGGTGAAAAAGGTGCATCAATCAGTGGGGAGTAGATAGGCATGACAGATTACAACGGGGGAGAACGGTCCGCATTACGTACCCTTTCACTACTTGCAAAGATTTTCCTACGTTTATTTGCAAACAGGGAATACCTCCAAAAAGAACTAATTCCCAAACAGTCAATGTTCGGACAATCAATCAATCAATGAGGAATGAAATAGGTACGACGTGTTAAAGGCTTGCGTTACCTACCCTTCACTATCTGCAAAGGGAGATAGAATATTCCTATTCTTCCTCGTTTGCAGGTAGAGAAGATCGTTAAGAGAATTAACTTCGAACAATTCAATGCTCGATTGAAACAATCAACAAGGGGTACTGTGAACACAAATGAACGCCGCTTATATACATACGCATTGCTATTTTCAACAGGTTGTTCCTAATGTTTCTATTTTAGCGAGGTCAAAAGAGATCCCATTAGTGGCCTACTGATTTTGCTCGATTCCTTTTGTTTTTTTACACGATTTTTCGCTATCTGCAAAGACTAAACAGAGTATTGCGACTCTGTGCTTGTTTGTAAATAGAGAATGAACCAAAGAGAACAATCAATCAAATGGAGAGAGAAGCAGGCACGACGGATTACAAAGGGGGAAAGGGCTGCGTTAACTACCCTTCACTATCTGCAAAGAGAGAGTACTCCTAATAGAAATGAGGGGTGGGGGGCAGCAATCAAAGCAGATCAGTGTGCATAAACACGAAAAAAAAAATTCTTACCACGTACTTGACATTCGACAGCTTATGATATTTGCTATTAAAAAACCATTGAAATTCACTGAAAAAACCATAGGTTATAGACCATATATAGTTAGGAATTAGCATTTACAAAACCTTGAAAATTCACTGAAAAAACCATAGGTTATAGACCATATATAGTTAGGAATTAGCATTTAAAAAACCTTATTTTACTCACACAAAACCATTGAAATTCCATATATAGTTAGTTGCACTAACTATATATTGCGCACCCGCAATCCACTGCTGATGATGTCACATATTACATCATTCATGACATGGTCAGTGACATCACTGATGACATCACTGATGACATCTCAAATGACATCACTGATGACATCTCACTTGACATCAATGATCACATCACTGATGATATCATTCATGTGACAATACAATGCATCTCCTCACATTTTAATATAACCTCTGTTTCACCCAGTGTTAAAAACAGAGTATAATTTTTGAAACCATTGACACACCAATACTAGTTACTACATACGTACTCACTGATTCCTACGTCTACACACACATTCACTCATTCACCCATACAATCATTCATACATACAATCACTCATGTTTACAACACAATCATATGCACTCATACACCTATACAGACACTCACACTCTGCCACTCATCCATGGAGTTACTCACACACCTAGTCAGTCCTGTAAAGAATCAATCACACTTCCATTTTCTACTCTATACAGTTAAACATAGAGCACCTTACGTTTTCAACCATATACTAACACATACTTACTCTCTTATACAATCATTGATACAAGTACACATTGATCTGTACAGAGTCACACACCTCCCATCCAGCCACACACACACTCAGTCTCCCATGCAAATACTTGGGCAATCAATCAATAACCCATATAGTTACTCATATAGCTACTGATCAACACATGCAGCAGTTTACAGAACAACAGACATAATGATGCACAAATTAAGACAGTTTAGTCACTAACCCATGCACTCAGTGAGACACATTTAATCACTCACTCATACATTCAGTCATGCACCTACTAAATCCTTCGTCCAGACACTTATACATCCACTCATTCTTCAATATGTAAGACATATTTTAACTTTACAGAAACATAGTCACTGGATGTTGTCATCAGTGATGTCATCAGTGATGTCATTTGAGATGTCATCAGTGATGTCATCAGTGATGTCACTGACCATGTCATGAATGATGTAATATGTGACATCATCAGCAGTGGATTGCGGGTGCGCAATATATAGTTAGTGCAACTAACTATATATGGAATTTCAATGGTTTTGTGTGAGTAAAATAAGGTTTTTTAAATGCTAATTCCTAACTATATATGGTCTATAACCTATGGTTTTTTCAGTGAATTTTCAAGGTTTTGTAAATGCTAATTCCTAACTATATATGGTCTATAACCTATGGTTTTTTCAGTGAATATATATATATATATATATATATATACATATATATAAATGCTCCAATTATCCTCTTGTTTGAAGAAAATACAGCACTCACGGGTTTACTAGGCAGTCAGCAAAAGGTTTATTTCAAAACAAACGCGTTTCGGGACCAAATCCCTTCGTCAGTGTTCATTTTTTGAGAGCGCGATGCAACTCTTTTTACTACATTTGTTGGGTCATTGTAACAAACAAAGGACTAAAGCAAGTGTGTATTTTTGCGCGCCATCTTTGAGTGTTTACCACATTACAATTCGATGCTACAAAGTAACAAAGAGGCTACTCAACAATTGAAGCCGTGTATCGGCACATGCAAAGGAAAACAAAATGAAACGATATTTACAACTATAATTCATCTTGTGGAAACTTTATCGCTTCATACCTTTGCAAACTGGTTTCCTGAGACAAAAAACGCTATGAAACCACAGCGCCACTGAGCATACGTGTATCATATGTTCATCATATTCTACATAATCTTGCCGTGTATCGGCATGGGCAGCCACCAGCTGCCATACAGTCTCAGCAAAAACAGATAAAGGAAGCCTTAAATATATCTAATGCCCAACAGAATTACAAATATATGCATCAACAAAATTAATTGAGACCTTTTAAAGTCATATTTCCAGTGATCTAACATTCTATACACAGAACATATCAGCATTACCAATACAATCATTTCTCACATCAGCCCAAATGGGATGCCAATTCCTCTCCCATATTGAGGCCTCCTGGAGTTCAACTCTCCAGATCTATGATATATCTGGACTCTAACCTCCTGAGTGTCTGTAATTTGTTTCCGCCTCTAGGGTTGTCCACTACACAGTCCAAACAGAAATATCTCAACAGGTCCCTGTTACTGTTGTGTTTAATCGCAAAATGTCGGGCAACCGGATAAGAAAAATCTTTATTCGCGATTGCCCGCATATGCTCCAACACCCTCAGTTTGACTGGATTTATGGTGCTGCCAATGTATCTCAGTTGGAAAGGACACACTAAGCAATAAACCGCATGATCTGTATGGCAGGACATACATTTGTTAATTCTCCTGCCTCCCTTATATCCTGGCACATCAAATGTCAAAGTTCTCTTACTGGCTGGGCATGCTTTGCATTTCCCACAGGGGAAAAAACCCTTTGCCTCTTTCAACGTGCCTTGCTGTTTTACTATTGGCATCAGATGGCTGTGTACCATCTGATCACGAAGCGATCTAGCTTTTCTGAAGGTGATCAGGGGAGTGACAGGTATATCTGGTCCCACAATTTGATCTGCCCTCAAAAGATGCCAGTGCTTAGTCATGATGGATCTCAGTTTGAAAGAGTTGGATGAATAGGGGGTTATCATGTGGAACTTACCATCCACACTCGGACGGGTTTTTTTGGAAAAAAGTGTATTTTGTGGTAGTTTTCTAACTCTGTTTAGGGCGTCCTGTAAGAGATTAGGATGGTAACCTCTGTTGGTGAATCTTTCCACGCTTTCAGTGGCTGCATGTTCGAAGTCTGCATCTAGGGTACAGTTGCGCTTTAATCTCAGAAATTCCCCATAGGGGATATTACTGATGAGTTTTCGGGGATGACTGCTGGAAGCGTGTAATACGCTGTTGCCAGCAGTGGGTTTACGATAAAGTTGGGTGCAGATTTTACCATCCCTTACTCTAACTTGGAGATCTAGGTAATTCACCTTCTCCTCGTTGACCTCACCCGTAAATCTCAGATTACACTGGTTATCATTAAGCACTGGATGTACTCATTAGCCTCAGCTATTGACTCATTCCACACTAGGAACAGGTCATCGATATACCTGCTCCATGCCACCACTTTGTTGTTCCATGTGGCATTTCTGGGGCCCCAGGCTACCTGCTCCTCCCACCAGCCTACGAATAAATTCGCATAGCTGGGGGCGAAGCAGGAGCCCATCGCCGTCCCAGAGAGCTGTTTGTATATCTCATCCTGAAAGAGAAAAATGTTATTGTATAAACACAATCTAATTAGTTCTAATAGCATTTTGTTGTGCATTGCATATTTCAGTTCTCTTTTGTTTAGAAAATATTCTATAGCTGTAAGACCTTGTTCATGCTCTATACATGTGTATAGGCTTGGTATGTCTAAGGTTATGAGTACATAAGATGATTGCCAAACAAGATTCTCCACTTTTTGAATAAAGTCCGATGTATCTCTTATGTATGACTTCAAAGCAGACACAAAGTTAAACAAGTGATGATCTAGAAATTTAGATAAATTCTCAGTTAGGCCTCCCATGGAGGAGATAATCGGTCTCCCGGGGGGATTGGTAGTGTTTTTATGAACCTTGGGCAGATGGTAAAAACAAGGTAAGATGGGATGTATAGTTTTTAAGAAAAGAAACTCTTCAAGGTCCAACATTAGTTTGTCATGCCATTTTTTAAGCAGAGCATGTAAAATGTCAATACTTGCCAGGTAGTCTTTTTTCTTTATCACTGCATAGCAAGTTGTGTCTTGTAATTGACGTTGTGCTTCCGCAATATATTGTTGTCGTGACATGATGACAATATTTCCTCCTTTGTCGGAGGGTTTGCAGACAATAGTTTGATCCTCCATCAGATTTTTCATGGCCATTTTTTGTTCTTTGGTCAAGTTAAAATCTTGTTTTTGATGACCCTGTTCCATCCTCATAGTCATCAGATCCCTGGTGACTGCATCAGCGAAGATGTCAATTGAATCCACCGCCGTTTGGGGGACAAACTTAGATGCGAGTTTGAACCCACTCTTTGGTGCTTCCTGGTCGATGTCGACATGGGCTAATCTTTGTGTGAGAGTATTACTCGCCATGCTTGTTTCTATGTCTCCCTCCGATCTGAGACTTTCCAAGACTTCACAGGCCGTTAAATCATTAACGGTAAGTAGGTCAGTATCCTTTTTATTGCCTCTCAGATATTTGGACTCTTTGGTAGTTGGTTTGGTTTTGTAAAACTTGTGTAATTTGATCTTTCGGACGAATTTATACAAGTCGATCCTTGTTTGGGTGTATTCCAAGTTATTATTGGGGCAAAAGGTGAGTCCAAGTTTTAAAACGGACTCCTCCATTGTTGTCAATTCTCTTTGGGATAAATTTATGATAGTGAGTTGATCTGAGCCAGTTACCATCTGCCTCTTCTCTGGCTCCTGGTTATCCGGGTATTTGGTTTCGCCTGGCCGCTTCCTCTTCCCCTTCCAGCCACCACGTCTTGTTTGCCTGCCTCTTCTTGTTGCTTGGTCTTGCCGTCTCTGAGCCAACTCTCCCGGATCACCTTGAACTCCTGTTGAAAAGGAGTCTTGGCGGGTGGTACAGCTTCTGAATTCGTCATTTCATCACCGGATATTTCACTGGCGGTCAAATCAGAGTCCGAAGTCTCTATTCTTACTTCGGGCGTAGTTTTGGGCAGTTGGCTCTTCCTGGCTACTTCCTTACTTGGCTTATCGTATTTTTTAGAAAAGGTCAGGACCCTCCCCATTGCATAGTCCCGTTCGTCCCGATCAAACTTCTCTTGTTTCCTAAGTTTTATCTTGGTCTCATATCTCTGTAATCTTTTCTTCATGTTGGCCCTGAGTTGTTCCTGTTCCTCTTTGTCAGGATTTTTATAGATTAGCTCTTCTAATTCTTCAATCTCTTTCATCACCTTGTCACGGTCACTCCATGCAAATTGGATTAGGATTTCTAACATACCTTTACATGAATTGGCTATTTGTGTAGCCCAGGTTTCCAGCAGGAGAGGGTCAGGGTTTTCGTACGCCGGGACAGTAAAAATCCGTAGTCCGCGAGGTACCCTTTGTACTTCGATGTATCCTTGTAAAGACGTCCCCTCCCACCATTTGCGGAGTTCCCGCTCGTAAAGTTTTTCCAGTTTTTGAGATTGCAATGTTAAAGTACTCATGGCCTCCGTGATGATTTTCTGTGGCGGTTTGGAAATGTCTGGATTTTTGTTTTTGAAGATGCCACCGGCTGCATCTATGCGCTCTGACATATTGAACATGTTATGCCCGTTTCGTGTTGTACTCCCGATCCCGGGAAGCAACACTCAACCTTTGCTGTGTTATTGCCGTCAACCCCTCACTAAACCGTCGATTTCACCAAACGCTACAAAGTTCAAAGGAGAAAGCGTGCTTACTGTATAATTCATTCACGGACTCCCGCCCTTCCTATGCGTTCGATGTCAAAGTAGGTTGGAGGATAGAGAAGATTTTGTTTCCTCTTTCGTTTCGCCTTGTTTCTCCAAACTCCACACAACGACGGTGGTGCACCCGTTCAAAATATCCAAGCTCCTGTACACGAATGAAACGTGTCACTCTTTGCAGTGGGTGCTGTAACGCGGTGGTGTCCCGTGTGATAAATAAACGCTCCAATTTTCCTCTCGTTTGAAGAAAATATAGCACTCGCGGGTTTACTAGGCAGTCAGCAAAAGGTTTATTTCAAAACAAATGCGTTTCGGGACCAAATCCCTTCGTCAGTGTTCATTTTTTGAGAGCGCGATGCAACTCTTTTTACTACATTTGTTGGGTCATTGTAACAAACAAAGGACTAAAGCAAGTGTGTATAGGTTTCACACCAGTTATATTTAGCTGGAAATTTTACTCGCATAAAACCATTGAAATTCCCACGTTATAGTTAGTTGGACTCACTATAACTTGCACGTGCAATGCACTGCTGATGACGTCACATATTACATCACTCATGACATGGTCAGTCACATCACTCATGACATCACTGATGACACCATCCAGTGAATGTGTGTCTTTCTGAAAAATAAATATGTGTTATATATGTATATGTAAAAGTTTATGGAAGAATAAATGTTTAAATAAGTGTTTAAAAGGATGTTTTTAAAAAAAATTGATTGGTTAAGTGGCTTATTAAGTGTATCTTAGTGAATACATATATTAGTGAGTAATGTTTAAATATTTAAATATATGGATTAGTGTTTCACTTTGTGTATAAGTGGCTGCATGGGTTGGTGAGTAGCTACATGTGTATGTATTTGGGTTATTAGATTTTTTTTAATATCAGTATGAGTATCTATATGGTTTGGTGGGGGTATTACTTAGCACATAGATGCATGAGTGACTGACTCTCTGTTTGTATGTGTTTTGAAGACAGCATATGTGCAGGACTGTACGGGTGGATGAGTGTGTATATGTGTATGTTAGTGAGTGAATGACTGTCTCACTAGTGTCTTTATCAGTAACTACATATGTTTTAATCTAGTATATGTGAATATTGATGTATATAAGTGAGTATATGTGAGAGTAAGAGATTTTTTAGAGTTCCTGTTTAAATAGGTATGTGTTACTATAAGTGATTGTTTAAGAGAGTAAATATGTGTAAGTTTCCTTAGAAGTAAGGTGGTAGTGTGTGTATAGCTGTATATGCAAATAAATGGATGTTCAATAGTTTATTTGCATGTGTGAGTATGTGTGTGAGTAACTTTTGGATGACTGTCAGTGTGTAACAGGATGTATAGGTGTATCACTACATATGATGAGTGAGTATATGTATGAGTGACTAAATAGAACTGTTTGTGAATGAGTGGATGTGTATATAGATGGTGGAATTACTGAATTGGTTGTTGTAACTGATATGGGTATCTCCATTTTTTTGAAAATGTTAGTTTCTATTTTTGAATATGTGTTTCAAAGGTTACATTACAGTGAAAGGAGGTCTGTCACTCTGTCACAAGGATGGTGTCATCAGTGATGTCATGAGTGATGTCACTGACCATGTCATGAGTGATGTAATATGTGACGTCATCAGCAGTGCATTGCACGCGCAAGTTATAGTGAGTCCAACTAACTATAACGTGGGAATTTCAATGGTTTTATGCGAGTACAATTTCCAGCTAACTATAACTGGTGTGAAACCTATGGTTTTTTCAGTGAATTTAATAGGTTTTTTAAATGCTAGTTCCTAACTATAACTGGTGTGAAACCTATGGTTTTTTCAGTGAATTTCAAAGTTTTTTTAATAGCAAATCTCTATAGGTATGAAAAGTAATATTTTTTATAGCGAATTTTATATTGTATAATTATGTAATAGTATTTGTTTAATGTTTATTTATTTATTTATTTATTTATTTTTGCCCCGGAGCGCTCCCGGGGCACGTACCGATGCGCTCACCGGTAAGCGCAGTGTTACGGCGCGCCCCGGGGCGCGTATGGGTGAGCGTCCCGTTAGCGCTATTGCCGCGAACGAAAACAACATCGTGACGTATCGAGTAGACGCGTGATGCGTCATATGACGCACTGCGTAAGCGCATTCGGAAACACCCTAACGCATACGATCGCTCAACGTAAGCGCCGCCGGGCGCTCCCCAGGGCACGACGCCGGGCGCCCCCTGGGGCGCGCCCCGGGGCGCGTAGCGTAAGCGCGTCGGGTCATGTGACTTAAAAATAACACTTTTCATTGGTTCAGAACAGTTTTGTTTTCCAAATGATGAAAGCCCCCACCTTTTTTCCTCATTCTTACTTTGATCTTTGAGTGAGGAAGACCTGCTTTTTTCTAACAGATATGGCTACAGTACTATCAGCAGCTGGAGCATCTGCCCCACCACCACCACCACCACAAGGACCACCAGAACATTACATTGGTGGTCAAGAACAAGAGGAGGAGGAAGAGGAACAGGAGGAAGAGACAAGGCAGTTCCTGCCTGAAGACAATGCCCCATACAAACCTAGGGAGCACTTCATATGGGAGTTTTACAAAATCCCAAGGGGTTCCAAAAAAGTGAACACTGCGAAGGTAACCTGTTTGATCTGTGGTGCTGTGCTATCCAGGGGGAACCCTCCAAAAAAATATTCCTTTGGGAATCATACGATGATTCGGCACATGCAGCGTTTGCACCCCAACAATTATTCTGCAGCAGAGGTGAGAGAACTCTGCAGAAACCTACCCCAATCATCTGCCAGAACCTCAACAACGAAAGAACCCACTCCATCGGGTCCAGAGGCAAGTCAGATACAACCAAAGTTTGGGGGATACAAAATTGTTTGTAAATATTGTGGCAAAACTATTTGTTATGGTGAGCAAAGCATTACGCTCATCAACGTTGCTGGTGATAACCACAAATGCCTGAAGAAACCTTAATTTTTTTCGGATTTTTTTTTTGATCCAGTTGAGCCGTTTACAATTCCCTGTTTTTTGTTTCTCCCCATAAAAAATACCAAAAAAATTTAAAACTGTTCAGAAAAGCCAAAAAAAGTAAAAAATGTTCAAAAAACAATAAAAAAATATAAAACAACAAAAAGAATAAAAAAACAGCTCTTTTTAGAACTACCTATAATTTATAAAAATATACCTATATTTTTAAAGAATCTCTGTCCTTCTTTTTTCTCTAGGGTACGCGTACCGGTACGTGCACCGGGGCGCGCACCGAGGCGCGCACCGAAAAAAAAAGAAAAAAAATTAATGAAGGAGTGAGCTTGAGGGAAGGACACGAAGAGAGTGATGTTAAGAGAAAGAGAGCTAGAGGGAACAACACAGAGGGATTGTTTATTACATAGTAAAACAGAGAGAAGGTGTAATAGGGTGTAAGTGAGAAAAGGAAAATGAATAAGGGAGCGAAAGAAGGGAAGAGAGAGGAAGAAGACTAAAGTAAAGGTACTGGGAGAATGTGAGTGGGTGTTGAAAATAAAAGGAGGGACAGAAAAGGATGGGGAATGAGGGGTAGTGACATCATAAGGGAGCAGGATAGACTACACATGATCCCCTAGGCCTGCTCAGGGAGTGCTTAAAGTATCTATTTCTGCTTTCCTGACAGACTATGCCATGGATTCCATATAGCACAATAACTTCTGTAACAACATGCAAGATATCTACAGAGGAGACGGTCTACATTGAATTTAAGACTCTGCATTGGTACCTACATGTTGGTACTTAAATCACCCACACAAACTCAACAACTCTATTCAGAGCTACCCTACCTCTAAGCACTTTCAATTAATATTTTACTGTTACACTGGGTTTTGCCCATGTTACGCTCCCCGGTACGCTCCCCGGTGCACGTACCGGGCGCTCCCCCCCGCGAAAATCGAAAAAAAAAGTTTTTTTGCCCTGTGGGGCCCTTTTATGGCCCCCACATCAAACCTAGGGGGTCAGGGGGGGTCTACCCTGCCCCCTTTTGCTCATTTCCCCCTTTGTTTTTGCCACCTCTTGTGTCTGGATCCTACCGAGACACAAGATGGCGGCCGCTCCGGACTGTTTGGAATGTTGACAAGACACCCGAGAGCCAATCAGCTTTCCGCTCGCGAACTCGCATAGCGCGCTGAGACGCGCCCCGGTGCGCGTACCGGGGCGCGCTTATAGATATATATATATTTTTTTGAACCCATATTACTCAAAATCCACTGGGGCACATATCTTGAGACATAGCAAAGGCACATTGGGCTACCAGTCCCTATAATTTTGCCAAGTTTGGTGGAAATCCATTCAGCCGTTCGGGCTAAAAGTGAGTCCAACCACCCTATGAAAAATAACATGGGGAAAACATGTTTTGGGACCCCCTTTTATCTCGACCCCCGCTTGACAAATCCCCCCCAAACTTTCAGGAAAGGAGCGGAGCGGAGCTGACCACCTAATTTGAGAAATTCGCGAAGATTCGTCCACAGGCGCCAAAGTTATTCCCAATGGAATGTTGCGAATTTCCTATGGAAAGTAGATCCTAACTATAACTACCTACTGGCGACCGCCAGTAGGTAATATATATATATATATATTCACTGAAAAAACCATAGGTTAGAGACCATATATAGTTAGCTGGACATTTTATTGACATAAAACCAATGAAATTCCATATGTAGTTAGTTGCATTAACTATATATCGCGCACCCGCAATCCACTGCTGATGATGTCACATATTACATCATTCATGACATGGTCAGTGACATCACTGATGACATCACTGATGACATCTCAAATGACATCACTGATGACATCACTGATGACATCTCAAATGACAGCACTGATGACATCATCTAGTGTCTGTGTGTTTTTGTAAAGTTTAAATATGTTTTACATATTGAAGAATGAGTGGATGTATGGAAGACTGAGTGTGTGTGTGGCTGGCTGGGAGGTGTGTGACTCTGCATATCAATGTGTACTTGTATCAGTGATTGTATAAGAGAGTAAGTATGTGTTAGTATATGTGTGAAAAGTATGGTGTTCTGTGTTTAACTGTATAGATGAGGAAATCGAAGTGTGATTGATTCTTCACAGGACTGACTAGGTGTATGAGTGCATATGATAGTGTTGTAATAATGAGTGACTGTATGTATGAGTGATTGTATGGGTGAATGAGTGAATGTGTGTGTAGACGTAGGAATCAGTGAGTGCGTATGTAGTAACTGGTATTGGTGTGTCATGATGTCATCAGTGATGTCATTTGAGATGTCATTTGAGATGTCATCAGTGATGTCATCAGTGATGTCACTGACCATGTCATGAATGATGTAATATGTGACATCATCAGCAGTGGATTGAGTGCAACTAACTATATATGGAATTTCATTGGTTTTATGTCAATAAAATGTCCAGCTAACTATATATGGTCTCTAACCTATGGTTTTTTCAGTGAATTTTCAAGGTTTTGTAAATGCAAATTCCTAACTATATATGGTCTATAACCTATGGTTTTTTCAGTGAATTTCATTGGTTTTTTAAAAGCTAATATCTATAGCTGTAAAATATATTCTTTATTACGTGACGTATCACGTAGCCACGTGAGACGCCTCATGACGCGTCGCATAACCGTGACGTATCGGCTCTGCAGCGCAAACAAAACCCGTAACGTAAGCATGCCGGAGCACGCTTACAGATATATATATTTTTTTTAACCTTAATTAGACAAAATCCACACGTGCACATATCTTGAGGCCTTGCAAAGGCACATCAAACAAACAGTCCCTACAATTTTGCCAAGTTTGCTGGAAATCTATTCCCTTAATTTTTTTTTTACTGTTTCTCTTGGTTTTCCCCTTGTTACGCTTACCGGGACGCTACCCGGTACGCGAACCGGACGCTCCAAAAACACAAGATGGTGGACTCCCGCTACGCTGCCGGTTAGCTGCCCGGTTCGCGTACCGGGAAGCGCCTCTACCGCGAAAAATCGCGGGGGACTTTAATATCCCCCTCATCAATCCTAGGGGGTCAGGAGGGGTTTACCTTGCCCCCTTTTCCTTCATTTCCCCCTTCTTTTTTCACCACATCTTGTCTCAGGAACCTACCGAGAGACAAGATGGCGGCCGCTCCGGACTGTTTACAATGTTGACAGCTACGCTGCCGGTTAGCTGCCCGGATAGCTGCCCGGTGAGCTGCCCGGTGAGCTGCCCGGTGAGCTGCCCGGTTCGCGTACCGGGACGCGCCTCTACGGCGTAAAATCTCAATTTTTTTTTAAATTATTTTTTGCCCCACGGGGCACTTTAATATCCCCCTCATCAATCCTAGGGGGTCAGGAGTGGTCTACCTTGCCCCCTTTCCTTCATTTCCCCCTTCGTTTTTCACCACATCTTGTCTCTCGATCGTACCGAGAGACAAGATGGCGGCCGCTCCGGACTGTTTAGAATGTCGACAGACACCGGAGAGCCAATCAGCTTCGCTTCGCGAAGTTCCGTTACGCGTCAGGTACGCGAACCGGGGCGCTAACCGGAGCGCTGTCACAGATATATATATTTTTTTAAACGTTAATTTCTCAAAATCCACTGGAGCACATATATTGAGACATAGCAAAGGCACGTCGGGCAAACCATATCTACAATTTTGCCAAGTTTCATGTAAATCTATTCAGCCGTTCGAGCTAAAAGTGAGTCCAACCGCCCTATGGAAAAATGAATGGGAAAAACGCGTTTTGGGACCCCCCTTTTTTCTCGGCCCCCCCTTGACGAAACCCCCCCAAATTTTTAGGGGCTGCTCAGAAACAAAATGTGCCATTTTCCTGAAATTTTCAGCCAATTCCGTCCACAAACGCCAAAGTTATTAGACATAGAATTTTCAGAAATCCCATAGAGAAAAAATCCTAACTATATATACCCACTGGCTATCGCCAGTAGGTAATATACATATATAAACATATATAATCTGCATATCTATATAAATATAAATGCATGCATACATATACATATATGCATACATATGCATGTTATTTACATGAAAGTTTTAAAAACACTAATAAAAGCAAAGCTAAAAAGCCACCTCATTACAAACAGAATGGCTTTAACTTAAACGAGGGCGAGATCTATTGCATTTTCAATGCTTGTTTACTTTGGTTCTATCAAGAAGGCATTCAGATGTGTCACACATTTGCCATAAATTCTAAATGTTAGCACTCTAGTTGCTCATTAGATCACTGTAGTAAAGCTAGTGCTCACCAGGGAAGTCTGCTGCTAATCATGGTTTGCAGCCATTTTCCCGCATTTTTTATCCCGCAGACTTTCAGTCCGCATACCATTATCCCGCAAGGTCATTGACCTCGCATACCATTATCCCGCATTTTTTCAAAACGCATGTGCATTTATCGCGCATGCCTTTACAAAGAATTACGTTTTAAAGGCATGTATGGTAAATGCATTTGCGTTGTGAAAACCACGATGACGAGAGAGGTTAGTGGGTTTGTGTTAATTTTTTCGTGGGTTAGTGATTGTGTAGTGTAGTGTAGTGTAGTGTTGTGTAGTGTAGTGTTGTGTTAGTGTAGTGTAGAGTTGTGGTGGTTGTTTAGTGTAGGGTCATGCTGGGGGTAGTGTTTTAGGGTTTAGGGTTGTGTTGTAGTGTTTGCGTAGTGTAGGGTCATGCTGGGGGTAGTGTTTTAGGGTTTAGGGTTGTGTTGTAGTGTTTGCGTAGTGTAGGGTCATGCTGGGGCTAGTGTTTTAGGGTTTAGGGTAGTGTTGTAGTGTTTGCGTAGTGTAGGGTCATGCTGGGCGTAGTGTTTTAGGGTTTAGGATAGTGTTGTAGTGTTTGCGTAGTGTAGGGTCATGCTGGGGGTAGTGTTTTAGGGTTTTGGGTAGTGTTGTAGTGTTTGCGTAGTGTAGGGTCATGCTGGGGTGTAGTATTTTAGGGTTTAGGGTAGTGTTGTAGTGTTTGCGTAGTGTAGGGTCATGCTGGGGGTAGTGTTTTAGGGTTTTGGGTAGTGTTGTAGTGTTTGCGTAGTGTAGGGTCATGCTGGGGGTAGTGTTTTAGGGTTTTGGGTAGTGCTGTAGTGTTTGCGTAGTGTAGGGTCATGCTGGGGTGTAGTGTTTTAGGGTTTTGGGTAGTGTTGTAGTGTTTGCGTAGTGTAGGGTCATGCTGGGGTGTAGTGTTTAAGGGTTTTGGGTAGTGTTGTAGTGTTTGCGTAGTGTAGGGTCATGCTGGGGGTAGTGTTTTAGGGTTTTGGGTAGTGTTGTAGTGTTTGCGTAGTATAGGGTCATGCTGGGGGTAGTGTTTTAGGGTTTTGGGTAGTGTTGTAGTGTTTGCGTAGTGTAGGGTCATGCTGGGGGTAGTGTTTTAGGGTTTTGGGTAGTGTTGTAGTGTTTGCGTAGTGTAGGGTCATGCTGGGGGGTAGTGTTTTAGGGTTTTGGGTAGTGTTGTAGTGTTTGCGTAGTGTAGGGTCATGCTGGGGGTAGTGTTTTAGGGTTTTGGGTAGTGTTGTAGTGTTTGCGTAGTGTAGGGTCATGCTGGGGTGTAGTGTTTTAGGGTTTTGGGTAGTGTTGTAGTGTTTGCGTAGTGTAGGGTCATGCTGGGGTGTAGTGTTTTAGGGTTTTGGGTAGTGTTGTAGTGTTTGCGTAGTGTAGGGTCATGCTGGGGGTAGTGTTTTAGGGTTTTGGGTAGTGTTGTAGTGTTTGCGTAGTGTAGGGTCATGCTGGGGGGTAGTGTTTTAGGGTTTTGGGTAGTGTTGTAGTGTTTGCGTAGTGTAGGGTCATGCTGGGGGTAGTGTTTTAGGGTTTTGGGTAGTGTTGTAGTGTTTGCGTAGTGTAGGGTCATGCTGGGGGTAGTGTTTTAGGGTTTAGGGTAGTGTTGTAGTGTTTGCATAGTGTAGGGTCATGCTGGGGTGTAGTGTTTTAGGGTTTTGGGTAGTGTTGTAGTGTTTGCGTAGTGTAGGGTCATGCTGGGGGTAGTGTTTTAGGGTTTAGGGTAGTGTTGTAGTGTTTGCGTAGTGTAGGGTCATGCTGGGGGTAGTGTTTTAGGGTTTAGGGTTGTGTTGTAGTGTTTGCGTAGTGTAGGGTCATGCTGGGGGTAGTGTTTTAGGGTTTAGGGTTGTGTTGTAGTGTTTGTGTAGTGTAGGGTCATGCTGGGGGTAGTGTTTTAGGGTTTAGGGCTAGTGTTGTAGTGTTTGCGTAGTGTAGGGTCATGCTGGGGTGTAGTGTTTTAGGGTTTTGGGTAGTGTTGTAGTGTTTGCGTAGTGTAGGGTCATGCTGGGGGTAGTGTTTTAGGGTTTAGGGTAGTGTTGTAGTGTTTGTGTAGTGTAGGGTCATGCTGGGGGTAGTGTTTTAGGGTTTAGGGTAGTGTTGTACTGTTTGTGTAGTGTAGGGTCATGCTGGGGGTAGTGTTTTAGGGTTTAGGGTAGTTTAGTTGTTTAGTGTATGCTAAAGGCATATTCGTTCTAAAAGTTTTCGTTATTTTAATTTGCGGCCTAATAGTACATGCAGGATTTTTTTTGCGGACTGATGGTATGCGGGATTTCGTCATATATTCGCTAATCATACTTTCTATGGCAAAATGAACCCCCTCATTTTGTTCCTTTTTAAATTAAATGTTTTAAGAGTTACCACTTTATTCCAATCAAGATGGCTTCAGGTGTGCCATACCTTTGTAATAAGTAGGACTGTTAGCACTGTAGTTGTTCTTTAGAACACTCTGGGACATTCTGTCATTGGGCTATAGTTGGGCTACATCTGGCTGATATTTGGGCTACATTTGTTTTTTTTTGTCTCTGGTGGCCATCTTTGGGCTACATTGGGCTACATTGGGCTACATTTGGGCTCCAACATATATATAGCCCAATGTAGCCCAATATATATTTTTCAAAGTTAATTTTCGTAAAAACCACTGGAGCCTATATCTTGAGACATAGCAAAGGCACATCGGGCTACCAGTCCCTACAATTTTGCCAAGTTTGGTGTAAATCCATTCAGCCGTTTAGGCTAAAAGTGAGGCCAACCGCCCTATGGAAAATTGCATGGGAAAAACACGTTTTGGGACCCCCCCTTTTTTCTCGGCCCCCCCTTGACGAAACACCCCCAAATTTTCAGGGGCTGCTCAGAAACAAAATGTTCCATTTTCCTGAAAATTTCAGCCAATTCTGTCCTCAAACGCCAAAGTTATTCGACATAGAATTGTCAAAAATCCCATAGGTAAAAAATCCTAACTATATATACCTACTGGCTATCGCCAGTAGGTAATATATATATTACCTACTGGCGGTCGCCAGTAGGTATATATAGTTAGGATTTTTTCTCTATGGGATTTTTGAAAATTCTATGTCTAATAACTTTGGCGTTTGTGGACGGAATTGGCTGAAATTTTCAGGAAAATTGAACATTTTGTTTCTGAGCAGCCCCTGAAAATTTGGGGGGGGTTCGTCAAGGGGGGGCCTTGAAAAAAGGGGGGTCTTAAAACGTGTTTTTAACATTGAGTTTTCCATAGGGCGGTTGGCCTCACTTTTAGCCCGAACGGCTGAATGGATTTGCACGAAACTTGGCAAAATTGTAGGGACTGGTAGCCCGATGTGCCTTTGCTAGGTCTCAATATATGTGCTCCAGTGGATTTTGAGAAATTAACATTCAAAAAAAGATATATATCTGTAACAGCGGACCGGGCAGCGCTCCAGTTCGCGTACTTTTCGCGTTACGGAGCTTTGTGAAGCGAAGCTGATTGGTTCTCCGGCGTCTGTAAACATTCCAAACAGTCCGTAGCGGCCGCCATCTTGTCTCTCGGTAGGATCGAGAGACAAGAGGAGGCCAAAGCGAAGGGGCAAATGACCATAAGGGGGCATAGTAGATCCTCCCTGACCCCCTAGGTTTGATGTGGAGGTTTTAAAAGGGCCCCGCGGGGCAAAAAAAAATAAAAATAATAATAATCGAACGGCTGAATGGATTTGCACGAAACTTGGCAAAATTGTAGGGACTGGTAGCCCGATGTGCCTTTGCTAGGTCTCAATATATGTGCTCCAGTGGATTTTGAGAAATTAACGTTCAAAAAAAGATATATATCTGTAACAGCGCTCCGCTTCGCGTACTTTTCGCGTTACGGAGCTTTGCGAAGCTGATTGGTTCTCCCGCGAATGTAAACATTGCAAACAGTCCGTAGCGGCCGCCATCTTGTCTCTCGGTAGGATCGAGAGACAAGAGGAGGCCAAAGCGAAGGGGCAAATGACCATAAGGGGGCATAGTAGATCCTACTTGACCTCTTAGGTTTGATGTGGAGGTTTTAAAAGGGCCCCGCGGGTCAAAAAAAAAATAAATAATAATAATCGAACGGCTGAATGGATTTGCACGAAACTTGGCAAAATTGTAGGGACTGGTAGCCCGATGTGCCTTTGCTAGGTCTCAATATATGTGCTCCAGTGGATTTTGAGAAATTAACGTTCAAAAAAAGATATATATCTGTAACAGCGCTCCGCGGAGATAAAATTATCTCTGTATTACCTAGCTGTTGCTAACACCAGTTAGCGACCGCTAGTAGGAGATAGCGACCATCTTGGACTCCACTTTGCATGTCAGTGATATTTATCACTAATGACATGCAAAGTGGGCATGCCAAGATGTTAGCGACTGGAAACAGTCGCTAACATCGCTATCTCCTATTACCAACTTTTGGAGATATGTAAATGTATTTGTAAATGTAAATGTATTTCGATTTATATAGCGCACGAATCACCCAGGGGTCTCAAGGCGCTTGCTTAGGGAACCCGTCCTGGTATTCCCCTGTGAGATACCCTGGCAGGGTATTCACAAGGTGAAAGCCAGGCAACCCGCCGCGAGGGGCCGTAGTGGAGATTAAGCAAGCTATTGCCCAGAGTCGCAGAGTGTGACCCCGTGAGTCGAGTAGGCACCGGAGCGAGAATTGTCGAGTCCGTGGAATTTTTGAGCCCGAGAACCACCGAGGCGGGGAAGCGAACCCTGGTCCACGGCTGATCTCAGCTTCCGGGTCTGCCGCCTCTAACCACTGAGCCACGCTTCTCCACTAAGCGCGAATATCTCCAAAAAGTAACACCTGCCCTGAGCAGTTCTTAGCCATGTTATCCAATGGGAGGTGGATAACATGGCTAAGAGCATTAGCTCGGTAATGCATGAATATCGCTGACTTTTCAGCGATATTAATGCATTGCGGTCGTTTTTCATCGCATTTCCGATAAACTTTGATAATAGCAAGGTTTATCTGCGATAATTTCTGACGATGCTTAGCGGTAAAAAATTCGTTGCTAAGCATCGTTAGGGATAAATATCGCTTAACTTTGGTAATATGCCCGAACGTCTGTTAACGTTCGATTCGAAGGAAATCAGGAAGTGTTGAAAAACATTGTCTGCGCCATCTTGCCTTTTTTCAAATGCCACACTTTTGTCGTGCACGGCAGCCATTTTAGATGCCTTGACCAGACCCACTCTCTGTACGCTGTCGATCCTTAGCATGGCTCCCCACCCTCGCAAGCATCTCCCCCAGGCACTGGTCACCCCCGCTCTCTGTCTTATGCATGGGTAATAAACCTCCCCCCATCTGCGCTGCTCTTCCCTGAGAATCACACCCTGTGCCCGCCGGACACCTCCCTTTCGCCCTATTCACTACCGCACCCTCTGACACTCCTTTTCCTCTGTGTCAGATTGTCCAGGCCGGTCCTAGGCTATCAGCTAGCCCTGCAGATGTAGTTTATGGCCCCATCTGTAAAGAATCACCCCTCTTCAAAGGAGTTATAGTAGATCAAGGCCCACACCCGATGAGATCCGTCACAGCACACGCGTTCCTACTATCTGAAAACCATCCTGTATTGTGATTGGGGAGGGGACCGAGCCTGAAGCGGAAGATTCCAGGGATGACTCTTTGTACATCAAAGTTTTTACAATTATGTGTCACATTAAAAATATATAGCACTCCAACAAAGTAGTAAGATTATAAAACTTTAATAACTTATAAATATATACACAACAAAACAAAAACAGTAAAAACATTTAAACATTTTTAGGGAAAATGAAGGAAGTAGCGGTCGGCTGTGCGAATAGTCCCAACGTAGCACAACGTCCAGATTTCTGGACGGCACCCAGGTGATGTTGCCTGGGTACCGCACTGATTTCGGTATCCGGCGTGGGGCGTCGCGGGGGGTGGGTCATCAGTAGCGGTCTGTTGTGCGAATAGTTCCAAGGCAGCAGAACGATGGCACCAAGGTGATGTCCAGTAAGTTGCCGCCCTCCGAATAACGGTGTGGGGCGCCCCGGGGGGGGGGAGGCGGCGTGAACGGGCCTCTCCAGGTGGAGTTTCGTCTGCTGTAGTGGGGCGCTCCTTTACCGTTTCAGTTGCCATTCCGTCCGCTTTTGGTCCACTGTGTCAAAAGCCGCAATTCTGCTGAGTTGCGCCCACTCTTGCGGTGCAGCGATAGGCGGCTGTCACAGGACTCTCAAAATGGCGGCAGGCTCTTTCCTTTTTGGGCCTGGTCCACTGAAATGGCCCTGGGACACCTTGGAAATCGCACGCTTGTCTGCTAGGTCTTGGACCTCATTCTCGAAAGCGTCCCCTCCGCCTTGAGGATTCAACAAAAGTTTTGGGGGCCCCCGACTCCTGCAGGCTTCTGGTGGGAAGCGGCTGCCATGATTGCTCGCGGAATGACCACGACGGAGCCACGAGATGGTGGTGCTTTCATGTTGACGCCAGCTTCAGTCTGAAACATCCAGAAACAAGGTGGGGCTTTCATCGTTTGGGGGAAAAAAAAGTTTTCATCCAATGAAAAGTGTTGTTTTTAGGTCATATGATCAAGCCTTCCATCATTAGGAAACCAAAAGTAAAATGAACCAATGAAAAGTTTTATAAACAAGTCACATGACCTGTTATGCGGCATAGGGTATAAAATGCGGAGAAAATACGTTGGCACGTGAGGCGGCGTCAGTTGCGGAACGATGTGCGAATAGGCCGAAGGCAGCACAACGCGCCAAGATCCGGATGGCACCGAGGTGGTGTCTAGTAAGTTGCCGCACTGGTGTGGCCATCCTACAATGCTGAAAGTCGGCGTGGGGCGCCCCGTTGGCCTGTGAGATGGCGTCAGTAGCGGACCGATGTGCGAATGGGGCCAAAGGCAGCGCAACAATATTTTCTGAATAGAAGACACCACAAGGCGCTGAGATGCCAAGATCCGGATGGCACCGAGGTGGTGTCTAGTAAGTTTCCGCACTGGTGTGGCCATCCTACAATGGTAAAAGTCGGCGTGGGGCGCCCCGTTGGCCTGTGAGATGGCGTCAGTAGCGGACCGATGTGCGAATGGGGCCAAAGGCAGCGCAACAATATTTTCCGAATAGAAGACACCACAAGGCGCTGAGATGCCAAGATCCGGATGGCACCGAGGTGGTGTCTAGTAAGTTTCCGCACTGGTGTGGCCATCCTACAATGGTAAAAGTCGGCGTGGGGCGCCCCGTTGGCCTGTGAGATGGCGTCAGTAGCGGACCGATGTGCGAATGGGGCCAAAGGCAGCGCAACAATATTTTCTGAATAGAAGACACCACTAGGCGCTGAGATGCCAAGATCCGGATGGCACCGAGGTGGTGTCTAGTAAGTTGCCGCACTGGTGTGGCCATCCTACAATGCTGAAAGTCGGCGTGGGGCGCCCCGTTGGCCTGTGAGATGGCGTCAGTAGCGGACCGATGTGCGAATGGGGCCAAAGGCAGCGCAACAATATTTTCTGAATAGAAGACACCACAAGGCGCTGAGATGCCAAGATCCGGATGGCACCGAGGTAGTGTCTAGGTTGCCGTACTGGTGTGGCCATCCTACAATGCTGAAAGTCGGCGTGGGGCGCCCCGTTGGCCTGTGAGATGGCGTCACTAGCGGACCGATGACCGAATGGGGCCAAAGGCAGCGCAACAATATTTTCTGAATAGAAGACACCACAAGGCGCTGAGATGCCAAGATCCGGATGGCACCGAGGTGGTGTCTAGTAAGTTGCCGCACTGGTGTGGCCATCCTACAATGGTAAAAGTCGGCGTGGGGCGCCCCGTTGGCCTGTGAGATGGCGTCAGTAGCGGACCGATGTGCGAATGGGGCCAAAGGCAGCGCAACAATATTTTCTGAATAGAAGACACCACAAGGCGCTGAGATGCCAAGATCCGGATGGCACCGAGGTGGTGTCTAGCAAGTTGCCGTACTGGTGTGGCCATCCTACAATGCTGAAAGTCGGCGTGGGGCGCCCCGTTGGCCTGTGAGGTGGCGTCAGTAGCGGACCGATGTGCGAATGGGGCCAAAGGCAGCGCAACAATATTTTCTGACTAGAAGACACCACAAGGCGCTGAGATTCGGTTACCACCGAGGTGGTGTCTAGCAAGTTGCTGCACTGGTGTGGCCATCCTGCAATACTGCTCCGAATAAAGGCGTGGGGTGCCCGAAGGGGGGGGGAGGCGGCGTGAACGGGCCTTCCCAGGTGGAGGCTCGTCTGCTGTAGTGGGGCGCCCCTTTACCGTTTCAGTTGCCATTCAGCTGAGTTTCGGCCGCTCTTGATGCTACAGCGACAGGCGGCTGCAACAGGACTCTCAAAATGGCGGCCTGTTCTTTGGATTTGGGCCTGGTCCACTAAAATGGCCCTGGGACACCTTAGAACTCGGACGCTTGAATTTTTTTTCCTTTCCTCTACATGCAAAAAAAGGTAAATGCCCGGTACGTTACACGCTTCATCTGCCACGATGTACTCTCCAGAGGAACCGAAAAAAAATATAGTTATGGTAACTATACCATGCATCGTCATATGGAGAGGTGGCACCGATTAATTATAGTGCTGCATAAAAGAGAGATTTGGAGAAGAACCCCCGACCTGCCAGTACATTCATCAAAGAAGTGGCACTGACAGATTCAGAGGCAAGGGAAACGGTCCCAAATATTTAGAAGAACTTTGGAAAGATTAAAATGACATGTTTAGATTGTGGCAAATTAATTTCATGTGGACAGATGAGTGTTATTCTAATAAATACAGCATATGAACATCATAATAGTCGATGGTTGGTAGAGACATTTTGACTATATCCTGGACCTGCCCGTCCTCGCCCAAAATGGCGCCGGAATAAATGGGACTCGTAACTCCTTGTTGTGTACTTGTTGTACAACCTTGATATCACGAGATACGTATGCAGTTTTGAAGCACATGGCGGTCGGGGACGAGAATAGATTGAATATTTCGACATCTCTATTGATATTAAGTTGTGATGTGTTATTGATTACTGTACTATTGAAAGTTCGAATTAACGTCACCCATGGTACTTGCCCGTAAATGTATATCTAGATAATTTTATTGTAAATGGCCCTGTCGTATTTTAATTATAAAATGTACGTCCACCGATTCCGCAACTGTTAGACACCTTAGTTCTTGCAACCTAATGGCCCGCCCGTTACGTTCCTCTACAGTGTAAATGTCTCCTCATCATATACGATTACAGTTTGCTCCATGGCCGGCGCACGTGGTTATAGGCCCGTATTTGTATACTGACATTTTCACAATAAAGGTTTTTAAAAGAAAACATGGTAGTAGTATTTACATTGGTAAAGTTTTTAATAATAGTCACTGTTTTAGAATCAGTAAAAGGCAAGTAAAATAAAGCAGACGAATTACATGAAGGGTAAAAGGTATAATACGCAGGAACGCAGTAAAGATAAATGGTCAAGGGCTGTTGTGTTTTCTACTCCTGCAACATAAAGTGATCGATAAGAATCTCATATTCAGGCGTATCGGCAACTAAGACAGCAGGTCGACCCTCTTTTGCTCAACGGCTCCGTCATGGGACGAAGAAACGCCCTTTTTCTCGAAAAAACAATATATTTTACTTGCAGGACAGTTGTAAATTTTCCGGGAAAGTACATTAGCCTGGAACATTATAACATATATGTTTAAGAAAAAATAATGTTCGGAAGTAATAAAAAGCGTAATTTTTAGGTCATATGACCAAGCCTTTCATCATTAGAATAAGAAAAGTAAAATGATCCAATGAAAAGTTTTATTAACAAGTCACATGACCTGTTATGCTTACGTTACGCGCTGCGCGTCGCGCCCCGGATCACTTCCGGATGCGCTAACGCGGCGCGTCATATGACGCATTACGCGACAACGCAGGTCCAGAATATAGTCGAAATGTCTCCACCAACCAGCGGTCGGAACACAACCCCTTTCAGCAGGCTAAATAGTTCTGTTAAATGACAACAGAAGGGACAGGCAACAAGAACCATCAGTCAAAGAGGGAAGGGCTAGTTCTTCTCTACCGGGTTACGTTGGGGCGCTACCGGAAGTGATCAAATTGGTAGTCTACAGTGTTTCTGGATGTTTCAGACTGAAGCTTGGGTTAGCATGAGAGCACCACCATTTCGTAGCTCCGTCGTGGCCATTCCGCGAGCAATCATGGCAGCCGCTCTTTATCGTTATTTTGGGCGGGGTGGGTGGCGGAGCCGAGCTGTATTGCAGCCATCATGGTGTGGAGTTTAGTTCATCTCACTAGTTTCGTATTTGTCATGAGGGGTTGTTCCTAATGTTTCTATTTTAGCGAGGTCAAAAAGAGATCCCATTAGTGGCCTACTGATTTTGCTCGATTCCTTTCGTTTTTTTACACGATTTTTCGTTATCTGTAAAGACTAAACAGAGTATTGCGACTCTGTGTTTGTTTGTAAATAGAGAATGAACCAAAGAGAACCAATTCTAAAACAGTAAATGCTTGGATAATAATCAATCAAATGGAGAGAGAAGCAGGCACGACGTATTACAACGGGGGCAAAGGCCTGCGTTAACTACCTTTCACTATCTGCAAAGAGAGAGTACTCCTAATAGTAATGAGGGGGGGGCAGCATTCAAAGCAGATCAGTGTGCATAAACACGAAAATGTTTTTACTTACCACGTACTTGACATTCGACAGCTTATGATATTTGCTATTAAAAAAACATTGAAATTCACTGAAAAAACCATAGGTTATAGACCATATATAGTTAGGACTTAGCATTTACAAAACCTTTGAGATGTCATCAGTGATGTCACTGACCATGTCATGAATGATGTAATATGTGACATCATCAGCAGTGGATTGCGGGTGCGCGATATATAGTTAGTGCAACTAACTATATATGGAATTTCAATGGTTTTGTGTGAGTAAAATAAGGTTTTTTAAATGCTAATTCCTAACGATATATGGTCTATAACCTATGGTTTTTTCAGTGAATTTTCAAGGTTTTGTAAATGCTAATTCCTAACTATATATGGTCTATAACCTATGTTTTTTTCAGTGAATTTTCAAGGTTTTGTAAATGCTAATTCCTAACTATATATGGTCTATAACCTATGGTTTTTTCAGTGAATATATATATATATATATATATATTCACTGAAAAAACCATAGGTTATAGACCATATATAGTTAGGAATTAGCATTTACAAAACCTTGAAAATTCACTGAAAAAACCATAGATTATAGACCATATATAGTTAGGAATTAGCATTTAAAAAACCTTATTTTACTCACACAAAACCATTGAAATTCCATATATAGTTAGTTGCACTAACTATATATTGCACACCCGCAATCCACTGCTGATCATGTCACATATTACATCATTCATGACATGGTCAGTGACATCACTGATGACATCACTGATGACATCTCAAATGACATCACTGATGACATCACTGATGACTACATCCAGTGACTGTATAATTCTGTAAAGTTAAAATATGTCTTACATATTGAAGAATGAGTGGATGTATAAGTGTCTTGATGAAGGATTTAGTAGGGGCATGGCTGACTGTATGAGTGACTGATTAAATGTGTCTCACTGAGTGCATGGGTTAGTGACTAAACTGTCTTAATTTGTGCATCATTATGTCTGTTGTTCTGTAAACTGCTGCATGTGTTGATCATTAGCTATATGATTAACTGTATGGGTTATTGATTGGTTGCCCAAGCATTTGTATGGGAGACTGAGTGTGTGTCTGGGTGGCTGGGAGGTGTATGACTCTCTGCATAGATGTGTGAGCAGTTGATTGACTAGATGTATGGGTTCAAAAGTGCATGTGGAAACAGCTGTATGGGCGGTTGACTGTGTGCATGAGTGTATTGGTGAGTGAATGGATATCTCAGTGCTACATGTCAAAGTAAGTACATATGTAAAACACAGTACATGTGAGAGTTGACATATATAAATAACTGTGCATAAGAGCCAGTGAATGTGTGAGTGGCTGTATGGATCATTGTGAACTTGTATCCAGGAGTGTATAAGTGAGTAAATATGTTTTAGTATATGTTTGAATAAGTAAGGTGTGTATAACTGTATAGTTGAGGAAATGGAGGTGTGATTGATTCTTTGCATGACTGACTAAGTGTCTGAGTAACTCCATGGATGAGTGACAGTCTATGAGTGTCTGTTTACACTGAGTGTATCTAAGGTTATATTAGAGTCTGAAGAGGTTCATCGTATTATCACATGAATGATGTCATCAGTGATGTGATCAGTAATGTCAAATGAGATGTCATCAGTGATGTCATTTGAGATGTCATCAGTGATGTCATCAGTGATGTCATTTGAGATGTCATCAGTGATGTCATCAGTGATGTCATTTGAGATGTCATCAGTGATGTCATCAGTGATGTCACTGACCATGTCATGAATGATGTAATATGTGACATGATCAGCAGTGGATTGCGGGTGCGCAATATATAGTTAGTGCAACTAACTATATATGGAATTTCAATGGTTTTGTGTGAGTAAAATAAGGTTTTTTAAATGCTAATTCCTAACTATATATGGTCTATAACCTATGGTTTTTTCAGTGAATTTTCAAGGTTTTGTAAATGCTAATTCCTAACTATATATGGTCTATAACCTATGGTTTTTTCAGTGAATTTCAATGGTTTTTTAATAGCAAATATCATAAGCTGTCGAATGTCAAGTACGTGGTAAGTGAAAACATTTTCGTGTTTATGCACACTGGTCTGCTTTGAATGGTGCCCCCCCCCCCTCATTTCTATCAGGAGTACTCTCTCTTTGCAGATAGTGAAAGGTAGTTAACGCAGGCCTTTGCCCCCGTTGTAATCCGTCGTGCCTGCTTCTCTCTCCATTTGATTGATTGTTATCCAAGTATTTACTGTTTTAGAATTAGTTCTCTTTGGTTCATTCTCTATTTACAAACAAACACAGAGTCGCAATACTCTGTTTAGTCTTTGCAGATAACGAAAAATCGTGTAAAAAAAAAGAAAAGGAATCGAGCAAAATCAGTAGGCCACTAATGGGATCTCTTTTTGACCTCGTAAAATAGAAACATTAGGAACAACCCCTCATGACAAATACAAAACTAGTGAGATGAACTGAACTCCACACAATGATGGCTGCAAAACAGCTCGGCTCCGCCACCCACCCCGCCCAAAATAACGATAAAGAGCGGCTGCCATGATTGGTTGCGGAATGGCCACGACGGAGCTACGAAATGGTGCTGCTCTCATGCTAACCCCAGCTTCAGTCTGAAACATCCAGAAACACTGTAGACTACCAATTCGATCAGTTCCGGTAGCGCCCCAATGTAACCCGGTAGAGAAGAACTAGCCCTCCCCTCTTTGACTGATGGTTCTTGTTGCCTGTCCCTTCTGTTGTCATTTAACAGAACTATTTAGCCTGCTGAAAGGGGTTGTGTTCCGACCGCTGGTTGGTGGAGACATTTTGACTATATTCTGGACCTGCGTTGTCGCGTAATGCGTCATATGACGCGCCGCGTTAGCGCATCCGGAAGTCATCCGGGGCGCGCAGCGCGTAACGTAAGCATAACAAGTCATGTGACTTGTTAATAAAACTTTTCATTGGTTCATTTTACTTTTCTTATTGTAATGATGAAAGGCTTGGTCATATGACCTAAAAATTACGCTTTTCATTACTTCCGAACATTATTTTTTCTTAAATATATGTTATAATGTTCCAGGCTAATGTACTTTCCCGGAAATTTTACAACTGTCCTGCAAGTAAAATATATTCTTTTTTCGAGAAAAAGAGCGTTTCTTCGTCCCATGACGGAGCCGTTGAGCAAAAGAGGGTCGACCTGCTGTCTTAGTCGCCGATACGCCTGAATATGAGATTCTTATCGATCACTTTATGTTGCAGGAATAGAAAACACAACAGCCCTTGACCATTTATCTTTACTGCGTTCCTTCGTATTATACCTTTTACCCTTCATGTAATTGGTCTGCTTTATTTCACTTGCCTTTTAATGATTCTAAAACAGTCACTATTATTAAAAACTTTACCAATGTATATACTACTACCATGTTTTCTTTTAAAAACCTTTATTGTGAAAATTTCATTATACAAATACGAGCCTATAACCACGTGGGCCTGCCACGGAGCAAACTGTAATCGTATATGATGAATAGACATTTACACTGTAGAGGAACGTAACGGGCGGGCCATTAGGTTGCAAGAACTAAGGTGTCTAACAGTTACGGAATCGGTGGACGTACATTTTATAATTAAAATACGACAGGGCCAGTTACAATAAAATTATCTAGATATACATTTGCGGGCAAGTACCATGGGTGACGTTAATTCGAACTTTCAACAGTACAGTAATCAATAACACATCAGAACTTAGGGCTCCATTAGGATATCGGGCGGATTGCCTCCGCCAGGGTGGCGGTGGCCACCGCCACCCAGGCGGAGGCAATCCGCCCGGCAACCACTCTCGTTTTCCCCTCCGCCTGATTAGGATGGCGGAGGGGACAATGGCGGACGGAAATACTGTCCGCCGCTTTACCGCCGCGGTCGCCTTGCGACCGCGGTGGTAATAGATTAATATGGTGGCGGAGTCCAATGGACACCGCCAGCCATATTATGATGGCGAAATGTGTGGGCCTTTCCGCGGCGGCAATGCCGCCACAGAAAGGCATGCGGACATTGCTGCGGGGGCCCCCTGCAGGGCCCCCAGGTTGGCGCCACTGTCGGGGGGCACATGGGGGTACCTAAGGTACCCCCCCACATTTGCATATGCAAAGCGGCAGGCACAGCGCGGTGCCTGCCGCTTTGCATATGCAAATGCGTAAAAGCATTTTTTAGATTGTGGCGGGCGGTGCAGAGTGCACCGCCCGTCACAATGGTAAAACTACAGGATGTGCCCGCCACTGTGGCGGGCACATCCTAATTCCCCCCACGGGACCCCCGCCCTTATGGCGGGCGGTCCCGTTCTCCGATAGGGTGGCGGGCGGACAATGTCCGCCCGTCATCCTAATGGGGCCCTTAATATCAATAGGGATGTCGAAATATTCAATCAATTCTCGTCCCCGCCCGCCATGTGCTTCAAAACTGCATACGTATCTCGTGATTTCAAGGTTCTGCAACCAGTACACAACAAGGAGTTACGAGTCCCATTTATTCCGGCGCCATTTTGGGCGAGGACGGGCAGGTCCAGGATATAGTCAAAATGTCTCTACCAACCATCGACTATGATGATGTTCATATGCTGTATTTATTAGAGTAACACTCATCTGTCCACATGAAATTAATTTGCCACAATCTAAACATGTCATTTTAATCTTTCCAAAGTTCTTCTAAATATTCCGTTTCCCTTGCCTCTGAAGCTCTCAGTGCCACTTCTTTGATGAATGTACTAGCAGGTCAGGGGTTCTCCTCCAAATCTCTCTTTTATGCAGCACTATAATTAATTGGTGCCACCTCTCCATATGACGATGCATGGTATAGTTACCACAACTATATTTTTTTTCGGTTCCTCTGGAGAGTTCATCGTGGCAGATGAAGCGTGTAACGTACCGGGCATTTACCTTTTTTTGCATGTACAGGAAAGGAAAAAAAAATCGAGCGTCCGAGTTCTAAGGTGTCCCAGGGCCATTTTAGTGGACCAGGCCCAAATCCAAAGAACAGGCCGCCATTTTGAGAGTCCTCTTGCAGCCGCCTGTCGCTGTAGCATCAAGAGCAGCCGAAACTCAGCTGAATGGCAACTGAAACGGTAAAGGGGCACCCCACTACAGCAGACGAGCCTCCACCTAGGAAGGCCCATTCACGCCGGCTCCCCCCCCCTTCGGGCACCCCACGCCGTTATTCGGAGCAGTATTGTAGGATGGCCACACCAGTGCGGCAACTTGCTAGACATCACCTCGGTGGTAACCGAATCTCAACGCCTTGTGGTGTCTTCTATTCAGAAAACATTGTTATGCTGCCTTCGACCTATTCGCCGCAAGTGCGCACACAACTCAACTGCATAGCTTGCTAGACACCACCTCGGTGCCATACGGATCTTGGAATGTCAGCACCTTTTGGTGTCTTCTCTTCAGAAAATATTGTTGCGCTGCCTTTGGCCCCATTCGCACATCAGTCCGCTACTGACGCCATCTCACAGGCTAATGGGGTGCCCCACGCCGACTTTCAGCATTGTAGAATGACCACACCAGTACAGCAACTTGCTAGACATCACCTCGGTGCCATCCGGATCTCGGCGCCCCACTGCAGATGAAGTGCCTCTCAACTATGAAACCACCACGGTGACATCCGGATCTTGGCGCGTTGTGCTGCCTTCGGCCTATTCGCACATCGGTCCGCTACTGACGCCATCTCACAGGCTAATGGGGCGACCCACGCCGAGTTTCAGCATTGTAGGATGACCACACCAGTACAGCAACTTGCTAGACATCACCTCGGTGCCATCCGAATCTTGGCATCTCAACGCCTAGTGGTATCTTCCATACAAAAAATATTGTTACGCTGCCTTTGGCCCCATTCGCACATCAGTCCGCAACTTAGACATCACCTCGGTGCCATCCGGATCTTGGCATCTCAGCGCCTTGTGGTGTCAGTCAGAAAATATTGTTGCGCTGCCTTTGGCCCCATTCGCACATCAGTCCGCTACTGACACCATCTCACAGGCCAACAGGGCGCCCCACGCCGACTTTTACCATTGTACGATGGCCACACCAGTGCCACAACTTGCTAGACACCACCTCGGTGCCATCCGGATCTTGGCATCTCAGCGCCTTGTGGTGTCTTCAAATCAGAAAATATTGTTGCGCTGCCTTTGGCCCCATTCGCACATCGGTCCGCTACTGACGCCATCTCACAGGCCAACGGGGCGCCCCACGCCAACTTTCAACATTGTAGGATGGCCATAGAAGTGCGACAACTTACTAGACACCACCTCGGTGCCATCCGGATCTTGGCGCGTTGTGCTGCCTTCGGCCTATTCGCACATCGGTCCGCTACTGACGCAAACTCACAGGCCAACGGGGCGCCCCACGCCGACTTTCAGCATTGTAGGATGGCCACACCAGTGCACCTTACTAGACACCACCTCGGTGCCATCCGGATCTTGACGCGTAGTGAAGCTGCAGCAGCTGCAAATAAGCTTCAGACAGTGTTACAACCGCTGCTCAGAACTCTCAACTATGACACCACCTCGGTGCCATCCGGATCTTGGCGCGTTGTGCTGCCTTCGGCCTATTCACACATCGGTCCGCTACTGACGCAAACTCACAGGCCAACGGGGCGCCCCACGCCGACTTTCAGCATTGTTGGATGGCCACACCAGTGCGGCAACTTACTAGACACCACCTCGGTGCCATCCGGATCTTGGCGCGTTGTGCTGCCTTCGGCCTATTCGCACATCGGTCCGCTACTGATGCAAACTCACAGGCCAACGGGGCGCCCCACGCCGACTTTCAGCATTGTAGGATGGCCACACCAGTGCTGCAACTTGCTGGACACCACCTCGGTGCCATCCGGATCTTGGCGCGTTGTATTGCCTTCGGCCTATTCGCACATCGGTCAGCTACTGACGCCGCCTCACGTGCCAACGTATTTTCTCCGCATTTTATACCCTATGCCGCATAACAGGTCATGTGACTTGTTTATAAAACTTTTCATTGGTTCATTTTACTTTTGGTTTCCTAATGATGGAAGGCTTGATCATATGACCTAAAAACAACACTTTGCATTGGATGAAAACTTTTTTTTTTTCCCAAACGATGAAAGCCCCACCTTGTTTCTGGATGTTTCAGACTAAACTGGCGTCAGCATGAGAGCACCACCATCTGGTAGCTCCGTCGTGGTCATTCCGCGAGCAATCATGGCAGCCGCTCCCCACCAGAAGCCTGCAGGAGTCGGGGCCCCCAAAACTTTTGATGAATTCTCAAGGCGGAGGGGACGCTTTCGAGAATGGGGTCCAAGACCTAGCAGACAAGCGTCCGATTTCCAAGGTGTCCCAGGGCCATTTCAGTGGACCAGGCCCAAAAAGGAAAGAGCCTGCCGCCATTTTGAGAGTCCTGTGACAGCCGCCTATCGCTGCACCGCAAGAGTGGGCGCAACTCAGCTGAATGGCGGCTTTTGACACAGTGGACCAAAAACGGACGGAATGGCAACTGAAACGGTAAAGGGGCGCCCCACTACAACAGATGACACTCCACCTGGAGAGGCCCGTTCACGCCGCCTCCCCCGGGGCGCCCCACGCCGTTATTCGGAGCAGCATTGTAGGATACCAAAACCAGTGCGGCAACTTACTGGACATCACCTTGGTGCCATCGTTCTGCTGCCTTGGAACTATTCGCACAACAGTTTGCTACTGATGACCCACCCCCCGCGACGCCCCACGCCGTTATTTGCTGGGTGGCAACTTACTAGACATCACTTTCATGTCATCTAGATTTCGGCGCGTTCTGCTGCCTTGGAACTATTCGCACAACAGTTTGCTACTGATGACCCACCCCCCGCGACGCCCCACGCCGGAAATCTGGACGTTGTGCTGCGTTGGGACTATTCGCACAGCCGACCGCTACTTCGTTGTTTTTCCCTAAAAATGTTTATATGTTATTACTATTTTTGTTTTCTTGTATATATTTATAAATTATTAAAGTTTTATAATCTTACTACTTTGTCGGAGTGCTATATATTTTTAATGTGACACATAATTGTAAAAACTTTGATGTACAAAGAGTCATCCCTGGAATCTTCCGCTTCACGCTCGGTCCCCTCCCCAATCACAATACAGGATGGTTTTCAGATAATAGCAACGCTTCTGCTGTGACGGATCTCATCGAGTGTGGGCCTTGATCTACTATAACTCCTTTGAAGAGGGGTGATTCTTTACAGCTGTGGCCATAAACTACATCTGCAGGGCTAGCTGATAGCCTAGGACCGGCCTGGACAATCGGACACAGAGGAAAAGGAGTGTCAGAGGGTGCGGTAGTGAATAGGGCGAAAGGGAGGTGTCGGGCGGGCACAGGGTGTGATTCTCAGGGAAGAGCAGCGCAGATGGGGGGAGGTTTATTACCCATGCATAAGACAGAGAGCGGGGGTGACCACTGCCTGGGTGAGATGCTTGCGAGGGTGGGGAGCCATGCTAAGGATCGACAGCGTGCACAGAGTGGGTCTGGTCAAGGCATCTAAAATGGCTGCCGTGCACGACAAAAGTCTGGCATTTGAAAAAAGACAAGATGGCGCAGACAATGTTTTTCAACACTTCCTGATTTCCTTCGAATCGAACGTTAACAGACGTTGGGGCATATTACCAAAGTTAAGCGATATTTATCCCTAACGATGCATTCCAAAGATTTTTTTACCGTCAGAAATTATCGCAGATAAACCTTGCTATTATCAAGGTTTATCGCAAATACGATAAAAAACGACCGCAATGCATTAATATCGCTGAAAACTCAGCGATATTCATGCATTACCGAGCTAATGCTCTTAGCCATGTTATCCACCTCCCATTGGATAACATGGCTAAGAACTGCTCAGGGCAGCTGTTACTTTTTGGAGATATTCGCGCTTATCTCGAATATTTCCAAAAGTTGATAATAGGAGATAGCGATGTTAGCGACTGTTTCCAGTCGCTAACATCTTGGCATGCCCACTTTGCATGTCATTAGTGATAAATATCACTCACATGCAAAGTGGGGCCCAACATGGTCGCTATCTCCTACTAGCCGTCGCTAACTGGTGTTAGCAACAGCTAGGTAATACAGATATAATTTTATCTCCGCGAAGCGGAGCGCTGTTACAGATATATATCTTGTTTTTGAACGTTAATTTCTCAAAATGCACTGAAGCACATATATTGAGACCTAGCAAAGGCACATCGGGCTACCAGTCCCTAATATTTTACCAAGTTTCGTGCAAATCCATTCAGCCGTTCGATTATTATTATTATTATTTTTTTTTGCCCCGCGGGGCCCTTTTAAAACCTCCACATCAAACCTAGGGGGTCAGCGAGGATCTACTATGCCCCCTTATGGTCATTTGCCCCTTCGCTTTGGCCTCCTCTTGTCTCTCGATCCTACCGAGAGACAAGATGGCGGCCGCTACGGACTGTTTGGAATGTTTACAGACACCGGAGAGCCAATCAGCTTCGCTTCGCAAAGCTCCGTAACGCGAAAAGTACGCGAAGCGGTGCGCTGTTACAGATATATATCTTTTTTTTAACGTTAATTTCTCAAAATCCACTGAAGCACATATATTGAGACCTAGCAAAGGCACATCGGGCTACCAGTCCCTACAATTTTGCCAAGTTTCGTGCAAATCCATTCAGCCGTTCGATTATTATTATTATTATTTTTTTTTGCCCCGCGGGGCCCTTTTAAAACCTCCACATCAAACCTAGGGGGTCAGCGAGGATCTACTATTCCCCCTTATGGTCATTTGCCCCTTCGCTTTGGCCTCCTCTTGTCTCTCGATCCTACCGAGAGACAAGATGGCGGCCGCTACGGACTGTTTGGAATGTTGACAGATGCCGGAGAACCAATCAGCTTCGCTTCACAAAGCTCCGTTGCGCGAAAAGTACGCGTCCTGGAGCGCTGCCCGGTCCGCTGTTACAGATATATATCTTTTTTTAAACGTTAATTTCTCAAAATCCACTGTAGCACATATATTGAGACCTACAAAAGGCACATCGGGCTACCAGTCCCTACAATTTTGCCAAGTTTCGTGCAAATCCATTCAGCCGTTCGGGCTAAAAGTGAGGCCAACCGCCCTATGGAAAACTCAATGTTAAAAACACGTTTTGGGACCCCCCTTTTTTCTCGACCCCCCCTGGACAAACCCCCCCCGGTCGCCAGTAGGTATATATAGTTAGGATTTTTTTGAATAGGGATTTCTGAAAATTCTATGTTGAATAACTTTGGCGTTGATGGACGGAATTGGCTGAAATTTTCAGGAAAATGGCACATTTTGTTTCTGAGCGTCCCCTGAAAGATTGGAGGGGTTTCGTCAATATATATATATATATTACCTACTGGCGGTCGCCAGTAGGTAGTTATAGTTAGGACCTAGTTTCCATAGGAAATCCTCAACATTCTATTTGGATTAACTTTGGCCCTGGTGGATGAATCTTTGCGAATTTCTCAAAGAAGATGGCTCGGTCCGTTGCGCTCCTTCCCTGAAAGTTTGGGGGGGAATGGTGAAGTGGGGGCTGAGATAAAAGGGGGGTCCCAAAACGTGTTTTCTCCATGTTATTTTCCATAGGACGTTTAGACACGGCTACAGGTCGAACGGCTGAATGGATTTATAAGAAATTTGGCAAAACTGTAAAGTCCGTCTCGCAGAATACGCTTTTTTGGAATGGTGTAAATCTGTTCAGTAGTTGCTGAGAAAATTAAAGTTAAAGTCAATTATATATCTATAAGCGCGCACGGGTGCGCGCACTCAAGCGGCTGCGCGCGAGCGGATTTTTTTTTGTTGCTGCGTGACGTCTGTTAACGTTCGATTCGAAGGAAATCAGGAAGTGTTGACCGCCATCTTGTCACTGCCAGTAAATATATTCTCATTTCAAAGCGTTAGAACATGGAAAGGGGAGAAGGTAGAGATTGTTTTGCTGCGTAGGTTCTCTCAGGGTGTGCAGTACGGCCCTTAAACGCGAAAATATATATATATTTGGGTTTTTTTTTAAATTGCGGGGTGCGCGCAACCGGGCGCGCACACCTATTTACAAGAGCCCTTGTGTTAATTGAGTTTTTTTTGCATTTATAAGTAAGTACCGATGCAGAGTCTGATGTTGCAGAGGAAGATTTTGTTTCCCTCATCCGTGAAATGAACACCATCTGTCCTATAGATGACTTGCATGTGGTAACGCAAGTTGTTGTGGTAAATAGAACCCATGCTATAATCTCTGAGGAAAGCAGAAACAGATTTATTAACATGTCTCCTTGCTTTCATTGTGTATTAATGCAAAATACCCCTGTAGAGTGTGAAGTCTAGGAGCTTCAATTAATTATCCAAGAAGTTCTTTGAATGTACTGCTGAATTCTGATAAAAGTATATGATTTACTGCTTTTTCCACAGCTGGAGGAGTGAAAACTATTTTCTCTAGTAAAAGTGCAATGTTTATTCCTAAAAGCAATTGATGTGATAACCTGTATGCTTTCAAATCCAAAGAGCCATATTATTTTTATAAAAGGTAACGGTATTTTTGCAAACAAAGGTGTTGTGTCTTTATTTTAGTGGTTCATCAATGTGTTACTGTGGGTAAGCTGTGTAAGTACTTAGCCAACGCCTGGAGTTAGCTGTAGACCACTACTGTGCCAAGCTACCATATGTAGGCTTGGGTAATCTAGGTCCAACATAATTGGTGTTTCAGCGGTGGGATCACGGATTTGTACTTACACTCACTTATTAGTAACACAGTGACAACCACGAGACCCCACCTGGAGTTTTCTCCCTGCGGCCCTCCTAATTTATATTTTTGATTTTTCTAAATTTACTTCTGGTGGTGGGTGGAGGTTAACCTCAAGTCACTTCGTGGGTTTCTCCTGTGAGTAATTTTATACCATGGCAAAGCTGGAGGTGAATCTTAAAGAGTTGGAAGCCAATACTGTGGCCCAACTCAGGGATTGGTGTCAGCAGAACGGGGTATTTTTCAATAAAGGTGCCAAGAAAGGAGAGTTGCTGACAAGCATAAGGGCATGGTTAGAAGCTCGCCTAAGGGAGGAACCAGAAATGGAAGTGGGTGATGGGGACACTGTTACTGAGGCTGCATTGCTGAACCAAATGGGGAGAGGGAATCTTCTGACAGGTCCCAGGTTACCTTCAAGGGCAAGCAGCAGTGTTTCAGACAGGGGCTTAACCGAAGCCGAGCTGGAAGATAGGAGGGAGGAGAGGAGGTTGAAAATAGAACTAGCCAGGATGGACATGGAAAGGGAGGATAGGAGGTTGGCACATGAGCGAACCATCAAAGAGATGGATTTACAAGCCCTAAACCGAGGATCCCCCAAATCAGAGAATGGTGGCAGCGATACCCAGACCAACATCAAAGAACCTAGACCGTACCTACCAAAAGATATTATGGCTTGTTATGTACCCAGTGACGACATTGCTAAATGGCTAGCCGCCTACGAGGTCTCGCTAAGGGCCCATGGGATTCTGGAAGTCCACTGGGGAGGTGGGTTATACAAATACATGCCCCCCACTGGCAGGGATACTTTGTTGGCTCTTGACCAGAGTGAACAGACCTACTATCCGGCTATGAAATCAGCGCTGCTCAAGAAGTTTGGGTTGACCCCTGAGAAATATAGGCAAAAGTTCCGGGGCAGCTACAAGCTGGGCACGCAAAACTGGGTAGATTTCTTGGACTACTCCAGGAAGGCCCTGGAGGGTTGGGTAAGAGGCAGCGATGTAGGGGACTATGAGGGACTATATGACCTCATACTCAAGGAACACCTACTCGAGAAGTGTCTTCCCGAGCTAAGACAGCATCTGGTGGACAGCAAGCTGACCAGCCCCAGGAAGCTTGCTGAGGAGGCGGACATCTGGGTTAGTACCCGGGTGTCGACTAAGGGGACTGGAGGGAATTCCCAGAAGCAAGGACAGGGCGCCCCCCAGAGGAAAGAGGGAGGGGAAACTAAGAGGGAGTTCTCAAAAGGGCCACAAAATACTTCGCAAGGAAGGGGCAGAGGATTCATCCCCAAGAGTAACCCCCCTCGCAACCCTACCCCTGGCCAAAGCCAGCAGCCAAGGGTTGTTCATTGTTTTGAGTGTGGTGGTGTGGGACACTATAAAGGAGATGTGAGGTGCCCAAAAAGACCACCCCCTCCCACTGGAGGAAAAGCCCCGGGAATCACTAGTGTAGTGCTCGGGGAGGAGATACCTTTGGTTAATGGAGGGGAGCGGGCGGGTGTCACCTTAGTGTCCCTGGGAGACAAAGAGATGGTTCCCAAGACCCAGCTGCCCTCTAATACTACTAAGTATGAGCAGTGGGTCACCATCAATGGCCGAAGAGGGGAGGCTCTGAGAGACACAGGAGCCAGCATGACTATGGTAAGGAGTCAGCTGGTGTCTCCAGAGCAGGTCATCCCAGATGTACTCCATCCCGCCGTAATGGCTGACGGCAGATTGGGCCACTATCCTGTGGCTCAGGTTCCCTTTGAGTGGGGAGGGGTTGCAGGTCCACTTCGAGTTGCCGTAAGCCCTGCCGTGCCTGTTGACTGCCTGTTAGGGAATGATATGGAGCACAATGCTTGGAGGAGGGTGGAGTACCAGACTCACTCTGAGATGCTGGGACCCCCTGACTGGACTTGTGTCAGCACAAGGTCCGCGACTGCCCGAAGGGGGAGTTCATTGACGCTGGAGCCTGGAACAATGGCCCAGCCGGCTGCCAGAGAGGAGAAGGACAGGAGGCCGGAGGACCCTGCCTCGACATCTCCACCTCGTGAGACAACTGGACCACCTGCGGAGGTGGATCTGGAGTCCACCGGGGAGAATGTTGCTTCCCTGGAAAACCTACCCATCCCCACTGAATGGCATGTGGAGGGAGGTCCTTCCCGGGAAGAGTTCTGCAAAGCTCAGAAAGAGTGTCCTACTCTCGAGGGGCTGCGGCAACAGGCCAACGCCCAGGCAGCGGGAAACATTGAGGGGAGCTACCAGATTTACTGGGAGGATGGACTCCTCTACAGTGAGCCCAAGACACCTGGCCACGGTTCAGCCAGAGCCTTGGTGGTCCCTCAATGCTTTAGAGCCTTTCTACTGGAACTGGCTCATGAGATACCATTGGCAGGACACCTAGGACAGGACAAGACCTTTGCCCGGCTTGTCCCCCATTTCTACTGGCCTCGAATGAAAGTGGCGTCGGATACATATTGTCGGACGTGTGTGTCTTGCCAAGCCAGTGGGAAAACTGGGGTGAAGCTAAAAGCTCCCCTGGAACCACTACCCGTCGTTAGCACCCCCTTTGAGAGGGTGGGCATCGACATTGTAGGGCCATTGGATCCACCAACTTCAGCTGGACATCGGTTCATACTGGTTTTGGTGGATCATGCCACCCGGTACCCAGAGGCAATACCTCTGAGGACCATCACTGCACCTGCAGTGGCAAGGGCCCTGATGGGGATTTTCACCAGAGTGGGTTTCCCCAAGGAGGTCATTTCCGACAGGGGGACTAACTTCCTTTCAGCATACATGCGGGCCATGTGGAAGGAGTGCGGTGTTACCTATCGGTTTACTACTCCCTATCACCCACAAACCAATGGTCTTGTGGAAAGGTTTAACAAAACCTTGAAAGGTATGATACGGAGTCTTCCTGAGAGCCTACGAAAGAAATGGGACATCCTCCTACCCTGTCTCTTGTTTTCCTACAGGGAAGTGCCACAGAAGGGAGTGGGCTTCAGCCCCTTCGAACTTTTGTATGGGCACCCTGTAAGGGGACCTCTCAGCCTGGTGAAAGACGGATGGGAACAGACTCCCAGGAAGCTTCCCCAGGACGTGGTGAGCTACATGCTGGCCTTCCGGAGCCAAATGGCTAAGTTGTGGAAGCAGGCTTCAGACAACTTGGAGGCCAGCCAAACAGTTATGAAAGAGTGGTATGACCACAACGCTCACCCAGTGGAACTGGAGCCTGGACAGAAAGTGTGGGTAATGGAACCTGGAGAGCTGAATGCCCTCCAGGACCGTTGGACAGGCCCCTTTGAGGTTTTAGAGAAAAAGGGGAAGTCTACCTATTTGGTGGATCTTAAGACCCCAAGGCAGCCCCTCAGGGTGCTGCATGCCAATCGTCTCAAGCCACATCATGAGAGGCCCGAGGTTGTCTTAATGCTGGTGACCGATGGAGCAGAGGAAGAAGAAAGTGAACCTCTCCCTGATCTTCTCTCGTACAAAGAAAAAGATGGATCAGTGGAGGGAGTGATTCTCTCGCCATCCCTGACTTCTGAACAGCAAAGTGATTGCCGCCAGATCCTGGAGCAATTTTCTCCCCTGTTCTCCCTTGTCCCAGGTAGGACCCACCTGTGTACCCATGACGTGGACACAGGAGACAGCCCACCTGTGAAATCTAAAATCTACTGGCTGTCGGACAAGGTGAAGGCCAACATCAAAAGTGAAGTCGCCAAGATGCTGGAGCTAGGGGTGATTGAACCTTCTGGTAGCCCTTGGTCTAGCCCGGTGGTTTTGGTACCAAAAGCTGCCCCACCAGGCACCACACCTGAATTGAGATTCTGTGTGGACTACCGAGGCTTGAACTCAGTGACTAAAACTGATGCACATCCTATCCCACGGGCGGATGAGCTTATTGACCGGCTGGGAGCTGCCCAATACTTAAGTACCTTTGACCTAACTTCAGGGTACTGGCAGATTTCCCTTACTGAGGAGGCGAAGGAAAGGTCAGCCTTCTCTACACCTGAGGGACACTACCAATTTCGTGTGATGCCCTTTGGGCTCAAGAATGCCCCTGCCACTTTTCAGAGGCTGGTGAACAGGGTCCTTTCGGGAATGGAAGCTTTTTCTGCTGCATACCTGGACGACATTGCTGTCTTCAGCAGCAGCTGGGAGGACCATTTGCAGCACCTGCAAGCTGTTCTTCATGCCCTGCAACAGGCTGGCTTGACCATCAAGGCCAGCAAGTGTCAGATCGGACAAGGGTCGGTGGTGTACCTAGGTCACTTGGTGGGCAGAGGGACGGTGCAGCCCCTCCAGGCAAAGATTGAGGCTATCATCGCCTGGGAGCCCCCCAAGACTCAAACAGAGGTCCGAGCCTTCCTGGGCCTCACTGGATATTACCGTCGCTTCGTGAAGGGGTATGGCACTATTGTGGCCCCTCTCACTGAGCTTACTTCCAAGAAGCAACCCCGACGGGTAGTCTGGACGGAGGCTTGCCAGCGAGCCTTCCTGACCTTGAAACAAGCATTGTGTTCCGCTCCCATTCTCAAGGCCCCTAATTTTGCTAGAGAATTCATTGTCCAAACAGATGCGTCAGAACATGGCATTGGGGCAGTGTTATCGCAGCTAAATGATGAGGGCTTGGATCAACCCGTGGTCTTCCTGTCCAGGAGACTACTCCCCAGGGAAAGGAGGTGGAGTACAATTGAGAGAGAAGCCTTTGCGGTGGTTTGGGCTCTGAAGAAGCTGCGACCATACCTGTTTGGTTCGCACTTCCTAGTTCAGACTGACCATCGCCCCCTTCGTTGGCTGATGCAAATGAAGGGGGAGAATCCCAAATTGCTAAGGTGGTCCATCTCCCTACAGGGAATGGACTTCAGGGTGGAACATCGACCTGGGGCAGACCATGCCAATGCAGACGGTCTATCCAGGTATTTCCGCCTTAGTGATGAGGACTCCCAAGGGGTTGGGTAGTTCTCCCCACTTTCAGCTGGGGGGGACGCGTGTTAGACCTGTCTGCTTCTGGGAAGACTCTAACCACCATGATTTATTTTTGTCCCCCTTAGCCTCCCAGACTTTCTATTTTTATTTTTACATATGTCCATCAGGAATTTTTTTAATGCTGTCAGGAGGCTAGGTGCTCCTTGGCGATGACGCCATTTTTCCCTCATAACCTGTGAGGCCTAGTCAGCCCCCTTGAAAATCTAGGGATCTCAAGAAACCTAAGATGGTGTCCACCAACTGCCATAACGGACACCACTGGAGGACAGGTCCATAGGTTAACATTAGGGAACTTTCTAGAATACCCTAGAGAATTCTGCAGGTCTCAGGCCACCCTATATAAGGCCAGTGACCAGCAGCCATTTTGTGCTGACCCCAGAGTAGAGGAGTGAGGCAGTGGTGAGAGGAGGTGGACACACTGAGAGCAGCTAGTTGTCATTTGAGGCTGACAGTTACTTCAGAGGATTGTTCCCCCTTTAGCCCTTGACCGATCCCTCTCTCAAGACAACAGTTATTGACCAAGAAAACAAGCTTCGTGAGAAGAAAAACCCTTCTGGATCAGCATTCCTGTAGAAACTGACAGGATCTGCTTTCTGAAACTCAGTCTTATATGCCCTGCCCAGCGCTGCACCTACCAGGGTAGCGAGTCATTTGTGGTCCCCTTGGAGCGCCTTGAGGTGGTTGGGGAACTGTGGAGCCTGGAGCACCTGGAGGAGCGAGTGCCCGATCTGTGAGGTACTTCTTCTGGAGCCGGGGGAGGAAAGCAGCAGCGTGTGAGGAGCGGCGCAGTGTGGTCCGTCTGCGGGACCCCGGGGGCACCAGGCGCGTCAGGAGAAGCGAGGAAACGCTTCCGCGCAAGCCAGTAGCGCGACCGCTTCTTTCAGCAGGAGGGGCCTGGGGTCGAGCAGGCCCAGGGGTGCAGTGTTCCCTGCGTGACGAGGTCCGGGGAGGAACACGCAGGCGCCGACGAGCAGCGCGACCTGAGAGGTGGAGCCATTGCGAGGAACGCGCATGCCCCAGAGATCAGCGCGTCCATCGGGTTGCCTGAGGTGGCGCCAGACGACTTTCCGGAGCGCCGCGTTGACAGCGGAACCCCCTACTTGTGAGCGCTTGCTGGAGGAACTAGCGCTTGGGCAACCGACCGCCCATCTAACCCCTGGTGATCCGCAGACACAGGAAATCACCGCGTTAAGCCTGAAACGAGGCCCCCTAGCCAGCGCTGACAGGAGAACGCGCGCTTGGGCTGAGGAGGCCGGCAAGGCTCTTCCCACGTCAGTGCAGGGAAGCAGCTGATCGGGGGAGCTTGAGAGGCGGGTACCAGCTGAAGGCCTATGGACTGTGGCATATCTGCCACCCAGACAGTAAGGAGAGTGGGAGTGTGAAGAGGGAAGTGTTGGGTAAAAAGGGATAAAAGGTTGACAGCTATTTTAAACAGGTCCATAAGCAGAGAAAAGGGCCTTGACCTTTCTACTTCCCTGGAGATTCATTCTGTGACAAAGGAGAGAAGGGGTTAGGCAACGTAACCCTAGATGTGTTAACATAACCAATGAATTGGTAGGCTGTAGTAAAGAGTTATTGATGTCATTGTGTATTAATGCAAAATACCCCTGTAGAGTGTGAAGTCTAGGAGCTTCAATTAATTATCCAAGAAGTTCTCTGAATGTACTGCTGAATTCTGATAAAAGTATACGATTTACTGCTTTTTCCACAGCTGGAGGAGTGAAAACTATTTTCTCTAGTAAAAGTGCAATGTTTATTCCTAAAAGCAATTGATGTGATAACCTGTATGCTTTCAAATCCAAAGAGCCATATTATTTTTATAAAAGGTAACGGTATTTTTGCAAACAAAGGTGTTGTGTCTTTATTTTAGTGGTTCATCAATGTGTTACTGTGGGTAAGCTGTGTAAGTACTTAGCCAACGCCTGGAGTTAGCTGTAGACCACTACTGTGCCAAGCTACCATATGTAGGCTTGGGTAATCTAGGTCCAACAACATGTCTCCTTGCTTTCTCAATTTGTGCACAATGTTGTTTGGACCAATTCCATTTCTGTCTTTGGCATATATTGGAATATACCAAGGCAGTTCGAGGAAAAAGTGTCATCAATTGTCGAAAGGTGTCTTTTAGAAGCATTTCCAGACCCACCCCAGTCAATGTGCCTAGATCGTTCCCACCACAGTGCACACTTATAAGGTCTGGTTCTGGGAGATGCATAAAAGTTTTCACCAATGGTATTAATTGGTGACATCTTAATCCTCTTTGCCCAATCCACGTTATCTGCACATTTGGTAAATCAAGGTTGGAAATTCGTCTGCTTGCTGCATATTTTCCACTCCAATGAATATAGCTGTGTCCTAAAAGCCAAACATTCATTTTCAAGGCAGATGCACTCGTACTCCGATGGGTTCTGGAAGTGGAATGGCAGTTAGAAGCTGAAAGTCAGGATAAAAAAATGGATGAAGCTTGGTGTGGTTGAAAAACGAAAAATGATTGGTTGATTGTAATACGTGAAGATTGAAGACTACGTTGCATGTTAATGTTATGTAAAAGAAAAAGTAGTATTGGGTGTGAAAAAAATGATATGTAACAGAGCTGTGGATAGGCAGGTGTTTCTGGAGGGAAAACAGTGTTGTTAGTTTGCTGTAGAACGTTGAGATATGAACTTTTGACCTGTGCCTTCAGCCAGGTGCAGAATGAGGTGTTACCATGGAAACAGCCAGAGATGGCAGTGGGTGATGGGTGACTTTTATGTGACATTGAAAATATTGTGAGGGACAAACAACTGAAATGTAAATTTGAATACAAAATTTTGCGGGAGGAAATATGATTGGCTGAAGAGACATATATGAGTCTGTATTGACTGGATATCTGTGCCATTGAATTTTGATTGCAGTGATAGCAGCATAATTGAGACTTCCTTCAAACGAATATCTATTTTGTGACTGTCACTGTTGTACATCGTACAAAGCATTGGTAAAGGTAAGTCTGTAACTGTTTGTTTTGTCATGTACCGTAAAACAAGGTTTACTCACAAACAATGATTGATTTTCCTCATAGTTTGAAACTAAACTCATTTTTGGCTGTCATAATGTGTTGTATTTCTAAAACTATTTTTAATTTAAATGTGAAATATGAAGTTTAAAATATGTTTAATATAAAGAGTAATTATTTGTGTGATTTTGAAGCCTTTATATATAATGAGAGAAGTTGTTTATGAAGTGAAAAAATGATATTAGCAGAGAGACAGATAATGCAGATAGAGAGAGAAATGGAAAATTACATGTGATACCGTCGTGAAAAAATGTTAATGGTTAATGAATTCGTAAACTTTCTGTCACACGACAAAATTAGAGTGCGGTTTCTGGACGCGGCCTGCATTGGTGGGTGTAGGGTGAGAGGGGCAGGTGGTTGAGTGAAATAAAATGAAAAGTTGGTATATTACATGTGATACCGTGTTGAAAAAGTGGTAATGTTTAATGAATTCTTAAAGTTTGTGTCAGACGACAAAATTATGGTGCGGTTTGTGGCCGCGGCCTGCGATGGTGGGCGTAGGGTGAGAAGGGCAGGTGGTCGAGTAAAATAAAATGAAAAGTTGGTACATTACATGTGACATCGTCTTGAAAAAGTGGTAATGCTTAATGAATTCTTAAAGTTTCTGACAGACGACAAAATTACATTGTAGTTTGTGGCCGCGGCTTGCACTGCTGGGGTGAGAGGGGGAGGTGGTCGAGTAAAATAAAATGAAAAGTTCTGACCATGAGGTTGTACACAGATTTGTGCAGTAAATGTGCTCGTAAATTGAGGTACCAAACGGAGTATAAAAATATCTCTCTCACTCCTGCTGTTTGACTGCATCTTCATCTCCCTTCTGTTTTCCGTCTCCATTGCCCTGTGTTATCTTAATGTGTGTGTGTCTGTCTGTGTCTGCCTTCAGTCCGGGTTGAGGAACTTTGCTGTGGAGGCACACACAGATAGTCTCATCAAAGTAGTTGGAACGTTTTGAAAAAACTATTTATATAATTGAAATGCTTTTTTGAAGCGCTAGTGAATGTTTTCTTTCACAATTACCGCTCGGTTGTTTCCATAGAGCAGAGGGTATGTTGTATTTCACTACTTAGTGCCTCTGCATCTGCACTCTATTCTCTGGTGGCTGGCGGAGAAGTGTTTGTTATTGTGGAGATTAAAGCGTGATAAGGAGTGAAATACGACATAGCGTCTGGTCTGTAGAAGCGTGGGAGCAGTGATTAACACTGAGAGAAGCGGAACTGCGGTAGTGCTTGCTAAGAGTAATACATTATTTTTTTACAGAGGTACAACTGTCTGATGGTGCGCGACCTACTAAGAAAGGGTTCACAGGCTGTTATAGGCCTGTGGGTTCTAGTATGAGTAAATCAGGTCGACAAAAGAAAATATTAAGTTAGTACAGCTGAAGTTACGTGGAACACATGAATACTGTTTCAATATACAATCATTTTAGTTGAGATTATGGATTAAAAGACAGAACGTGTATATTTGAAATGTTTATTCAGAAATGCACTGTTTTCAAGGCAAGTTTCTTATCTAATACGAGTACAGACATTGCAAAAAACAAAGTAATCGGTATAGCCACTAGTACATAAAATACAAACGGTATAGTTGATGAAAAATGAATATGGTTTATTAAAATTAATTATACACTCTTATGAGGAAGTATATTGGGGCAGATTTATGAAGGCCTTGCGCCGCCGGTGCGTCACTTTTAACATGGGAAAAAGTGACACACCGGCGGCGCAAGGCCTTCATAAATAAGGCTCATTATATGTTAATAAATGGAAGAAGGTCTCTGGCCTTTCAGTTTAGGAACAATACATGAAAATGCTAGTGGTTAGACAATATGTCTTTATCAATGAGCTCTCTGCATGCGAAGCACTATCACGTTTCTGTTATTCTATTGTGTAATGGAAAAAAAACGCGCCAAAACCGACAAAATGGCGAGAGGTGCATGTATGTAATGTGTTGGATCGTTCGCAAATCAGTGTTGAGAAGAACTACTGTATTGAGATATCTTTTGAAGGTTGCAGTATTGCATTTGAAGTACAGTACGAAAAACAATGGAAATATTATTGAAAGAACATATTTTTCTCTTATGTATTAAAAAATATTTTAGTTTATGGAAAATTAAAGGAGCAGAGGTGTGTGAGGCGGAAATAAGCAGTTCAAATGCGAAATGGCGTTTACCATTATAAAAAACTCATTCTATATTTACACATTAATTAGGGTACATGTAGCATATATTACCGAGTTTTGCTTCGAGTACGTTTGAAAGAACATAAGATAAGATATACAATAGAATTGTTGAGATTAGACTTTAATAAAAAATAAAGTTCAAAATCGAGTAGCTGAAGAAAAAAAATTTAGTCCACAGAAAAGATCAAAATTTAACCAGCAGGAAATCATAATGTCCAGTGTTAGTAAAGCCAATAGGTCTGTTCATGTTAAGAAAATATCCAAGAAAACGTGAAAAAGATAGGGAGGCAAAACGAAATGTGGACGTCAATGGCTTGCATAACAGTCATCCAAGTATTGTATAGGCAAAGTAGGCAGCAAATGCTTCTAACAGGAAGTCACTGTTATGATCCGAAAACATGTCAGCCATCCAATTGAAAAGAGGAAAGCAGCATTCATGATCTGTTATTATCGGAGCCTCTAGTACCATCAGAGGACAGCTCAGTGGGTTTTCAATGTAGCTGTCTGTCAGGAAATCTTGCGCCGCTGCGAATATATTCCAATGACCTAGAACTCCTTGTATCGCTGTAAAGGCCATAATCCCTCCGTTGCAACACAGCTGTTCATGATCAATTAACGGATTCATGAGATGATTGTAATTCACTTCAGGAGGTACCAAGTAGCAGAGACATAAGTCCAGGGCCCACATGAAATCACAGCTCAGGCAATGAAATACAGGCTGTACACAGGTGAAATAGGAATATCGAAATGATAATCGATATGAAGTATTCAAAGTCGAGAGTGCTAAGATGCCGTAGTAGTCAAGCATCTTCTGGCGAAATAGTTCTAAGTGTTCCGGCTTGTTTGCGAAGACAGGAGGGACATCCATTTTGAAATAAACGAGATGGGAACACAAACGTCGCAGCACTGGCAGTTCAACAGGAAGTCCACAGAAATAGGTCGCAGAGCATGGAGTGAAGAGTAGCAGAATGACTTGATATAATTTTTGGCAGTCCGGTCACTAAACCATTGCTTAGTAGTTATAAAAAAAATAGCCTGTCTTGAAGTGGAGGATGCGTTTAAAATTAAGGGAGTCACCTCAGTAAATTGTAAAGGAAGGCCACTCTTTTATAAGGAATGGTGTTGTCTGTGAATATTAGCTAAGTGAAAGATATGTTCGCGAACAGATGCTACGCTAACTTCTTTTTGTGACAATAAGGCTGTTGTTCATGTCTTGTGATTCAAGGCCGGAATTCGCTGCCAGGTGGAAACATCAAGGTTCACATGCGTGGGGTAGATAAACTACATTCTTAAAGGGAAGCAAATGCAGAGTGATTTTTACCGCGTAAGCTTTGTCGTTTAAAAAGTCATAGTGATTTTCATTATATGTAACAAATAATATCACTGATGAAGAATGAAAAAAAATTGTTATAATAATAGGCACTGGTGTATTTTTGGATAGATATGCAACATTACAGGGATTCCACTTAAATAAGTCATGTAATTGAAAGTGCCTGCATGTGGACGACTAAATACATGTTTAGGCGTTTAATATGCAGCTTTGAAAAAAAACGTGTGTATGGTTTAAAAATCAAATGTAAAGGTTTAAAGCAGGAGTTTCCAAAGCGGTCGTGGAGGGCCAGATGTATGGTAGATTAAAAAAATTACTACATGTTTTTCAATTGAGTTATCTAAAAAATATGTTTCATTATCTACTGTGTAGTTTTTCAGCATGTTGCTTATTGTTTGAGTTTTACTATTGCTGTGTCTTATACATTTTCAAGGGGCGGATCTAGGGTCATGGTGGCCGTGGGTAGGGAGCGTAGGTAGGGGGCCCTGTAACAGGGGGTCCGGGCGGGGCGGAGTGCGGAGCCCAGTGAAGAGGGGGGAGGGGTGAGGGTGTTTGGGAGTGGAACAGAGCCAGAGGACGCGTAATTCTTGGCATGGGCCATCACAGAAACATGTATCTATTGTCAGAGAATTATTATATTAAGGAATAATATTGGCATGGTGGTCCCTGGGGTTTGGTGATCCAGTGCAGGTGTACAGCTTGCATATGCCTAAGGCCAGCTCTGCATTTTCTGTGTATGCAGTTGTTGTCCGTTACATGGGTTTTTACAAAACGTGTGTGTGGTGAAAATGGAATGTAAAGGTTTAAAGCAGGAGTTTCCAAAGCGGTCCTGGAGGGCTAGATGCATGGCAGATTAAAAAAATTACTACATGTTTTTCAATGGGGTTATCTTAAACATATGTTTCTTTATCTACTGTGCAGTTTTTCTGCATGTTGCCTATTCTTTGATTTTTACTGTTGCTGTATCTTATACATTTTCCAGGGGCGGGTATAGGGTCATGACAGCCCGTAGGTAGGGGGCTCTGTAACAGGGGGTTTGGGCGGGGCGGAGCGTGCAGCCCACTGAATAGGGGGGGGTGGATCAAGGTGTTTGGAAGTGGAACAGAGCCAGAGCACGCGAAATTCCTGCTATGGGCCGCTACGCAAATATGTATGCATCCTTAGAGGATTATTATATTAAGGATATATATTAATATGGTGGCTTCTGGGGTTTGGTGGTCCTGTGCAGGTGTACTGCTTGCATATGCCCAAGGTTGGCCCTGTATTTTCTGTCTATGCACTTGTTCTCCATCACATGGGCTTTTAGTTATGAAGGCCTTGTGTCGCTGGTGCATCAGTTTTAACATGGGAAAAAGTGACATACTGTGGCGCAATGGTTTCATAAATGATACATTTTGTATCTTATTGTAATGATAGAGAATCTTGGGGAATTTATCTGTTATGCTTGTTCTTTGCTATAATGGCTCTATGTTGTGTAAGAAATAAGTCTGTAATAAGTTAATTACATTTTATTATTTTCTTTTTTACAGTGTTTGGTGGTGAAAAGCAACAACCTGCCTTCTGAATTACACAATTTGAGGAATTATATTCTTTTTTTCAGGTGAGTTGGTATTTTTGCATAGGCAATTTTTTTGGGTGCACGTGAAAATAATGAAGAAGATTTTTTTAAATGTTTGTAAAATTTCATTTTGAAATATGATTTTATTTTGAATTATTCACATGGGTTGTATCTGCTTATACTAGATATGTACTTTGAGATATTCTCCACTGACAGTTGAAATTATCTTTTAATGGGCTTGGTGCATGAGTTGTTTTTGATGGAGTTCAGATTTATGGATCATTGGGGTATAATTCTTTCATGTTTCCATTACTTAAATCTTGTGAAGTGCTCATGATTTTTGAAATCTTGTTGCATTATGTTTGGCAGTCTTTCTCCTTTATTTACAGAGAGGTATTATGATATGGTTCTAGGTGTGATGGGTATCTTTCCTGCATATCTGTGATTATACTATGTATAGGTATTATTTTACATATTCATGCAGAGGTTTATTATGAGGTTGTTCTTCATGCTTAGTATGACATTTTGTATATGCTATGACATTTACATGGTGAGTATGCTGTTGAAACATAAAAGGAACTGTCTCTGTCGAAAGTAGTAATCTGTTAAGTGAATGCTATGGTTTGTATAGTGTGAGCCTTCTGTTCAGAGTGCATATAGTTTGCATAGCTCTTTGTACTGATGAACTGAAAAAATGGGTCTCTAAAAATTAATTCTACAGTTAATCAATATTTGTGATATCTAGAAAATCTAAAAAGAAATTTTACCGTAAAATGTCTTTTAAGAACAGTAATTATTTAATGGAAAAAAAAGATCAGTGTTAATGTTTAGGGTTATATTGCCAATTTCTTTTCAATACAAGCGGAACGTGGTATCTTAATATATATACAGTTAATAAGTTAGAAATTATAAAAATATATGTAGTTTAAAAATTAGTAAAGGTACTTTTAAGTTATACATTTATGAAAAAAGATATAATTTAGTCTGTATATTTTTTTAAAAGGATACAGAAGAATAAACTGAGTCTAGTTATGGAGAATTCCTCAGAAGAGAAACAAATTCATTTTGAAATCATTAACGAAGTGATGGAGGAAATCTTAGATGCAGTCTTTGAAGAGGAAATAGATGAAAATAATGATTTTATGGACATGTCTTTAGACTCAGCTTACTTAGAGATGGTAGAAGGAGATGAGGACTTTGGACTTGAAGAAGTTACTGATGATATAATGCTGGAAGTTGTACTAGATTATGAACTTTTCAATGAATACAATTTTTTTTGATAGTAAAGCATTCTTGAAGACAGTTTTCTTGTCCTATTCATCGATGATGTGCTTTATGAGAGTGATAAGACATGTTCTCATGAAGTGTAAAAGAGATTGTAGTAAAAAAGGTTAAAACATCTACGATGACCCATAGTTCTTGAAAAAAGTGTACTGTTTGTATGCTTTAAAAATTAGAATTAAAAACTGTCTATAATGTTAAAACAGATATGGAGTGTGATAAAATTAAGAACCAACATTTACTACAGGATTTCCTACTCTGTTCAGAGACTTTCTGTTATTTTCTTTATTCTACTTAGAAAATGAATCTGTGGTTTAAATGTGTACGTTATATGCTAGTAGTCAACTATAATATTTGTTATGTTTGTGTTTTACAGATTGAGAATTTCATCAAAATCTTAAATTAAGATGCCGACCAGAACTGAAAAAAGAAAGCTCTATAAACGGACTTACAATTTGAAGAAAAAAGGAATTGAAGAAGTATCAAAAGAACATAGGACGGATAAAAAGAAGAGTGCTTCTGGTAAGCAAACCAAAAAGTTTTTGAGAGCAATATGTGGAAGGAAAAATGTTAGTATTGAAGTCGACAAGGAAAAAAGTATACCAGTATCGAGAAGGAGACATGGAACCAAAGATAAAAATGTTTCTGGAATCAGCAGACAGGAAAATCTGTACAGTAAAACTCGGATGAATCAATTTAGCCAAATCAGGAAGCGTATGTTTTACAAAAGAGTAGTTTCGAATTTATTACAAAAGGAGAAATTTTCTAAAAGAAGATCTGCTTTTCTTAAGAAGAAACAATATATAGAGGGTATTGTTGAGCGCGCGTTTGAGACAAAAAGAAAATTATTTATTTTAGACCTTAATAGAATAAATACGCTAAATAAGGCAATACGAGTTTCAAATGCTAAAAGTAAATGGAAGAGACACATAAATAGGAGTCATTTTTGTAAAGTGTTTTCTGGGAAGTGGATGCATACTTCAACTTCTGAACCATTTTTTAATGAAGAGAGTTACTTTCAAAGTAACGATTTGTTGCATGCAGTTGACACCAGTGGTCGAGGATATGAGGTGAAGGAGGGATGTGTAATTGAGAAAGAGAAAATTGTGGTTAGAAATGCAGAAGAAGTGATGGCTGGAGAAGCTTCAGGGGGACGTCCTAATGTTCCTGTTTACAGTTGGAATTGTAGTAGCATTTGTAGTGTACGACAGGATTCAATTGATTTCTTTCGCAATTTCTTACGTAAGTACACTAAAGAAAGTCTTAGAAAAAAATTGTTATGTTGCAAGAATTAGATCATTGCAGAGTCCGAGAAAAAATAGGTCTGCAAGGTCATTCTCTGGCTTGTCTTTCTAAAAAAATATGCCAGAGTGTGTTTCATCACTTCAGGATGTTAGCAGTGCATCATACTAAAATGAGAAAATTAGTGAGAAAGTTGTATAATGCAAAAAGTCCAGCACTTAAACTTAAACAGTTAAATAGTGCTCTTTTGCATGGGTGTGAATTAGATGTTAAGAAGATTTGTGCAGAAATTGAGGTAAGTTATTTTGGTTAAGAGGAAGATAATGCAGAAACTGATATAATTATAGAAGGAAATGTGTTAGAAAATGTTGGACATGTTAATATTGAACATTTTGAACAGGAAATAATAAAGTTTAAGGTAATTGCAGGTGAGAAACCAAATTTTTCTTGTGTCTGTTGTCGACGCATTCATTACAAAAGTCAAACTAGGTTAGTTGATTTATATCTAAAAAGTGAAGATGAAAGTAATGGTCAATGGAAAGATTTTGCAACTTATTTGTTGGTGGAAAATTATTTTTATTTGGGTTTTGAGCAACGTATTTGTAAATATTGTTATAATAAATTAAATGAAAATAAAATGCCTGCTAGAGCTGTTCACAATAATCTAGAGTTGATAAATATTCCATCAGAATTGATGGATTTAAATACTTATGAGACTATTCTGATCCAATGTGTACATCCTTTTCAGGCTATTGTTCGTATGGAGCCTAAGACTGGTAAATTAAAGGGTAGAGTCGTATATATGCCACTTGATTTAAAAAAAAATATGGAAACAATTGGTGTTGAAAATGTAGAAGAGGAACCTCTAGTTATTCTAGTTAATGGTGTACCTACAAAGAGTAAGAAAATCTGGCAAGATTTAGTGGATGTTAGAAAAGTCAAAAAGGCAACATTGTATTTAGTTCAAAACAATAAGTACTATAAAGATGTATACGTAGAAGAAGAAGATGTAAGTGAAGAAGAGGAGAGTGATTTGTCTATTGGACAAATTGAAAAAGTTGACCTATCCAGAAGTGAAGAAATTTATGAACATTACAGTGTTCATCCACTGCATTCCAAAGAAGCAATAGGGAATGCTATTGAATTATTTCAGATGAAAAAGGCGAAAGGAAATCCTATTAGTGTGTGGGAAGAAAGTTTGGAAGGTCGTTGTTTCCCACAGTTATTCCCTACAGGTGAAGGTACACGATATGATGATCGACCTATGCAGATTCCTGCATCTGAATACCGGACAACAAGATTATATGCAGAAGATCCGAGGTTTCGCCAATGCATTCCATATTTGTTTCATCTTCTGTTTGAGAGTGACTTATCTGGTCTCTCTTATGCAGTAAACCATATCTTAAAAAGTGGAGTTCATCTGCATAATATTTCAGCAAAGGAATTTATGGATAAAGTGCAACAGAAAGATAGTGTTTTGGATTCACATCTAATTAATTTAATGGCTTGTCAGCGTGTCACTAATGAGTATTGGTACCGTCGTCATGGAGATTTGAAGTGCATACTTAGAAACTTAGGAGCACCAACATGGTTTTTAACTCAAAGCTGTGCAGAGTATGCTTGGGAAGATTTACTTGAATTTCTCCAGGAGGCGAATGCAAACATAGAAAATATAAACTACAAGACACCCGGAGAACTATGTTCGTTAGATCCGGTTAATGTTTGCAGATATTTTAATCATAGATTTGAAGCTATGATGTCCTTTCTTACAAACAAGAAAAATCCGCCTCTTGGTGAAGTACTGGATTTCTTTTGGAGAAAAGAATACCAAGCAAGAGGTGCTCCTCATATTCATATGCTGTTATGGATCAAGGATGCTCCTAAATTTGGAAGAGACTCGGATGAGACTGTACTGTCTTTTATTGAACAGTATGCCACTTGTGACATACCTAATAGTACAACTGATAAGGACTTAAGAGGAAAAGTGTCACGCTTTCAAAGTCATCGTTGTGGAAAATATTGTCGGCGAAAATTCAAATCAAAGAGTAAATTCTTCACCAAATGTCGTTTTGGATTTGCACGACCGGTACTTTCAAGAGGAAGAGTCAACAATTTGATGTCATCTTTGCGACATAACATCAGAAGAAGGTCACCTAAAAATACGTACAATTTAAGAAGAGGTGAAGAATCCAAATATATAAATGACTATAACCCAGTCATTTTGTCCATGTGGAATGCTAACATGGACATACAATATGTTGCAGACAACTCTATTGCTGTGGCTCGATATGTAACGTCTTACATCACAAAATCTGAAAAGACGGAACTGAAGGAGATGTGGGAAGACATTTCTCATGAAAAGAGCCTAAGCAAGAAATTGTATACGTACAGTTTGAAGATGTTGTCTCATCGAGAAATTGGAGCATATGAATGTTGTGACCGATTATCATCAGCAAGTCTTTATGCTAAATCAAGGACTATTCTCTGGGTGAGTTTGGGTCTTGCAGAAACACGAAACCGTGTTCTAAAACCTGTGCAAGAAATTGAATATTTAGCCCAGAAAGAACCAAACAGTACAGACATTCTGAAAACAAATATGTTGGATACATACTATCCAAATAGAAGTACTCTTCTAGAAAACATTTGTCTGTATGAAATACTTCAAAACTACACTTTTAAAAGGAATGTTACAGAGAACATTGATAAAGGTGTATACGCTGTAATTGGACAAGAAGGATGTCTGGTGAAACAAAGAAAAGGACACTTGATTAATCATCAGAAACTGAGTTGCGAAACACCTGACAAAAGAGAAGTTTACTATTTTGCTCTTTTGCAACTCTTTAAACCATGGCGTAGAGAAGAGGAACTACTTGGGGAGTTTGATAGTTATGAAGATTCATTCAACGCTTCTAAAAGTAGTATTGAATGTCCTGTTTTTAGTAATTATCTCCAAATGTTGAATGATGAAATAGAGCAAGAAGCGACAATTGCAGCGGAGATTGCTAGAGATAGTTCACAAGATAGTCAAAGTTCGGCTTCATTAAGTCAAGATCCACTGGGACAACCAATTATCCAAAATGAAGCAGCCACCGCCATGGATGAGGTGGAAAGAGCAATGCAGCAAGGTCAAGAGGAAGCAATCAACTTAGAAGAATTAAAGAAGCAATTTAATGTTGAGCAAAGACAGATATATGATGAAGTGACAGAGCACATTGAGCATGGCTTTCGTCATGAGAGAAAAGATTGCTCATGTATGTCATTTCAACCTATTCGATTATATGTAAGTGGAGAAGCTGGCACTGGTAAAAGTTTCCTAATTAAAGGATTTACTACATATTTACAGCAAAGAACTCAGTCAACACTGTCGTGTGTTGTTACTGCTCCAACTGGATTGGCAGCACATAATATTAAAGGTATTACTTTACATCGTTTACTGATGCTGCCAGTTGAACATGAAAATAAATTACAATATCACAAGCTATCTGGAGAAGCTTGTTTTGAAGTTTCTAGAGTGCTTAAAAAAATGAAACTTCTTATTATTGATGAAGTAAGCATGGTATCTAATGTAATGCTTGCTTTTGTGCATTTAAGAATGCAACAGATACTCAAGACAGAGTATGATGTGTTATTTGGAGGTAAACATGTCATAGTTTTTGGAGATCTACTCCAACTAACTCCAGTGAAAGGACAACCTGTATTTGAAACTGTTACGCATGAGGAGACTAGAAAGTGCCTGGGCAGTATTTGAAATGTTAATATATGGTCACATTTCAAATATACTGAACTGATTCAAAATATGCGACAGGCAAAGGATACTAAATATGGAAATATTCTTCAAGATATAAGGATTGGAAAACTAACTGAAGATGCGAAACACACTCTACGAACACGAATACTTTCCAAGCTGTTTCCTAATGAAGATAATGTACCTGAGAAAATATATAGTAAAGAGGTAGCAGATAAATCAGTGATATGCTTGATGCCAACTGTGAAAGAATGTTCAGTTTTTAATGAGAAAATGTTGAATTTAGAAAATCAAGAAATTAGGAAACTGGAAGCTAAAGATAGAATAGAGCATGAAGGTAGTACTATTGTTTTGTCTGAAAAGTTGAAGTTAAAATTGGATTCTCTTAAAAAAAGTATATCTAAAACTGCTGGTTTAGAGAAAAATCTGTATGTATGTTTAAATTGTCGGATAATTTTAAGGAGAAATTTACATGTAGAAAGAGGATTGGTAAATGGAGCAATGGGTAATGTTGTTGGTTTTGTCAATTATACAAATAGAGATGAGATTGAATTTTTAAGAATAAAATTTGATGGAATTGAGGAAGTTCAGAAAATTAGTCGCTGTTCAAATCGTTTTTTGCTTGTGAAAGACTTATATGTCCGTCAGAAGCAATTTCCAATTTGTTTGGCATATGCAGTGACTATTCACAAATCTCAAGGTTTAAGTGTAGATTGTGCTTTGGTAAATATTGGAAGCACTGTATTCAAAGAGGGTATGGCATATGTTGCTTTATCGCGAGTTAGAACTTTATGTGGACTTTATTTAATTGATTATGATGAGACAAAGATTAGTGCAGATTTAAATTGTGTGAAGGAGTATAATAGGTTAAGAAGAGAATATGCTCCAAGTTTACCTCAATATTCTTTAATTGAAAGGCGTATGTTTGGTCAGAAAAGGAAAAATGAGGAGAAATGTGCTGAAGTAGTTGAGAAACGACGAAAAAAAGATGTAGCTATTGTTGGTAGGCATAAGAAAACGGTTAGTATTGAAGAGATTGTTGGATTTAAGTTTGAAAACAGGTCTGGTGTCAACTGTTATGCAAATGTAGTAGTTAATGTTGTTTTTTTTCTAAAAAATGTTAAGGAACAGATTGTAGAAAATCAAGAGCAAACATTTTGCTATTCCTTAAATTCTATATTTGAAAAATGTAGTAGTGGTGAAAGTGAAGTAGGAAGTGTTTCAGAACTAAGGAATGTTTTAGACATATGTGCAGGAGTAAATCAATTTTCACAGAATATTCAGCAAGATTGTCAGGAATTTATTTTGTATATGTTTACAGTTTTGGAAGATGAAGGTGTAGATATTGATAATCTTTTTGGCCTTTCTTATAAATGGGAACATAAGTGTGATAATTGCTCATTTTCAAGTAGTACTGATATACACAGTGAAAGATTTAAATATTTAACATTACCAGACTGTAAAGAAGTGTCTTTTAATAAACTAGTAAAAGATGCACATCAGAACATGGTCTGTTCTCAATGTAAGTCTGAAATGTTATCAACTTTATTTATCCATAGATATGGACAATATGTAATATTAATGTTTCAACGATGCAGAGCTGATGGGAGTAAATTGTCAACTTTAATAAAAAAAATTGTGGCTACTCAAGTATCTATTTCTAGAAGAACATTTGTAACTGTAGCCATCATTTTTCATGAAGGGCCTTCCACATCATCAGGACATTATACAGCTTATTTGAAGTGTGGAAGTGGCTGGACGCTTTGCAATGATACCCAATTGACTTTTAAGAAACGTTTGCCTTTTGCCTTAACTAACTCCTATCTGCTATTTTTGGAACCCAAATTTCAGTAGAATCACTTGCTGTAGGAAGATTAATACTGTAAAGATATGAAACTTTCTTGTTTACAAATATCATGTGACAGAGGGTCTACAAATCTATAAATAAAATTTGTGTTTGGTATAGTGATAACATCAGGTAGAAATTTAGTTAATGTTTGATGGTATAAAACATGTTACACATTGTTACTGTAAAGGTTCACAAAAGAATAGATAAGATTAAGATTAAGAAATTTCAGAAAAAAACTACTTAACTCCTAGTATTTGGCCATGTGGAAAAATATGAGAGAAGAAAATGAGTACTTTAGATAATTATTTTAGAACATATATGGACGCAAGTTTTTGGGAGAGGTATTTAAAAGATAATGAGTTAACTTATACAATTTGGCCACGCGGAAAGGTATGAGAGAAGAAAATGTATAGTTAAGATAGATTTTTATAGGAGATACTTGCACTGTGTTTTTTTGAGATATATTTAAAAATAGGTCGTATAGTTTAATTAGTTTGTAACTGTGGAAGATGTAGTGTGCTTACTCAAGAAATTGCGAATTTGACAAAAACATTTAAGATATGTTTTTTTCAGGTATTTATAATATGTATGGAGATTTTGGATGGGTTTTTTAAACACAATCATTTTGATTGTGGTTTTTTTTCCCCGCTGTTATATGATGATTAATATTGAAATCACTGTTTATAGTGAAAATCAATGTATTCTGAGGACAGCAAAAATAAACCATTTAATATGTTGTTTGAGTTATTTTGTTACATTGAATTTAGAAATATGTATTAAAACATATTTTTTTACTGTCTTCCACAGATATTATATTTATAAGGTAAGTACAACTAATAACATCCGAGAGTTTTCTCTGCCTCTCTCTTATTGACTCCTACTTTTTTTTATTTTATGAAATGTACATTATAATCTTATTTTTACTTTTCTTCCACAGGTACTACGTTGTTAAAAGAAATGTACTTTACTTTTTTACTATTTTTTAGGTAAGTATAAAAAATAAAGAAACTTTTACATCACTGTGTCATTTCTTTGTCTATCCTGCTTATAGCAATGTCATGTTTAATATAAGCACTTCCACATAGGATTGGGTGCATTGTTATAAGGCATGCTTTAAAAGTGATTTAATGAAATGAGCGACATTTTACTGAGTGAGTTCAGCAACACTGATATATGAAAACATTGGTGGGAAATGATATTAAGTGTTACATGTTGTTCTTTCCAGGAATTTAAGTCCTTTGCTGCAGTGGCAATTCTGCCTCAGCATTAGGGGCCGGGGGACTGAGTGGTACTTCTATGCTCATGATAGAGGTACTCCTTCATGAGCCACGGTTGAGATCTGTTCATGATACAGTGGTGCTGTCATGGCTCTGCTTTGTCAATAGAACGTGTCATGGAGGTACAATATTCGTGCTGTGCAAGCACAGCGGCAAGCCCATGACAAAACTGGTCTATTCTGAGGACAGCTGAGGCAATGCTCGTGATGGAGCGGCTCTGTCATGAGCATGGAAGGACTTAACAGGTGTTAAAAAAAACATGAGGGGTCTCTTCAAAGAGAGTGTTGGTTGTAATTTAAAGGGCACTTTAAAACACATTGTAGCAGCTTTATGTTGACGTTGCGTCTCTTTGCGCCACAATTTCGTCAGTTTATTTAATACAATGACAGTGGAAATAATGTACCATATTTACAACATTATGGATCTAGGAGATATGTCACATTCTAAAGCCCTGCACCATAAGGAAGTGCTCCTCTGAAGGAATGCGTCTTGAAAGTGGCTGACTGTAATGCATGATATTTCACTCAGTGACTTTCAGACCTATGCTGTTTCAAAACTGTGCATGTGCTTGAAGCAGGCGTAGGTATTGACGCAGTATTGTGAATATAGTGCATTGGTGAGCCTTGCTGGAGCTGCATCACACTTGCGATGCAACTCTAGCAATGTATTACTTTTTGAGCACAGATGTGTTACGCATGTATGGTGTTTTTGTACCATGGTGCGCCACATTTCAAATGTGGCACACCATGGGTAACGGAGCACTAGCATACTGTGGTGCACATTAACTGGTGCATATCTGGGTATGAAGTAGTTAACATAAATCTGCCCCATAGGTTACAAATCCGCGTTTAGTAGTGTGTTCGGCCTTTGTAGTGTTATGTTTTTTCTGTTATTCTATGTAGGTATGTAATATTGCAAGATTTTTGTCACGAAAAAGAAGCCATGAGTATTGGGTTTGTGAAAGATTGCAAGATTTTTAAAATTAAAAAGCAAGAACCATGGCATTGTTTAATATAGCATTGTAAATACTTATCTTTAATAATGATGAGAGAGTAAAAAAAGGTTAACCTGATGTTTTAAAGTTATTCACAGGCTTCTTTGGAGGAAGTGTTCTATATGATTGTAGCGTGGGTGTTTGACTTTTTTATAGGTAATAGAATGCATTCTGTATGCTGTAGCAGGAGGAGTACTACATACTTGAATATTCTTCAGTGCTTATTTTCATTTTGTAAGTGGTATTGAGACCGACACAGAACTTCAATGGATCGGAGGGGCTGTTCCTGTGCATCTGGAGGACTGCCAAGCCATTGCAGCAGTGGGAGTGAGGCCTCTCACAGGGGCGTAGCGCAGCTCCTTTTGATGCTCACAAGTACAGATAACAGGGTAGAGATGTCTGTGGAATTTATAGATGGTTAGTCACACTAGAGTGTGGGCGGCGCCCCTAGCACTTCATTACGGCACACAGGGGAGCCGTGTTGCACAGTTTGAGAACTAGAGACTTAGGAGATAAACCTTCATAATAGGAAGGCTTCTAAGTGATAAAAATCGCCGGTGCTCGGCGTTAAAAATATCACTGCTATCGGTGGAATTTTCCACGGTGTTAGTGCTTCAACAGAAATGGGAACACATATCTGATAGAAAATCCTGTAACAATCTCAGTATTTCACATTATCGCGTGAAAAGAAAGTCTTTCGAAAGATGTTGAACGTTGTTCTCTTTTGAGAGTAGAAAAGATAGTGAGAGAAGTGGGTGGAGTGCTCCGTGTAAATTGCAGAATAGAAACTACTAAGAACCAATTGGAAGTGTTGTTTTCAAGTCACATGACTTCACATGCGCGTCTCAGGACGTGTACGCGGTGATAGTATCTGGTCACGTACGCCATTTGGAAGTAGCGGTCTAATTCAGCGAAGTTTCAAAACGTGAAAAGGAGTAAATCCAAACACATCCGGATTTAATATATCTTCTGAGCTCGATTCAAGCATACAATTGTTAAAGTATAAAACCTTTTATATTTCTTTTTAAAAATACCACGGTGTGTACATTCGGTCACGCACGAAAGTTTAAAAAGACATTCGGCTCCATTTAATGAAAATTTTCATAATAATAAAAAAGAAGCCTAGGTTTAGTGTCTTTGACGTAGTATAAGTTCTTTGAGGGGTCTATGAAGAAATTTAATAATTTGCAATTGCAAAGTTTTCTTGAAATATATAGGCGGGTGCGCGCACACCGTCGCGCACTAACGAAAGCCAAAAAAGCGGAGATAAACCCCCTTTATAATATGCTCCTGGAGCTCTTTTTGGTAGAATGAGTTAGTTCTGAAAATACCTTTTTTTTTTTTTTTTTTTTAAAACAAGTGTTATGTTGTTTTTGATTTTTTAAACTTGCAACAACATTTTCATGTGTGACACAGGATCAAAATGAAATGAAGAAATGTATCTTTTTTCGGGGCATTTATGACTCTCAATTTTTAGTTTAGTAAGAATGAGGCTCTGCTCTCCGTACAGAAGAATTTCTCCACACTCGTTGCATTTCATGTGCACCGTTGCAAGATATGGTCTCAAGTCCATCACAGCACTCGATGGAGATACAGGTCATCCACCAGAAGATGTGCTGGCCACCTCTGATGGTAATAGCGTGGCCAGGGCTCTTGTCGATGCCTTTGCAAATTCCATAGGGTGCACTTGTTTGACATGCCGCACCATGGTATGTATGGAAAAGGAATATTTTTTTCTTGGATTTTCTCTTGAGAGAACCGAATTGCATATCGTGCAGGTAACTTTTGGCGCATTCACTTTCTTTTGTTCTTCAGGATAAGTGAAAAATTGCCAAATAAAAGATTCCTTTTTTCTTTTTAAAGGTAGTCGCTCATTTCCTTCAGATTCGGAAGATGAATGCGGGGCGGCAGCCATTTCAGCAAAGTCTTCCGTAGCGTGTTGAACGTCGTTCTCTTTTGAGAGTAGAAAAGATAGTGAGAGAAGTGGGTGGAGTGCTCCGTGTAAATTGCAGAATAGAAACTACTAAGAACCAATTGGAAGTGTTGTTTTCAAGTCACATGACTTCACATGCGCGTCTCAGGACGTGTACGCGGTGATAGTATCTGGTCACGTACACCATTTGGAAGTAGCGGTCTAATTCAGCAAAGTTTCAAAACGTGAAAAGGAGTAAATCCAAACATATCCGGATTTAATATATCTTCTGAGCTCGATTCAAGCATACAATTGTTAAAGTATAAAACCTTTTATATATTTTTTTTAAATACCAAGGTGTGTACATTCGGTCACACACGAAAGTTTAAAAAGACATTCGGTTCCATTTAATGAAAATTTTCATAATATTAAAAAAGAAGCCTAGGTATAGTCTCTTTGACGTAGTATAAGTTCTTTGATGGGTCTATGAAGAAATTCAATAAGTTCAGATTGCAAAGTTTTCACGAAATATATAGGCGGGTGCGCGCACACGGTCGCGCACGATTGAAAGCCAAAAAAGCGGAGATAACCCCCCTTTATAATATGCTCCTGGAGCTCTTTTTGGTAGAATGAGTTAGTTCTGAAAATAACTTTTTTTTTTTTTTTAAAACAAGTGTTATGTTGTTTTTGATTTTTTAAACTTGCAACTACATTTTCATGTGTGACACAGGATCAAAATAAAATGAAGAAATGTATCTTTTCTCGGGGCATTTATGACTCTCAATTTTTAGTTTAGTAAGAATGAGGCTCTGCTCTCCGTACAGAAGAATTTCTCCACACTCGTTGCATTTCATGTGCACCGTTGCAAGATATGGTCTCAAGTCCATCACAGCACTCGATGGAGATACAGGTCGTCCACCAGAAGATGTGCTGGCCATCTCTGATGGTAATAGCGTGGCCAGGGCTCTTGTCGATGCCTTTGCAAATTCCACAGGGTGCACTTGTTTGACATGCCGCACCATGGTATGTATGGAAAAGGAATATTTTTTTCTTGGATTTCCTCTTGAGAGAACCGAATTGCATATCGTGCAGGTAACTTTTGGCGCATTCACTCTCTTTTGTTCTTCAGGATAAGTGAAAAATTGCCAAATAAAAGATTCCTTTTTTCTTTTTAAAGGTAGTCGCTCATTTCCTTCAGATTCGGAAGATGAATGCGGGGCGGCAGCCATTTCAGCAAAGTCTTCCGTAGCGTGTTGAACGTCGTTCTCTTTTGAGAGTAGAAAAGATAGTGAGAGAAGTGGGTGGAGTGCTCCGTGTAAATTGCAGAATAGAAACTACTAAGAACCAATTGGAAGTGTTGTTTTCAAGTCACATGACTTCACATGCGCGTCTCAGGACGTGTACGCGGTGATAGTATCTGGTCACGTACGCCATTTGGAAGTAGCGGTCTAATTCAGCGAAGTTTCAAAACGTGAAAAGGAGTAAATCCAAACATATCCGGATTTAATATATCTTCTGAGCTCGATTCAAGCATACAATTGTTAAAGTATAAAACCTTTTATATTTTTTTTTTAAATACCAAGGTGTGTACATTCGGTCACACACGAAAGTTTAAAAAGACATTCGGCTCCATTTAATGAAAATTTTCATAATATTAAAAAAGAAGCCTAGGTTTAGTCTCTTTGACGTAGTATAAGTTCTTTGATGGGTCTATGAAGAAATTCAATAAGTTCAGATTGATGTCATTTGAGATGTCATCAGTGATGTCATTTGAGATGTCATTTGAGATGTCATCAGTGATGTCATCAGTGATGTCACTGACCATGTCATGAATGATGTAATATGTGACATCATCAGCAGTGGATTGCGGGTGCGCGATATATAGTTAGTGCAACTAACTATATATGGAATTTCATTGGTTTTATGTCAATAAAATGTCCAGCTAACTATATATGGTCTCTAACCTATGGTTTTTTCAGTGAATTTTCAAGGTTTTGTAAATGCAAATTCCTAACTATATATGGTCTATAACCTATGGTTTTTTCAGTGAATTTCATTGGGTTTTTAAAAGCTAATATCTATAGCTGTAAAATATATTCTTCATTACGTGACGTATCACGTAGCCACGTGAGACGCCTCATGACGTGTCGCATAACCGTGACGTATCGGCTCTGCAGCGCAAACAAAACCCGTAACGTAAGCGTGCCGGAGCAGGCTTACAGATATATATATTTTTTTTAACCTTAATTAGACAAAATCCACACGTGCACATATCTTGAGGCCTTGCAAAGGCACATCAAACAAACAGTCCCTACAATTTTGCCAAGTTTGCTGGAAATCTATTCCCTTAATTTTTTTTTTACTGTTTCTCTTGGTTTTCCCCTTGTTACGCTTACCGGGACGCTACCCGGTACGCGAACCGGACGCTCCAAAAACACAAGATGGCGGACTCCCGCTACGCTGCCGGTTAGCTGCCCGGTTCGCGTACCGGGAAGCGCCTCTACCGCGAAAAATCGCGGGGGACTTTAATATCCCCCTCATCAATCCTAGGGGGTCAGGAGGGGTTTACCTTGCCCCCTTTCCTTCATTTCCCCCTTCTTTTTTCACCACATCTTGTCTCTCGAACCTACCGAGAGACAAGATGGCGGCCGCTCCGGACTGTTTACAATGTTGACAGCTACGCTGCCGGTTAGCTGCCCGGTTAGCTGCCCGGTGAGCTGCCCGGTTCGCGTACCGGGACGCGCCTCTACGGCGTAAAATCGCAAAAAAAAAATTTTTTTTATTGTTTGCCCCGCGGGGCACTTTAATATCCCCCTCATCAATCCTAGGGGGTCAGGAGTGGTCTACCTTGCCCCCTCTCCTTCATTTCCCCCTTCGTTTTTCACCACATCTTGTCTCTCGATCGTACCGAGAGACAAGATGGCGGCCGCTCCGGACTGTTTAGAATGTTGACAGACACCGGAGAGCCAATCAGCTTCGCTTCGCGAAGTTCCGTTACGCGTCAGGTACGTGAACCGGGGCGCTAACCGGAGCGCTGTCACAGATATATATATTTTTTTAAACGTTAATTTCTCAAAATCCACTGGAGCACATATATTGAGACATAGCAAAGGCACGTCGGGCAAACCATATCTACAATTTTGCCAAGTTTCATGTAAATCTATTCAGCCGTTCGAGCTAAAAGTGAGTCCAACCGCCCTATGGAAAAATGAATGGGAAAAACGCGTTTTGGAACCCCCCTTTTTTCTCGGCCCCCCCCTTGACGAAACCCCCCCAAATTTTCAGGGGCTGCTCAGAAACAAAATGTGCCATTTTCCTGAAAATTGCAGCCAATTCCGTCCACAAACGCCAAAGTTATTAGACATAGAATTTTCAGAAATCCCATAGAGAAAAAATCCTAACTATATATACCCACTGGCTATCGCCAGTAGGTAATATACATATATAAACATATATAATCTGCATATCTATATAAATATAAATGCATGCATACATATACATATATGCATACATATGCATGTTATTTACATGAAAGTTTTAAAAACACTAATAAAAGCAAAGCTAAAAAGCCACCTCATTACAAACAGAATGGCTTTAACTTAAACGAGGGCGAGATCTATTGCATTTTCAATGCTTGTTTACTTTGGTTCTATCAAGAAGGCATTCAGATGTGTCACACATTTGCCATAAATTCTGAATGTTAGCACTCTAGTTGCTCATTAGATCACTGTAGTAAAGCTAGTGCTCACCAGGGAAGTCTGCTGCTAATCATGGTTTGCAGCCATTTTCCCGCATTTTTTATCCCGCAGACTTTCAGTCCGCATACCATTATCCCACAAGGTCATTGACCTCGCATACCATTATCCCACATTTTTTCAAAACGCATGTGCATTTATCGCGCATGCCTTTACAAAGAATTACGTTTTAAAGGCATGTATGGTAAATGCATTTGCGTTGTGAAAACCACGATGACGAGAGAGGTAAGTGGGTTTGTGTTCATTTTTTCGTGGGTTAGTGATTGTGTAGTGTAGTGTAGTGTTGTGTAGTGTAGTGTTGTGTTAGTGTAGTGTAGAGTTGTGGTGGTTGTTTAGTGTAGGGTCATGCTGGGGGTAGTGTTTTAGGTTTAGGGTTGTGTTGTAGTGTTTGCGTAGTGTAGGGTCATGCTGGGGGTAGTGTTTTAGGGTTTAGGGTAGTGTTGTAGTGTTTGCGTAGTGTAGGGTCATGCTGGGGGTAGTGTTTTAGGGTTTAGGGTTGTGTTGTAGTGTTTGCGTAGTGTAGGGTCATGCTGGGGCTAGTGTTTTAGGGTTTAGGGTAGTGTTGTAGTGTTTGCGTAGTGTAGGGTCATGCTGGGCGTAGTGTTTTAGGGTTTAGGATAGTGTTGTAGTGTTTGCGTAGTGTAGGGTCATGCTGGGGGTAGTGTTTTAGGGTTTTGGGTAGTGTTGTAGTGTTTGCGTAGTGTAGGGTCATGCTGGGGTGTAGTATTTTAGGGTTTAGGGTAGTGTTGTAGTGTTTGCGTAGTGTAGGGTCATGCTGGGGGTAGTGTTTTAGGGTTTTGGGTAGTGTTGTAGTGTTTGCGTAGTGTAGGGTCATGCTGGGGGTAGTGTTTTAGGGTTTTGGGTAGTGTTGTAGTGTTTGCGTAGTGTAGGGTCATGCTGGGGTGTAGTGTTTTAGGGTTTTGGGTAGTGTTGTAGTGTTTGCGTAGTGTAGGGTCATGCTGGGGTGTAGTGTTTTAGGGTTTTGGGTAGTGTTGTAGTGTTTGCGTAGTGTAGGGTCATGCTGGGGGTAGTGTTTTAGGGTTTTGGGTAGTGTTGTAGTGTTTGCGTAGTGTAGGGTCATGCTGGGGGTAGTGTTCTAGGGTTTTGGGTAGTGTTGTAGTGTTTGCGTAGTGTAGGGTCATGCTGGGGGGTAGTGTTTTAAGGTTTTGGGTAGTGTTGTAGTGTTTGCGTAGTGTAGGGTCATGCTGGGGGTAGTGTTTTAGGGTTTTGGGTAGTGTTGTAGTGTTTGCGTAGTGTAGGGTCATGCTGGGGGTAGTGTTTTAGGGTTTAGGGTAGTGTTGTAGTGTTTGCGTAGTGTAGGGTCATGCTGGGGGTAGTGTTTTAGGGTTTAGGGTAGTGTTGTAGTGTTTGCGTAGTGTAGGGTCATGCTGGGGGTAGTGTTTTAGGGTTTAGGGTAGTGTTTTAGTGTTTGCGTAGTGTAGGGTCATGCTGGGGTGTAGTGTTTTAGGGTTTTGGGTAGTGTTGTAGTGTTTGCGTAGTGTAGGGTCATGCTGGGGGTAGTGTTTTAGGGTTTAGGGTAGTGTTGTAGTGTTTGCGTAGTGTAGGGTCATGCTGGGGTGTAGTGTTTTAGGGTTTTGGGTAGTGTTGTAGTGTTTGCGTAGTGTAGGGTCATGCTGGGGGTAGTGTTTTAGGGTTTAGGGTAGTGTTGTAGTGTTTGCGTAGTGTAGGGTCATGCTGGGGGTAGTGTTTTAGGTTTAGGGTTGTGTTGTAGTGTTTGCGTAGTGTAGGGTCATGCTGGGGGTAGTGTTTTAGGGTTTAGGGTTGTGTTGTAGTGTTTGTGTAGTGTAGGGTCATGCTGGGGGTAGTGTTTTAGGGTTTAGGGTAGTGTTGTAGTGTTTGCGTAGTGTAGGGTCATGCTGGGGTGTAGTGTTTTAGGGTTTTGGGTAGTGTTGTAGTGTTTGCGTAGTGTAGGGTCATGCTGGGGTAGTGTTTTAGGGTTTAGGGTAGTGTTGTAGTGTTTGTGTAGTGTAGGGTCATGCTGGGGGTAGTGTTTTAGGGTATAGGGTAGTGTTGTACTGTTTGTGTAGTGTAGGGTCATGCTGGGGGTAGTGTTTTAGGGTTTAGGGTAGTTTAGTTGTTTAGTGTATGCTAAAGGCATATTCATTCTAAAAGTTTTCGTTATTTTAATTTGCGGCCTAATAGTACATGCAGGAGTTTTTTTGCGGACTGATGGTATGCGGGATTTCGTCGTATATTCGCTAATCATACTTTCTATGGCAAAATGAACCCCCTCATTTTGTTCATTTTTAAATTAAATGTTTTAAGAGTTACCACTTTATTCCAATCAAGATGGCTTCAGGTGTGCCATACCTTTGTAATAAGTAGGACTGTTAGCACTCTAGTTGTTCTTTAGAACACTCTGGGACATTCTGTCATTGGGCTATAGTTGGGCTACATCTGGCTGATATTTGGGCTACATTTGTTTTTTTTGTCTCTGGTGGCCATCTTTGGGCTACATTGGGCTACATTGGGCTACATTGGGCTACATTTGGGCTCCAACATATATATAGCCCAATGTAGCCCAATATATATTTTTCAAAGTTAATTTTCGTAAAAACCACTGGAGCCTATATCTTGAGACATAGCAAAGGCACATCGGGCTACCAGTTCCTACAATTTTGCCAAGTTTGGTGTAAATCCATTCAGCCGTTCAGGCTAAAAGTGAGGCCAACCGCCCTATGGAAAATTGCATGGGAAAAACACGTTTTGGGACCCCCTTTTTTCTCGGCCCCCCCTTGACGAAACCCCCCCTAATTTTCAGGGGCTGCTCAGAAACAAAATGTTCCATTTTCCTGAAAATTTAAGCCAATTCTGTCCTCAAACGCCAAAGTTATTCGACATAGAATTTTCAAAAGTCCCATAGGAAAAAAATCCTAACTATATATACCTACTGGCTATCGCCAGTAGGTAATATATAGTAGATCAACAGTGAAGCAATTGTAGATAGCTATGATAAAAGATTTACTTATTGATGCAGTCACTTATATATCTGTTAAAAACATAGAATAATGTAACTAGCTGTAATATGTACATTTGTTAGGCAGAACTAATGAATATTTTTATATATATAAATATATATCTTTTTTAACATAATTATTCTATATGTTTATACAAAGAAATACACATATATAGATACATATCTATATGTGGCGGGCTGTAATGACTCGCGGGGACATGAAGGGAAGGTAAAGAAGGCTTTAATGGTTTTAGGAAACGCCTTTGGCGTACCACGCTTCTGTAATACGGGAGAGGGGTATCTATGTCTTTCTTGGTTGGGGAAAGTTGCTCCTTCCAGAGTTCCAGCACACTTCTTCCACTCTCCAGGGTGTTTCTGGGGGATGTAGGCACCGGTCTGGAAGTTGTTGCCAGCATAAACAAAAAGAAAACAAGGGACTTGCTTCAGTCTCGTGCGAGGTATCTTACAGTGTCAGGAAAAGGGAGTGAGGAGTCACACCGGTGCACAAAACCTTAAGCTAAACAAGTGCTTAGACGTGGTGCCGAAGGTGCAAGGGGAAACAGAGTGTCAGGGTCGATCGAGTGAAGTCTCAGGGTGGTTTAAACCCCTTTCTAGCTGCCCAGTCTACGATGTGAGAACGTACCTGGGAAATCCATGCTTCCCCTGAAGCGTGGCTGGCCGAAGCGCCTTGACGTTGGACTCCCGGCTTCTCTGCTCGGCGGGTCGCCTCTGTTGTCGACACGTCTCCGTTCTTCCTGTCCTCCACGCTGTCTTCTGCTCCTTCGCCTCCTCTCATGCCTTCGCTTCTTCCGGGTTAAAAATAAGTATGGGCGAAATTTGCGAATTCGCAGTCCGTGAATTTGTGCGAAATTGCAAAAAAAGTCAGCGAGTTCGCGTATTTTCCCGCAAACTCGCGGATTTTTGTGCCATTTGCACAAATATGTGACCACGTGTGCCTGTAACTTTGCCAGCGCGCCAAAAGGCGCCGAGTTCCCTTGAGTGAGCTGGCCATTATAGTGGGGACGGGCGGGAAGACGTTTCATACCGCTAGTGTGTGGTGGATGGGGCCAAACGGGCGGGGCTTCTATGCGAGTTCACATGCATCTTGTTTATAAAGGGTCAGAGACCGAGCAGAGCAGCAGATGAGGAGAAAGTAGGCTCCTGGTCACAGGATCTACATGGGGATGGCGTTCGGGAAACTCATGGATGCAAAAATAAGTTTGGCACAGGACCCCAGAATCCTTCAGATGTCCAAGATAGCTCTGCTGCGCGTGTTGGTACAAAGCCATTCTGATCCTGCTCAGTGGGTTCAGGCGCATGCAGCTGCTGCTGCTGGACAATGTCCCATCTCATACTAAACTTCCCCGTACATGCATATGGTGGCGCTGGGTAATAGGGTGCAGTGGCATGCGGGTGCTCCATGCCTGGTACATGCGCATACCAGTGCCAGGGGGGACACGTGTTTATTCGTCCTGTGTAGCAAGTTATGACTTTACATTTTGACTGCACCAGACGGTGGTACCACCTACAAGGATCAGGAGCATCCAGGCACCAGACTTCATGGTGCAAGAGTATAATGGTGCTGAGCGGTACGGGTATATGTACTGGGGGCAGGGGGACACTTAGCACAATGTGTGCTCACACCCAGAGGGCTCCCAGGCAATTGATCATGAATTATTTTCACACTGAGAGGGCTCACACCCACTGGGCCCCGGGGCAGTTCAGTAGCGCGTGGGCTCACAACCCCTGGGCAGCTCAGCAGCGCAGGGGCTCACACCCACAGGGCTCCCGAGCAGTTTATCAACGCCACCCTCTGGTTCATCACTGCCACCCTCTGGTTCATCACTGCCACCCACTGGTTCACCACTGCCTCCCTCTGGTTCACCACTGCCACCCTCCGGTTCACCACTGCCACCCTCTGGTTCACCACTGTCACCCTCTGGTTCATCACTGTCACCGGCTGGTTCATCACTGCCACCCTCTGTTTCATCACAGCACCCTCTGGTTCACCACTGCCACCCTCTGGTTCATCGCTGTCACGCTCTGGTTCATCACTGCCACCCTCTGGTTCATCACAGCACCCTCTGGTTCACCACTGCCACCCTCTGGTTCATCACTGCCACCCTCTGGTTCATCACTGTCAACCTCTGGTTCATCACTGCCACCCTCTGGTTCACCACTGCCACCCTCTGGTTCATCACTGTCACCCTCTGGTTTATCACTGCCACCCTCTGGTTCACCACTGCCACCCTTTGGTTCATCACTGCCACCCTCTGGTTCATCACTGCCACCCTCTGGTTCACCACTGCCACCCTCTGGTTCACCACTGCCACCCTCTGGTTCATCACTGTCACCCTCTGGTTCATCACTGCCACCCTCTGGTTCATCACAGCACCCTCTGGTTCACCACTGCCACCCTCAGGTTCACCACTGACACCCTCTGGTTCACCACTGCCACCCTCTGGTTTATCACTGCCACCCTCTGGATCACCACTGCGCCACCCGCTGGTTCATCACGGTCACCCTCTGGTTCATCACTGCCACCCTCTGGTTCATCACAGCACCCTCTGGTTCATCACTGCCACCCTCTGGTTCATCACAGCACCCTCTGGTTCACCCGTGCCACCCTCTGGTTCACCACTGACACCCTCTGGTTCACCAATGCCACCCTCTGGTTCATCACTGCCACCCTCTGGATCATCACTGCCACTCTCTGGTTCATCACTGTCACCCTCTGGTTCATCACTGCCACACTCTGGTTCATCACTGCCACCCTCTGGTTCATCACAGCACCCTCTGGTTCATCACTGTCACCCTCTGGTTCATCACTGCCACCCTCTGGTTCATCACTGACACCCTCTGGTTCATCACTGACACCCTCTGGTTCATCACAGCACCCTCTGATTCACCACTGCCACCATCTGGTTCACCACTGCCACCCTCTGGTTCATCACACCACCCTCTAGTACACGACTGCACCTTCTGGTTCATCACAGCACCCTCTGGTTCACCACTGCAGATTATGGGGAGAAAGCACACCTGCCCAGCCTCAACCGGGGGCTGGTTAATGTGTTACTGAATTTGAGCTTCAAGTCCGGCACTTGCTTCCTTATCTGTAAGTGCTTCCTGTTGTGGTTTAATTTTTGTGACAGCCTGGAGCATTGTGCCATACTTGTAACTATACTCTGACCCTGCTTCGAGGGTCAGAGCAGGGTCAGAGAATAGTTGCAAGTAGGCAACAAGGCGCCTCAGGAAGCACTTACAGGGTTACAGCAGGTGCCCAAGTTGAAGTTAATTTCTTTGTAACCATTCTGGGTAGGAGTGTTCTGCTTAATTCAGATACTCTGTCCATCACCACCCCCTTTTTGAATCGTTTTAGGTACCACAAGTGTGGAAGGGTATGCTCAGATGTGAGTCCCTTGCTCACTGCACCATCAGGATTCAAGCAAGCCGGGCCGAAGACGGCTGTAATGCCAGAAACCGGTCCCCGGAAGCTTGTTTCCTTTCCAGTAAAGAATTGGCTTGGTAGTTTGGTCTGCCCTGTTCCCATGATGCACTGGGCCAGGGACAGACTAATTTGCATATAGCCAGGTTCTGAACTGGGATGGTGCAGTGAGCTAAAAAACGGTGATGGATCAAGCCCTGATCTTTTGACTGGGTAGGAGTGTTCTGCTTAATTCAGATACTCTGTCCATCACCACCCCCTTTTTGAATCGTTTTAGCCACCACAAGTGTGGAAGGGTATGCTCAGATGTGAGTCCCTTGCTCACTGCACCATCAGGATTCAAGCAAGCCGGGCCAAAGACGGCTGTAATGCCAGAAACCGGTCCCCGGAAGCTTGTTTCCTTTCCAGTAAAGAATTGGCTTGGTAGTTTGGACTGCCCTGTTCCCATGATGCACTGGGCCAGGGACAGACTAATTTGCATATAGCCAGGTTCTGAACTGGGATGGTGCAGTGAGCTAAAAAACGGTGATGGATCAAACCCTGATCTTTTGACTGGGTAGGAGTGTTCTGCTTAATTCAGATACTCTGTCCATCACCACCCCCTTCTTGAATCGTTTTAGCCACCACAAGTGTGGAAGGGTATGCTCAGATGTGAGTCCCCTGCTCACTGCACCATCAGGATTCAAGCAAGCCGGGCCGAAGACGGCTGTAATGCCAGAAACCGGTCCCCGGAAGCTTGTTTCCTTTCCAGTAAAGAATTGGCTTGGTAGTTTGGTCAGCCCTGTTCCCATGATGCACTGGGCCAGGGACAGACTAATTTGCATATAGCCAGGTTCTGAACTGGGATGGTGCAGTGAGCTAAAAAACGGTGATGGATCAAGCCCAGATCTTTTGACTGGGTAGGAGTGTTCTGCTTAATTCAGATACTCTATCCATCACCACCCCCTTTTTGAATCGTTTTAGCCACCACAAGTGTGGAAGGGTATGCTCAGATGTGAGTCCCTTGCTCACTGCACCATCAGGATTCAAGCAAGCCGGGCCGAAGACGGCTGTAATGCCAGAAACCGGTCCCTGGAAGCTTGTTTACTTTCCAGTAAAGAATTGGCTTGGTAGTTTGGTCTGCCCTGTTCCCATGATGCACTGGGCCAGGGACAGACTAATTTGCATATAGCCAGGTTCTGAACTGGGATGGTGCAGTGAGCTAAAAAACGGTGATGGATCAAGCCCTGATATTTTGACTGGATAGGAGTGTTCTGCTTAATTCATATACTCTGTCCATCACCGCCCCCTTTTTGAATCGTTTTAGCCACCACAAGTGTGGAAGGGTATGCTCAGATGGGAGTCCCTTGCTCACTGCACCATCAGGATTCAAGCAAGCCGGGCCGAAGACGGCTGTAATGCCAGAAACCGGTCCACGGAAGCTTGTTTCCTTTCCAGTAAAGAATTGGCTTGGTAGTTTGGTCTACCCTGTTCCGATAATGCACAGGGCCAGGGACAGACTAATTTGCATATAGCCAGGTTCTGAACTGGGATGGTGCAGTGAGCTAAAAAACTGTGATGGATCAAGCCCTGATCTTTTGACTGGGTAGGAGTGTTCTGCTTAATTCAGATACTCTGTCCATCACCATCCCCTTTTTGAATCGTTTTAGCCACCACAAGTGTGGAAGGGTATGCTCAGATGTGAGTCCTTTGCTCACTGCACCATCAGGATTCAAGCAAGCCGGGCCGAAGAAGGCTGTGATGCCAGAAACAGGTCCCCGGAAGCTTGTTTCCTTTCCAGTAAAGAATTGGCTTGGTAGTTTGGTCTGCCCTGTTCCCATGATGCACTGGGCCAGGGACAGACTAATTTGCATATAGCCAGGTTCTGAACTGGGATGGTGCAGTGACCTAAAAAACGGTGATGGATCAAGCCCTGATCCTTTGACTGGGTAGGAGTGTTCTGCTTAATTCAGATACTCTGTCCATCACCACCCCCTTTTTGAATCGTTTTAGCCACCACAAGTGTGGAAGGGTATGCTCAGATGTGAGTCCCTTGCTCACTGCACCATCAGGATTCAAGCAAGCCGGGCCGAAGACGGCTGTAATGCCAGAAACCGGTCCCCGGAAGCTTGTTTCCTTTCCAGTAAAGAATTGGCTTGGTAGTTTGGTCTGCCCTGTTCCCATGATGCACTGGGCCAGGGACAGACTAATTTGCATATAGCCAGGTTCTGAACTGGGATGATGCAGTGAGCTAAAAAACGGTGATTGATCAAGCCCTGATCTTTTGACTAGGTAGGAGTGTTCTGCTTAATTCAGATACTCTGTCCATCACCAGCCCCCTTTTTGAATCGTTTTAGCCACCAAAAGTGTGGAAGGGTATGCTCAGATGTGAGTCCCTTGCTCACTGCACCATCAGGATTCAAGCAAGCCGGGCCGAAGACGGCTGTAATGCCAGAAACCGGTCCCCGGAAGCTTGTTTCCTTTCCAGTAAAGAATTGGCTAGGTAGTTTGGTCTGCCCTGTTCCCATGATGCACTGGGCCAGGGACAGACTAAATTGTATATAGCCAGGTTCTGAACTGGGATGGTGCAGTGAGCTAAAAAACGGTGATGGATCAAGCCCTGATCTTTTGACTGGGTAGGATTGTTCTGCTTAGTTCAGATACTCTGTCCATCACCACCCCCTTTTTGAATCGTTTTAGCCACCTCAAGTGTGGAAGGGTATGCTCAGATGTGAGTCCCTTGCTCACTGCACCATCAGGATTCAAGGAAGCCGGGCCGAAGACGGCTGTAATGCCAGAAACCGATCCCTGGAAGCTTGTTTCCTTTCCAGTAAAGAATTGGCTTGGTAGTTTGGTCTGCCCTGTTCCCATGATGCATTGGGCCAGGGACAGACTAATTTGCATATAGCCAGGTTCTGAACTGGGATGGTGCAGTGAGCTAAAAAACGGTGATGGATCAAGCCCTGATCTTTTGACTGGATAGGAGTGTTCTGCTTAATTCATATACTCTGTCCATCACCACCCCCTTTTTGAATCGTTTTAGCCACCACTAGTGTGGAAGGGTATGCTCAGATGGGAGTCCCTTGCTCACTGCACCATCAGGATTCAAGCAAGCCGGGCCAAAGACGGCTGTAATGCCAGAAACCGGTCCCCGGAAGCTTGTTTCCTTTCCAGTAAAGAATTGGCTTGGTAGTTTGGACTGCCCTGTTCCCATGATGCACTGGGCCAGGGACAGACTAATTTGCATATAGCCAGGTTCTGAACTGGGATGGTGCAGTGAGCTAAAAAACGGTGATGGATCAAGCCCTGATCTTTTGACTGGGTAGGAGTGTTCTGTCTAATTCAGATACTCTGTCCATCACCACCCCCTTTTTGAATCGTTTTAGCCACCACAAGTGTGGAAGGGTATGCTCAGATGTGAGTCCTTTGCTCACTGCACCATCAGGATTCAAGCAAGCCGGGCCGAAGAAGGCTGTAATGCCAGAAACAGGTCCCTGGAAGCTTGTTTCCTTTCCAGTAAAGAATTGGCTTGGTAGTTTGGTCTGCCCTGTTCCCATGATGCACTGGGCCAGGGACAGACTAATTTGCATATAGCCAGGTTCTGAACTGGGATGGTGCAGTGACCTAAAAAAGGGTGATGGATCAAGCCCTGATCTTTTGACTGGGTAGGAGTGTTCTGCTTAATTCAGATACTCTGTCCATCACCACCCCCTTTTTGAATCGTTTTAGCCACCACAAGTGTGGAAGGGTATGCTCAGATGTGAGTCCCTTGCTCACTGCACCATCAGGATTCAAGCAAGCCAGGCCGAAGACGGCTGTAATGCCAGAAACCGGTCGACTGAAGCTTGTTTCCTTTCCAGTAAAGAATTGGCTTGGTAGTTTGGTCTGCCCTGTTCCCATAATGCACTGGGCCAGGGACAGACTAATTTGCATATAGCCAGGTTCTGAACTGGGATGGTGCAGTGAGCTAAAAAACAATGATGGATCAAGCCCTAATCTTTTGACTGGGTAGGAGTGTTCTGCTTAATTCAGATACTCTGTCCATCACCACCCCCTTTTTTAATCGTTTTAGCCACCACAAGTGTGGAAGGGTATGCCCAGATGTGAGTCCCTTGCTCACTGCACCATCAGGATTCAAGCAAGCCGGGCCGAAGACGGCTGTAATGCTAGAAACCGGTCCACGGAAGCTTGTTTCCTTTCCAGTAAAGAATTGGCTTGGTAGTTTGGTCTACCATGTTCCCATGATGCACTGGGCCAGGGACAGACTAATTTGCATATAGCCAGGTTCTGAACTGGGATGGTGCAGTGAGCTAAAAAACGGTGATGGATCAAGCCCTGATCTTTTGACTGGGTAGGAGTGTTCTGCTTAATTCAGATACTCTGTCCATCACCACCCCCTTTTTGAATCGTTTTAGCCACCACAAGTGTGAAAGGGTATGCTTAGATGTGAGTCCCTTGCTCACTGCACCATCAGGATTCAAGCAAGCCGGGCCGAAGACGGCTGTAATGCCAGAAACCGGTCCCCGGAAGCTTGTTTCCTTTCCAGTAAAGAATTGGCTTGGTAGTTTGGTCTGCCCTGTTCCCATGATGCACTGGGCCAGGGACAGACTAATTTGCATATAGCCAGGTTCTGAACTGGGATGATGCAGTGAGCTAAAAAACGGTGATGGATCAAGCCCTGATCTTTTGACTAGGTAGGAGTGTTCTGCTTAATTCAGATACTCTGTCCATCACCACCCCCTTTTTTGAATCGTTTAGCCACCAAAAGTGTGGAAGGGTATGCTCAGATGTGAGTCCCTTGCTCACTGCACCATCAGGATTCAAGCAAGCCGGGCCGAAGACGGCTGTAATGCCAGAAACCGTCCCCGGAAGCTTGTTTCCTTTCCAGTAAAGAATTGGCTAGGTAGTTTGGTCTGCCCTGTTCCCATGATGCACTGGGCCAGGGACAGACTAAATTGTATATAGCCAGGTTCTGAACTGGGATGGTGCAGTGAGCTAAAAAACGGTGATGGATCAAGCCCTGATCTTTTGACTGGGTAGGAGTGTTCTGCTTAGTTCAGATACTCTGTCCATCACCACCCCCTTTTTGAATCGTTTTAGCCACCTCAAGTGTGAAAGGGTATGCTCAGATGTGAGTCCCTTGCTCACTGCACCATCAGGATTCAAGGAAGCCGGGCCGAAGACGGCTGTAATGCCAGAAACCGATCCCTGGAAGCTTGTTTCCTTTCCAGTAAAGAATTGGCTTGGTATTTTGGTCTGCCCTGTTCCCATGATGCATTGGGCCAGGGACAGACTAATTTGCATATAGCCAGGTTCTGAACTGGGATGGTGCAGTGAGCTAAAAAACGGTGATGGATCAAGCCCTGATCTTTTGACTGGATAGGAGTGTTCTGCTTAATTCATATACTCTGTCCATCACCACCCCCTTTTTGAATCGTTTTAGCCACCACAAGTGTGGAAGGGTATGCTCAGATGTGAGTCCCTTGCTCACTGCACCATCAGGATTCAAGCAAGCCGGGCCGAAGACGGCTGTAATGCCAGAAACCGGTCCACGGAAGCTTGTTTCCTTTCCAGTAAAGAATTGGCTTGGTAGTTTGGTCTACCCTGTTCCCATAATGCACTGGGCCAGGGACAGACTAATTTGCATATAGCCAGGTTCTGAACTGGGATGGTGCAGTGAGCTAAAAAACGGTGATGGATCAAGCCCTGATCTTTTGACTGGGTAGGAGTGTTCTGCTTAATTCAGATACTCTGTCCATCACCACCCCCTTTTTGAATCGTTTTAGCCACCACAAGTGTGGAAGGGTATGCTCAGATGTGAGTCCCTTGCTCACTGCACCATCAGGATTCAAGCAAGCCGGGCCGAAGACGGCTGTAATGCCAGAAACCGGTCCACGGAAGCTTGTTTCCTTTCCAGTAAAGAATTGGCTTGGTAGTTTGGTCTGCCCTGTTCCCATAATGCACTGGGCCAGGGACAGACTTATTTGCATATAGCCAGGTTCTGAACTGGGATGGTGCAGTGAGCTAAAAAACAATGATGGATCAAGCCCTAATCTTTTGACTGGGTAGGAGTGTTCTGCTTAATTCATATACTCTGTCCATCACCACCCTCATTTTGAATCGTTTTAGCCACCACAAGTGTGGAAGGGTATGCTCAGATGTGAGTCCCTTGCTCACTACACCATCAGGATTCAAGCAAGCTGGGCCGAAGACGGCTGTAATGCCAGAAACCGGTCCCCGGAAGCTTGTTTCCTTTCCTGTAAAGAATTGGCTTGGTAGTTTGGTCTGCCCTGTTCCCATGATGCACTGGGCCAGGGACAGACTAATTTGCATATAGCCAGGTTCTGAACTGGGATGGTGCAGTGAGCTAAAAAACGGTGATGGATCAAGCCCTGATCTTTTGACTGGGTAGGAGTGTTCTGCTTAATTCAGATACTCTGTCCATCACCACCCCCTTTTTGAATCGTTTTAGCCACCTCAAGTGTCGAAGGGTATGCTCAGATGTGAGTCCCTTGCTCACTGCACCATCAGGATTCAAGGAAGCCGGGCCGAAGACGGCTGTAATGCCAGAAACCGGTCCCTGGAAGCTTGTTTCCTTTCCAGTAAAGAATTGGCTTGGTAGTTTGGTCTGCCCTGTTCCCATGATGCACTGGGCCAGGGACAGACTAATTTGCATATAGCCAGGTCTGAACTGGGATGGTGCAGTGAGCTAAAAAACGGTGATGGATCAAGCCCTGATCTTTTGACTGGATTGGAGTGTTCTGCTTAATTCATATACTCTGTCCATCACCACCCCCTTTTTGAATCGTTTTAGCCACCACAAGTGTGGAAGGGTATGCTCAGATGTGAGTCCCTTGCTCACTGCACCATCAGGATTCAAGGAAGCCGGGCCGAAGACGGCTGTAATGCCAGAAACCGGTCCCTGGAAGCTTGTTTCCTTTCCAGTAAAGAATTGGCTTGGTAGTTTGGTCTGCCCTGTTCCCATGATGCACTGGGCCAGGGACAGACTAATTTGCATATAGCCAGGTCTGAACTGGGATGGTGCAGTGAGCTAAAAAACGGTGATGGATCAAGCCCTGATCTTTTGACTGGATTGGAGTGTTCTGCTTAATTCATATACTCTGTCCATCACCACCCCCTTTTTGAATCGTTTTAGCCACCACAAGTGTGGAAGGGTATGCTCAGATGTGAGTCCCTTGCTCACTGCACCATCAGGATTCAAGCAAGCCGGGCCGAAGAAGGCTGTAATGCCAGAAACCGGTCCACGGAAGCTTGTTTCCTTTCCAGTAAAGAATTGGCTTGGCAGTTTGGTCTACCCTGTTCCCATAATGCACTGGGCCAGGGACAGACTAATTTGCATATAGCCAGGTTCTGAACTGGGATGGTGCAGTGAGCTAAAAAACGGTGATGGATCAAGCCCTGATCTTTTGACTGGGTAGGAGTGTTCTGCTTAATTCAGATACTCTGTCCATCACCACCCCCTTTTTGAATCGTTTTAGCCACCTCAAGTGTCGAAGGGTATGCTCAGATGTGAGTCCCTTGCTCACTGCACCATCAGGATTCAAGGAAGCCGGGCCGAAGACGGCTGTAATGCCAGAAACCGGTCCCTGGAAGCTTGTTTCCTTTCCAGTAAAGAATTGGCTTGGTAGTTTGGTCTGCCCTGTTCCCATGATGCACTGGGCCAGGGACAGACTAATTTGCATATAGCCAGGTCTGAACTGGGATGGTGCAGTGAGCTAAAAAACGGTGATGGATCAAGCCCTGATCTTTTGACTGGATTGGAGTGTTCTGCTTAATTCATATACTCTGTCTATCACCACCCCCTTTTTGAATCGTTTTAGCCACCACAAGTGTGGAAGGGTATGCTCAGATGTGAGTCCCTTGCTCACTGCACCATCAGGATTCAAGGAAGCCGGGCCGAAGACGGCTGTAATGCCAGAAACCGGTCCCTGGAAGCTTGTTTCCTTTCCAGTAAAGAATTGGCTTGGTAGTTTGGTCTGCCCTGTTCCCATGATGCACTGGGCCAGGGACAGACTAATTTGCATATAGCCAGGTCTGAACTGGGATGGTGCAGTGAGCTAAAAAACGGTGATGGATCAAGCCCTGATCTTTTGACTGGATTGGAGTGTTCTGCTTAATTCATATACTCTGTCCATCACCACCCCCTTTTTGAATCGTTTTAGCCACCACAAGTGTGGAAGGGTATGCTCAGATGTGAGTCCCTTGCTCACTGCACCATCAGGATTCAAGCAAGCCGGGCCGAAGAAGGCTGTAATGCCAGAAACCGGTCCACGGAAGCTTGTTTCCTTTCCAGTAAAGAATTGGCTTGGCAGTTTGGTCTACCCTGTTCCCATAATGCACTGGGCCAGGGACAGACTAATTTGCATATAGCCAGGTTCTGAACTGGGATGGTGCAGTGAGCTAAAAAACGGTGATGGATCAAGCCCTGATCTTTTGACTGGGTAGGAGTGTTCTGCTTAATTCAGATACTCTGTCCATCACCACCCCCTTTTTGAATCGTTTTAGCCACCTCAAGTGTGGAAGGGTATGCTCAGATGTGAGTCCCTTGCTCACTGCACCATCAGGATTCAAGGAAGCCGGGCCGAAGACGGCTGTAATGCCAGAAACCGATCCCTGGAAGCTTGTTTCCTTTCCAGTAAAGAATTGGCTTGGTAGTTTGGTCTGCCCTGTTCCCATGATGCATTGGGCCAGGGACAGACTAATTTGCATATAGCCAGGTTCTGAACTGGGATGGTGCAGTGAGCTAAAAAACGGTGATGGATCAAGCCCTGATCTTTTGACTGGATAGGAGTGTTCTGCTTAATTCATATACTCTGTCCATCACCACCCCCTTTTTGAATCGTTTTAGCCACCACTAGTGTGGAAGGGTATGCTCAGATGGGAGTCCCTTGCTCACTGCACCATCAGGATTCAAGCAAGCCGGGCCAAAGACGGCTGTAATGCCAGAAACCGGTCCCCGGAAGCTTGTTTCCTTTCCAGTAAAGAATTGGCTTGGTAGTTTGGACTGCCCTGTTCCCATGATGCACTGGGCCAGGGACAGACTAATTTGCATATAGCCAGGTTCTGAACTGGGATGGTGCAGTGAGCTAAAAAACGGTGATGGATCAAGCCCTGATCTTTTGACTGGGTAGGAGTGTTCTGTCTAATTCAGATACTCTGTCCATCACCACCCCCTTTTTGAATCGTTTTAGCCACCACAAGTGTGGAAGGGTATGCTCAGATGTGAGTCCTTTGCTCACTGCACCATCAGGATTCAAGCAAGCCGGGCCGAAGAAGGCTGTAATGCCAGAAACAGGTCCCTGGAAGCTTGTTTCCTTTCCAGTAAAGAATTGGCTTGGTAGTTTGGTCTGCCCTGTTCCCATGATGCACTGGGCCAGGGACAGACTAATTTGCATATAGCCAGGTTCTGAACTGGGATGGTGCAGTGACCTAAAAAACGGTGATGGATCAAGCCCTGATCTTTTGACTGGGTAGGAGTGTTCTGCTTAATTCAGATACTCTGTCCATCACCACCCCCTTTTTGAATCGTTTTAGCCACCACAAGTGTGGAAGGGTATGCTCAGATGTGAGTCCCTTGCTCACTGCACCATCAGGATTCAAGCAAGCCAGGCCGAAGACGGCTGTAATGCCAGAAACCGGTCGACTGAAGCTTGTTTCCTTTCCAGTAAAGAATTGGCTTGGTAGTTTGGTCTGCCCTGTTCCCATAATGCACTGGGCCAGGGACAGACTAATTTGCATATAGCCAGGTTCTGAACTGGGATGGTGCAGTGAGCTAAAAAACAATGATGGATCAAGCCCTAATCTTTTGACTGGGTAGGAGTGTTCTGCTTAATTCAGATACTCTGTCCATCACCACCCCCTTTTTTAATCGTTTTAGCCACCACAAGTGTGGAAGGGTATGCCCAGATGTGAGTCCCTTGCTCACTGCACCATCAGGATTCAAGCAAGCCGGGCCGAAGACGGCTGTAATGCTAGAAACCGGTCCACGGAAGCTTGTTTCCTTTCCAGTAAAGAATTGGCTTGGTAGTTTGGTCTACCATGTTCCCATGATGCACTGGGCCAGGGACAGACTAATTTGCATATAGCCAGGTTCTGAACTGGGATGGTGCAGTGAGCTAAAAAACGGTGATGGATCAAGCCCTGATCTTTTGACTGGGTAGGAGTGTTCTGCTTAATTCAGATACTCTGTCCATCACCACCCCCTTTTTGAATCGTTTTAGCCACCACAAGTGTGAAAGGGTATGCTTAGATGTGAGTCCCTTGCTCACTGCACCATCAGGATTCAAGCAAGCCGGGCCGAAGACGGCTGTAATGCCAGAAACCGGTCCCCGGAAGCTTGTTTCCTTTCCAGTAAAGAATTGGCTTGGTAGTTTGGTCTGCCCTGTTCCCATGATGCACTGGGCCAGGGACAGACTAATTTGCATATAGCCAGGTTCTGAACTGGGATGATGCAGTGAGCTAAAAAACGGTGATGGATCAAGCCCTGATCTTTTGACTAGGTAGGAGTGTTCTGCTTAATTCAGATACTCTGTCCATCACCACCCCCTTTTTTGAATCGTTTAGCCACCAAAAGTGTGGAAGGGTATGCTCAGATGTGAGTCCCTTGCTCACTGCACCATCAGGATTCAAGCAAGCCGGGCCGAAGACGGCTGTAATGCCAGAAACCGGTCCCCGGAAGCTTGTTTCCTTTCCAGTAAAGAATTGGCTAGGTAGTTTGGTCTGCCCTGTTCCCATGATGCACTGGGCCAGGGACAGACTAAATTGTATATAGCCAGGTTCTGAACTGGGATGGTGCAGTGAGCTAAAAAACGGTGATGGATCAAGCCCTGATCTTTTGACTGGGTAGGAGTGTTCTGCTTAGTTCAGATACTCTGTCCATCACCACCCCCTTTTTGAATCGTTTTAGCCACCTCAAGTGTGAAAGGGTATGCTCAGATGTGAGTCCCTTGCTCACTGCACCATCAGGATTCAAGGAAGCCGGGCCGAAGACGGCTGTAATGCCAGAAACCGATCCCTGGAAGCTTGTTTCCTTTCCAGTAAAGAATTGGCTTGGTATTTTGGTCTGCCCTGTTCCCATGATGCATTGGGCCAGGGACAGACTAATTTGCATATAGCCAGGTTCTGAACTGGGATGGTGCAGTGAGCTAAAAAACGGTGATGGATCAAGCCCTGATCTTTTGACTGGATAGGAGTGTTCTGCTTAATTCATATACTCTGTCCATCACCACCCCCTTTTTGAATCGTTTTAACCACCACAAGTGTGGAAGGGTATGCTCAGATGTGAGTCCCTTGCTCACTGCACCATCAGGATTCAAGCAAGCCGGGCCGAAGACGGCTGTAATGCCAGAAACCGGTCCACGGAAGCTTGTTTCCTTTCCAGTAAAGAATTGGCTTGGTAGTTTGGTCTACCCTGTTCCCATAATGCACTGGGCCAGGGACAGACTAATTTGCATATAGCCAGGTTCTGAACTGGGATGGTGCAGTGAGCTAAAAAACGGTGATGGATCAAGCCCTGATCTTTTGACTGGGTAGGAGTGTTCTGCTTAATTCAGATACTCTGTCCATCACCACCCCCTTTTTGAATCGTTTTAGCCACCACAAGTGTGGAAGGGTATGCTCAGATGTGAGTCCCTTGCTCACTGCACCATCAGGATTCAAGCAAGCCGGGCCGAAGACGGCTGTAATGCCAGAAACCGGTCCACGGAAGCTTGTTTCCTTTCCAGTAAAGAATTGGCTTGGTAGTTTGGTCTGCCCTGTTCCCATAATGCACTGGGCCAGGGACAGACTTATTTGCATATAGCCAGGTTCTGAACTGGGATGGTGCAGTGAGCTAAAAAACAATGATGGATCAAGCCCTAATCTTTTGACTGGGTAGGAGTGTTCTGCTTAATTCATATACTCTGTCCATCACCACCCTCATTTTGAATCGTTTTAGCCACCACAAGTGTGGAAGGGTATGCTCAGATGGGAGTCCCTTGCTCACTGCACCATCAGGATTCAAGCAAGCCGGGCCGAAGACGGCTGTAATGCCAGAAACCGGTCCACGGAAGCTTGTTTCCTTTCCAGTAAAGAATTGGCTTGGTAGTTTGGTCTGCCCTGTTCCCATGATGCACTGGGCCAGGGACAGACTAATTTGCATATAGCCAGGCTCTGAACTGGGATGGTGCAGTGAGCTAAAAAACGGTGATGGATCAAGCCCTGATCTTTTGACTGGGTAGGAGTGTTCTGCTTAATTCAGATACTCTGTCCATCACCACCCCCTTTTTGAATCGTTTTAGCCACCACAAGTGTGGAAGGGTATGCTCAGATGTGAGTCCCTTGCTCACTGCACCATCAGGATTCAAGCAAGCCGGGCCGAAGACGGCTGTAATGCCAGAAACCGGTCCCCGGAAGCTTGTTTCCTTTCCAGTAAAGAATTGGCTTGGTAGTTTGGTCTGCCCTGTTCCCATGATGCACTGGGCCAGGGACAGACTAATTTGCATATAGCCAGGTTCTGAACTGGGATGGTGCAGTGAGCTAAAAAACGGTGATGGATCAAGCCCTGATCTTTTGACTGGGTAGAAGTGTTCTGCTTAATTCAGATACTCTGTCCATCACCACCCCCTTTTTGAATCATTTTAGCCACAACAAGTGTGGAAGGGTATGCTCAGATGTGAGTCCCTTGCTCACTGCACCATCAGGATTCAAGCAAGCCGGGCCGAAGACGGCTGTAATGCCAGAAACCGGTCCACGGAAGCTTGTTTCCTTTCCAGTAAAGGATTGGCTTGGTAGTTTGGTCTGCTCTGTTCCCATAATGCACTGGGCCAGGGACAGACTAATTTGCATATAGCCAGGTTCTGAACTGGGATGGTGCAGTGAGCTAAAAAACAATGATGGATCAAGCCCTAATCTTTTGACTGGGTAGGAGTGTTCTGCTTAATTCATATACTCTGTCCATCACCACCCCCTTTTTGAATCGTTTTAGCCACCACAAGTGTGGAAGGGTATGCTCAGATGGGAGTCCCTTGCTCACTGCACCATCAGGATTCAAGCAAGCCGGGCCGAAGACGGCTGTAATGCCAGAAACCGGTCCACGGAAGCTTGTTTCCTTTCCAGTAAAGAATTGGCTTGGTAGTTTGGTCTACCCTGTTCCCATGATGCACTGGGCCAGGGACAGACTAATTTGCATATAGCCAAGTTCTGAACTGGGATGGTGCAGTGAGCTAAAAAACGGTGATGGATCAAGCCCTGATCTTTTGACTGGGTAGGAGTGTTCTGCTTAATTCAGATACTCTGTCCATCACCACCCCCTTTTTGAATCGTTTTAGCCACCACAAGTGTGGAAGGGTATGCTCAGATGTGAGTCCCTTGCTCACTGCACCATCAGGATTCAAGCAAGCCGGGCCGAAGACGGCTGTAATGCCAGAAACCGGTCCCCGGGAGCTTGTTTCCTTTCCAGTAAAGAATTGGCTTGGTAGTTTGGTCTGCCCTGTTCCCATGATGCACTGGGCCAGGGACAGACTAATTTGCATATAGCCAGGTTCTGAACTGGGATGGTGCAGTGAGCTAAAAAACGGTGATGGATCAAGCCCTGATCTTTTGACTGGGTAGGAGTGTTCTGCTTAATTCAGATACTCTGTCCATCACCACCCCCTTTTTGAATCGTTTTAGCCACCACAAGTGTGGAAGGGTATGCTCAGATGTGAGTCCCTTGCTCACTGCACCAACAGGATTCAAGCAAGCCGGGCCGAAGACGGCTGTAATGCCAGAAACCGGTCCCCAGAAGCTTGTTTCCTTTCCAGTAAAGAATTGGCTTGGTAGTTTGGTCTACCCTGTTCCCATGGTGCACTGGGCCAGGGCCAGACTAATTTGCATATAGCCAGGTTCTGAACTGGGATGGTGCAGTGAGCTAAAAAACGGCGATGGATCAAGCCCTGATCTTTTGACTGGGTAGGAGTGTTCTGCTTAATTCAGATACTCTGTCCATCACCACCCCCTTTTTGAATCGTTTTAGCCACCACAAGTGTGGAAGGGTATGCTCAGATATGAGTCCCTTGCTCACTGCACCATCAGGATTCAAGAAAGCCGGGTCGAAGACGGCTGTAATGCCAGAAACCGGTCCCCGGAAGCTTGTTTCCTTTCCAGTAAAGAATTGGCTTGGTAGTTTGGTCTGCCCTGTTCCCATGATGCACTGGGCCAGGGACAGACTAATTTGCATATAGCCAGGTTCTGAACTGGGATGGTGCAGTGAGCTAAAAAATGGTGATGGATCAAGCCCTGATCTTTTGACTGGGTAGGAGTGTTCTGCTTAATTCAGATACTCTGTCCATCACCACCCCCTTTTTGAATCGTTTTAGCCTCCACAAGTGTGGAAGGGTATGCTCAGATGTGATTCCCTTGCTCGCTGCACCATCAGGATTCAAGCAAGCCGGGCCGAAGACGGCTGTAATGCCAGAAACCGGTCCCCGGAAGCTTGTTTCCTTTCCAGTAAAGAATTGGCTTGGTAGTTTGGTCTGCCCTGTTCCCATGATGCACTGGGCCAGGGACAGACTAATTTGCATATAGCCAGGTTCTGAACTGGGATGGTGCAGTGAGCTAAAAAACGGTGATGGATCAAGCCCTGATCTTTTGACTGGGTAGGAGTGTTCTGCTTAATTCAGATACTCTGTCCATCACCACCCCCTTTTTGAATCGTTTTAGCCACCACAAGTGTGGAAGGGTATGCTCAGATGTGAGTCCCTTGCTCACTGCACCATCAGGATTCAAGCAAGCCGGGCCGAAGACGGCTGTAATGGCAGAAACCGGTCCCCAGAAGCTTGTTTCCTTTCCAGTAAAGAATTGGCTTGGTAGTTTGGTCTGCCCTGTTCCCATGATGCACTGGGCCAGGGACAGACTAATTTGCATATAGCCAGGTCTGAACTGGGATGGTGCAGTGAGCTAAAAAACGGTGATGGATCAAGCCCTGATCTTTTGACTGGATTGGAGTGTTCTGCTTAATTCATATACTCTGTCCATCACCACCCCCTTTTTGAATCGTTTTAGCCACCACAAGTGTGGAAGGGTATGCTCAGATGTGAGTCCCTTGCTCACTGCACCATCAGGATTCAAGGAAGCCGGGCCGAAGACGGCTGTAATGCCAGAAACCGGTCCCTGGAAGCTTGTTTCCTTTCCAGTAAAGAATTGGCTTGGTAGTTTGGTCTGCCCTGTTCCCATGATGCACTGGGCCAGGGACAGACTAATTTGCATATAGCCAGGTCTGAACTGGGATGGTGCAGTGAGCTAAAAAACGGTGATGGATCAAGCCCTGATCTTTTGACTGGATTGGAGTGTTCTGCTTAATTCATATACTCTGTCCATCACCACCCCCTTTTTGAATCGTTTTAGCCACCACAAGTGTGGAAGGGTATGCTCAGATGTGAGTCCCTTGCTCACTGCACCATCAGGATTCAAGCAAGCCGGGCCGAAGAAGGCTGTAATGCCAGAAACCGGTCCACGGAAGCTTGTTTCCTTTCCAGTAAAGAATTGGCTTGGCAGTTTGGTCTACCCTGTTCCCATAATGCACTGGGCCAGGGACAGACTAATTTGCATATAGCCAGGTTCTGAACTGGGATGGTGCAGTGAGCTAAAAAACGGTGATGGATCAAGCCCTGATCTTTTGACTGGGTAGGAGTGTTCTGCTTAATTCAGATACTCTTTCCTTCACCACCCCCTTTTTGAATCGTTTTAGCCACCACAAGTGTGGAAGGGTATGCTCAGATGTGAGTCCCTTGCTCACTGCACCATCAGGATTCAAGCAAGCCGGGCCGAAGACGGCTGTAATGCCGGAAACCGGTCCACGGAAGCTTGTTTCCTTTCCAGTAAAGAATTGGCTTGGTAGTTAGGTCTGCCCTGTTCCCATAATGCACTGGGCCAGGGACAGACTAATTTGCATATAGCCAGGTTCTGAACTGGGATGGTGCAGTGAGCTAAAAAACAATGATGGATCAAGCCCTAATCTTTTGACTGGGTAGGAGTGTTCTGCTTAATTCATATACTCTGTCCATCACCACCCCCTTTTTGAATCGTTTTAGCCACCACAAGTGTGGAAGGGTATGCTCAGATGGGAGTCCCTTGCTCACTGCACCATCAGGATTCAAGGAAGCCGGGCCGAAGACGGCTGTAATGCCAGAAACCGGTCCACGGAAGCTTGTTTCCTTTCCAGTAAAGAATTGGCTTGGTAGTTTGGTCTACCCTGTTCCCATGATGCACTGGGCCAGGGACAGACTAATTTGCATATAGCCAGGTTCTGAACTGGGATGGTGCAGTGAGCTAAAAAACGGTGATGAATCAAGCCCTGATCTTTTGACTGGGTAGGAGTGTTCTGCTTAATTCAGATACTCTGTCCATCACCACCCCCTTTTTGAATCGTTTTAGCCACCACAAGTGTGGAAGGGTATGCTCAGATGTGAGTCCCTTGCTCACTGCACCATCAGGATTCAAGCAAGCCGGGCCGAAGACGGCTGTAATGCCAGAAACCGGTCCCCGGAAGCTTGTTTCCCTTCCAGTAAAGAATTGGCTTGGTAGTTTGGTCTGTCCTGTTCCCATGATGCACTGGGCCAGGGCCAGACTAATTTGCATATAGCCAGGTTCTGAACTGGGATGGTGCAGTGAGCTAAAAAACGGTGATGGATCAAGCCCTGATCTTTTGACTGGGTAGAAGTGTTCTGCTTAATTCAGATACTCTGTCCATCACCACCCCCTTTTTGAATCATTTTAGCCACAACAAGTGTGGAAGGTTATGCTCAGATGTGAGTCCCTTGCTCACTGCACCATCAGGATTCAAGCAAGCCGGGCCGAAGACGGCTGTAATGCCAGAAACCGGTCCACGGAAGCTTGTTTCCTTTCCAGTAAAGGATTGGCTTGGTAGTTTGGTCTGCTCTGTTCCCATAATGCACTGGGCCAGGGACAGACTAATTTGCATATAGCCAGGTTCTGAACTGGGATGGTGCAGTGAGCTAAAAAACAATGATGGATCAAGCCCTAATCTTTTGACTGGGTAGGAGTGTTCTGCTTAATTCATATACTCTGTCCATCACCACCCCCTTTTTGAATCGTTTTAGCCACCACAAGTGTGGAAGGGTATGCTCAGATGAGAGTCCCTTGCTCACTGCACCATCAGGATTCAAGCAAGCCGGGCCGAAGACGGCTGTAATGCCAGAAACCGGTCCACGGAAGCTTGTTTCCTTTCCAGTAAAGAATTGGCTTGGTAGTTTGGTCTACCCTGTTCCCATGATGCACTGGGCCAGGGACAGACTAATTTGCATATAGCCAAGTTCTGAACTGGGATGGTGCAGTGAGCTAAAAAACGGTGATGGATCAAGCCCTGATCTTTTGACTGGGTAGGAGTGTTCTGCTTAATTCAGATACTCTGTCCATCACCACCCCCTTTTTGAATCGTTTTAGCCACCACAAGTGTGGAAGGGTATGCTCAGATGTGAGTCCCTTGCTCACTGCACCATCAGGATTCAAGCAAGCCGGGCCGAAGACGGCTGTAATGCCAGAAACCGGTCCCCGGGAGCTTGTTTCCTTTCCAGTAAAGAATTGGCTTGGTAGTTTGGTCTGCCCTGTTCCCATGATGCACTGGGCCAGGGACAGACTAATTTGCATATAGCCAGGTTCTGAACTGGGATGGTGCAGTGAGCTAAAAAACGGTGATGGATCAAGCCCTGATCTTTTGACTGGGTAGGAGTGTTCTGCTTAATTCAGATACTCTGTCCATCACCACCCCCTTTTTGAATCGTTTTAGCCACCACAAGTGTGGAAGGGTATGCTCAGATGTGAGTCCCTTGCTCACTGCACCATCAGGATTCAAGCAAGCCGGGCCGAAGACGGCTGTAATGCCAGAAACCGGTCCACGGAAGCTTGTTTCCTTTCCAGTAAAGAACTGGCTTGGTAGTTTGGTCTGCCCTGTTCCCATAATGCACTGGGCCAGGGACAGACTAATTTGCATATAGCCAGGTTCTGAACTGGGATGGTGCAGTGAGCTAAAAAACGGTGATGGATCAAGCCCTAATCTTTTGACTGGGTAGGAGTGTTCTGCTTAATTCAGATACTCTGTCCATCACCACCCCCTTTTTGAATCGTTTTAGCCACCACAAGTGTGGAAGGGTATGCTCAGATGTGAGTCCCTTGCTCACTGCACCAACAGGATTCAAGCAAGCCGGGCCGAAGACGGCTGTAATGCCAGAAACCGGTCCCCAGAAGGTTGTTTCCTTTCCAGTAAAGAATTGGCTTGGTAGTTTGGTCTACCCTGTTCCCATGGTGCACTGGGCCAGGGCCAGACTAATTTGCATATAGCCAGGTTCTGAACTGGGATGGTGCAGTGAGCTAAAAAACGGCGATGGATCAAGCCCTGATCTTTTGACTGGGTAGGAGTGTTCTGCTTAATTCAGATACTCTGTCCATCACCACCCCCTTTTTGAATCGTTTTAGCCACCACAAGTGTGGAAGGGTATGCTCAGATATGAGTCCCTTGCTCACTGCACCATCAGGATTCAAGAAAGCCGGGTCGAAGACGGCTGTAATGCCAGAAACCGGTCCCCGGAAGCTTGTTTCCTTTCCAGTAAAGAATTGGCTTGGTAGTTTGGTCTGCCCTGTTCCCATGATGCACTGGGCCAGGGACAGACTAATTTGCATATAGCCAGGTTCTGAACTGGGATGGTGCAGTGAGCTAAAAAATGGTGATGGATCAAGCCCTGATCTTTTGACTGGGTAGGAGTGTTCTGCTTAATTCAGATACTCTGTCCATCACCACCCCCTTTTTGAATCGTTTTAGCCTCCACAAGTGTGGAAGGGTATGCTCAGATGTGATTCCCTTGCTCGCTGCACCATCAGGATTCAAGCAAGCCGGGCCGAAGACGGCTGTAATGCCAGAAACCGGTCCCCGGAAGCTTGTTTCCTTTCCAGTAAAGAATTGGCTTGGTAGTTTGGTCTGCCCTGTTCCCATGATGCACTGGGCCAGGGACAGACTAATTTGCATATAGCCAGGTTCTGAACTGGGATGGTGCAGTGAGCTAAAAAACGGTGATGGATCAAGCCCTGATCTTTTGACTGGGTAGGAGTGTTCTGCTTAATTCAGATACTCTGTCCATCACCACCCCCTTTTTGAATCGTTTTAGCCACCACAAGTGTGGAAGGGTATGCTCAGATGTGAGTCCCTTGCTCACTGCACCATCAGGATTCAAGCAAGCCGGGCCGAAGACGGCTGTAATGGCAGAATCCGGTCCCCAGAAGCTTGTTTCCTTTCCAGTAAAGAATTGGCTTGGTAGTTTGGTCTGCCCTGTTCCCATGATGCACTGGGCCAGGGACAGACTAATTTGCATATAGCCAGGTTCTGAACTGGGATGGTGCAGTGAGCTAAAAAACGGTGATGGATCAAGCCCTGATCTTTTGACTGGGTAGGAGTGTTCTGCTTAATTCAGATACTCTGTCCATCACCACCCCCTTTTTGAATCGTTTTAGCCACCACAAGTGTGGAAGGGTATGCTCAGATGTGAGTCCCTTGCTCACTGCACCATCAGGATTCAAGAAAGCCGGGTCGAAGACGGCTGTAATGCCAGAAACCGGTCCCCGGAAGCTTGTTTCCTTTCCAGTAAAGAATTGGCTTGGTAGTTTGGTCTGCCCTGTTCCCATGATGCACTGGGCCAGGGACAGACTAATTTGCATATAGCCAGGTTCTGAACTGGGATGGTGCAATGAGCTAAAAAACGGTGATGGATCAAGCCCTGATCTTTTGACTGGGTAGGAGTGTTCTGCTTAATTCAGATACTCTGTCCATCACCACCCCCTTTTTGAATCGTTTTAGCCTCCACAAGTGTGGAAGGGTATGCTCAGATGTGAGTCCCTTGCTCACTGCACCATCAGGATTCAAGCAAGCCGGGCCGAAGACGGCTGTAATGCCAGAAACCGGTCCCCGGAAGCTTGTTTCCTTTCCAGTAAAGAATTGGCTTGGTAGTTTGGTCTGCCCTGTTCCCATGATGCACTGGGCCAGGGACAGACTAATTTGCATATAGCCAGGTCTGAACTGGGATGGTGCAGTGAGCTAAAAAACGGTGATGGATCAAGCCCTGATCTTTTGACTGGATTGGAGTGTTCTGCTTAATTCATATACTCTGTCCATCACCACCCCCTTTTTGAATCGTTTTAGCCACCACAAGTGTGGAAGGGTATGCTCAGATGTGAGTCCCTTGCTCACTGCACCATCAGGATTCAAGCAAGCCGGGCCGAAGAAGGCTGTAATGCCAGAAACCGGTCCACGGAAGCTTGTTTCCTTTCCAGTAAAGAATTGGCTTGGCAGTTTGGTCTACCCTGTTCCCATAATGCACTGGGCCAGGGACAGACTAATTTGCATATAGCCAGGTTCTGAACTGGGATGGTGCAGTGAGCTAAAAAACGGTGATGGATCAAGCCCTGATCTTTTGACTGGGTAGGAGTGTTCTGCTTAATTCAGATACTCTTTCCTTCACCACCCCCTTTTTGAATCGTTTTAGCCACCACAAGTGTGGAAGGGTATGCTCAGATGTGAGTCCCTTGCTCACTGCACCATCAGGATTCAAGCAAGCCGGGCCGAAGACGGCTGTAATGCCGGAAACCGGTCCACGGAAGCTTGTTTCCTTTCCAGTAAAGAATTGGCTTGGTAGTTAGGTCTGCCCTGTTCCCATAATGCACTGGGCCAGGGACAGACTAATTTGCATATAGCCAGGTTCTGAACTGGGATGGTGCAGTGAGCTAAAAAACAATGATGGATCAAGCCCTAATCTTTTGACTGGGTAGGAGTGTTCTGCTTAATTCATATACTCTGTCCATCACCACCCCCTTTTTGAATCGTTTTAGCCACCACAAGTGTGGAAGGGTATGCTCAGATGGGAGTCCCTTGCTCACTGCACCATCAGGATTCAAGGAAGCCGGGCCGAAGACGGCTGTAATGCCAGAAACCGGTCCTCGGAAGCTTGTTTCCTTTCCAGTAAAGACTTGGCTTGGTAGTTTGGTCTACCCTGTTCCCATGATGCACTGGGCCAGGGACAGACTAATTTGCATATAGCCAGGTTCTGAACTGGGATGGTGCAGTGAGCTAAAAAACGGTGATGAATCAAGCCCTGATCTTTTGACTGGGTAGGAGTGTTCTGCTTAATTCAGATACTCTGTCCATCACCACCCCCTTTTTGAATCGTTTTAGCCACCACAAGTGTGGAAGGGTATGCTCAGATGTGAGTCCCTTGCTCACTGCACCATCAGGATTCAAGCAAGCCGGGCCGAAGACGGCTGTAATGCCAGAAACCGGTCCCCGGAAGCTTGTTTCCCTTCCAGTAAAGAATTGGCTTGGTAGTTTGGTCTGTCCTGTTCCCATGATGCACTGGGCCAGGGACAGACTAATTTGCATATAGCCAGGTTCTGAACTGGGATGGTGCAGTGAGCTAAAAAACGGTGATGGATCAAGCCCTGATCTTTTGACTGGGTAGAAGTGTTCTGCTTAATTCAGATACTCTGTCCATCACCACCCCCTTTTTGAATCATTTTAGCCACAACAAGTGTGGAAGGGTATGCTCAGATGTGAGTCCCTTGCTCACTGCACCATCAGGATTCAAGCAAGCCGGGCCGAAGACGGCTGTAATGCCAGAAACCGGTCCACGGAAGCTTGTTTCCTTTCCAGTAAAGGATTGGCTTGGTAGTTTGGTCTGCTCTGTTCCCATAATGCACTGGGCCAGGGACAGACTAATTTGCATATAGCCAGGTTCTGAACTGGGATGGTGCAGTGAGCTAAAAAACAATGATGGATCAAGCCCTAATCTTTTGACTGGGTAGGAGTGTTCTGCTTAATTCATATACTCTGTCCATCACCACCCCCTTTTTGAATCGTTTTAGCCACCACAAGTGTGGAAGGGTATGCTCAGATGGGAGTCCCTTGCTCACTGCACCATCAGGATTCAAGCAAGCCGGGCCGAAGACGGCTGTAATGCCAGAAACCGGTCCACGGAAGCTTGTTTCCTTTCCAGTAAAGAATTGGCTTGGTAGTTTGGTCTACCCTGTTCCCATGATGCACTGGGCCAGGGGCAGACTAATTTGCATATAGCCAAGTTCTGAACTGGGATGGTGCAGTGAGCTAAAAAACGGTGATGGATCAAGCCCTGATCTTTTGACTGGGTAGGAGTGTTCTGCTTAATTCAGATACTCTGTCCATCACCACCCCCTTTTTGAATCGTTTTAGCCACCACAAGTGTGGAAGGGTATGCTCAGATGTGAGTCCCTTGCTCACTGCACCATCAGGATTCAAGAAAGCCGGGCCGAAGACGGCTGTAATGCCAGAAACCGGTCCCCGGGAGCTTGTTTCCTTTCCAGTAAAGAATTGGCTTGGTAGTTTGGTCTGCCCTGTTCCCATGATGCACTGGGCCAGGGACAGACTAATTTGCATATAGCCAGGTTCTGAACTGGGATGGTGCAGTGAGCTAAAAAACGGTGATGGATCAAGCCCTGATCTTTTGACTGGGTAGGAGTGTTCTGCTTAATTCAGATACTCTGTCCATCACCACCCCCTTTTTGAATCGTTTTAGCCACCACAAGTGTGGAAGGGTATGCTCAGATGTGAGTCCCTTGCTCACTGCACCATCAGGATTCAAGCAAGCCGGGCCGAAGACGGCTGTAATGCCAGAAACCGGTCCACGGAAGCTTGTTTCCTTTCCAGTAAAGAACTGGCTTGTTAGTTTGGTCTGCCCTGTTCCCATAATGCACTGGGCCAGGGACAGACTAATTTGCATATAGCCAGGTTCTGAACTGGGATGGTGCAGTGAGCTAAAAAACGGTGATGGATCAAGCCCTAATCTTTTGACTGGGTAGGAGTGTTCTGCTTAATTCAGATACTCTGTCCATCACCACCCCCTTTTTGAATCGTTTTAGCCACCACAAGTGTGGAAGGGTATGCTCAGATGTGAGTCCCTTGCTCACTGCACCAACAGGATTCAAGCAAGCCGGGCCGAAGACGGCTGTAATGCCAGAAACCGGTCCCCAGAAGCTTGTTTCCTTTCCAGTAAAGAATTGGCTTGGTAGTTTGGTCTACCCTGTTCCCATGATGCACTGGGCCAGGGCCAGACTAATTTGCATATAGCCAGGTTCTGAACTGGGATGGTGCAGTGAGCTAAAAAACGGCGATGGATCAAGCCCTGATCTTTTGACTGGGTAGGAGTGTTCTGCTTAATTCAGATACTCTGTCCATCACCACCCCCTTTTTGAATCGTTTTAGCCACCACAAGTGTGGAAGGGTATGCTCAGATATGAGTCCCTTGCTCACTGCACCATCAGGATTCAAGAAAGCCGGGTCGAAGACGGCTGTAATGCCAGAAACCGGTCCCCGGAAGCTTGTTTCCTTTCCAGTAAAGAATTGGCTTGGTAGTTTGGTCTGCCCTGTTCCCATGATGCACTGGGCCAGGGACAGACTAATTTGCATATAGCCAGGTTCTGAACTGGGATGGTGCAGTGAGCTAAAAAATGGTGATGGATCAAGCCCTGATCTTTTGACTGGGTAGGAGTGTTCTGCTTAATTCAGATACTCTGTCCATCACCACCCCCTTTTTTAATCGTTTTAGCCTCCACAAGTGTGGAAGGGTATGCTCAGATGTGAGTCCCTTGCTCGCTGCACCATCAGGATTCAAGCAAGCCGGGCCGAAGACGGCTGTAATGCCAGAAACCGGTCCCCGGAAGCTTGTTTCCTTTCCAGTAAAGAATTGGCTTGGTAGTTTGGTCTGCCCTGTTCCCATGATGCACTGGGCCAGGGACAGACTAATTTGCATATAGCCAGGTTCTGAACTGGGATGGTGCAGTGAGCTAAAAAACGGTGATGGATCAAGCCCTGATCTTTTGACTGGGTAGGAGTGTTCTGCTTAATTCAGATACTCTGTCCATCACCACCCCCTTTTTGAATCGTTTTAGCCACCACAAGTGTGGAAGGGTATGCTCAGATGTGAGTCCCTTGCTCACTGCACCATCAGGATTCAAGCAAGCCGGGCCGAAGACGGCTGTAATGGCAGAAACCGGTCCCCAGAAGCTTGTTTCCTTTCCAGTAAAGAATTGGCTTGGTAGTTTGGTCTGCCCTGTTCCCATGATGCACTGGGCCAGGGACAGACTAATTTGCATATAGCCAGGTTCTGAACTGGGATGGTGCAGTGAGCTAAAAAACGGTGATGGATCAAGCCCTGATCTTTTGACTGGGTAGGAGTGTTCTGCTTAATTCAGATACTCTGTCCATCACCACCCCCTTTTTGAATCGTTTTAGCCACCACAAGTGTGGAAGGGTATGCTCAGATGTGAGTCCCTTGCTCACTGCACCATCAGGATTCAAGAAAGCCGGGTCGAAGACGGCTGTAATGCCAGAAACCGGTCCCCGGAAGCTTGTTTCCTTTCCAGTAAAGAATTGGCTTGGTAGTTTGGTCTGCCCTGTTCCCATGATGCACTGGGCCAGGGACAGACTAATTTGCATATAGCCAGGTTCTGAACTGGGATGGTGCAATGAGCTAAAAAACGGTGATGGATCAAGCCCTGATCTTTTGACTGGGTAGGAGTGTTCTGCTTAATTCAGATACTCTGTCCATCACCACCCCCTTTTTGAATCGTTTTAGCCTCCACAAGTGTGGAAGGGTATGCTCAGATGTGAGTCCCTTGCTCACTGCACCATCAGGATTCAAGCAAGCCGGGCCGAAGACGGCTGTAATGCCAGAAACCGGTCCCCGGAAGCTTGTTTCCTTTCCAGTAAAGAATTGGCTTGGTAGTTTGGTCTGCCCTGTTCCCATGATGCACTGGGCCAGGGACAGACTAATTTGCATATAGCCAGGTTCTGAACTGGGATGGTGCAGTGAGCTAAAAAATGGTGATGGATCAAGCCCTGATCTTTTGACTGGGTAGGAGTGTTCTGCTTAATTCAGATACTCTGTCCATCACCACCCCCTTTTTGAATCGTTTTAGCCACCACAAGTGTGGAAGGGTATGCTCAGATGTGAGTCCCTTGCTCACTGCACCATCAGGATTCAAGCAAGCCGGGCCGAAGACGGCTGTAATGTCAGAAACCGGTCCCCGGAAGCTTGTTTCCTTTCCAGTAAAGAATTTGCTTGGTAGTTTGGTCTGCCCTGTTCCCATGATGCACTGGGCCGTGGGCAGACTAATTTGCATATAGCCAGGTTCTGAACTGGGATGGTGCAGTGAGCTAAAAAACGGTGATGGTTCAAGCCCTGATCTTTTGACTGGGTAGGAGTGTTCTGCTTAATTCAGATACTCTGTCCATCACCACCCCCTTTTTGAATCGTAACCCTGTAAGTGCTTCATGTACTTCAGTTTTTGAAAATCCGTCCCGAACGCGATTTCGCAGATTTTTCTGCAATTTCGCAAGATTCGGGGACCGCGAAATTGCAGAAAATCCGCAAATTCCGCGAATGGACCGGATTTTACGCCCATGCTTAGTTAAAAACACACCGGTGTATCGTCTCTTCCGGTCTTTAGCTCGTGCTCTGCGTCATACCTGGGGGCGGGGTCATTTTCAAGTTTGGCCCAGTTAAAGAAACAGTGTTCCCCTTCTCCTTCCTGGTTTTGCAAAAACACCGCTGGGTTGGAACGCATCCAGTTCTCAGACTGCTGTGTGGAAAGAAGGGAGAGGGTACTGCTCATACGTCGTGGTGTCATATTTTGGTAAGTGTGGATTCCATCCTGCTCCCCCGTCACACTATAGTACAAATAAATGCTTATATACAGAGAGATCTGCTGTATATTTCTGTTTGCTTATGGTGATTATATGGGGAAGAGCCAATTCTTGAGTAGTTTTCTGAAGATAAGGTGGTTATCCGTGGATCTTAAGTTGAGGGGTAAAGAGTTCCATAGTTTTGCTGCATGAACAGAGAATGATGTGCCACTCACGTTTTTTCCTTGTATCTTTGGATTTTGAGTTGAGGTGCCACTCTCGATTGAAGGTTCCTTTGCTGAATGTTTTTGGTGATTTTATACCCGATGAAGAGCGGTATCGTTCCATGTGTCGCTTTGTGGGTGATAAAAGGCAGCTTGAACATGGAACTTCTGGCAACCGGTAACCAATACAGGGCTTTCAAGGCAGGGGAGATATGCTCTATACTAGCCAAAAAACGAATGTTCAATGTCTACAAAATACACAGCTACCAGCAGGCAGATTTCTGTCTCAGAGCACCCTCTTTTCACTCTCTGACATAGAATATCCCTGTTGCTAGGTAGGAAAAGGGGGGAGATCTTGTTATAATAACTTGCTAACACAAAATTGAGTAGGGTGTAGATTGCGTAACATGCAGGTCTGAGCACATTGCAAGGGAGAAATTAGGATGGAAAAATGGATAGTCGCTGGGAATGTAAGAAAATAAAACAGAATTTGGACTGCAAATCCCACAATTCGAGACGTTAAATGAAAGGGTCACGGGCAAGTAAAAACAACAAGTTTCCACACAAAACAGGTGAGAAATTATGCAATTATGGGCAGGTTAAAACCTTCTATTTTTAAACTGTAACAACCACAAGCAAAACCAGATAAAAATGAGCCAATAATGGTTACAGAAAATATCTTCTTTAATTTTGGGAAAGAGACAGCACTAGTCTGACTCCTTTCCACCTTTTGGTCTTTGGTTCACTGCAATCAGGGCACAGCTCACAAAATAGAGGTGAATATTTTAGGGTTCACACAGCAAACCCTTAAGGGGCCTGGGCAGGTGTTAGAAATGGGATTTCAGGTTGGCTAAGGCTTGCCCCAAAGCTAGGCAGAAACCATCACTCTAGTTTGGGCAAGGGAGTTACATCCCGAAGATAACCCCTGCTCACCCCCTTGGTAGCTTGGCACGAGAAGTCAGGCTTATCCCAGAGGCAATGTGTAAAGCATTTGCGCAACAGACACACACAGCAGCAACACACTAGGTACACCACAAAAGGGACTCCACACAAGGTTATATAAAAAATAGGCTTTGTCTTGTCATAAACACATTAGACACATACGCACACATTTACACTGTTCCAACTGGCACGGGCAATATTCACAGGGGATTATATACAGAACCAGGCCAATTGGGCCACAGTCAGAACCATCAGAACAAGTAAATAAATGCAAATCTAAAACACAACCAGTAACTACTGGTACCATAATGACCTAAGCATTATCATATTAGCATTAGACATAAACCCACATTAGGCCCAAGCCTCATTAGCATAAACGCATAACGCAATGGACCTCACCAGCATAAACACCTTATGCACCAACCCCATAAGCATAAACACATTACGCAAACAGGTACTGCCACAAAACATCATAGCATGACATTAGGCATTAGCACATTTGGCCCAAACCTTCCTAAGAATAACCACATTACACAAGGGACCTCACCAGCATAGACAGATTATGCAATACCCTCCTAAGCATAAACACATTACACAATAATCAAGGTAGGTCAGGCATACGCATATTCATAGGCAGTAACCATGCTAGGAATAAACTTATAAGGCCTAACCACAGAACCGACCCCAGGCCATCAGGCCTTTCACTGGGACGCCAATGCCCTATGTCCAGAAATGTTAGGGCTTCTCCAGGCTATCCTATTAGCCCTCTGGCTGACAATGCAACAATAAACAGTGTGCTGTTGCAGAAACCTAAACGCAGCAGTTGCTCACTACTTGCTGGGCAGCTGTGGAGCAGTACGTGGACCTTGGCACTCACTGTGCCTCTCCTGAAAGTGTCCCCAAGGAAAAGAAGGGGGCTGGCACTATGCTGCCTCCTGAACCCCCACCTGGGCTACTCAACAAAATCTGCCCCCACGTTGCAGTGGCCCGCTATGATGGTGCCACTGAGAAAACTGGCCCCAGCACTGGGGAAGAACTGGTTCCCAATTTTGCAGTGTCCTGAGAGCGCCACTCTGGGACTCTAAATCGCCAACTACCCAACAGGAAATCAGCGCTGGCAGCTCTATTCACTGGGCTCCTTCCAGTGCATGTCTGGGCCCAGCGAGCCCCTCCCTTCCCCGGGGCACCTCTGGGGCACATCCCTAGATGAACCGTCTCCTATACAGCCCAACTCACCAGAGCTTGGATCGGGCACTCCTCTCCCTCGCCGGCTCATCTCCAGTGCGGCAGGGCAAACTCTCACCTTGGACTTCACCAAGGCCCCCTCGTAGGACATGGGACTTCCACTTCAGGCTCGCTGGGCAGACCAAGACGGCGGGGTGGCCTCCCGCTGGAACCACACTCTCCTGTTTGCAGCCACATGCAGGGCTCCCCTCGTTCCTCCAGGAGCCCCGCCAACAACAGCCGCACTTCTCTGCTTCCAGTCAGGTCGCCCACAATCAGGCTTACTGGATGCCTGACTTCCTGTTTTGTGGCAGGCCGCAGCAGTAATTCCCTTTTCAGTATAGATGTGCGGGGTAGGCTCCCGCCACTTAAATTAAAGATAATAGCGGGGTGGGCACCCGCTACAACAAGCGGCCATGAGGGGTGGGCACCTGCTTTTCCTAATGTGCACCATGGCAGATACAATCATGGGGTGGGCACCCGCAAGATAAAGGTGAATGCGGGGTAGGCTCCATAATGCGGGGTGGGCTCCCACCAAAAATATCCATCACGCGGGGTAGGCCAGGCGGGGGGAATCCTCATGTAGGTATTCCCTCGAAGTCAGCTGCAGCTCCGTGCTGCAGAGTCCACGCGCTCCTCTCTGGAAAAAGTATAGCTCTCACCAGGCGCTAGGCACAACCATAAGAAAGTCTTGAGGAATCAGGGGGCGATGCTGGGCCCAGAGAGGCAGCCCTCCTGGCAGGTCCTCCTGGGCCCCAGCAGCAGCACGCCCCCTCAGCTTCAGGAACAGCACCCAGGACTGAACAACCTTATGGGGTCACAGATCCTACTTTTATACACCATTCTCCTTTGTCTGTGCCAGCACAGAGCTTGGGGAACCAGCAGAAAATGGTTCGGTGGGGAATTGGAGCACTCTGTTGACAGTGCTCCTCTTCCCCATTATTTGGTGGGGACCCGCCATCAGACACACCACAGGGGGGCGGAGCCAGCATTCACTAGGGAAGAAACCCTCCTATTCAGAGTCAGGGGATTACCCCTCCGATCACTCTTCCTCCAGGTGTCCCATCAGCTCACACTGCCCCTCTTGGAGCCACCCACACCTCTCAGCTCCTGTCATTCACAACCCAGACATGCAAATAACATCAGGCAGGCAGACACATAGCACACAGAAATGCCAACTTCTAACAGTAGATTTGTATCAGTGAGCAACCCAAAATACCCTTGAGGTGTTGGGTAAATATATTGAAAGGTAAGGAGTGCCTTCAAGGGAATTTGGGGCATATTATCAAGGGATTTATCTTCGCTTTTTTGGCTTTAAAAGCCAAGAAAGCCGAGATAAAATTATCTCCCTATCAGCAACTGGGTGCTAACACGCAAATTCGCATGTTAGCACCCTTTTTCTCCACGCTTCCCCTTGCATCGCTAATGAGATGCAAAGGGGGCGTTCCAGAGAAAAATAATAGGAGAAATGTTGTTAAGCGGCATTTCTCCTATTATCAAGGATTTCGCTAACCCGGTTAGTGATAAAAAAAGCAGTGCTAACTGCGGTTAGCACTGCTTTTTTTACACATTGTATTTTCCTGACTTAGCCATGATATCCTATGGAAGGTGGATATCATGGCTAAGTTTGTGAGCCCCTATCATCAAGCTAACTCCAAACTTCGAGAGATTATCGTTGGTTTTCCAGTGATAATCTCTCATTTGGCAGTTAGCATGAGGATTTTTATCACTTCTGAGATAAACCTTGCTAATAGCAAGTTATCTCTGCGATAATTTCCGGCGATGCTTAGCGTTAAAAAATGTGTTGCTAAGCCTCGTTAGCGTTAAATATCGCTAATTGTTGGTAATATGCCCCTTTGTTTTTAAGAGATAACTTTTGGGACTAGTTTAGCAAGCTTTTTAAGGACAATTCAATGGTCCTCTGGTGGAATCAATCCCAAAAAGAACTTACAACCAACATATACACTGTAATACAACTTAAAACAAATAGAGAGAGCGCTGCAAGGGTGTATAGAAAAATATTGAATTTATCGTTCAGTTAAAAGGTAATCAATTTGAAATACAAATATATATCAGCAGGCCTACAGGTACATTAATCATAAACAAATATATGACTCTGTAGGTCCAGGTAACACCTTTCCTAATTCTCAATTTGATGAATAGAGAAGGAGAAGGCGCTGGTCAACGTTTCGGTCTCCTAAGTGTTAATCTGTGAGACCATCTTCAGGACTGTTAGAAGTTATATTTGTAAAAACCTGGTGTAGATGGTTAAAAACAGGTAACGTGATTTGAGAATGGCTCAGAGGGTCACTCTGCGAACGGAAGACTTGCCTTGCGAGGATGTAATAACCTCAATTTGTAATGCAGTTCGCCCACATGGAAAATTAAAGAAATATATTGAAGCGAAGCTGTCTTATCTTACAATGCAGCTCGCCCACATAGGGAGTAAAGAGGTGTATATGGTACAGAGCAATCTTCAAATTGACTCAGGCTGCGATAAATATTACCACGACGGCGAGTTAATCTTCTTTGTCACAACTAGGTGGGACCGTCTCTTCAAATGGGGCGGCGGCTCAATAGCCTTATTTCAATCTTCACGTTGCATACCCGTTAAAGTTGAAATCCACAAATTAATCGTATTCTAAAATCAATCTTGTCCTCAAAAACGCGTCGTGACAGACTCTGGCAGAAAACTTCTAACAGTGGCATTTCTCCACCAGTCACCATACATCTGCGCACACCATTGCGCAGCGTTTATCCTCAAAAGTTCATACATGCTCCACTCGCCCCCGCTGCTCCTCTCATACCCGGAATTTTCACGGACACACATATCCCCCATATATTCCTGGGATGGGATGGCAGGCCAATCCCACCACACATACACAGAGAGCGCACAAACTTTACACTGGACCGCAGAGCTAAAGTGATCAGAGGCCTAAAATCACCAAAGCCAGGTTACAGAAAAAGGCTAGGAGACCGCAAAAAGTTCCGGGTTGAACCTGCCAAAAGGGCCAAGTCCAACAGCAGTCATGAGAGGAGGGCTCGGGGCTGTTTTGGAGCTGTGGAACCAATCAGCAAGCTGAGGCTGCTGCCCAGGGGGGCTGGAAAGATGCTCCTCTATTCAGAATCTCCTAGGAGACAGACAGGCTCAGTCCATACTTTGGACTTCTGCAGGTAAGCGCCTGACAAACTTTATCCTCTAACAATACTGTTTGTATACAACCTTACTCCCTCTCCTAGCCAAAAACAAGTAAAGAAACCCTACAAAACACAGCCTTAACAGCTCACATCAGATTACTGCTGTCTGAGAGCACCCTCTGTTCACTCTCTGATGTAGAATATCCTTGTTGCTGAGGAGGAAAAGGGGGGCATCTGGATTCTCTCACTTCCTAACACAAAAATTAGAGCTGAGTGGATGGTGTAATATACAGGTCTGAACATAGAGCATGGTAGAAATTAGGAGGTAAACACAGGTAGTCACGGGGAATTTGAGAAAACAAAAACCAACAGATTTTGGACTGCAAATCCCACAATTCAACAAGTTAAATGAAACAGTCATGGGCAAGTACAAACTACAAGTTTCTACACAAAACAGGTAAGAAATGATAAAATCACAGGCAGTTAAGTTTAAAATGATGCAATCGTGGGTAGGGAAAACACGCCCCCGAATCCAAAAATGACGCTGCATTTCTCTGAGGCATTTCTGCCTCGCCTCGGAGAAACATGGTCGTGTGGAGCGCTCCTCTATACAGGTCGACCGTAGTCTCGGAAAGATAAGTGGCCATGCTGATCAATTTTGGGTGTTTGTTCATTTTATTTATTGGCCATTCTTCCATAGTTAAGTACGGTGAAATGAGTCGAAGCGGTTGGCTTAAACTTATCTTTGTTTTCGATCATCTCGCTGCCAAAATGACACGGCATCCGCAACAATGGCGACGGGCGGGCCTAATTTTCTGCTGTGTCAGACATTTTAATAAATGAACAGATTGATGGTGATCTTTACCAGAACCCATGAATGCGCTCGTGTAAATATCGGTCAGTGCTCGTTAGCGCTGAACCCTCAAAAATGTATTGATCCACTTTTTTCTGCCTACGGCCATTGACTTTATCTACGACTTTAAAATGGCTACGGCATAAGACGTGGATCCACCTACATGCGCAGTCTATTCAAGGAGTGCGGGACAACAATACCTACAACCCAGCGTGGTTTGTTTTCGTTCAACAAAAAATCCCGGCTGGAAAGTAGGGGCGGCGGTGGTCGGAAAGAGGTGGAAAGACTGGGAGGGAGGGCGACACTATCCTTTACAGCACGCGGCAGGGATGACCGCTGACCCCAACGTGGAGTTGTGGTGCTGTAGCGCCCGTCGGTGGTTCGCGGTCTGGCCCGTTCTGCTTCCCTCCTTTTGCATTGCCTTGTCCATCTGCTTCCCGCAACCGTTGGGCCCCGCGCTGTCCCTCCAACTTTCCCCGTGGCGGGTGACGAGACCCCCGACCTCTCCCCACCCCTCACCCGCTCAAGCGCACGTAACATGAAGGACAAGAGGAAACGACAGGAGCGCACGTGGGCCGAAGCAGCCAAGATGGTAAACACCTAGGAGGGGGCGGTGGTGGGGGCAACTACTTGGGGTATACAGTTTAGGCGGGGAGCGGTGTCCGTATTTTGGGCGTGGGGAAGAGGTAGCACATGGGACTATCCACAGCGAGGTACACATGGATTATGAACACAGTTTTATAGTTACTGTGGAGTTTGAGTGAAACGGTCGTTGCAGGTTTTCTTGTGGCTACACATGGTATGGGTGTTTTGGATTTGTGCTATTCCCTCAAAGGCATGGGTTTGACGGCACACCATGTGTGTGGGATGGGACAGGTTTAGGGTAAACAGGAAGTAAGATGATCTGGTGAGCACAATGAAGCTTGGGGGGAGTTCTGTGGGACGAAGTGCAGTGGAGAGGACAGGGTGACGAACTAAAAGAGATGGCTGGTTGGTTTGCTGTGTATTCAAAAGGGAGGTGTGGCTCCTTAGTTTTGTAACAGGGGATATGTGTACAAAACACCTATTTCTTCATGGGAGGGGGCGACTGTTTTATGAGTGTTGGTATCCAATGTAGAGCCTTATGAAAAGCATGCATGTTTTGGGTGATATCTTCTAAACACCAAATACTTTTTAATGTCCTTCATCACTGTTTGTAGAGGCACAGTGATCGAACAAGCATTGACAAAGTCAGGTCGGGCATTGTCGCTTTACCAAATTGTTGAAGTCCAAAGGCAGGATCGTCAAGTAAGAATCTGGAGCCATTCAGATAGGCTGAAAGTTCTTTATTGTATATTAGGCCCTTGTTTTTCTTGCCTCTGATCGTTTTTTTCTTGCCTCTGTTCCTTGCTTCTCATAGTTTTTTTCTTGCCTCTGTTCCCTGCTTGTCATCATTTTTTTCTTGCCTCTGTTCCCTGCTTCTGTTCCCTGCTTCTGACCGTTCCCTACTTGTCATCGTTTTTATCTTGCCTCTGTTCCCTGGGGCGTTACTGGGCAGAGATGGGCGTGTGGCTGACCTAGACTGAGGGATGTCTGTGTGTGTGTGTGTGTGTGTGTGTTTTGTGCTCTGTGTGTGTGTGTTGGGCTCTATGTGTGAGTGTGGGGCTCTGAGTGTGTGTATGGGGCTCTGTGTGTCTGTGTGTGGGGGCTCTATGTGTCTGTGTGTGTGGCTCTGTGTGTCTGTGTTTATGGCTCTGTTGCCTCTGTTCCCTGCTTTTGATCGATTTTCTTGCCTCTGTTCCATGCTTGTGCTCGATTTTCTTGCCTCTGTTCCCTGCTTCTGATCGTTCCCTGCTTGTCATCGTTTTTTTCTTGCCTCTGTTCCTTGGGGAGTTACTGGGCAGAGATGGTTGTGTGGCTGACCTAGGCTGAGGGATGTCTGTGTGTGTGTGGCTGTGTGTGTGTGTGTTGTGTGTTTGTGTTACTATCCTTGTGGGGACTTGGGTGTGATAACACACTCACGCTGTGGAGACTTGATTGCACTGTGGGGACTTGAACCCAGGTCCCCACAAGGCAATGTCTTCAAAATGATAGAAAATGGCTTCAGGAACATCTGTGTCAATTTTTACAACTTTAAAAAAAATTGCCTTGTGGGGACCTGTGTTTCATCAAGTGTGTTTATATTTGTGCTCAGCTCTGCCCCCGTAGCCAGGAGGAGGTACTACAGCCTTAAACACACTGCATTTAAAGACACTTTGCAACCAAAAACACAGTCTAGCAGTAGAAAGGACAGATATTTCAAAGGAAAAGCTTCCTAAACCTATTTATGCAAAGATTTTTAATGCAAATTAACCTTTTCTCTATTTAATAAAATAAAACTTTTTTTACATGAAGTACTTATTTAGCTTTTTTGCATTTTAATGTTGTTATTAGTTTTATAAATATTGCTAAAAGAAATTTGGGTCAGTTTCTAGTTCCAGCATACTTCACTAATGCCATTTGATTCTGAACTGAACAAGAATGATAGTGCACTATGCTGCGATATAGTATAAACTCGTTTTACCATTATTGGCAACTACCTTAGAGACATCAATGCTTATTGTTACATTTAAATGCTTGTACTAGGAATCCAGAGTCCTTATGTTTCTTTGCCTTTGTAATTTTAGGGTTTTGGGTGGATAGTGGTAAACAGCAGGCAGGGTAGTTTTAGGTTTAGGGATGGTAAGGGTATATTTAGGGTTTAAGGGTGGGTAGTGGTAAAAGGTAGTAGGGGTTTTAGGGATGGATGATAAAGGGTGAAAAGGTTAATTTTAGGGTTTTAAGTGGGTAGTGGTAAAGGGCGTTAAGAGTAAATTTAAGATTTAGGGGTGGGTAGTGGTAGAGGACGGTAAGATTACATTTAGGGTTATTGGGTGCGTTGTGGTAAAGCTTGAGAAGGGCAAATGTAGGGTTTGGGGATAGGTAGTGGTAAATGGTGTTTAAAGTAATATTGGGGTTTAGGGGTGGGTAATGGTAAAGGGAGGACAATGTCATTTTAGGGGTTTAGGGGTGGTAACAGTATTTGTAACGTTTAAGGGTGGTTAGAGGTAAAGGGTGGTAGGGATAATTTGGGGGTTTGGGTGACTAATGGCACATAATATAAAGGGTAATTTTAGGGTTTGAGGTGGTAAGGGGTGTAAAGGGTAATTTCAGGGTTATGGAGTGAATAGTGGGAAGGTGTGGGAAGGGTAATTTTAGGGTTTAGGGTAGGTAGTGGTAAATGGTGTTTAGAGTAATTTTAGAGTTTATTTATATTACCACATACAGGTACACTAATGGTGGTGAATCGAGAATGGTGTGTGTGTTCCTACGTGGGTTCACTGCTGTCTCCAATGGAGCACAAAGTTAACAACAGATGGCATAGTTTGTACTGGACTATGGTTGGGTGTGCATAATAGCATAAAGCCCAGGGGACAACTGAAGTGGCTGAATCGCAACTTCGCCCTGAGTAAGTAACTTCTAAGTTCAGCCCACTACGTAAAGTTAATTAATGGACAAGGCTAACAACAGGCATTAGTTGGCTTTGAAGATGGTACATTATTCTGAGATGGGGGAGGCAAACGTCAGTGCAAAGATAAACCATATTTGAGCAAAGCAGGCTGTACAATTGTACAATTGTGGAATTTAATACCTTTATCAAATGCAATTCAATGTGCCTAACTTGCTCAAGAAGAGACCGGACCACTTTTTCAAACTTTGGATCTAATTTAACATGCAACTGATTAAAAATGGGACGTTGAAAAGCATGATCTGATAAAAATTCAATGGAGGTCTCTACACATGTATCTAATGTTTTGGTGAAAGTTTCAGCTTTCCTCTCATACTTAGCTGTTGGTTAATTTGGAGTTGAGGGTATTAACAGCAGAAATTGAACAAGAGGAAATATCTATCATGAGAGAAGTAAGATTTCCGTTATAGTAAAGAGCTGAGGGTGTCCCATTTATAATACTTGCATGATTTATGCCACCAATAGAAAGGTTGCATGCAGGAAGCTCGATTTCTTTTAATAGGACACCAACTGCATACTCTAGAAAACAGTCAATTGCTGCACTCTTAGTTGTTGAGGTCGAGCTCATGGTGCTGTGACCCAACCTAGCCCCTTACAGCACTGGACGGGCACGGACGGACCTGCTCTACAGAAGTGCACTATAAAGCTCAGTTGTGCAAGGCCCCAGATTCTCAGTAAGCGGTGCAGTATGGCCCATGTAGTCCTCATTGACCCTAAAACACTTGCAACAGCTCACACAGCAGGAAACAGAAGCTTACTTTTAAGCGATGTGGTGCAAGGCCACATGTCTTCCAGGAAGCAGTGCAGTATGGCCTTCTCAGCCCTTAAAACATTGCTATTGTTTCCCGAGCAAAAGGAAACAGAAGTGCTCTTTGAGGCACCATAGTGCTAGGCCCGGCCTAACCATGAAGCAGTGCAGTATGGTCGCCTGTGGCATCCACAACACTGTTACTGCATTGTGCACAATGAGAAACAGAAGAATGTTTCAAAACACAGTGATGCAAGGCCGCTCGTCCTCCTCCTCCAGGAAGCAGTGCAGTATGGCCCCGGTAGTCCTCCTCTGCCTCTGCAACACCGTCACAGCATCTTGGGCAGTGGAAAACAGGGGCGTGCTTTAAAGTGATGTGGTGCAAGTCCCAGCCTTCTCTAGTAAACAGTGCAATACGGCCCCTGTGGTTCTCCTCAGACTCCAAAGCACTGTCATAGTGTCCCATGCAAGGGGAAACAGATGCACGCTTTAAAGTGCAGTGATGCAAAGCCCCTCGTCCTCCTCCAAGAAACAGAGCAGTATAGCCTCTGTAGTCCTCCTCGGTCCCCACAACACTGACATAGTGTCCCACGCAGCAGGAAACACAAGTACGCTTTGAAGCACTGTAATGCAAGGCAGCTCCTCTTTCAGGAAACAGTGCAGTATGGCCTCTGTAGTCATCTGCAGTCCCCACAACACTGTCACATGGTCACCATTTTTAATTCAACTCCTGACCTGATACATGAAACCTAGTATTTGTAGGTAAAAGATGTCTGAGCCATCTACACTTCTCATCTAGTCCTTGCCAGCATTCTTCTGGGTAGGGGTAGCTATGTAGCTCTCAATTTCTCTTAGGGTCCTCCCGCAAGTCCAGCTATTGTGTGTATTCCAGTGTTTTCCAAACTGAGGGTCATGATCAACTTGATGGGCCATGTCTAGCGAGCTAATGTTTGGTGGTTTAAGAAGTCGGAGCAGTAAAGAAAGTTGCCTTTAAATTCAGTTTTTAACTTATCACCCTGGTAGGTAACGCAAAGACAACAATTTAAGGCTGCTTTATTCTTCTAACATGAGGATTGGTGTTTACTTTTCTTTCTCTGACTGCTAACTTTGCCACTGGATTCAAGCTAGCGTGGCTGATAAGGGCTGTTAGCCCGAAACCGGTCCCAGGATGCTTGTTTCTGGTCCAGGGAAGAAATGGGTTGGCAGTTCGGGCTGGACTGTTCCCAGGAGGCACAGGGTCTGAACTGTCTGAACTGGGGTTGACAAGTGAGCTAAAGAATGATGATGGATTCAACTCAGATATGTGACTGGGGGTGAGTGTCTGAAAAGTTACAGCGCTCCATCCATCATCTCCTTCTGTTTGCTCTGACTGCAAAGTGAAAGGAGTTTTTAAAGTGAATTATGTGACAATGTAGAATGTTGTTTTTTGCAATACACAACAACATGTAAATACCTGTAAATGAACTGTATACATCCAACAGTTAGGAAAGCAGAAATTAAGCACTGTATTGTAATTATGGAGTGTGCCGGAAACAGAGATTTTAATAGGATTAAAACAAATTAAGACACTTAGTTGGGCATGCTCAAATGATTCACAGACACCCGATTCCCACACAGTATCATTTTTGTGTATATGGTTTTATCAGTAAAACTGTATGTGTGTGCAAATTTAGTGGTTATTTCAATGGAAAATGGGCTGTCTGTAAATGACAATATGCTACTATAAGATGCTTTAGTTACATCCAAGAATCACCCTTCCTCCTATCCATGTAAGTTAGAGGAGCGTCCTGGAAGGTGTGGTGCTATTCATAGCCTTCCCCACTAGTAAATCCAGTACCTCAGATTTGGAATTCATCAGGTATGAAATGGCCCTCATTATGATTTCATGCTATTTTTTAGTTTGAAATGTGTCCGCACGCATAGACATATGATGTGTAAATATGTTTAAATATGCAAAGTGAAATAATGATGTCATTTTGGCAAATTTGCACAGCAAGCATAATGTGAAAATTTAGAAATTGCAGGAACCATGCCACTGTAATTTAACTTTCGCCCAAAGCTAGCCTAATTTCCGTGCTGTTTTGAGAGATTTAGGCCCCACCAGTGATAGTGTTTAACTGAAGTAGCAAGGTTGTCCTGAGCCCTAATGCAAGCAGAGAAAATAGGTCCACCAATCCTTGTTATGATGGAAGAATAATAGTAAAAATGAGTGTAGTGAGCCCCTGGGCCATTAGGTCACTTCACCTGCTGAACTATTGATAGTAAGCCCCATGTGTTTCTTTAAGAATTCCCAAAAACCTTCTATTGCCAATATTAAACTACATTTCTGGCTTTATTACACTCAAGGTTCAATTATTTTGCTTTAAACACTGCGTTCCCGATATGTATGCAATGTAAAGTTCAAGCCAGCATACACAGCTAGTGTGAATCTGCCTACAGCTACCACATTTTCTTCTAGGGAGATCAGAAACAGTTATTCCGGTCTAGAAATCTTTTTCCTGCATTGGTAAGCAGCTGAAATGCACCCCAAATATGTAGCAACATGTAATATGCTGGTGCCGTTTCTCTCCATAGAATCATACTTTCGAAGTACAAACAAGTCAGTGTTACTAAACAAGGACAAGAGCGGATTTTTAACAAATTAAAGACATTCAAAGACACACTGCCGTCAGTGACTGTTGGGACAGAAGCGCTGCATTAACAATACAAAGGTTTCTATGGAAGCACCTTAAGTGACTGGCATTCAGGTGTGAATGTATGCAGACTGCAGTCTTTGACTTCTCGGCCTGGAGACAGAGGTCACATTCAAAGCGCTGAACCCCGCGCGGTGGAATGAAAGGAGCACCTCTCCCCACCCCCATCCTTGAAAAGCACGTTTTGGTTTTAGACTTGAAAGTGACAACGGAAAGGAGCATTCAGCAAAAAAACAGAGATGGGGCTCTTCATATGTTTAACATTAATTCTGCACTGTATTTATTTCAGCGTCCACGGAATTTACATGTATGTGTGACAATTGTACACACCCAATGATCGGCCAAAACCTACGATTTCAAATTGCAAAGTGTTCATTTCATTGCAACCTGTAAATGCATGCACGAAATATGTTTCAAATTTCACTTCCGTTAATTCTTTTGCCAATCTAAGTTGAATATTTTTAAACAAATATGATTAGGGAAACAAACCAAACGATTTGGTAAATTAACCAAATCATTTCTTTAAAACTTCGGGTCACAGCTTTATTTTTTGTGTGTTATATTAAAGAGAAAACAGGTAACCAGGGGAAATTCCAAATATTCTGAAATGTTTTCTTTACGTTTTTCTGATCTGGGTAGCCAAGGCCTTTCTCATTTTTTAGCTGGGAAGAGATGGAAGAGGAAATGCTGCATTCTGCTCCGGGTGGGACAGTGCTTATTGTGAAAAAAATGACACAACCACAAGAATCTCAAGACACTAAAAAAACGTCATGGTTTGGAGCAGTAGGGCAGCCTTCAACCCACATGAAGTGCACTGAGCACGCATTCCACTGGATGTCAAAGTCCAGGGAAACTGGCAAAACCTTCAATTATGATACAAGTGCATCGTATTCAAATGATGTGATGATGTCTGCTGACCATGATACTAGAGTATCTCTGCAAGAGCATTGCCTGTATCTCATTCCTGGACTAGCATAGTGTAGCTCCAAAAAGGTACACTGTGAAAAAAAATAGTACACACGAATATGACCGTTACTAAAACATCAGATCTATATAAGCACATAATGCAAATGAGTTTGAAATGATGCTTTGCTTCATCCTGCACTAGGGGTAGGCCAAAACGATAACTTACTAGGCTGAGAGCCAGACTACACTGGGGGATCACTGATAGGTTAAGTCCTGATCCATACAATGTAATTAGGTTCGGTAATGGTGGCCCCTAAAACGTGATCTGTTTGATTTGGGCTGTGCACGTCATGGTAAGGAATATTATCATTATCATAGCTAAAACCTATTTTTTTTGTTCACATAGAAAACAGTGTATTTTTTGCTGCAGCTACTCAGCCTTAAAGCATGCACCTGTGTGAAATTTAAATTACACTGGCATACTTCACATGAATTTGGGAATTTCGGGCCACACTTCTTGCTTGAAATTCCCAAAATGAGGCCATTATGCCACTTTGCATAATTAAACACCGTTCATGGTAAGCATTTACTGCAAATGGCGCAATTTGTTGTATAAAAACTACTACAAAAGGACAGGAACAGCAGAACACAAGTGGGTGTTGTTTGCGGAGCTCATGTTTGAATGCTATCCTGGTCCAAAAATTGATGGAGGGATGCATTACATGCTAAAATATAATGCAAAATGATGGATATTTTCACGTGATTGTGTTATAATTCCATGCACTTCCACAACAGCAAATGATGCAATGTTACACACTACTAATAAACATATATTTGTCCAATGCATAGATAGTTAGTAGCAATGTTTGTTCCTATGTCTTTCCCACCTTCGATACTGCACATGGCGTTGCACAAACAAAGATAGGCTACACTGACAAAGTGAGTTTTCTTGACTTTTAAAGGAATTACATGGGCTTTCTGAATCCTTTTAACACATAAGGCCTGGTTACATATTGTACTGTACTGATGGAGTGGATACTCTGCACCTGTAAACACAGTGAGGCAACCAGCTGCCAATACCATGCAATTACAAGTTCATGACTACAGTATGGCGAATAATTTGTAAACCCATTTATTCAGGTGGAAATTCTGCATAGAATTTTAAGTTCTATGTGGAATAATGCTCACATTTAGCACCTGCTCTGATGGGGCATGCAGAGACACTCAGGAATTGGGGAAGGGAATGGGGGAAAGGGAACCAATGGGTTGTCAACATTACCTGCTCCCCCTAAGAGCAATAGGATGGGATAATTTGGGTGGGGCTTTAGGGGTGAGGTGTGGATAGACTTGCTGCTCAGCCTCAGTTTTCTTTGTACCAGACAGACATTCTGGTCGGTTAATTCACCACGGGTACATTTGGGCCTTGTGTTCCTATACTTATGTTCCTGCAGCAAGGAAATCTGAGTCTGAAAACACGAGGCCAGTTACAATTTGGTAGGACAGTATTTTACCCTTCACTGCTGAACTTATTTTAAGGGCTAAACAATAGGTGCAGCATAGATCTCATCAGGAGTCCTAGACAATCTTAGTTATTTTTACAGGTATAGAACAAGCAACATCACTAGCTTCTAAAAATACAGAAGACAATAAAGTTTTAGACATTAGTGTTGCAAGTGTCATTTTACTTACAGGACAGGTATAACACAAATGTAGTATTCTCTCATGGGAAACATCCATTACAACGTATGTCACTACAATGTATGCCATTACAATGCATACCATTACAACTCATGCCATTACAACACATTATAAGGTAAGTAATGGAGTTTTTTTAGTTTTAGGGTAGGCATGGGTTTCGGGTAGATGGGAATTGTAATTTTTACCCCTACACTATCCAACACTTTCCCTACTGTTGCACTCACTGTGGTGGAACTAGCAATTTTTACCCTGACGCCATTAATCAATCAATCATTTGTAAAGCGCACTACATACCCGCAAGGGTCTCAAGGCGCTGGGGGGGGGGGTAATGATCGAACAACCAGGTCTTGAGTATCCTCCTGATGCTCAGCCGGTCTTGGGTCTGTCGTAGGCTCAGTAGGAGGGTGTTCCATGTCTTGGCCGCGAGGTGGGAAAAGGGGATGTATGACGGTACAACGTGTGCTTTTACAACGCGTACCGTTACGACGCAGGTTTTACAACGCAAGTCGTTACAAGGACTTGTGTTGGGGGGCGCTGGATAGTGAATAGTTTAATTTACTATTCCAACTCCAGTCCCCGTGGATAGTAGGGAAGGTGTTGGATAGTAAATTAAACTATTACCTATCCTAGAGCGCCCTCCAGCGAAAGTCGTTGTAATGACTTTTGTTGTTAAACCTGCGTCGTAACGGTACTTCGTGGTAAAAGTTCCGTTGTAAAGGACGTTCCCTGGGAAGGGGATCTCCCACTGGTGATTGTTCTTCCGATTCGCGGGATGGTGGTGAGTGAGAGGTCGGCGGAGCGTAGCTGGCAGTTGGGGATGTAGAAGGAGAGCCGTATGTTGAGGTAGGCTGGGCCGGTCTTGAAGACTTACCCTACTGTTGCACTCACTAGAGTGGGAATAGTAATGTTTACCCCTACACTATCCAACGCTTACCCTACTGTAGCCCTAAACGTATTATGCGTTGTAATGGTATGCGTTGTAAAGGTATGCATTGTAATGGAATGTGTTGTAATGGTAGTTTAAAAAAATACGTTGTAATGGCATGTGTTGTAAAATCATGTGATGAAATGGTAGTTGCGATGTAAAAACCGCGTTGTAAAAGCATGCATTGTAATTGTTTGGGTTGTAATGTCATATATTCTTCTCTCACGTGCACAGCCACAGGGGATTGTAAACAGAATGTACATTTCCCTCAGACATATACAATAGGTACTATTCAGTTTACACCAATGCATGCTTTAAACACACTGAACAGTTGTAGCACCATTGGTAGAACTGCAAACTTTGTTCTTGTATAGACAGAATATGTACAGCAAAGGTTAAAGAAGTGCTACTTCTTTCACGCACAAAACAATTATAAAGCATGGGCAGATGAAGTGCGAGCTTAGTTATACTCAGCACAGCAAGCTTTTCTCTCCATGTCTCTCACAGTACATGCAGGAAATGTCCATGTTTATCTCATACACACCCAGAACACTATCTACAAATGATAGTAGATAGGGATTTGCACCAAAAACCATGGGTGGTTCCATGGGAATGCCACTACACCACCCATGGAATGCTCCCTTACTACAAGGTAGCGCAAAATGACATGGAGCGCTACTTTGCATTACTTTTGGCAATTTTTCAACAGAAATCCGGACTTGAACTGGAAAGTAAATTCCAACACAACACTTTGTACCACATCTGCATCACTTTTGTATGAGGATCAAATGGGCCGGTGGCCTCCCTGTGGTAAAGTATATTGAAAATGTAAAATGTGTATCAAGGTTTAAAAAATATAATAAAGTATTTTTATGTTAGAAATATACATACATTTTATATATATTTTAAATTTAGAGCAATATAAAAAATTCATATCGCTATCAACTTAATTTTTAGTTAATAGCTCCCTCGTCATGTGTTACTTACCTCACATATTACATCACTTATGAACTGTTCTGTGACATCATTGATAACATCAATGATGGATGAAATGTGAAATGACATAATTGGTGACAAAATTCTGCATGACGAAGTGTGAGTTATTTCCTTTAGGTTACTATTTCAGTTTGCATTTCAGTGTTTTTGGAGTTTATAACATCACTTTAACCTTTGTTTTTTTACTGTGAGTATACACACATATCTGACCTTTGCTTTGATCTAGCTGATGTTTCCCTTGCCGTGGATGCAATTGCCAGAAGTAGGGCACCAGGACCAGATGGCATTCCGGCAGATACATTTCTGCAGCATAGAGCAAACTGGTGCTGGTATAGCCTCTCTCTGTCAAATGCTACTGCACGCAGATCCCGAATACTTGACTCCTAAAAGGAAGCTGAGATCATCCCAATATATAAAAAAGGTGATAGATCACTTCAGTGTAATTACAGGCTAATCAGGCTGATTGACTGCATACAAACATTTTTGCTCGTCTAGTTTTGGGCAAAATACAGGAGTGGACTATAGATAATGACATCATAATTCCAGGCAGGTTTTCGAAAAAAATATCCATAATGGACCAGCTTTTTCGCTTTCTCCTTCTGTATTGGAGGACTGTGGAGATCGGTGGGGTCAGTATTTATGTTGCTTTTGTCAAACTTAAATTGTCTTTTAACTTGGTCCCAAGCAAAAAAGCTATGGCAAGTGCTGGGCAACCTGGGTATTCCTAAGAACCTCCTGAGTTTACTGATTTGTATACATGAGGAAAAGTATGCCTAGGTTCACAGAACCTCCTGAGTTTACTGATTTGTATACATGAGGAAAAGTATGCCTAGGTTCACAGGGGTAGCCAGGGCCAAGGATCTGACTGGTGCCTCATTAACAAAGGAGTCTGCCAAGGCTGCGTTCTGGTGCCACCTTGTTTTCCATATTTCTTAATGATATTGTTAAGTTTTCTTTTTTGTTCACAAACTGATGTCCCTTCTCTGGCTGGTACAAAGACACCTATACTGCGGACCTATTTGCGGACAACACCTTATTTGATTTCTAAGACACTCCAGTGCACATTATCCAGTTTCAAGGAATTTTGCCCTGCTCATATCCAGAGATCAATTCTGTTAAGAATATTTTTCTGTCCTTTAAAAAACAAAAGTCAGTCAGAGGCAGATTAGAGCTGTGGGGTACACCACTCGAGGGGAAAAGTGTTAGCAATTATTCAAGTTTGACTCTATCTTCCAATCTCTCATGGAAACCCCAGGTGCAACTATTGACGCTTAAACTTGGGCCAACCCATTGCACCAGTCCTTCAGATTTATGATACCAAAGCAGTTAGTTCAGTTCTATATGGATCAGAACTTTGGGGATTTTCAAACTTATCTTCCCTGACTAGATCCGAAAATAGGTTTGTGAGAAACTTAGCCTGACTGCCACCGAGTACCTCATTGAAGCCTCTGATGATTGACATGAGTAGGAACACTCTAGAAGCTAGAGCTAGACTCCGTTCATTTATATTTTGGAGGCTGATATGGCAATAATCTGAACTTGCCCAGTGCACCATGGCCCTAAAGGATGTAATGGAAGGTGACAGATTTCATACAATTGAATGGCATAGGCAAATTAAAAAGTTATTAACAGCTCTAGGTCTGAGAATTCTTTGGGACAATCTGAGAATTCTTTGGGACAATATACTTTCTAAACCATCATTGGCGGCTAAGGCGTTAAAAAAACAATATTGGCACTGGGTTGGCAAAAATATGGTTAAAGCAAGCGTCTGTTAATCATTGATGGGGAGATTCTTAGACATCAAGTGCAGCAACCTCTTGTAATCTTATTGGGATGTCATCACTGTCCCTCTAGACAGGAAACTATATTTTCAATTTAGGGTTGGCACATTGCCCCTTAAAACATTTACACATATCTGGGCTCCAAATGAAGATGTGTTATGTCCTACATACAAAAACTCTCGAGAATACATCTGCCACGTCCTATTTGTTGGTTTGGGATATGCTGGTTCATGCCACAAATAGATCAAATACATCAATAGGCAAATACAGACCCGAAGCAGTTTTACTGATCTTGAAATTCTTACAACAGACCACGCCTATTTTATGCATCTGCTGTAGCAAAGTTCCTTGGCCAGATGGGGATAATTAGAATGAGGGCTCTGGTTGCTGTATAGACTTAATCTTAAATGATTTGATCATGAATCATCTTTTCTGTTAAAATAATCAAATGAAAAACAAAAATTAGGAGATGAGGCATCCTAATATGGAGGACGGTTCCTGCTAGGCACCGCCACCATTCTGGAAATGCTTTCCGGGTCCGCCAGTGACGGATCCGTGGCAGACAGAATTCCCATCCACCAGCAAACCGCCTGACATCATAATATGGCAGGAGGAGAATGGCTGCAGTTTGGCGCTGAATCCACAACCGGCAGGCTGCTGGTGTCGGATTCACCACTATCCTAATGAGCCCCATAGTCTTTTACCATTTCCACAGCAAAGTCTTTAGGCATAGGATTAGCACTGTGCTATCCATGCTGAGCTGTTAAAATGGCCAAAGCCTTTCACCACTCCAGGCACAGTATTACAGCTTTGGATTGTTAAATACCATCCAATTCAACTTGAAATGAATAAAAGCAACCCCGGACATGTGTTTCACTCTCATTAGAGCTCTTCAGAAATGTACAGCTTTGTCCAGAAACAGGGGAGCACTCAGTATAAGTCAATAGAAAACCCTTTCAGCATGAAATGGTTTAGGGTGGGTGTGAGTTTTATAGGTTTCAATAGAATTTTTAGCGTTTAGGATGGGTGTGGTATATTTGGTGGCAAGGGATTTTGTAGAGTTTATGGTGTGTATGGGTTTTTGAGTCACAAGGGAATTTTTAAGGTTTTAGTTGTGTGTGGATTTTTGTGGGGCAAGGGAAATCTAATGGTTTAGGGTAAGTATGAGCTTTTGGGTGTTAAGGAATTTATGCATGTACGGTGGTTACGAGTTTTTGGGTTGTAACTTTTGCCTTAGGGTTTAGGGTAGGTATGTGTTTTTGGGTGGCAAGGAAATTTTGAGATTTTAGGGTGGGTATGAGTTTTTGGTTGGCAGGGGAATTTTCAGGGTTTAGGCTGAGGGTAGGTTTTTAGGTGTTAAGGGCTTCTTAGGGTTTAGGGTGGGTATGGGCAGCCGCGGGCCGTGGAGGGAGTTACGGTGGGGCAGGGAGGCGGGGAGGGGGCGGGGCAGGGTGGAGAGGGCTAAAAACCGGCACCTGGATAATTACAGGTAAGTAAACAATTTAAATAATAAAACGAATTTCGTAGCGCGCACTGCATCGCAAAATGCGATGCAGTGCGCACTACGAAATTCGTTTTATTAATCAAATTGTTTACTTACCTGTAATTATCCAGGTGCCGGTTTTTAGCCCTCTCCACCCTGCCCCGCCCCCTCCCCGCCTCCCTGCCCCACCGTAACTCCCTCCACGGCCCGCGGCTGGGTATGGGTTCTTTGGCTGGCAAGGGAATATTTAGGGTTTAAGGTGGGTGTGGGTATTTGAGTGGTAAGGGATTTTTTAGGGTTTAGGGTAGGTATGGGTTTTTGCTATGCAAGGGAATTTTTAGGGTTTAGGGTGAGTATGGGTTTTTTGGTGATAACGGCTTTTTAGGGTTTAGGGTGGGTATGGGTTCTTTGGTTGGCAAAGGAATATTTAGGGTTTAAGGTGGGTTTGGGTTTATAGGTGCAAGGGAATTTTTAGGGTTTAGTGTGGGAATTTTCAGCATTAAGGACGGGTGTGGGTTTTTAAGTAGCAATGGATTTTTTAAGGTCTAGAGTGGGTGTGGATTTTTGGGGGGGCACCGTAAATTTATGGTTTTGGGTGGATATAGGTTTGTGGATGATAATTAAATTTTTACGGATTAGAGTGGCTGTGTGTTTTTGGTAACCCGGGTCGTAGTTTGCTTAGTAGCGCTATGCATAGCTATGCGAAGTGCACTTCATACTACGCGAGCTACGCAAACTGCATAGTGCACTGTGTAAAATGCTGTTTGCACTGATTGCACAGTGCCGGATGCTTGTCTGCACTGTGCAATCAGTGCAAACCGCATCTTGCACAGTGCAAGCGTTGTTTTTACTCGAGCGGCAGCTTTCTCAATGCGGACTGGTAGTTTCTCATTACGAGCGGTCGCGAGCATACGCGACCACTCGCAATGAGAAACCTGACCTCCCTGCGTTGAGAACCTCACCAGGAGGTTTATTTTCTATGCTCGCGATCGGCAACTTGATGTTGCTGATCGCGAACGAGGAAAAAGTCTTGCTAGGATGTCATTTTGCTCGCTTGCGGTCGCCAACTTGACGTTGATGACCGCGAGCAAGCAAAAAATGACCGCTGTGCTACATTACGGGTGTTTGCACTGTGCTAGGTGCAATTCGCGTAGTGCGAAGTAGCACAAACTTCACAAACTACGCGAGCGTATCGTAGTACTTCGCCCAGGGTTAGTTTTTGGTTGGTAAGGTACTTTTTCAGGTTTAGGTTGGGTATGGTTTTTTGGATGGCCAGTGAATATTTATGGGGTTAGGGTGGGTATGGGTTTTTGGAAGGCGAGGGAATTTTAAGGTTAGAGTAGGTATGGGTTTTTGGGTAGTAAGGGATATTTGGGGGTTTGGGTCGCAAGGATTATTTAGGGTTTAGCATAAGTATCACTGTTTGGGTGAAAAGGGAATGTTCAGGGCTTAGGGTGGGTATGGATTTTAGGGAAGCAAGGGATTTGTTAAGGTTTAGGGTGGCAAGGGAATTTTTATTCCTAGGGTGGTTATGGGTTTCTGATTGGCAAGGGATTTTTTAGTGTTTAGGGTGGGTATGGTTTTTTGTGTGGCAAGGGAATTTTTAAGGTTTAGGGTGGGTGTGGGTTTTTGGGGGCAAGGGAAATGTTATGGTTTCGGGTGAGCAAGGATTTTTGGGTGGTAAGGAATTTTTTAGGGTTTAGGCTGGGAATGGGTTTCTAGGTGGTAATTAATCATTTAGGTGTAGTGTTTGTATGGGTTTTAGGTGCCAAGGGGGTTTTGGGAGGCAAGTGAATTTTTAGGGCTTAGGGTGGGTGTAGGTTTTTGAGCGGTAAGAGATTTTTTAGGGTTTAGGGTGGGTATGGCTTTTATGGGTGGCAAGGGAATTTTTAGTGTTGGGGTGGGTTTGAGATTTTTGGTGGCAAGGGATATTGTAGATTTTACAGTGTGAATGGGTTTGTGAGTCGCAAGGGTTTTTAAGGTTTAGGGTGGGTGTGGGTATTTGGGTGGAAAGGGATTTTTTAGGCTTTCGGTGGGCATGGGTTTTGGGTGGCAAGTGAACATTTAGGGGTTAGGGGTGTTATGGGTGTTTAGGCGGGAATGAATCATTTAAGGTTTAGTGTTTGTATGGGTGGTTGGGTCACAAGGAATTGTTTATGGTGGGTATGGGTTGTTGGGTGGCAAGTAGATTTGTGGGTTTTAGGGCATGTCTATAATCACACACTATCTCTGTGGGGACCCCAACATCTCTATAATCACCCACTATCTCTGTGGGGACCTGGACATCTCTATAATCACACACTATCTCTGTCGAGACCTCAACATCTCTATAATCACGCACTATCTCTGTGGGGACTTGGGCATGTCTATAACCACACACTATCTCTGTGGGGACCTGGGCATGTCTATAGTCACACTCATTCTCTTTGGCGACCATGGTAATGCTATAGTTACACACCATCTCTGTGGGGACTTGAGCGTTCCTGTAAATACGTACAAGCTCTGTTTTGGCTTGAGCATCATCAGCTTCGCATTTTCTGCATGGGGCTTTGTGAATACTGAAAAGTAGTAAAGTTAGGCTTTTGGTCTAAGCTTACATTTGTGAAACTGAAAAGAAGAAAAGTTGGATTTTTTGTCTAAGTTTACCTTTGTGAACCTGGCCCTATTTTAATGAGGACTTAAACACAATCTTCATGCACCATATCTGTGGGGACTTAAACATCACTATAATAACATACTATCTATGTGGGGGCTGGAAAAAACTTTAATAAAGCACTATCTTTGTGGGGACTTGAACATCACTATAAAAACATACCATCTCTTTCGGGACTCGAGCATCCCTGTAATTAAACACAAGCTCTGTTTCGACTTGAGGCACCAGATGGTGCCATGAGGCACAGGGTTAAGACTGATTTGTATATAGCTGGATCTGAACTGGGGTGGCAAAGTGAGCTAAAGAACGATGATGGATTCAACGCAGATCTGTGACTGGGGGTGAGTGATTGAAAAGCTTCAGCACTACGTCCATCATCTCCGTGTGATTGCTTTGTTTGCCCTAAGTTGGCAGGGTATGCCCCGACATGGGTCCCTTGCTCACTTTGCCACTGGATTCAAGCATGCCTGGCTGATGAGGGGGTGTTACCCCAAAATCATGTCCCAGGATGCTTGTTTCCCATTCAAGGGAAGACCTGGCTTGGCAGCTCGGGCTGGACTGTTCCCATGGGGCTCAGAGTCAAGACTGATTTGCATATGGCTGGGTTCAAACTGGAACGGCATGGTGAGCATAAAACGATGGATTTTGGACCAGATCTCTGTACTGGGGTGAATGTATGACATTGTATGAATTCTGTCCATCAACTGTTGTTTTTGCACTTGCCATGTTGTACAGCAGCGTGGCTGCAGTTCAGCATGGCTGAAAGGTATTGGTGTAGACAAGACTGGCATGGTGTGAAGGGTCATAGAGTGGAGTGGTGTACAGTAGAGTAGAGTGTCATAGAGTGGAGTAGAATACGTACAGTGGAGTAAAGTGGCATTTTGTAGAATAGAATACAGTGTCATATTGTAGCATGGAATGTCATAGACTGGAGTATAGTGGCTTGGGGAGTAGTAGAATGGAGTGGCATAGAGTGTCGTAGAGTGGCATCGAGTTTGGTAGAGTGTAGTTTAGTAGAAAGTAGTGGCATAGAGTGTGGTAGAGTGGCATGTGTAATTTATTGTTGTAGAGTTGCCTAGGGTGAAGTGGCATTGAGTGTTGCAGAGCGGCGTGGCATAGAGTGGCATGGAGAAGAGTGTTGAAGACTGTCAGAGTGTGGTGAAGTGGAGTGGGATAGAGATGACTGTCGTGGAGTGTCATAGAGTGGATAGAATGGCGTAGAGTGGAGTTCGGATAGTGTAGAGTAGAGTGTGAAGGAGTGAAGTGGATAGGGTGTTGTGGAATGTAATAGAGTGGAGTGTCTTAGAGTGTTGTGGAGTAAAGAGGAGAATCATGGCGAGTCCTGGAGTAGAGTAGTGTATTGTAGAGCGATGTGTCATAGAATGGTGTGGGGTGGCATAGAGAGGAGTAGCACAGAATGGAGTAGAGTTGAGTGGTATGGAGTGGGGGAGAGTGGCGTAGAGTGGAGTAGAGCAGAGTGGCATGAGTGGAACAGTGTTGGGTGGTGTAGGGCAGAAGTCCTTTTGGTGGCCAGCAACCTGAAATGGCCACCAAATAAACTGGGCAATAGAGTTGCAACTTTCTAAAAGTTGTTTTCCTTAAAAGTGACATTAAACCTGACTTGAGCGTTTAGTCAGGTTTAATTCCACAGTTAATTTGGTACCTTGAAGTTCCCATTTTAGTAGTCCCATTCAGAAGTTACTAGGGCTGAGATGTCAGCCTGTAACTCTATAGTAACCAATGGTGCAACTAGCCTTTCCACAGTAAAAAGAGAGTTTGGAAGATTTACTGTTAGATCATTTAAAAGTAAGTACATGTCCAACTTATTAATATACTGCTCACTGACTTAGTGATCTGTAGACCTTCCTTAAGAGGATGTTTATATATTGTTAAGGTAACTGGGGACTTTGCCATTGGTTTAAATGGCAAAGTCGAAGAAGCAGTTTTAAAACTGCCCTTCTAGGCTGCGGTGACAGGCTGGGAGCCATTGTGTACCATGTCACACTCAGAGGGACACAATCAGTGCTTCCATCTTGGTGGACTCTCTAAGTTACATGCCCTGGGTCCCCATGGCACCATATACCATGAACCTATAAGTAAGTTAGCTTATACCAATTAGGGATGGCCAAATGAACATTAATTTTATAAGGTGTTAGAACACTGGCACTGGGGTATGGTTAGCAGGAATCACTGCACTCTTAGAGTAGAAAAAATAGCAACATCAGTCCAAAACATTGGGGGTGATCATGCAAAAAGAGGCAAAGCTTTACAGTTTCCAATTAAACAAAGTTTTGCCTATGAGACGGCAGATGTACAGTGAAAAGGAGCTCAGTGAAAGAGGTATATGCATCTCAGGGCCTGTTTTCTTTTCTCTCTGTTCTTAACCATAATCTGCAAATACATTTACCCATATTTCACGACTTTTGGCAGTTTGTTAAGCAACCCATTTCAGTTAACAAGCTTTACTTTGTCGAGGAAGTAAATTAGAATGTTGGTTGCAGACATTCATTGTTCTGTACTTGCTGTAAAATAATGTGATATTAGCTGGGTAAACATGTTTTCAGGTAACAACCAGGATTTGATTTATTTTTTGCTTTACTAATACAATTGATGTCGAAGAGTCTCCTGTGACACTTTTCATGTCCAGAAAGGAGGTCATCCACCTGTGCAGTATTAGGCAGGACTGCTGACTGAATTAATGACCTTGACTGAAAGAGCATGCACTCGGGGCCACAGCAGAAACATTGCAGTGGAGGAAAAGATTGTAAAGAATTTAACATGTTATGACGAAAACAAAAAATAGGCATATTTAAAATTCAGGATAACTCGTAATATTTACGTGCAATTTTGCCTATGGGGCACGTTACACTGCTTCTAGAAAATGCACCTTTGCTTAAGAAATGTTCATCAAATTCTGTTCAAAATATTACTTTTAGCTCCCAGAGTAAAAGTTTGCTCAAAATAAATATATTGTACTCTAAAGAAAACATAAACATAACATAATACATTTTGCGCTTATGTTATTGCACATCCCATTTCTGTTTCAAACCTGTGTTCAATGTTGGGCCTAACCTGTGTTCACACCTAGAGCCTCTCGGCCCCCTGTTTCCATTAAGAAACATGTTCTATTTATCACAAGCCTTTAAATAGTAGGAACCTTGTCACTGAAGTCGTGTATCTTGAAAAGGAGATGCGATATGTAAAATATGTTTTTAAAATGTGTCTCCTCTTAAACTATTTACCAATTTCAGAAGCCTCTGTATATAAACCCTTGCATTTATCATAGTTCTTGTAATTTAAACGTGAACGCATATCGCTATGAAACTTAGATTTTCCTGTTTAAAGAGGGAATCTTTCTTCACACTGCATTTGAAAGGTAGTTAAAGCAAGTATGCCGTTTTTTGCGCTTCATCAAGTCCACCACTGAAGATGCTAATCTTCTCTGCCTTGAGAGGAAGTTCAAGGCTTGACTTCGGGATGGGCAGCGACCCCCATGCAACCACACACATGTGCATAACAAAAGGGCCATTAGCATGTCAAGAGGCCCTTGTGCCGGAATCTCCTGAAGTCCGTTTAGGCTGCAGACTGGGGGGTGGGCCCTGTGCATAGAAAACACCTTTGAGAACCAAGGAGTATCAGGTGTCACTGTTCAGAGACTCTGACTGCAGCATGGACGGGGCTAAGGCCTCCAAAGTGAGGCTGACTGATTGTAACCTCCAGCTCGCAGCGAGTTACATTAAAAGCAATAAAGCAATATCTGTACATTTAAGGCGCATACTATATTTAAATGCACCTCTGTTCGTCTTGTACATGTACATTCACAAAGAATTCCTTCTGTCCATGTCTACAGCTGCCTCGGTTGTTTACACTTAGTAAAAGAGACAACTGTCTCTCGGATCCATTCAGAAGCCGAACATCGATACATTTTGTAACCTATAAGGTGCTCACACTGAAGGCAATGTGAGCTACAAATAGACAGGTGCAGGAAAGGGTTGGAGACTGGGACGTTTAAGGGTCAAAAGGGGAGAAGGAAGGGTCTTTATAAAGAGAGCATTGAAGGCTTGGAGAGTTTAATACGAGGATGTAAAACATAGAGAGCCTCTCAAATGAAGGAAAACTGATGAAATAGAACAAGCTGAGGTGGAAGCAGGAGAAAAGGGGGAATTAAAGGTTCAGTATGTGGAATATGCGAGGAAGTAGAAATAGTGAGATCTAGTGTGGTACAGGAGGTAAAAAGATGATTTACATACCACATTTATAAATGCAGGAAAGCATATTTGAGATGTGAGAGGTCTATATGTCTACATTGCGCGCTGATGTAAGGACAGAAGCCAGTATTACAAGAACAAAAAAATTTCTTGCAGATACGGACGACATTTGACACAGCCGCCATTATATAAAAGCCAAAGCCTAATAATGATGTTCACAGCTGAAGCTTTTCTTTAAAAATTGACTGCAAAAAATAATGTGCAAAGTGCCAAAATATTTGTAATTTGTCCAGTGTATTAGGAACTGCCCCCCTATATTTCACCACTATTATTATCAGCATAATTATCGTGTTATTTTAACTATGTTAATCGCTCCATTTTAGCGATGTAACCTGTTTTTGCTCTCTAATTTACGCCTGAGTTCTTTAACTCCTCCCTTGCTTACACTACTTACCGTTCCTGCTTCTTTTTTTCTCTCTCCCAGCACGCACCCTCCCCCCAGTTTTTGGTTTCTAATTCCTCGCTTGCTTACCCTATTTCCTGATCCCGCTCCACCTTTGCTCTTCCAGCGATCCCCCCCCACTTTTTGGATTTTCAAACCCCCTCCTCCCCTCATCTCCTTAACTTCCTTGTCTTCACTTTGTCCTCCTCCCTCGTCCTCCCAACATGCCTCCTCACACCACCGTCCATCAACCCCCGGACCCTACTCTTGCCAAACATGGCCCTAACTCCTGGATCATTCTTTACCCCCCCAGTCTCTCCAAACATGCTAGAAAAAACTTCAAAAATAAGCTCCTTATCTGTAACCCAGAAACACTCATTGTTGACAACTACATCAGCCTCACCTCCCCCATTATCGCCAACTACATCTTTTACTCCAAACGCCCCTCCAAATGGAAGAGCATCTTCCTTCAAAACCTCCCAATCTCTAAAATAACCAAAATTCCACATGGATCCAAAATATCCACCACTACCTCCCCAGCCTTTCATGGTGATGTTAATATCTCCATCTACAAAACAGGTACCATCCTCATACAAGCCATGGCATCCCAACTTTCCCTCTTTGAACTCCACTTCAGCACTATGTCCCTCCTCCTCGACCACTCGGCACCTAACACTCCACCTCTCCAAATGAATAGCACCCCTAACAATTCCCCCTCCCCCCTGCTCCACCTCCACTCTTAACCACCATATTTAATACCGCCACGCAACAATGGACTTCACTATCTCCCTCCTGAGACCTCTCTACTGATAATGACATCCCCCATCCTCCATCCCCAATCACATACCTCACATCCCCGTCTTATCTCCCTCTCTCCCCCTACCCCCATGAACTCCCAATCTTCGAACTCCTCCTTGAGAAATGATAGCCCCCACTCCCAATCACCCACCTACCACTCCCCTCCCATGACCCCACCTCCCCTCGACCCGCCAAATGCCCTCCCCCTGGCCAAACCACTCACGTACTCCTCCGCCCCTCCCCTCAATCACCCGCTTCACCGGAAACTCTATGCCCTCCAAACAACCTAACCCCTTTACTGACACTTAACAGCTCCGTCACCCCTCACTCCTCACCTACCCACTCCCAATCACCCACTTACCACTCCCCTCCCCCGACCCCACCTCCCGCCAAACGCCCTCTCCCTGGCCCAACCACTCACGTACTCCACCGCCCTCTCCCCTCAATCACCTGTTTCACCGGAATCTCTATGCCCCCAAACAACCACTACACTGACACTTAACAGCTCTGTTACCCCTCACTCCTCACCTACCACCCAATCTCACCACCCACTCAACATGCCACCTTCTGCAACTATTCAAGACCACCCCCTTTCCCCAGGCCATATTCCTCTTTTCTCCGATGCCCCCTCTATCCCTCCCCAAAACAATATGCCTCCGAACCTACATAACACCAAACTTGACCGATCTAATTTGACTACCAAACCCCTCAAAACCCCAAACCCATCGCCGTCCACCACATGTCTCCTACCCCATCTCCCCCTCACACACAAATCTACCCCCCGCAAATAACTCAGACCACGCCTTCTCGACATCTCACCTCTCCTTAATTGCCCAAAGCCTACAAAACATTGAACGTGACCTTTTTAACGTAACTACTGAACTGACCCGACTCAGGAAAGATTTCATCCTCCTCAGCACCAAAACCATCCCCCACTATAAAACCCCCTCCCATCCTCCCTCAAAAATCCCTCACCCCACACACAACAGTTGGAGATCACTCCCTCTCCGCCGCGATACACACAGACCTCGCTGCACCTCTAACCATCTCTCCCCGTCTGACATTGCCGACATATACAACTCCTACCTTCCTAATGTACCAACCACAAACCCCCCACTCCCCCACGCCCCATCCCTGCTATTATAGGTACTAACAGAACCCCTTCTTCCCCCTCTTCCCCAGACCACCACCCCAACTCACGTTGACCCCCGTCGTGCCCACCCTCCATATACAACCCCACACTACTGAAGTGCATGCTCGTCAACTGCCGATCCGCTGATTTACACGCCACGGAAATTTCAGAAACAATCCTGAGTGAATCCGTTGATATCGAATTCCTCACAGAAACCTGGCTAAATGACCACTCGGCGAGCGAACTTGACCGACTCTCCCCTCCTGATTACTCTATTGTTAGAAAAGACAGACCAATCAGAGTGGGGGTGGTCTCGCCATTATCTTCAAAAATGATTTTCAGCAATCCCTTGTTACTAACCCAAGCTACTCCTCCTGCGAATACCTGGAAGCGGAACTATCAACTCAAAACTCCCTCCCAAGTCGCCTACACAACATCTCTCGCCCCCCAGGTCCACCGCAGCCCTTCATTGAGGACTTATCTGAGCTCCTGACGAAATCTGCATTATCCAACTCAAAAAATATATTTCTTGGGGATCTTAACCTCCATTAGAATGATACCAATGACCCAACTATCTCCCTCCTCACTACTCTCCTTGAGATCAGTGAACTCAAACAACTTTGCTTATCCCCAACATACTCCAAAGGTTCCATAATTGACGTCATTCAGTCTAATGACGATCTGACATCCGTGCCCAATATCATCCCCATTGACTGGTCTGACCACCACCTTATACTGTTCACCATAGATACCTCGGCAAGCCTACCCGCCTCTAAAGTTAACAGACCTAAGAAGTTAACAAGGAACCGAAAAAGTTTTCCCCCGGACACTCTCCAATCTAAACTCCAAACTCAACTCCTTCTCATTCCTGACTCACATAATGCAAATGAGCTCACTGAACTCTTCAATAATACTGTCACTTGTATTCTTGACGAACTGGCCCCGCCTAAACTCAAAACCCAAAGAAACACCCCCTCAAACTCTTGGTTTAATACTGAGTTAAATAATGAAAGACAGGCACTCAGACTAGTGGAAAGAACCTGGAGACACCAGCCCTCTCCCTCCCATCTGGCTCAACTTAGATGTGCTAGATCCACGTACAAAAAACACATCTTCAAGCAAAAGGCATTATTCTTCCGCACTCAACTAGATCGTGCCAAAAACAGACCCAGTGAACTCTTCAATATAATTCGTAATCAAACTTCCCCAGCACCTCCTAATATGACAGCCTCCTCGGGCAGATGCGACGAAATTGCCCAATTCTTCTCGGAAAAAATTGCCAAAATTGATCAATCCTTCCCTCCCACAATACCATCCTCCAACCCGCTCCCTTACGACCCTTCTCACCCTCCCTCTTCTCTACAGCCCCCAACCATTCCACTGGCCTCCCTCCTACCACTTCACTGGCTACCAACTCCCCTAAGTCACAACTAAAGAACAATGCATCCTTGCTCAACTTCCTCCCTGTCACAAAGCTAGAAGTCCTCAAAATAATTGGCAATCTTAAACCGTCCTCCCATACAAAAGACCCTGTATCCTCCAATCTTGTCCCCACCCTTAAACACATCATTGCCCCACTATACCGATTCCTAAATATGTAATTTTTCCGATTCGGTATTTAGGAATCGGTATTTCAGATGTAGGTAAGAATTTGGTAAAAAATATCGAATTATTAATATTCGTCACTACCGAATCGGTAATTGAGATTCGGTAATAACAAATACCTACCCATTCATTCCTATGGGCCTGGAAGTCCATAGGAATGAATGTGAAGACATTCTGTATTACCGATTCGGTATTACCGAATCGGTAATACCGGGAGGTATTTCAAGGGTGCCATGGTATCCAAAGGACACCCTTTTGCACCCCTGAAATGTGCATGTGTGCACATGTGGCACACATGCATGCCCTAAGGCAACTTGGAGTTGGTGGTAAATAGCGATTCCTTAAGGCTGAGGTGCACTGTTTTAAGTGCTACCTACATTGCATTTGTGGAATTGGTATTACCGATTCCTTAAATGCAAGACCATAAGGAATTGGTATTAAGGAATCGGTATTTACTGATTCCTTAATACCAAATCCTCCCTACATCTCAAATGCCTAAATACTGGTCGGTAACGCTGAAAGTTACCGAATTTTGGCATTACTGACTGGTATTTAGGCACCTACATCTAGCCCCTAGTCTGCACCACCTTCCTTGAGTAGGTCTTGGACTAATCTGCTGCGCTACCCTGAGCGAGCGAAGTGTTACAATGGGGTACTTGGTTCCAAGTTAACAGATATTTGTGGACTTATTACTTGCGTAGGACCCGCACCCTTAACAACTAATAACCCAATTTCTTACATTGGATGGGACCACCTGCCCAGATATAACTATAGTTTTAGCCCTTCCCTACAACCCTGAGCACTTCTTTTAACACAGGTTTCCCTGAAATGGCTTAACGGAGTTATACCAAATAAAGAAAAGCAATCTTTCACAGTAAAGTTCTAACTTTTTGCCAAATTTGGTGAAATTTGATTCAGCTATTTCTTCTGTATCACTCCCTAATATCTTATAGGAATCAACATGTTTTAGGACACCATGGTTCTTTGCCAAATTTGTGGGAAGATTTTTCAACCAATGCCAAAGTTAATAGCAACACAAAAAAGCATTAGCAAAGCCAATAGGATGCCAGCCGTTTGGCTTTTGCAATTAAGGCTTGGTTCTGTCATGTTCTGTGAAAACCTTTATTGTTGGGGAAGCAGCTCTCATCAATCTAAAGTCATCATTGGCTAAAGGCAACAATATTCTTTTGGTTTCAAGACCTCAAACTTTACCATAACAGCCCCTGACACAGACGGAGACTGTTGTATGTGCCCATGTGCTCCTTGTGAAAGGGCAGCATGCTGTCTAGTCAGCCCAGCTAGTGGCTGAAGTGTGCTGGCCAATTGCCACATGATGCATGTTGTAGTAGCGGGATGAATAATGCAAATGACACATCGGACCAATGGATGAAGTCTGGCTAAAAACCCTTATAAGTAACTATGTTATAAGAGAGCATTTAAGAAAAGTCAAAAGGTTTTTAAAAACGTTCTTTAAGTAGAGAGGCTTGCCAAGGCAGACAGATAGGGAAGCTTGCAAAGACAGATGCATAGGGTCTGATATACAGAGCTGTATAGAACTGTACAGATAGCTCTATTAGTATAGATAGATAGAGCAGTGATAGAGTTGTATAGATAGATTGGTATAGGTATTTTGTATAGATAAAGTCGTCTATAGTCCAAGTTGTATAGGTAAATCTGTATAAAAAGACAGACTTGTATCTATATAAATAGAATTGTATAGTAATCTTTATTTTTATTTAAATGCTTAGTTATTTAAAACCTTTGCACTAACATTTTTGAACTGATCCATCATTAAATATTTTTTAAAATGCTGGTAGAGAGCAAAAGATGTAATGCGGTAAAAAAAAGTCTATGCAAAGCAAGTACAATGGTGATTACCTAAATTAATCACTGGCTTATAATACTTGATTGTAACAAATTTATTTTATATACACACAAAGATCTGCAAATTAGCAGCATAATGGTTTCTGCAGGCTATGGGTGAGAAATGAATTTGACTTCCCAGAGCAAGACTTCATGACGACTCAGACTTACAAGGCTCAAATTGAGTTTGTACTTGTTAAACCATGCCTTAGGATATATAACTGACATTGTGCTGTTACTTGTTCACATCAAGGCAGTGTATAAGGACCTGAAAGCCTTCTTTCATTGTACACACTCGAGGACTGTCCCGCTTGATTTGAGAAGTTGCACTGATTTCAACGGGTGCTTTGCTACTTTACTGTACAGAAGTATTGTACTTCTGAAGGGTTGGACTTACTTTTCCCACTCTGATCTTACTGTACAAAAGTATTGCACTTCAGAAGGGTTGGACTTACTTTTCCCACTCTGATCTAGGCAACAGTAGGGAAGGTGTTGGATTTAGGAGGGATTAGAGTTCCTATTCACACCCCAGTCTAAGCAACAGTAGGTAAAGAGATGGACTCTGGACAGGTTAGATTTGCTACTCTCACTCCAATCTCAGTATCAGTAGGGGAAGTGATGGACGTCTGAGAGGTTACATTTACTATTTCCGCTACAGTCTAAGCAACAGTAAGGAAGGTGTTGAAATTCAGAGTGGTCAAATTACTATTTCCCTTCCACCCAAAGCAAAAGCAGGGAAAGTGTTGTATTTCAGAGAGGTTAGATTTACTATTCCCACTGCAATGTAAGCAAAGGAGGGAAGATGTTGGACTTCGAAGTGATTACATTTACTATTCCTACCCCAATATATACCACAGAAGGAAAAGCATTAGACTACAAAGGGATTAGATGTACCATTCTCCGTCCATGCTAAGCAACAGTAAGGAAAGTGTTCGACTTTAAAAGGGTTAGATTTACTATCCCCACTCCAATTAAGCAACAATAAGGAAAGCATTGGAATTGGATGGACTAGACTTACTATTCCCAATCCAATCTAAGCAACAGTAGGGGAAAGTGTTGGACTTCAGAAAGGTTACATATACCATGTCAACACAGTAATTAAAAAAATATATATTTAAATACCTAAAAACATAAAATATCTGAACAAAAGAATATATATTCTATAAATTTAAATAAAATGCAAAATGTATTATAAATTACAGAATAAATGTATAAATAAATGAAATATTGAAATAAACATATATAGAAATTCACTTCTCTCACTACTACTGAACAAAACCCACAAACACCAAGAAGATAAATTAAAATATAAATAAAACAATAAAAAAATGCAAACAATTTTGAAAAACATTATACAATGACTTATAAATTAAATATTTAAAAAACATAAAACATAGTTATTTTAATTTAATAATTTTGTCACCCAATTCCCCTACAAACCAAACCATACACTACTAAATTATAGATGACTAATTATACTATACAAAATATATATTAGGAATCCAAAATTAAACCCAAATAAATGAAAGAACAATTAAACAATTAAAACATTTATATAACCATTTAAATATTTATTTACCTTGTATTACTTAACGTTAAAAGTTCTTTAACATGTAATAAACTTACCCTCATATTCCCCTACAAACCCAATATATTGCTACTAAATTATAAACTACTAATTGCATTTCAAAAATGTAATAACACATTTAAAATTACAAACAATATTTAAGAAAGATAATATATAAATATGTAATTAAAATCAATGTTTATTACAAATATATTAAAGTGCACAGTAATAATTACAACAATTTTCTTAATAACATTGTATACAATATTACCTGTCTTCTTAATTTTGATATTTATTGTTTTCCACTATATTTGTGCAGTGGTGATATTTTAACAATATATTTATGTCTCATGATATTTTGGAATCAATTTCATTCACCATATTTAACACGTGCCTATTTTGAAAATGTCCTTAAATGTAAGTGATTATCTCTACTCCGGCAGAAAGGGACTACAAACCTAATTGAAACATTAGTGTTGAAGACTCTATGAACAAAGTTTCCACTGCTGAAAGCATGTTTTTCAACTTTGTAAAGGGCTCCTATCTTTAACTGGGCACATTTTAAGGTTTCTTTTCACACTAAAACAGCTAGAGCATGACTATCAAGTTGCGCTTCTCTATTCCTGAACAAAGGATTTACCAGCCCCTTTTAGGAAGCCTTGTTGTCTACCCCCAACAGATCGATGTACAACATTTGGCATCAGTCCTCAAAAATGCTTTTGTTAACATTGCAAAAGACTTCTATAATTAAAGTAGGGACATTCTGAGGTATTTATTCCCATGAAAAGACTGATGTACATCAGCCAAAGTGACTTTCTCTACTCCTGTACAATGACCATACCAGCTCAGTTCAGGAATACAATTTTTAAGGCTCTTGTATATGATTTGGCCTTCAAATAACAAGACCTTCAATGCCGAGTAAGTCTCTTCTACTTGACTTTGGCACTTCTGAGAAAGCGCTTTTTTCCATGAAGAAGGCTGTTGCACCACCCGTCTTTCTCAACTCGTGTACAAACAAAACACAAACCTGGTTTAAGAATATCTATTCTAGACTCCAAATTTTAAAGGGTGGTTCTCAAATGGATGTTTCAACTTTGTGAAAGTTTTCCATTTTTCACCTGGGCATATTTTGAGAATGTGTTTTTTTCACATAAAATGTCGGATATACCACTTCCAAGATGATTTTTTCCTATACTTCCGCAAAGGACATTGAGCCCCATTCTGGAAATCAACTTTAGAATGTGTGCTCCCAGACACTGTCATTGTTTTAAGTTTGCTAAACAAGGTTTATGCACATATATACAGGTATTTATAGAGTATGTGCCTGGGTAGCTAGAAAGAGCCCTTCAGCAGGTAGAATAAATATTTTGAGGGAAAGAAGAGCTTTATGAGGAGAGGACCATTACATTCTTAAATTATAGAGATAACAATTATTAAGATGTGCCAGTTCTTCAATCTATTTCTCTATTGTAATAATCCTTAAGGGTTAGAACGAATCAGCATGGGGAGTTTGTTGCAATTAGAAATACAGTTTTATCTTTCTTATGGAGACTAGAGTTCAAAAGATGGTGGCTAGAAAAGAGAATGAGAACTCAGATATTTGGAATCTTAAGGAATTGTGGACCTGCCTGGATGAACACAGTTTAACACAGTGAATGCTGCATTCGAAGTGGTATTAATAGATATGGGTTCATTTCAGTCTATCGCTGGTGGTGGCTTGAGTACCACTATTATCACATCACATCATCTCATGTGCATATATATTATGTACACATTCATGCCTGGGGGTATCTTGGCGCTGAATACCTTATGTTAATTGTCATCCAATTAAATAGTACTTATTGTATGAACCCTGGAAGGATCAAAAGCTGAGTGTAAGCACCAGGATTTAAATGTGTGAGAGAGATGTCAACCACATATCCCTCGAGAGGATTAATTATTTTAATAAGCTACTAGACTAATAGGATCTGTGAGGGCTCTTCAACATCCCTATCATTACACACATCACTGTGGAGACTTGCATATGACGGTAATCACACATTAACACTGTGGAGACTTGAACATGATTATAATCACACACCATCTCTGTGCATCCCTAAAATCACACACTATCTCTGTGGGTACCTGGGCATCCTTATAATCACCCACTATCTCTGTGGTGACCTGGGCATCCTTATAATCACACACCATCTCTGTGAGGACCTGTGCATACCTATAATCACACACTATCTCTGTGGGGACCTGGGCATGTCTATATTCACACACTATCTCTGTGGGGACCTGGACATCCTTATAATCACACACTATCTCTGTGGGGACCTGGGCACGTCTATAGTCACACACTATCTCTGTGGGGACCTGGGCATCTCTATAATAACACACTTTCTCTGCGGGGACCTGGCATCCCTATAATCACACACTATCTCTGTGGGCACCTAAACATGTCTGTTAGAACACACTATCTCTGTGGGGACCTTGCCATGTCTATAATCACACACTATCTCTTTAGGGATTTGTGCATCCCGATATTCACACACTATATCCAGATATTCACACACTATCTCTGTAGGGATTTGTGCATCCCCATATTCACACATTATCTCTGTGGAGACCTGGACATGTCTATAATCCCACACTATTTCTGGGGGGACATGGGTATGTCAATAATCACACAATATCTCAGTGGGGACCTTGGCATGTCTATATTCACATGATTTCTTTTTTGAGGCCATGGTAATACTGTAATTTCACACCATCTCTGTGGGGACCTGGACATCTCTATAGTCACACACTATCTCTGTCGGGACCAGGGCATGTCTATAATCACACCCTATCTCTGTGGGGACCTGGGCATGTCTATAATCACACACTATCTCTTTAGGAACAGTGGTAATATGTAATCACACATTATAGCTTTGGGGTCCTGGACATGGATATAATCAATTACACACTATCTTTGTTGGGAACTGAACATGAGCATTATCACACACTATCTCTGTGGGGACCTGAACATTACTGTAGTAGCACAGTGTTTCTGCATAAACTACAGCATGGCAATCAACGTACACTATCTCTAGGAGTACTTGAACATGACTATAACAAAACTCTATATCTCTATAGACCTGAGCATGACTATAATAATCAGAAACAATTTTTGGGTGTATTTGAGCATGACTATAATGCCATGGTATCTGTGTGGCAACATGGGCATCATCCTACTGACACACTATCCTATATGACTTCAACATAACTATCACCACACAATGTCTCTACAGAGAATTGAGTATTATTATAATCACACACCATCTCTGCGGGGCTTAAACATAAATATAATCACACTCTGTCTATGGGGACTTGAAAGTAACTACTATTAAACACTCTGGGGCCGATTAGGATGGCGGACGGACTTGCGTCCGTCCGCCACCCCTGAGTTGGAGGGACCGTCCGCATGGGCAGCGGCGGTCCCTCCATAGCAATTAGGATGTGACCGCCACCCTGGCGGTCACATCCTGTATGTTTTACATTGCGGCGGATGCTGCTTGAAGCAGCATCCGCCGCAATGCAAAAAACAAAAGGTGTGCATTTGCATGCACAAAGCGGCAGGCACCGCGCGGTGCCTGCCGCTTCGTGCACGCAAGGGCAGGGGGGTACCATAGGTACCCCCCATGTGCACCCCCCACGCAACCTTCACCCAGGGGGCCCGCAACGGGCCCCCAAAGTGACTGTCCGTATGCTTTTCCACGGCGGTAAAGCCGCCGCGGAAAAGCATGACTCACCCTGCATCCTAATATGGCTGGCGGTGTCTGATAGACACCGCCAGCCATGTTATTGCTTTTCCGCCGTGGTCGCCTTCCGACCGCGGTGGAAAAGCGGCGGACGGATTTGGCAGACCCACCAGCCATCCTGATTTGGCGGTGGGTCTTTCAGGCCTCCTCGGCGGATTTCCCGCATACTCCGGGCCGGCGGTGGCTTCCGCCGGCCCGGAGTATGCGGGAAATCCGCCATCCTAATGACCCCCTAAATTTGTGGGAGCCCGGGCATTAATATAACCAAGCACTATCTATGCAGGGGCTTGAAAATGACCACCACAAGACATCCCCTCTGTCAGCTCTAGAACATTACTATAATCCCATGCCATGTCTTTGGGGACTATTATTGTACAGCCATAGAAAGACGATGGTGAGGTTGATGCAAATAAACTAGGTAATCTAACTTGGCTTTCCCATCTGAGCACATTGCATGCTCTTTGACCTCCACATGAATGTAACTATTCACTGTTTCCTTATCCCTCAATGTTTGTGAGAACTTAGCAATAGACTAAATGCCTGTGAATCACTTTCCATGGACTTTATATACTATAATTTTCTACTGAGAAATGCATTATCATCAAAATTAATTTTCAGAATGCTCCTAGGATACAAAGAGCTATTAAAATATGTCTGAACTATCATGTAATATAGGTAGAGCAGTGAAAAATAACATTTAACCATTTGTTTGTTAATGTATTCAATGGGGCTGCCAGTAATCAGACTTTACCCTGATAGCGCCGGACACCCTGGACCTTTGTCTCGCCGCTACTATTTTCTATGCTGGGACTCTGCTTGACACCACTTTGCCCCACTGCCCAGTTGCCGTTCCCCCCCGCCGCAAGCGCCGTTGGACTCCTGGTGCAGCTGCAGAGCGGGGGGAACTGTGAACTACTCTTCCCAGGAGGCTTCAGCTGGGTCACGCCTACAAACGCGCCCGGAGGTGCTAGAAAAAGGTGTCATATCTCCCGCCTCGCGGGACGCGCGCGAGCAGTCACCGGGCTGAGCCCGGGCAGAGGGCGGGCCGTCTGTGGCCGTCCGAGGTCGACAGAGGCCGGGCCACCTTTCTGACATTTTGTGTATGGTATTTTCTACAAAAGTTATTCGCTATTGCTGTCCCCTCATTGTTGTACGTGTTTGGTATTGAGTTAGTTTAGCGCCCCAGTAATATGGCTCTGCGCTCTGGGAAGGTTAGAGTAGTCCAAGTAGCAACCTCTGGAGAGGTGGTTACGGGTACTCTGGACCAATTCTTTACACGGGCATCCACTATCCTGGAGAAGGATATAGCTCTCACGGAGAAACGTCTATCTTTGGATCTGATTACAGGTAGATGTTCATCTTTTGGCCCAAGTGGGCGAGTAGCTTTTTCGGTACAAAGTGCAGACCAAACCCCATTGTTATGTTCAAGCCATAGGTCGAATACAAACCTGGCTGGGCTTGATCTCGACATTTCAAGTTCTCCACGTGCTGTAATGTATACCGTGTTGAGTGATAATTCCCCTGTTCTTATTACTCCTTCCCCGAAACCTAAGACTTCAGTCACAGCCAGAAATAAAAAAACTGGTAAAAGAAAAAGGGTGGGTGAGAAGCGGGGGGGGGGGGTTGGCCAATAAAAACAATAAGATGACAAAAACAACATCATCCACGGATATCCTGTTACACAGTCCTTTGGTGGCTGCCAACCCTTCTAATGAGCAGCTCCCTAACTGTATCGTAGAAGAAGGACTACTGGGCAGAATCGAAATACTCTTTAAATCACTATTGCTACCTCTTTTAGAGCGAACTAGGTTAATTAACTCCAAAATGGACCAATTAGAAAAGTTAGTCATGGAGAATTCTTGTAAATTAGATAAGATGGGGGAATCGCCTGGGCTTCTAAGTGCCATACCAATACAAGCACCAGTAATAGGGGTTAGTGGTAGTGCCGGGGTGGCTAACTCCGTTGCACCAGTTATTCCAGCTAGAAGTAACTCTAGGTCAGGCCACCCTGGGGTAGAGAAAGTCCCAATTGTTAAAAATTCTTTGATCCCTAGTAAGGGTAGTGTTTCGGGGGAAGGCCAAGGGTCTCAGGTGCAGCATGCTGCTCGTGCTAAAGTTGTAGGCAGTCAGTTGGGTGGAAAGCGCTTAGTGGAGAAGGTGGTTAAGTACCAACATTTCCCCCAAATTAGCCTACCACCCGAGTCAGCCCCCTACACGATCATTCTTGTGGGAGTTCCCTTTATTATGGAGGGAAAAATTGAATCAGAAAGGGAATTGAAGAATAAGGTAATTTATTGGCTTGATAAGAATAGAACCCTACCTCGGGGCTCTCGTACAGAGATCCTTAATGTTAGGAGAACCAGCTGGGTGGGAAATGGTTAGAAGGACCTGGAGGGGGACTGCGCCATAATTCATTTTAGGGACCCCTGGGTGGTGGACTTTGTTTGCAGAGATCCCAAGTTTAGCAGGGTGGGTGAAATTCAATCTTTAAGTCTGAACTATTTAACCCCCAGTGGAAGAATGACTCTGTTTACTACCAGCGAATTCCGTTAAGGAGGAGACCAACAGTTAATAGATATCCTGATTGGGTAGAAAGTATGCCTCCTCTGTATAATCGCTTTGAACCCCTGTTGGGCCTGGACGGAGTTGATTGACTCACAAATAATATGCTTCACAATACTGGGCCACCGTCCTTAGATCTGAATATAGGCGGACATGGTGAATCTTTAAGGGTAGAGCAGGAGGAGTCTGTTGAGGTAGTTATAAAAGTGGCTGGGGAGCCTGTTGAAGTTCCACCTATTAATGACCCTAAGGCTCTAGTGGTGAGAGACCTATGCCCTTCGGGTCTACAAGATACCCCACTTAAAATAATTTCTTGGAACATCGCAGGCCTGAGAAGCAAATTAGCATCTGACGAATGGAATGATTTCATAGATGCGTACGATATCATTCTATTTCAAGAAAGCTGGGCTCCAGACCCTATATTCCGGCTCGGTTACCTTAACTATATGAAACCTGCCATTCGGGGGGGTAGAGGTAGACCATCGGGTGGCCTTACGATATGGGTGAGGCAATCACTTACCCTTAGTCATAAAGAAGTGGTTGTTCAAAACCTGGATATACTTGGGTTAAAGCTTACCGGTGAAAACAACCAGGAGGTCTTTATTGTTAACATCTATGCCCGTGGCCTTCCTGGTGGGCAAAGCCCAAGAATCATTGACGATTTGGACTTCCTCCTAAATAATATTGGGAGGGATAAGCTCGTAGTCATAGGTGGTGATCTTAATTGCACCTTTGAACCATTACTACGGGACGGTGAAGACATTTATGTGGCGGAAGATGTTATTTGGGAAGTGCCACACTTAGAACTTGACATAATTAAAAAGGGAACTGATGCGGCACTACAGTGGACAGGGTTTTGCCTTGAGTGGGGCTTGAGAGCTGCGAATGGTCGCTCCCGTTCAGACAAGGTCGGGCGAGTAACCTTTGATAATGGCACCAGTACAAGCACTATTGACTATTCTCCTATTAGAATCGAGTACTGGTCGCTCATGGACGATATGCAGGTCATGGATCACCCAGAGAGGGACCATAACCCTATGGCTTTAAGCTTAAAGTTGGGCAGTAAGATAGGATGCCCCAGAGCTAGGGAGTGCATTGCAGCTGAGGCCCTCCTAACAAATGATACAAGAAGGGTTCGGTGGGGCAGGGTTATAGATGACCCGGTTACTTTACAAAGGGTCCCAGCCGAAGTCTCATCAAAACTGAGTGCTATTAAAGCTCTGGGTAGTGCATAAAGACATTGCCATACATATAGGCCCCTTGCATGATCAGCTTTTTCAAACCATGAAAGTTTTTTTTACCAAGGCCTTGATTCCGGGGAAACTCTCCATGCCTAAACCTGCAAGTAAATGGTATAACAAATCTTGCCGTCAGGCTCATAGTACTTTGGTTCAAGCTATTAAGTCAAGAGAGAGACAAGAAATTAAGCTGGCCAGGCATACATATAAGAAGGTACAACGGGTGGCCCAGAGGGATTGGGAAGACAGTCGCTGGCAAGATTTCTATGAGGCGGTTAGGTCTAACAACCAGGCCAAGTTTTGGCAAGTCCTAAGGTGGGGGGGTGGTGTATGGACTCCCAAGTCCTGGCGCATTTTGTTTCGGCGGAGGATTGGGTTGTACATTTCGCTTCCCAATTTAGAGCTCCTTACTTGGCAACTGGTGGTATGTCAGTTGCCCTCCCCCGGTTACTACCTCCACATAGTAATTCTTTAGTGTTTATCAATAAAGATGCTGAGATGGCACTGGGACAGGTTCAAGCCGGCAAAGCTCCAGGCAGGGATTGTATCCCAGCCGATTTATTTAAACATGACCAGCTAAACTGGGTACCGTATATTATCATTTTAGCAAATGCCATAGCTCAAGGGGCAAATTTACCGGGGGCCGGGAAAGGGGCTGAAATCCTGCCTATTTTCAAAAAGGGGGATCGCTCAGCCCCGGGGAACTATCAGCCCATCAGCCTTATAGATGCGCTGCAAAAAATCATAGGGGTTATTTTGGGCAATAAGCTCAGATGGAAACCACAGCTTGATGCACTCTGCCTAAAACTTGCCCAATTAACGACGTGCTTAATCAAGGAGCAACGCACCTCCCTTACCAAGAGGATAGCGCCCGTACATAAAATTTATAACGCAAAAATATGCTCCTCTATGTTGTACGGGGCAGATCTTTGGGGTTTTTCTGATCTCTCGTCTTTGGCAAGAATTGAAAAAAAGTTTCTTCGTAATCTGGTCAGGCTACCAAAATCAACTCCGATGAAACCTTTGCTACTCGATTTGGGTTGTAATGCAATCAACGATGTAGCTCGGTTTAGGATGATAGCCCTTTGGCAGCGCATCTGGTCAACACCGGAACTTGCCCTTTTTGATAATGGAATCTCAGACCTAAGATCAATTATTGGTTCGGGCAATATTCCATGGTTCCGAACAGTGAAATCTCTATTGAAGATGATGGGTCTGAGTCAGCTATGGTTGTTTCCAGGGTCAAACACTTTTCCTTCTAAAAAAGAATTTAAAGAGTTATACTGGGCGACCATAAGATCTCAACTAGTAGTTCAGTCAGCATCTGGTTCCCTGACTGGTAGGTTTTTGGCCCAAAAAATCGACCCCCTACTAGAAGATTATTGGGACGTAATCCTCAAGAGTCTGGACAAAAAAATTGTACCACCAGTTTAGGGTCGGGTCATTACCCTTGAGATCATTCACAAGTAAATGGAGCGGACAGTCTGGTGAGTTCTGCTCCTGGTGTATTGAGAGACAGGAAACAATAGGTCATGTTTTATTCGTTTGTCCTGCTTACCAAGTGCCACGTCGCAAATGGTTAAAGCCAATCTGTATTAGGCTGGGTACTAGAGAGAGTAGGGAGGCGCTACGGTTCCTGTTGACTAACACCGCAGAGCATGTGTCAGTGGGAGTAGATAAGTTTCTAGGCTGGATGTGGATATTCAGAGCGAGGCACCTCAATTCTTAAATTAAAATGATGAACTATTAAGATTAGTAATTTTAACTCTGTATACGTCTTTCAAATGTTATTTAATCTAGTTTTAACCATCGTATTTATTTCCTCACAAAATGTTTCTTGCATCCTTTTTAGTCCCTTGTGTGATGAAATTTGATATGTATTTTAGGGCGTTGTATGCTTTTAGTAGATTAATGTTGTCTTAGGATGTGTATTGTGTGTTTTCGCCTGTCTTTTATGATGAAATATTTCGAAAATAAAGACGTATGAACTGAACTGATGAACTGTATTCAATTCCAAATGATAATTATTAAGTAAATCCCCACAAGGATGGTAACACATGTTCAAGTCCCCACAAAGATGGTTCTGTGCACGCGATTAAATAACAATATATTTGCAGATTTGAAGCAGGATCCTATATAATGAATTTTTTCTTGACATTTTTCTGTTATTGGTATATGTTTAAAACATTGGGAAAGGTTAGTCCCCACAAGGCAGGTGTCCACACATAGTCCCCACAAGGATGGTAACACGTGTGGTTGTGTGTGTGGCTCTGTGTGTGTGTGTGTGTGTTGGACTCTGTGTGTCTATGTGGGGCTCTGTGTGTCTGTGTGTGGGGCTCTGTGTGTCTGTGTGTGGGGCTCTGCGTGTCTGTGTGTGGGGCTGTGTGTGTCTGTGTTTGTGGCTCTGTGTGTGGCTCTGTGTGTGTGTGGCTGTGTGTGTCTGTGTGTGTATGGCTCTGTGTGTGTGGCTCTGTGTGTGTGTGGCTCTGTGCGTCTGTGGCTCTGTGTGTCTGTGTGTGTGTGGCTCTGTGTGTCTGTGTGTGTGTGGCTCTGTATGTCTGTGTGTGTGTGGCTCTGTGTGTCTGTGTGTGTGTGTGTGTGTGACTCTGTGTGTCGGTGTGTGTGTGGCTCTATGTGTGTGTGGCTCTGTCTGTCTGTGTGTGTGTGGCTCTGTCTGTCTGTGTGTGTGTGGCTCTGTCTTTCTGTGTGTGTGTGGCTCTGTCTGTGTGTGTGCGTCGCTGTGTGGGTAGCTTTTTTTGTAGGTGGCTCTATGTGTGGGTGGCTCTGTGCGTGTGTGGGTGGCTCTGTTAATGACTGTGTGATTGACTCTGTGTGGGTGGCTCTGTGTGGGTGGCTCTGTGTGGGTGGCTCTGTGTGGATGGCACTGTATGTCTGTGTGGGTGGCTCTGTATGTGTGTGTGGGTGGCTTTGTGTGTGTGGCTCTGTGTGTGGGTGCAAATGCAATAGGTCTCCCATTTGCGAGAGATTAAGCTATTGGCATAGTAAATGACAATGCCATTTATTTATATGTTCTAAAAACATAAATAAAAATAATGTCATGAGCAATGTCAATAGCTCTAACTTTAACAATGCCAAGACCATTGCATTGTAAATGCTTGTTGGTTCACTGCAATCTAGGGCACAGAGAAACTGCAGATCACAAAATGGAGGTGAATGTTTTGGGGTTCAACCAGCAAACCCTTAAGGGGCCGGGCAGGTGTGAGAGTGTAGAAGCTAAGTTTAGATAACAATGGTGGCATCCATTCTGTATAATTTGACATTGTAATAATTCAATGATGATGGGATTCATATACAAATATAATAATTGCTTGATATCATGTGACAGCCTTAAAAAGGAGTTAGAATTTTGCTTTTAGTAAGCTGTAACGCAACACATTGCAAAGCTTGCACAAAGAGTACATTTCTATGTTATTACATTTCTGCCTGGTTGCATTAGCAACAGGCCCTATAGGCCTCAAAAGTGAATTCAGCCACATCAGCTAATGTAGACCATTGTGATTGCATTTGGGCGTAAATATAATAGTTAACTGTCTGGCTTTAGAAACAGGGGACTTGTAACGTTCACATAGGGACGTTTTCAACGTATTCTTGTGTAAAGATGTACTGTAAGTATACGAGCACAAAATGTTTTTTCTCTACCTGCCGGCACATGAGGGCCTAGACTTGACCTATTACGCAGAAAAATTATAATGCAATGTTATGGTCTGTGTCTGTAAATGCTGTGTTTTACTTCTGCTATTCGACCACTCAGCACCCCTCTGAGGCTCCCGTGCACAGTAAATAAATTCTCTACATTTTACTCAGGTGTTTGTGACCGAGTTATGATTTTGGGTTCTACAGATCCTTTCAGTTTCCACATTTGGTGAGGGAATGCGACTCCAGAATGAATGTCTTCTGCTGCGGCAGGCTGCTGCCTTCCCCTTCGAGCGGAGGTCTGTGGTCTATCCCTATCAGGTGCTCTGGAGCATGCTTTTCGTTTCCCCCTTTTTTTGCACAAATACCGGTCCAAATACCGGTCCACCTCCCCACCAATTGATTCCATTTGCATCCAGAGGCAGTACGAGGAAGGAGCACAGTCATTTTCTGTCCCAGGTAAGCGGGGGAGCGCAACATCTGGGCTTTTACCAGCCCAGGACTTTATTAGCATCCAGACCCACCCGTTTTCCCCCCTGCAATTTTTATATCCTTTTGTTTTCACTTTCCCTAGCCTACCTCCCGTCACACCACCCCGTAGCCCCTGCATGTTACTGGCAACCTGAGTGTCTCGTATGGCCCCCCTACCAGATCCAAGCCTCACTTGGCGTCTCTGTCCCACTAACCATGCCGTCGTATCTGCCCTGCACTGCAAGACTCAGCCCCCTATGGAGCCATGATTCGGCCTGAATTGATTGTATGTATACGCTTCCTTGCAAATTTGTATTAATTCCAGCACGCTTGGTATCCCGGCCACGTTTTTTGCCCAACGCCATCTCCTTTCTGGATAGCTACAACGAGGGGTAGTGGTATTTTCATACTTTACTCTGCATGCATATAATAGGCTGATAGAGCTATCTTCACTCCCCTCTCTGAGCCCGTGTGCAGACCAAGCCTTACCGGCTTTGTTGTTCACATGACCCCGTCTGGCCCCTGTTGCCACAGGATCATGGGCCCTTGATCCTTCCTGTCTCCCTGTACCGCTTAGCTACTTTTTGCACATTCCTGATGTGTCCAACACTTTCATGGCGTATGAGGCACACAACCGTCTCCCCCATATCTTTTTATCTCCCTCAACAGCAACACCCCCTGCCTCACTTTAAGCAACTCTGGATATTTTACTGTTTATTATCTTGTTATAAGAGACCTCTAGCATTTCCCTGATCATTGTTACTTTCCCAACAGAATGCTCGATTGGGCCCTTATCAAGGAGGCACCATCTGCCCTTGGATCCGCCATATAACATCTAACAGCTAATAGAGCATTTTTGGGTCATTTCCAGATTAGGAGACTGCACCCAGACGAAACCCATCGGAAACAGTCCTGATCATTTTACATGGTATGTGCTCCTGTGCGCTTTTGTATGGTTTGATTACACCCCATGCTATCAGTATATGCAACTGCTTCCCCTCGATGAAGCCCGTGTGAATAGGCTGCCTACAGTGGCTTGTCAGCCCGGACTGTGTTTAGCTGTGTGCCCATTGCACACCTTGAACTCTCACCCCTGCGGGCAGGTCATGGCCTATCATTTTACCGTTTTTCAACTCATGCACGTTGTTTGATTAATGAACCCCTACCGACTGGAAGAAGTAGTAGTACAGACATGATTGTAGTTGCCACTTGGCCTACTACAAATGGTTAGTTTTTATCATAGATGTAGGGGGATGACATTTTCCTTTTGCAAACTGACGTGCACAGTAGAATATGATTGCAGTTATCACACTGTTTTCCGAAAATGACCATTTGCTACCTAACATATATGGGTGTGAGCTATCCCTGTATCAACCGACCAGCACTACGGTTCACCCATGCTGCATGAGCACTGCTTATGCGAGTACCATTGTGGCATGTTTTTAGTGTTTCCAGTACAGACTTAGCCCCCAAAATGATTCATCTAGTACTGTGGGGGCCTTGTCCCATGCTTACACTGTGGTGCAGTTTTAGAGTATATTTTAAATGTGAATATTCATGTTTAGTGGCCTGTGCCTATTTTTGTCATTTGTTAGAATGGTGTTGCTTTGAAATATGTATGTAGAAAGTTATGTGCTTTGTTTTTGTCCTGTGTTCACAAAGTCATTTTTTGTATATTTATATTATCCATGTTACACCTCTTTTCAGCCCTGACGAAGTTCACTTTGCTGAACGAAACGAGTTGGCTGAGACTCTTTGCACAATTTTGTTGGAATCCCAGAATAAAGAAAACATTTCTCTAAAGAAAATTGACTATGTATTGTTACTGAAACGTAAGATCGGGGTAGTGCATCGCTCCACTCTTTCTCAGAATGCTGAGGGAACACTATATAGGTCCCTTCACGGAAATCCAACAGAGAGAAACATGCTCCTATCATACAGAAGCCACCACCCTGTGTCCTACGGGACGGACTACCCTTTGGCCAATTTCTGCGCTTGCGCAGAAATTGTACTCATAAGGAAGATTGTATGTTGGAGGCAGCTACACTGAAAGCTAAATTAGTGGTTTGTGGCTACCCCACAAAATTAGTGTGAAAATCTGTGAAACACGCCTGGTTCTGCCTAAGAGAAGAATTGCTAGCCACCAGGGAAAAATCTACAGTAGACAGATTGATTTGTGTTACTACATTTGGTTACACACCAACAAAATTCAGAAGCTGATAACCAAAAATTAGAAAATAATCAAAAGTATCGACCCTGAGATTGACGCCCCAATGTTTGCTTTTAAACTCCATAAGAACATCAAAGATCACCCCGTTAGATCATCTACAGAGGTCACTTTGCATAAAAGCAATTCATTATAAACCACATGGGGAATACCGTAAATCAAAGGACACCACAAGTGTTGGAATTGTGTTTCCTGCAACTTTACATCAAACATTAATGTATTTGAACATGCAAGTTTGAAGCACACATTGGAATTCTTTTCCAATTGTCATACACAAAATGTAGTATACTGCATATGGTGCCCTTGTGGGTTACCATACATTGGCCAAACACAACAGTCAGTAAAGTTGCGCATTGGACAAAAACGCAGCCGGATAAGGCGCTCTGTGGCCAATGCCCCTTTGGTGTCCCGTTTTGATGAAAAAAATCATACTGCAGAGGTCATTAGATGGCAAGTGATCGACGTTGCTGTTGTCCCTCAAAGAGGAGGTTATATCTCACAAATTTTACAAAGATTAGAATGTCACTGGATAGAGAGAATTAACTCGATCAATGAAGGGCTTAACTCTGCCGAAGAATGGGCAAGTTTTGTGACCACACTAACCCACTGATATGACCATATTGTTATCAGATTTCCTGTATATAACTGCATCTTGTAAACTTGTCAATGCGTATCTGTAGTCATTAAGCATTATTTTCTCCTATGGTTGTTTACAATAGATGTATATTGTGAAACAGTAACAAAAGGACATACCTCTATGCTATATATTATATTTCAGCACAATAGCATTTCTTCAAATGACTACCTTTTGATTGGCGGCTAAAATATGTACTTCTTAGCAATGTCACAGTTGAAGCTGACTGTGGCTGCAGAATATAGACTATTATATAACATAGGATGTCATCAACAACAGAGAATGTATAATTACGTATGCGCCTCCTTGGACACACTATTTCATGTAATATGCCAACTGTAAGAGATCCGCTTTGTATGCACCACACTATTATGCATAGCGCCTCAAACCTAATAATGTCTTCTTTTGCGCATTTTTGGTGCAAATCACAACTGTATTAATATGATGAAGGTATTAATTATCAATTACTAATCCTGGTAATAACCGCTCAAGGGGACATTAACTTTCCGTAAAAAGTACACGAATATCTCTAGAGGTTATGGAAATTGTGAATTATGTCTTTGTGCAATATTAAAAATCACTACATACAATTTTATAAGTGGAAACACACACGCATCGGATATGTTATGAAAACAAACCAAGTGGATAAACTAGGACTTGTAAATGCCCTCCCATATGCCCCTTTTGTTACAAATTCCCCACATGGGTGCTTGTTGCTGCATGGGATACTCATCACTTTTCCAACAGCTTATGCATCCGTTTTTTACATAAACTCTCAAAGGACAAGCATCCATCATTTAAAATGCCCCTTTTTCTCTGTCCCAGCCATTTTTTCCACAGGGTAATCCTATCCTATACCCTGCATTTACCTTCTCTTTACTTTTTGACCTTTCAATCTCCGGTCTTTCTTTAATTTCTACGTTTTCTACCGAAAAACGATGACATGGTGTTGCAGCACTCAACTGTGATACCTGCCGGTCATTCCAGTTTTCGGAGTGAGATTGGTATTTAAAGGCAGAGTCAGTACAGGCTCGCTGTCATTTGGCCAACAGCAGACAGACTGACGCTGTCATGCTGCCCTCTTTGTGGATCATCACGTGCTTTGAGGACTGCTATTATTGAAGGTAAGAACCTGATGATGCTGCACACACGAAGGGACTCTAGTAGCTTCACTCTCCCTGTTGCCTCACTATTCTGCTGATTCCTGTTAATTACAGGATTCGCCTTCATTGAAAAATACTTGCTTCTATAGATGGGCTTCATACCATATGTAGGTAAGAACCTTTGGCCTTGGCCGCCATTGCTCCACCGTGCAATGCTGTTATGCAGTAAAACCAAATGTTACTCTGTCGCCCCTGCCATTCTCAGGTATAGACCACCATATTGAACATTCGTAATTCTCAGGTCAGCGCAACAGCACCTCTTGTGATTAACACCAACTCCAGGTAAAATCAGTCCCCAGAGGTACTCACTTTATAGAACCACACCTTAAGTGCGCAGGCCCTAATTGTTTCCCATTATTAATAGAGTTCCTCATCACCTTCTTCATACACTACCTGTGTATCATCAGCACAGTAATAGTGCTAGAGTGCCAGCCTTCACTCTCACTTGGGGTAATATTTCCTTAATATGTATTATCATTAGTTCAGATAGCCCTTACAACACCTCTACCATCATGCCTGCTGTCCCTATACTTAATATTCTTCTCTTTGTTTTTCTTCTCCTATAATCAGTACCCAGCTGGGTCTCCATGTGAGAATCTCGTTTTCCTTTTTCTCCTTCACCCAATGTTGGCACGTACACCTCATGTGGCCGCACATTCTACCCGTCAGGTTCCTTTTGAATGTTAAGACCTTTTATCAAATTGGTCGCATTTGTGCCAGTACATGGATCATATGTTTATTTTATTATTTTTCATTTCCTCAATGCCCGTAAGTCTGTAGGTCCTGATGAGACCCTAGATCACGTATAGCGTTGAAACGTCATTGACAATAAAAGAAAGCAATCCATTAACAGTGCGTATTATTGTATATAGCTGCTGTATATTATGTATTGAGTTGTTAAATGGTCGACTATTTTGAATACCTTGGAAACCTTATAAAATACTGTCACATTTATGTCACCAATATTTTAGGTTCCTGTTTCTCACTGGGGACACTATGCGCATTTTGTTTTTTCATCTTATATAGAATTGTGTTTGTAAAATATGATTCTATCAAACAAAAACCATAGGTGTATGTGGTTTCTTCACCCTCTGACATCATTTTAGCCCTTCCATTGCGATTGTGCACCTTACATATCTATATTGATTCTATTATTTCACAGAAACCACTGTTTCTGACAATAAGCTATTGTATTGTATGCATTTATTTTAAGTGCTTTTATTTTTTGATATGCTCTCTTTGATTGTCACATAATGTATTGTAATTTATTGAGATTCTTGGTATTTTGCAACTGACTTTTCATATGCTGATTGTATGCCTATTGACTAATTACCATCCGCCTTAATACAAATGTTACTTTGAAATGTCACAATACTATGTTTACAAAAAAAAAAGAATTATTATTGTTTTCCATATTGTGCATAACTTTCCAATATTCACCTCTTGTACAGCCATTACACAGATGGCCCAATAGGCAATGTACATGTCATGCAAAGTCTCTTAACTGAGTCGCTCCCCAACAGTCCTAACCCCCCTGCCCTCTACCCCCACCCCCTGTCAGTGTGCCCCAACTTATCCAGCCCCATCAATAACTACTGAGTCGTCCTGTCTCCCCACCCATCAAACAGGAGAAAAGAAAGTAAAAACAAGCAGGATGTCCCGTTGAGTAAGTGTATGTTCCCTGCGTCTCCGTACTAACCCATTAGTACCACTAAGCCTGGAATATGCCAATGGCCCACCCTCGTGTTGCAATTTTGTACTCCATTTCACTCTACGTTTCGTATGAGTTCACCATTCTCACTCACTCCCCTTGATCAAACTCCAAAATCCTCTTCCTCCTCCTCATCATCCCTGGTAGGGATTTGCAGTTCTGCCACCAAAGCCCCCCATGCCCTGGCTGCTTCCAATGCTTTTTCATTAGCAGTGCGCCTAAGCTAGTTGCAAGCGAAGTGTCCCTTCACTACCAGACCAGTTTAAAAAGCTTATTCTCCATCTCAGAAATTTAGGCCCCGCTTTCGACTTCCAGTGCATAGTAAGCTCCCTTTTAGCCATTATTAACCCTAAATCATAGAACTTACTAGTGATCTTAGTGCTGGGAGTATGTGGGAACCAAAGTAATAAACAAGTCCCCATCTCCACTTCTATCGCGCGTCCTGTCGCCTGATTTAAGCATGCCACTACCTCCTCCCAGTAGGACCCCAGCCCCGTACAAGACCAGAACATGTGACTGAAATCAGCTCCGTCGGTATTACACCTTGGGCAGCCCCCAAAATACTGTAGGATTTTAACCTCTGCAAGTCCTGAAACGATAACAGAGCCCCGTCCCTGTATAAATACCCCAACATATGGACCCCAAGCTCCTCCCAAACAGCCAGCGCAGACCAATCCCCTCCTTGCGGAAGGGCTGTGCACATGCCCAGAGGAATCTCCGGAGCATAGGGACAGGGAAACCCCGCTCGTTTCTAGCTCTGGTTACAGCATGAGCGGAGAGTGCGCTCCACAAGAGTAAGCTGGTCAAGACTGATCTTCTGTTGAAGTACTATAAATGACAGTACATGCCGGGGAATCACTCTACCCTGTGGTCCTTCCGGGCCTCTAAACTCTCGAGCCATCGCCTGCGTGAGCCACTGTAACTCCGCCACCAGATAGTACCATTCAAAATCGGGGACCGCTAGTCCCCCCTCTGCTCTTGGCCGCATCAGGGTATTTAATGCAACCCGCCTTCTACCCGAGCCCCAGATAAATCCTGTAGTCAAGACCGTGAGCTTCTGAAAGAATGACGCCGGAATCCACACAGGTAGCGTGCGAAAAAAGTAGAACAAACGTGGAAGCGCCACCATTTTCAGCAGCGCTACCCTCCCGGCCACTGACAGGGAAAGGGTTCGCCAGAACTCCATGCTGCTCCGGAGCCCCCTCATCGCCCCGCCCACATTGCCTTCCAAGAGGTCGGACTGAGTGTGGTAAATGCGGGCACCCAGGAACGGTAAGCATTAAGGTTCCCATCGCAAATCCCCCACTGTCAGAGGTACCTGGCCATCCGGAGCCAAAGGGAACAAACAGGTCTTACCCCAATTCACCCTTAACCCCGATAGACGGCCGAACTCCCGCAGCAGTACTTTGGCACCCTGTAGAGAGTCATCCACATCTGCCAAGTACAGCAGTAAATGGTCTGCGTACAGGGAGATGTGTTGAATCTAGGTCGGGGACAATCGATATTTGCCCGGCGGTATCGCCTCTTTAACCCACGAATTATTAATCAATGAAGAGGCAGGCGCTGGAGACGGGAAGGCAGGAAACAAGGTTTATTCTCTCCGGAGGAGAACACAACAATTCAGACAGCAGGTATCGTCATGAGGTGCTCTACCCGCATCTCTGAGGCCTGGCCTCTTATACACAGGTTTATTACTTTATTACATATTACATATTCATGGCAATGCTTTGATGTACGGAAAGACATTCTCGGAACCCCCGCTTCAAGCCCGTTCCCACACACGTATACAGCAGAAGTCCCACCCCGGTCACAACAGGTGATGATTATCGCGCAGCTGGACATTCCGCCGATTCATGGAATGTGGGGGTTTGATCGGATCTCATAGGGTGGGGGCTTTGATCGATTCGGGGGTCCTTTGATGAGGGAAGCTTTCTACTGTACGGGGAGGGGCAATAAACAGTATCGGCAGGGCTAGGTGTCGGCCTGGGAACGAGGAGGACAAACGGGCACACAGGAAAAGGGGGTTTGCATCACAAGGGCCTGGGACCATGAAAGGAATGAAGGGAGGTGTCGCGCTGGGAACAGGATGGGGTTCTGAGGCAACGCTGCGCTGAAGAGGGGTTTATGACCCAAGGCATGTGCGAGCGGGGGTTTGTCAGAGTGCGGGCTTTGTGAGGGAGGAGGGCTATGCCGGGGGTCAGTGGCATGCAAAAAAAGGGTTGTTCTGATCGAGGCACCTAAAATGGCGGGTGCGCACGACAAAAAGTGTGGCATCAGGGGAAGAGGCAAGATGGCGCAGATAATGTTTACCAAACCGTACTCATTTTCCACAGTCCTCCCTTTAACATATCCAAGACATCTTGCTGGCCTATTTCCAATTCATGTCGACTATGGTGGTCATAGGAAAAGAAGTAGGTACCCAGGTGAAGGAGTTATAGACATTACATTTTGAAATCTTTCATCTTAGGAGGCGGGTCTATCGATAAAAACTCGTTTGCAGGAAAGTCATAGTAATGTGATAACAGACAAAAAATGATTCTGTAGTGAGAGCATTGAGTACATTTCATAGTTGCTTATAGTCGTTTGGAATGTGAATTGATAGGTCATTACATATGTGAGTTCTGTTCATGTTACAATGGTGGAGCATAATTAATACAATGGTGGCTGGGAGAGAAATGAGACGTAGCAGAAACGATGATTGAGGGTGTCAATGTTCGAAGTTAATGAGTTCTCAGCATTCTTTGTCGTCTTTTGTTGGCGCTGTGGAGCACCGGCGGTGGAGCTAAGGGTCCAGCTCTATTCTAGGTCCCGCGTTGCAGGGCACGACCTTTCCCTCGCGTTTCTGGTCAAAAAGGTCCTTTTCGCCCTGTGTCCTTTGAGTTGATTGTCAAAAAGGTTCAGATGGAAGAAATGTGCGTGTGAGCAGTCCTTTAGGGTAGGTCGGAGAAAAAGGGGGATGGAGCAGGGCCAGATCGGGAACAGACTAGGGGGGCGGAAAATTTCAGGTAGGCGGGCTCATGACCGAGTTTAGAGAGCGGGGACTTTTCGGCATACATTAGACATCGAGCAGGGGCATCAGGTCAGCCCTTTCCTCTTATTTTGTCGAAAACAGTGCCTCGTCCTGCAGCTCCTTACTGCCGCGGTCTCGCCTTGGCCAGTGTCGCAGATGTTCCATAGTCTGTAGTCAGGCCACGTGCTCCCACATCCGGTCCTTCTTTCCTCCGACAGTCGTACCCTTAAATGAGTTTGAAAAGACAGTCTTTAGAGAATTGGCAGAGGAAGGTAATCACATAAGTCTATTTCTCTCCCAGCTCCAGGTAAATGAGAATGCAATGGTGTTTTCTGCCTGGTCATGGTACGAGATCTGGTACCTGTCATTGCATTACAGTTACGTCAGCTCTTCTGACGGAGACCCACCTTCCTAGTACGAGCCTTACAAAGCTATACCGTTCTCCTGGGCTTTATATCAAAAAAACGCAATGTGCTATCACCATGGTCTGATAGGTATCTTTCTGAGAGATGAACATAGGCTAAACATTTTTCATTCTATCAATGCATCCTGCCTTTCAGCTAAACATTTTACTTTCAACAGGGTTCATTGCAACGATTTCTTCACTTCGGTCTAATCTTAATTTTGCAAACATCGTTCTAGTTCCTACATAGCCTCTTACAACCTGACTACTTAATTAAAAACCGGGGTCTTGTGGAAAACAACTAGGGACATAGAAAACTGTGGTAAGGGCGTAAATCGACCCATCTCTTACAACCGGGGGTGAGGGGCAGTTTTAAACTCCCGTCTGGGGCAGCTGATACGAAACTGGGGGTGTTCTGGGAAGATGGGGATGTTTCGATCACCTTTACTGTTTGGGTATTGCGACAATTCGGGACGGGGAAGGTCGCGTTATCTGAGGCATCTTTTTATAACACAGGAGCCGCTGACATGTAGTTCCCTTTTTTCGGGTCAGATTAGGGAACCTCAGTCGTCTTACCTGTCCTTTCCCTTAATGGCCAAATCTCGGTTTCATCAATTTTTTAGCAGAAAGGAGAGGTAGTGACACGGCGTCAGGGTGATTTTTATTTAGGATAAACTTTGAGCAAATACTTGTGGTATTTGGGGCCAATTGGTGGGGCACTAGGGGTGGCGGTTTGCCAATTTAGGTGCTAGTCGTTCGGAAGAGCGAGAGAGAGAGAGAGAGAGAGAGAGAGAGAGAGAGAGAGAGAGAGAGAGAGAGAGAGAGAGAGAGAGAGATGTGCAACAACAGGCTAAATAGTACACGTGCGACATGGGGAGTGGCCGTGCATTAAGACAGGCTATTCAGCGCATTACGCAACATAAGGCATTACGGGTCTGTGTTAGAATTTTGAAAGCATGCAGTTTGGGATGGACGAGCATTAGGCCGGGTACAGGGGACATGCATCGAGTAAAAAAAGGGCACCATTGTGTCGCATTTCTTGCATTCTCGGTCCGTTGATCAGTTAAGTCAACGCGTCAGTCATACACAAACATCATCTCATAGTTTCAGACATACGTGACAGGTGTCCATTCACGCAACACGGATCAAGGGTGATCGCTTTCATCATGTCAGAAACTTTATTGGCTCTTTTGGCAAAAAGAGCAGTTTGTGGGTGTGTTTAGGTGCCACCAGGCAGTGTTAGTCCGCTTCGTGTATCAGACATGGCGAGGCTTCAGATCTTCACCATACTTCGGTCGTGATTCCGATGTGGCCTGTAGAGGGGGAAAAAAGAGGGGAGGGGAGGGGGACAACATTCGAGCATATCAAAAGCACGGGTACGAAAGTCTTTTACTTACCTCATACTCGTCTTATCTCCTCGGGATAGAATCCCTGGGGTTTTGGTTTCTGGAGCCAAGGGGGGGGGTGGGGGCAGTGTGTCCTTATAGGCTGTGAGTAGGGGAAACGTTAGAGAATCAGAAGCACTTAGTGCGAGGTTTCCAGTTGGTAGGTGTATTTAGCTATTGGGGTCCTTTGACCTCTTTCAACGCTGTGATGTTCTAAGGTTTATCAGCTCTTCGGTCAACTCTGTTCCCTAGTACCTTTGAGTGTCGTATCTTTATAATATTTTATCATTTACATCGTTTCACTTTACCCAACCTTTATATTCCATCTTTTACACCATTTCGCTTTTACCCTTCCCCAGAAGTCGAGGTCCTTCTCCATGCGCGAGTCCCTGAGTCAGTCGCATATTTGACGGCAGAGTGTCGTGTCTCAGATTCGATCCTCCATCCGGGGCTGGGCAACCATCTTCTATTAACTTTAAAGAGAGAGCAGAGTAGGGTGCACAGAAAAGAACTCTCCCGCCGATCCCATATTTTAAATAAAGCATGTAATACCCGTTCATAGTTTGAAAAACCTTTATTTTGCAAAATCATTCAGCATGTAGATTTATGAAGGTGCAGTCGTACTTGGCCGGACACGGCAATGGCTAAAGTGCGTACAGTAGGGGGTTATTTTGCAGAATTAAAAAAACATTAGAAAGGTTTATTCATTCACTCGTAGGAAACTAAAACGTCTATAAATTGGTTGGGGGATCGGGGGGCATTTATTTCATAATTTAGAAGCACCGTCAGACTAGTTGCAATCAGATTTCCTATATGCATACCGTGTACGTGCGTCATAAGCGAGGTTATACATCAGCTATAAAAAATATAATACATCGTACATTTGTAATCAACATTTTTAACGGAGTCCTTTTATATGTTCGTCGAGTGAACTCTCTTTCTTTCTCGTCAAGTGTACAAAGGATCAGGTACATGTCTCAGAACATCAAGTTTTTCTTTATTAGCAAAAAGAAAACACCACGTGGCGTTCGTAAGTTCCTATTGTTACCGGCGCCATTTTGGGCGGGGCCAGGTTAGTCCGGAAGTAGCATCAGGAAAAAAATGTTTCCTACAACCGGCAGTTGGACCAGAGTCCTTTTCGGCAGTTCGAGAATTCATGCTAACAGAAAGAGTGGCAATGTCATGCTGGTTTCGTTAGCGATCAAGGCAGTTGTCCCTTACCGGAAGCCTGCAGGGGCCGAGGGCTCCTGGGACGTTTGTAGAATCTTCAAGGCTGTGGGGGTACTGTCGGAGGTGGGGGCTAGTGCCCCGGTGGGCAAGTGCCCGAGTTATATTGCTGTTCAAAGTCACTCTAGCAGCCGAGACCCGCCTTCCAGCGGACCCAGACGCCATTTTGAGGCCTGCAGCAGCCCCCCTCGTCGAGTCTGCAAGAGTGGAAGAGACCTTTCTGGGGACAAATAGAGAATGGAACTCCGTGTTGTGGAAGCAGGACGTTCGGCTAGGGCGCAGCTGTGGTGCCCCCACCTGGGGGGCGAGGGAGACTCGTTCGCGCCATCTCCCTCTCCCGGTGCATTCCATGCCGCTCTCTTTCATGGGCATGCACGATGGTCTCTCCACACCCTGTGCTCCACAAGTCCCATGCCCAGTGCTGCGGAAGTATGGCCACCTGCGGCGCATGTTCGGTGCTGCGCAAGTACTGGGGCGCCACCATGGTATGTTCGGTGCTACGCAGGTATTGGCACCACCGCCTGGCTGGAGGAGTTCGGCGTTGGGCCGGGGGCTGGGAAACCTCCTTTCCGTGGAGGTGGGAGAGGCTCGTCCGCGTCGCCTCTCCCTCCCAGCCCGACCTGGACTAATTTTCGTGGAGGTATGTACAAGACATCCCGCCGCCCAGAGTTGTCGCGGCCATTGTTCATGACAGAAGTGGCGCCGGGCGTGCTGCTGCGGCCATTACGGAGGGGAAAAGAAAGAAGTGTCCCGTCCTTCTCTGGGCCGGGCTTCCGGTGGAGGTCGGCCGGACGCCCCTTGCTCTGGCCCCATGAACGGGTTCCTTCGGTTATCGGCTGCAGCCGGATCCAGTTGGCCCCAGTCCCTGGCCATTGGTGGCCGGACCGGGAGGACATGTGGCGGGACTACCTAAAACTCCCATGCGCCACCGTGGCCGGACCGGGAAGACATGTGGCGGGACTACCTGCAGCTACCCAGGGCCGCTGCGGCCGGACTCTGCCGACCCCTGTCTCTCCTCCGGCTCCACCCTATGTTATGATTTCCTGACCGATTGTTGGCAGCAGGGCCCGCCTTATATGGGTTGCTGCCGGCTGGGCGTAGCCGTAACCCTGCCCTACTTTGGAAGGTTCCAGAGTGTGGGGGCGAATGTTCTGCTGACTTTCATTTTCTAGTTTACCGTTCTTGTTTCAAACGTTTTCTGTTGTTAGAGCATTAATAGGTGTTATTATTACGTATTGTTATTTGTTTCTTGTTCGTTATGTTAAATAAAAGTTCAAGTTCATAAGTGGCCTACGGATTTAGTTTTCCCACTCCTTTCTTTCCAGGTTGTTCCATACTAAAGCTTCTGTTAACAGAAGTTTAAGTACCATGATAACGCAGGCAGAGGGATGACGCAGATTCATGCATTACGTACACACAAACTCAGACGGGGAGACAGTACAAATATTATATAAAAAGACCCAAGACAAACATAAAACAGTTATTGGCCATAATTATCTTATTTCTATATGCTGCGCATACTTTTTGTTAGAGCAATGGGGCAGGCTTTAGTTATATGCCTATAAGGATGCGGAAGAAAGGAGGTAGTAGGTCTTCAGACATAGGCAATATCCCTAGTCCTATCGGCGAAGGATACTTGTGTAACCCTTACCTCGAAATACCCTAAACTTTTCCCTACTTGGCTAAACGTAAGGATGCTTGATCATGTGTGTGTACATTATTCTTTCTGTTTTCTTCGGGGTTTGTCGTCTGTCAATTTAGAGCTACACTGGGTTTTCCCGTCTTATCGTTGTTGGATCTATGAGGACTCGAACATGTCGCTGAAATCGGCTTGGCGAAATCTGTGCCATCGGGCATAATCGAACGTGGTGGTTCTATCTGGCCTGTTCAAGTCAGTCTGATTCATTTTTGTCTCGCGCCTTTTCCCTTTCTGCCGGCCTGTTATTCCTGTCGGTCCTCTGCTCCTATTCACGCTCAGTAGAGTCGGGCATTGGGCTTTCCAGTGCCCGGCATATCTACAAAAAGCACATTGGTTTTGCCCTAAGTCTGGCCGTCCTGTGCGTAGTGTCGGGGGATTACTTTCGGGACGTTGTGTTCTGAGGTCGTCCTGTCGATATGTTCCTTTACCTGCTCTGTCCTCGTCTCTATTCTTTCGTTGCATTGCTTCTTTGCGCCACATACCGAGGCAGTCGAGCATAACAGGCGTTGTCTTATTATCACGAAGGGCTATTTCTAACGTTTCTATTTTATCAAGATCGAAGGATCCTATCAGTGGCCACTGTTTCTCTTGGCTTTCTTTGGTATACCTGTGCCACAGTTTACTATAGGCTATGGTAACTAATCCATAGTTTACGAACATGTCTTTATTAGGGGTGCCTTCCAGCGGAGCTAGATGATCCACCTCTAATAAACGGTCCGGGCTGAACCAGCTATTGACCAGTGGGGAGAAGACAGACATGACAGCTCACGACGAGGGACAAAAAGTCAGCACTGCCTATCTTATCACTGCGCGCAAAGACTAGACAGAATATTTCTATTCTACGTTGTTTGCAGGCAGTGAATACCTCATGAACCAATAAAAATAAAAAAACAATTCAATGGGAAGAATAAGTAGATTCGCAAAAGGTCTGCTTCCTCTACCCTTTCACTATCTGCAAAGGGGAACCTGTTCTTTCCTGTTTGTAGACAGAGAATCTCCAGGAAACAATCCGCGAACAGTAGTTCGGGGTCAAAAACAGTTAATCAGTGGCCGTTAATAAATAATTAATGCAGTGGGGGAGGAAGATAGGCACGACGGCTGCGTTACCTATCCTTCACTGTTTGCAAAGAGAAAAGAGCCTACTGTTTCTTCGTGTGCAGACAGTGAATCTCCAAATAGGTCAACAAAGAGTAATACTAGTATTTTCTGAACAATCAACAATTATTTCGTGATTCGTCATGTCTACACGACCTTACCCGGACCGTATGGACAGTTTTTTGTCTTCCGAATCCAGCGCCCGATCGTCCTCTTGTCTTTGTATTCCTCGCAGCACTCCTGATGGTTCCCAGTCAGGACCGTAGATCACTCGAGAGAGGTCTGTTCGGAACCAGTGAAGTTCGGATGATCGGCTGCCAGACGAGGGTCTATTGGGCAAGAGCTCTCCCGATCGTTGCAGTCGTTCACTCTGTCGTCAGGACCTCTCCCACTGGATCCACGAGTCGCTGATGGGCCCCACGCTTGGGACGCCAATTGTTGAATCTAGGTCGGGGACAATCGATATTTGCCCGGCGGTATCGCCTCTTTAACCCACGAATTATTAATCAATGAAGAGGCAGGCGCTGGAGACGGGAAGGCAGGAAACAAGGTTTATTCTCTCCGGAGGAGAACACAACAATTCAGACAGCAGGTATCGTCATGAGGTGCTCTACCCTCATCTCTGAGGCCTGGCCTCTTATACACAGGTTTATTACTTTATTACATATTACATATTCATGGCAATGCTTTGATGTACGGAAAGACATTCTCGGAACCCCCGCTTCAAGCCCGTTCCCACACACGTATACAGCAGAAGTCCCACCCCGGTCACAACAGGTGATGATTATCGCGCAGCTGGACATTCCGCCGATTCATGGAATGTGGGGGTTTGATCGGATCTCATAGGGTGGGGGCTTTGATCGATTCGGGGGACCTTTGATGAGGGAAGCTTTCTACTGTACGGGGAGAGGCAATAAACAGTATCGGCAGGGCTAGGTGTCGGCCTGGGAACGAGGAGGACAAACGGGCACACAGGAAAAGGGGGTTTGCATCAAAAGGGCCTGGGACCATGAAAGGAATGAAGGGAGGTGTCGCGCTGGGAACAGGATGGGGTTCTGAGGCAATGCTGCGCTGAAGAGGGGTTTATGACCCAAGGCATGTGCGAGCGGGGGTTTGTCAGAGTGCGGGCTTTGTGAGGGAGGAGGGCTATGCCGGGGGTCAGTGGCATGCAAAAGAAGGGTTGTTCTGATCGAGGCACCTAAAATGGCGGGTGCGCACGACAAAAAGTGTGGCATCAGGGGAAGAGGCAAGATGGCGCAGATAATGTTTACCAAACCGTACTAATTTTCCACAGTTGTAATGGATCTCCCCTCGTAACGATAGGCCTTCGTAGGATCGTCCCAGTCTTGCAGACGCCACCAGCGGCTCAAATGCCAAGGCAAACAACAATGGCGATAAGGAACAACCCTGCCGGGTGCCCCTCCCTACCTGATATGCCGCTGAGATGGCAGGCCCCGTAAGAACCCTAGCAGTAGCGGAATTGTACAACAGTTGGGTCCACCGTACAAACTGATCCCCAAGACCAAATACCCTCAGCATTTGAAACAGGTATGGCCATTCCACGCTGTCAAAGGCCTTCTCAATATCGACCGATAACACCACCGCGCCCAGCACCCTATCGTGTCCACCACTCATAACACTAATCAGCCGACGTATACATGTCGCCGTGTTCCTGGTGGGGATGAAACCCGCTTGATCCGGGTGTACCAAAGTACACATGTGTTCCAAAAGTCGCATTGCAAGAATCTTGCTCAGAATTTTGTAATCCACTGTGAGCATTGAAAGTGCCTGATACGCCAATCGCGAGCAGGGATCCCCACCTCGCTTCATCAGCGGCGCTATGATCGCTTCCCTGGTGGTTGACGGCAGCCTACTCAGTTCCCAAGCCTCTCTGTACACTAACTGCAAATGCGGTGCAAGAAGGTCTACATACGCCGCATAAAACTCCACCGGGAGGCCATCAGCTCCCGGCGTCTTCCTCCTAGCCATATGCTTGATCGCTGTTCGGATTTCTCCTAATGATATTTCCTCTCCTAGTTTGTCGCCTTGTACAGGATCTAACCATGGGAGTTGCGCTGCCGAGGGAAAGTCATTGACTCCGTCTGGAAGATCACGCATCGTGCTCCGGTAGAGGGATGTGTAGTAGACCAGAAACTGATCATTAATCTCCTTCTGTGAGTGCACTAGGTCCCCATCCACCATAGTCAGTGATAAAATCGGCGTACCTCGGGGTGCTGGATTAGCCAGCCAGGCCAACAAAGATCCCACTCTGTCTCTCTCTGTGTGAGCCCGCACCAAATATTCCTTATAGTCAAAACAGCGTAACCGTTCAATTTGAGCAGCAACTTTTTTGCGCGCTGCAATAACTGCCTCCTGCCCCTTCGTAATCGTGTGACTATTCTTCTCAGCCTGACGCAGGTGATCCTCCTCCCGTACTATGTCATGCAGTAACGTTTTGCGAGTTCCCGCCGTGGACGAGATACACACTCCTTGTACTACCGCTTTAAAAGCGTCCCATTCTTGGGCCCTACTCGATGCCGACCCTGAGTTCTCCATGAACTAATGCTCAATACCATCCCGGACCTCAGCACTAAAAACTGGGTCCTCCAGAGTCACAGGGTTCAAGCGCCACATGGGGATCGCCTATCGTTGCCTGGACCACCGTACCACTATCAGACAAGGGTTGTGATCAGAGATTGTCTTTGCTAAATACTCACTATGGCAAGTCAGCTCCTGAGCTCCCGGGGAACACAAAATACTGTCGAGTCGTACATGTAAATCATGCGGTACTGAGTAAAATGAGTAATCCCTAGCCGTGGGATGATGTGTCTGCCAGGCATGAACTAGACCCCAGGTGCTCTGCCACTCGTGCCTTACTTTTGCTAGTCGGTGAACCGCAGACTGGGCCAACGGGGGATGGGACCGGACCAAGTTTGTATCAGAGACTGAGTTAAAATCACCACCCAAAAAACCGTGCCCGTCAGGAATGACGCCAGCTTCCCAAATAATCGTGAGAAGAAAGCGGACTGGTCTACGGTCTACGTTCGGGGCATACACACTGCACATTGCCACATCTCTCCCATCTAGTCACCCCAGTACTGCCACACACCTCCCCTCTGGGTCCACCACTGTAGTCAAAGGATGGAAGGGAACACCTGACCTCACCCAGACCAAAGTCCCCCTCGCATATGCAGAATAGGTGGTATAAAACAGTTGGCCCCTCCATCTGCACTGGAGTGCCCGCCCCTCAGCTTGATCAATGTGGATTTAGTGCAAAAAGGCCACCTGAATCCCCCTACGTACTAAATAGGCATGTACCTTGTAACGTTTCATCATGGAGTTCAGCCCCCGCACATTCCAGGTGATACATTTCAACTCAAGTCGTGTCCCCATAGCGGAGCATGCAACAGAACAATCTCCCCCCTAGCCACACTGACAGTCCCCTTGAGCCCAAAACATCCCCAACAAACCCCCATCCCTCCCCTCCCCAGAACAGGTGCTAAACCATAGTTACCCATCCAAACCCAATCCCAAATAACGGGAAGTCTGTGGTAGCTACCAGAGTCTCACAGCTAGCGTGACGTCGAGGGGGTAGCCCTACACCAAGACAAGCTGGACAATGATCTCACCGCCTTTCTGTCCGCGCTCAGCCTCAAGTATGGAATCCCCCCCCAGCGCTGCCCCATCCCAGAGGAGCACCCCCGCGAAGCAATCGCCGCTCCCATCCCTCTAGGCAATGACACAGTAGATCAAACCCCCGCCATCGTTTCCAGGCCCACAGACGTGCCCCCTCCCATCCCATCCCATACAGTGGCCAGGATTACACCCCCTTACTGTGTGCACATCGGAACCAGAAATGTTAATTTGTTTAGGAGGCCATCAGCAGTCCCCGGAGTGACATGAGGTATGTTCCGGGAGCATTCCTCAGAGCCATCCGACAACAACTCCTCTGAACCCCACTGAGATCCTGAGTCCGCCAACGAAGCAGTAGCTGTCGCTCCCGATATGACGGAGACCGCCTGAAGGGACGCCCGTCGTTTTAAGTCCGTCTGCGACGTCGACGGTGTCTCGCTAGCCGCTGCCTGTTTTCTAAGTCGTCGGCCTCTGCGGGTCTTCGGTCGGGTCTCTGCTGTCTTCTCCTTCCCCCTAGAACCATCAGTCCCAGCTCGATACGTCTCTAACCAGTGCCATGCGTCATCCGGTGTGCTATGGAAGGACGCCTTACCATTGACCATCACTTTCAGGCGGGCCGGGAACAGGAGAGAATACTGTATGCCCTCGTCGCGGAGGGCCTTCTTTGCCGCCAGAAATGAAGAACGGCTGCGCTGGACTTCATAGGACTAATCAGGATAAATGGAGACAGAGGTATTGTCCACCCGATAGGGGCCCATTGTCCGTGCTTTCTGCAGGATGGCGTCTCGGTCTTTGAAGTGCAATAGGCGTGCCAACCCAGGTCGAGGGGGTCGGCCAAGAGCCGGCGGGCCGGCGGGCACCCGATGAGCCCGCTCCAACGTATAGAACTGCGACAAGCCATCCGGAGCGACCACATCGCGCAGCCAGGCTTCCAAATAGGTGACCATACTGTCCCCTTCAACTTTTTCGGGTAGGCCCACCATCCATACGTTATTGCACCGATTGCGCCCTTCGGCATCCTCGGCTCTTTTCTCTAGTTGCTGCACTCTTCGCAACAAGTCTCCCACTGCCGCATCGGTCACCTTTTGGGCCGGATGCAGCACCTCCAAGGTAAGTTCCGTGTGTTTGACAAGGTCTACCAGCTTTCCATGGTCTGCCCGCAGCAGCCCCAAATTCGTTGACACCTGCGCTATGTCATGGCGCAGTGCATCCTTCGTGTCCGAAATGGCCTTCAATATTTGGTCCATCTGCTGCTAATGCAGCCCCACCGTCGGTGCCCCAGATGGATCCTGATCTTGACCCCCTGGTAGTCCCTCAGCGGGGTCAGGGGGTACCATCTCAGGTTTTGGCCGTGGTTTTCCCATAGCTCAGATCCCAGCAACCGTCTAGGATGGCCGTCAACCACGTGCTCACAGCGACGGCCCCCAGCGGCACGGGCGTTGGTACGGGCAATATGCTGTTACCGCTTTACGTCAGTCGGGCACCAACAGCATGGATCACTCTCCTGCAGGTCAGCCACAATCGCAAGCAGTTAGCTCAGGGGACCAGGAACCACTACTCAAGATCAGCGTCGCCAGATGGTTCCCCAAGCACCACCAGAGGTTGGGTAAGTCCGGTCGGTCCGCGTCCCCAGCCACACAGTTTGTCTTCACCACAGCCTCACCACGCCGGCCCCAGGTTCCACAGGTCGCCACTCGTCTCTCTAACCTCCTGGCAACCGGATTCACGGGGGGCGGTCCCGTGCCCTCCGTAGCACACACTGGCGCTCCTGTGCTGTCACCCTCTTTAACTCCGGCCACTCAAGGGTGCTGCTCAGGATGGGGGGGGGGTCAACCAGTGCGCCACAGTCCTGCTCTGCTTATTGCTGGTCCTCCTCCGGCCACCCCACCAAACGCGTGGGCCTCCAAGTGCAGCACTCCGGTGGAAGCAGAATCCAAGTGTCCCCTGAAGTGTGCACTGGAGCTCTGGCAAGAAGCTCAGCGCCGGCGTCGTCGGCAGTTCGCGCTCACAGGCTCCAGGCAGCTGACGGGGATCCACACGGACCCGGGGGCCCCCAAAGCAACTTATGCTTGATTGTGTCACCTTTCGCATCTTTGAAGCTGTTTTCAATCCAGTTCTGCAAGTATTCATTATAAGATTGAATGCGATATTAGGAATCGCACACTATGAGTGTGGGGAATTCACAATCATTTTTTTCAAGTGCCATCTTGATTGCTTGTAGTTCAGCTCGCTGAGCTGTACAATCTCCGAGAGATTGCGTTTTTGTGACCATAGGCAGGAATTTACCACTGCACCAGCGACCTTTAACGATAGTGCACGCAGCACTATAGGCTTGTTTACCCCCAATTGCGGGTTGTGCTGATCCATAAGTATAAATGATACATTCATACTGCTCTAGAGGCAGAATCTCAGACGACAGAGGACATTCGTGCTCGTATTGTAGAAATTCTTGTGTTTAAATAGGGGTCAAAAATGTATTCAACGTCTTTTGCAGCAAGATAATTAACCCATTGTATCCATTTCGGATGTAAAGCCTTTGCATTTGAAATGCTCGTTTTGTCACTGCCTCTAAAGCAGGTACAGGAGTAACAACCATTATGCGCTTACCCTGTGTGAGGGCACTCTCTTTTGCTACTGCAGTTTGAACCACTGTCAGAAATTTTTCTGTAGAAGTGAATTTCATTTCTGCTTGTGTGTACAAGTGTGATTTATAAGCAATAGGTACTTTTTCTCCTTCATTAAAGGTTAAGTACGTGAATCCACATCTTCCTGGAATAATTCAGATCACTAGGTTGCGTACGTTTACGCATGTTTGTAAATGTGTTGTTGCTAACATGTTGTTGTGTTTCTATCTAGGACCCTAATTTGATATTCCTGATTTATGCCCTTATATGGTTATAATAAATAATATCCTCATAAAGGTATAAGAATCATATCCATATTTAGTAATAGCCCATGCAGTCCAAATACGGCAAGGCTACTCACCTAGACTCCTAGAAAGTACAACGCGTTCTTTAAACAAACCAAGCCTCCAGCAGCCCGGGAAATCCCCCAGCTCTTGTTTTGATTTGCACAAGAACTTCTAGAGTCCAGCAAGAACTGTTAGTTCTTAGTGACGTCTTATGTCCAACCTTATGTCAAACCTCGGCACCTTCCAGGTATAAATATACCAACGTTGCCTTAAGCAAACACACGGTGGTTTGGAGCAGAGTGGCTATCTACTTGCCCGAAGCCCAGCTGATGCGAGAAGCCGAAGGAAGCCGCCCCTCCCCTTTGACGCACTGAGAGAGACGCTGTCTTTTCTCACGCCGAGAAATCCAGCTCCGGTGTTTCCAGTCACCCTTGCCGGTTGTTGGGAGATCTAGCCTTGAGAGAAAGAGATACAAGACCTCCTACATTCTATTACCAAGGTACGGAGCTGACTAAACCCATAAGAGAATTCTTGATTCAGATTCTTGGCAAAAACTTAACTTAACTTAAACTACAACTTACTTACTCCTTCCCACGTATTAGGCTTAGGTCAGGTACACCAGGGTAGGCGTATCTTAGAAGCACCAGTTGAGTTCGTTAGTCAATGTTTTTATGTATGTATATATTTTATCCATTTTAAAGTATCATATGGCTAAGAAACCATATCAATGCTTTTACAGCATTATTTCATAATACTCCTTTTACTGTACGCACTTTACTTTATGATAAGTATTGCAATTGTGGCAACTCACTTCTCTTGCATGAGAAAGAAGACTGCTCAATAAATAACACCTTTTATTCAAAACGCCCATCTCTCTATTTCTCTGCACTCTGGTGAAACTAAGTATGCACGATTGACTGAGTGAAATAACTGTCTATTGTTTTCACACGACTCTAGAGATACACTCTTTATTCTGAGGGAGCAAAGTTGTCATGTTTATGCGGTTGTCAGAAGCTAATCCCTTCTTGTCTAAATCAGGACGGTTAACTCTTTCCTGAGCATTCGAGAAAGTTTCTAGTGACCTCTGAGCTAGCTGGCAAAACTAATTAAGTCTAACATAGTCAGTAGAGACCTAGATGACCTCACTCCTATGTCTAAACTGCTGTTTATGTTATTCCAATGCGCAGAGCATATTGGGAATATAGGAACTACACTACATGGCGCCCAACGTTTGGTAAGGCGATAATCTAACGCAAGACATTAGAGTAACTCAGTTGTGCTTTTTCACACAGACCCCTTTTCCCGTAAAAACTCCAATAGACGTCTGGAGTGGGTAAAAGGTTCAAATCCGCCGGAACTTAGTAGGAAGAGATTCCTATGTATTAGTTTTTGGTTTAGTCAACGTTGAAGGATAGTGTTCCAAAATATTGTGCACCTAATCTTTGTTTCCTTGAAACTTGATCTGCAACAAAACTTTCTGTCAGTAAAATTGGAGAAAGTGAAGACGAAAGGGAGAGAGCTCGAATAGCAGCTCAACTCCTAGCGGATGACCCAAGTCTCCAAGACAATGACCCGAATGTTATAATCATTCCGGTAAATGTAAGAAGCACTATAACTCTTAAACTTATAGAAAATGGACTATCATCGAGCGGTGGTACAGTCATATTTGTGGTAGAGGCCCATGAATATTGGCAGACAAAGGTATTCTATTCATGGATACATTTTCCAGCAGCAAACGCTGTAACACAAGACTTCCACTATTACAAAATAGATGAATCTCCGAATGAATACGTTCCTTTCGAGGACGTTGAAATTCCACTAACTTACCAAGAACACTTGCTCTGGTTTAATGGCGCCCTAAAACATCAAAATCACATTACCAGGCTTGGTCTACTAGGTAGACCAGGAGCTACGTGGCCGGTTCTAGCCAGCTACACACCACATCCAGACATTGAAAGAATGTCAGACCAGGAACTTTTAGCTCAGCTAAAACTACTAACTAAAATACATAGACAATTGGTTCAATATGTCATGAGGACTTCAACAGTCCAACCAGCAATAAGAATTCCACAACAAACCCCTCAACAGGGGAACACAAATAAAATCACACCACAGAATATACACTCAGCGATTGGCAAAATACCTGCAAAACGGGAACAAATTCCATTCTGGTTAGCACAAAAAATAACTCAAATAGAGGCAGTATTTCCTGATACTACACCTCATGAAAAACACAGAACTCTGACTATCTGCCTTCCAATGGAGATCGCACCACATGTGGAGGACTGTGACACTTGGGGCACAGTCTTTGCTTCTATTTACACAAAAACACATGATGTTCCGTCTATGGCGGTTATACCAGACGTACTAAGACAGATTCAAAATGAATACGGTCCAGAACCTGCTTTAACTCTGGGTATGAAATTACTGAAAGACTTTAAGCAGGTCTCAGCTATATTATTAGCCAACATAAAAGGAGAAGCAGCATCTGTGGCGATCCGCCAGAAATTGAAAGAAACAGATATAGCAGAACAACCTTTTGAACTTGCCAGAATCATGGAAAAATCCTATGAAGAACTAGGAAGACTGTGTATCTGGTATATTAAGTAAATGTGATAGAATGAACTCGCTGTTACTTCAAAAGGTTACGGAGCATCTTGCCTTAGACTCACAACTGCCCCAGAAACAACAAAGCCAACCTATGGAGGAGTCTAATAGTGCAGCGATTATGCCTAATCCAATACTTTTGCCACCTACCTTTACACCGGATCCCACAAACAATTCTAAATCCGTAGATAAAACATTGCATACTTTGCACCAGCATATTCCTGACTCCAAGTACAACCATAGACCTCATGCAAAAGAAGAGGATAACTTTAAGAAATTTTGTCAAAAACCGGGTAATGGACAATATTTAAAACCAAGGATACACTTACCCCCAGAGGTAACTCCGTTTGTGGCGGTACTGGTCAATGTACCGAGGCTCAAACCAGGAGAGACAGAAACCGAGCAAACTCTCATGGAAAACGTAAAGAGCTGGTGCGATACAAATTGCTCAGGCTCAAGTGACATTTCAGCATCTATAAGCTTTGTAAGAAGAGTAGCTTGGTTGGGTCCGACCGCCAAATGCTTTTCTGAGGACTGTGTCATCATAAACTTTAGGAACCCACATGTTTGCTCTAGGTTATTTTGGGACGCCACAAATATTACACTTGGACAAATTCGTGCGGCCCCATTAGGTTTTTTCTATCCTCGCCCAGTACAACAGACTCCTCAGCTGCCCATGAATACAAGGAAAAACACCCCACGACAAAATGCTCACCTAGCTACTTGGGCAACACAACCACTAAGCTCCCTATTGACCCAAAACTTCAAATACCCAGTGGTGTCTACACCTGTTTTGGAACTGAGAAACAGTTTTGCTGCCCTAGCAGATCTTGATGCTAATAATTGACTGTCCCCACAGGAGGGGGTGGAGGAACAGCCCTGTAAAATCACAGAAACCAGAAATTTGAAACTAATGTCCTGGAACATATCTGGCCTCCAAGCCAAAAGGGAAGATACACTATGGCTGGAAATTATAAAACAACATGATGTGGTTGCACTACAAGAAACTTGGGATACTGAATGTAACTTTTGGGTAGAAGGTTATGTATCCTTTTTTTTAGCAGCACAAAGGTCACATAGGGGGAGAAGCAAGGGAGGTCTAGGGCTCTTAATTTCAGTGAGCCACATGGGGGTGATGAAAACTATAAATGTAAACTCTCCCAATTGCCAAGCTTTAGAGGTTTTGATGAATACAGGGGAAAAAATCCTCTATGTAAATTTTTATAATTCAATAGAAGGTTCACAAGGTAGTGAAAATATCCTTATGTTGACCGATTTTTTAAACGATTATAAAAAGAGTCAATCTACATTTGTTCATTATATACTTTTAGGTGATTTTAATACACATTTATGTGAATTTAACTGTCACTATGATGTTTGCCTGGAAGACGATTATCTGACTCACTCGCACTTTGAACATTCAGCAAAAGGGGGTGCTTTAGAAGAACTGTTGATAGATCTTGATATCTCAGAACCCGTTTTTGCGAACCCCAAAGACAGAGTAGCAACATATAGTGCCAGGGGTAGTAATACTATTATAGATTTCATTTTTGGGTCACCCACTATCCTCAAAAATGTCATCTTTTATAATGCAACTCAGACGATATTTAGTGACCATAATCCGGTTATTATGGAACTAATTAACAGTAATCCAACTATAATAAATACTGGACTGCAAGCAATTTACTCTACAAATATCCGGGCTCATGACCAGGGTAGACGAGTCAAATGGTCTAAAATTGTCCCAGATGACTTCTTTAATGATTTATGTGACAAAGTAGGACTAGAATTAAACATTTGCAGAGATCCACTGACTACTGGAGGGAATGTTATAAATGCCTTTGAAGTTATATGTAAAAATGTTGTACAGATACTCACGTGTAAACCTAATCCTAAGCCTCGCAAAGCATATGGGTGGTTTAACGCCGATTGCTCCAAGGCACATAAACTTTTACTAGATGCCCTGAAAAGTTCACCGCGCAATACTGTAGAGGTGAAAAGACTTAGGAGGGAGTATAAATTAACGACCGAGGCACGTAAGAATGAAATTAAAGCCAAGGCCTGGGAATCATTATATGATAGACTGACCCTGAGGGACAGTGCCAAGTTTTGGTCTATAGTAAATACACCACTGCTTAATGGTAGAGAAAATGAGGTGGTGGAGGTCAACATCACCGAGAAACAATGGCTGGACCATTTTGAGATTATCTATGGCAGTAAGATCACCATAACTCCTTTCACCCCTATAGAATCTATAAACCGAGAAACCACACTGAGAATTACGGTGAAAGAAGTACAAAATGCCATAGAAAACACAGCAGGTGGTAAGGCCCCCGGCCCGGATGGGGTTTCCGCCGATATGTACAAGGCACACTCTCATATGTGGTCTATAGTCCTTGCAAATTTTTTTAACCTAGTTTGTATGGACAAATCTAACATACCTACATCCTTGTCACATTCTATCATTATCCCAATTTTTAAAAAAGGTCAAAGGGGAGACCCTAGGTGTTACAGACCGATATCGTTGATCGATTCGTCATTTAAGATTCTAGGCAAAGTCATTTTAAATAAAATTAATAAGTGGGAAAATGAAAATGAAATTTTATGCAATACCCAATATGGGTTCAGAACCGGGAGGGGCACTGAGGACCAGTGTCTTAATTTGTACATGACCATCTGTAAATATACGGTTGCTGCTAGGGGGTCGATTCATCTGGCTTTTATGGACCTGTCCACAGCCTTCGACCTAGTCAATAGGTCGAAGCTGTGGACAGTGCTCATGGAGTTGGGTTTGGACCCAGCAATTGTAAATTTCCTAGCCTACTTACACAGAGACCTGACTGCATCAGTGCGTATGACAATGGATGGAAAATGCACCGCTGGGTTTAGATCAGCTAGAGGGGTAAGACAGGGGTGTATCCTAGCCCCATGTTGTTTTCTTTGTATATCAACTCATTATATTCAACTCTATTAACTGCCACACCAGATATACCTAACATGGGTGGGTTCCCCCTGCCCGTACTGATGTATGCCGATGACACGGTCCTTATTTCTAGAACCCCAAATGGATTACAGCTGCTTCTTGACTCATTTGGGATTTTTATGCAGAAATTAGACCTGATAGTAAATATGGAAAAGTCACACGTTATGTCGCTGGGGAAAGGAAAGAAAACTACAAAAACCTTGCGATGTAATGGTGTGATATTGTCCAAAGTAAAAACATTTACATACCTAGGCGTAATATTCGATGACCTGGGCACCTGGACTCCACAGATTACAAATAAAGCGCTGGCTGTGCGCAGGTCGTTTGCAGCCAAATTAAATTTCGCTAAAAGACTGGGAGGGAAACCTAAAGAAGCCATACTCACCCTGTATAGAGCCAAAACCTTGGCCCTAGCAAGATAAGGGGCTGGGATTTGGGGCTATAAAGATCTTGCCTCAATACAGAAAGAAGAGAACAAATCCATGCGTTCTCTATTGGGTTTACCACAGTCTACCCCTTCCTTTGCTGTCCATACGGAACTAGGGTTAGGTTATATTGAAGACGCACTTAATATAGCTCCTTTACTTCTTTGGGTGAAACTATGGCTGAATCCTAGCCTGACTTTAAATCGCAAAATTATCAGCGATTGTATGGGGAGAGATAGAGCCAAAGACATAAAATGGTTGAAACATATTAAAACCGTAGCTACACAATTGGGCCGCCCGGAATTATATTTTAACCCTGAAAGCCTGTGTAAAGATGATGTCACATGGATAAAAGTTCAATTAATGAATTATAGAAATATCCATCGTGAAGCTCTGGAAATCGAGAAAACTACAGTAAGGGCACACTACACAGTAATAACAACTATGGCAATCCAGCCTTATTTGACTGTAGTAAACAGGCCATACCATCGATGGCTATTGACGAAATTTCGTTTTAACCAGATGCATCTTTTATTAGGTGAATATCTGAAATGGAGTAGGCCTGGGGATAATGTCCCTTGTAAATGCGATGGTTTCAATGATCAAGACCTGATACACTTTGTCTTTTTCTGTCCCTTTTTTGTTGAGGGAAGGAAAAAATATATCATACCACTTCTGAGGGACAAGGGATTTATGCAAGTGAAACCTGCATTATTGTTTTTACAACTTATGGAGACGCCTATTGTGATGTTCGGGGTTGCAAATTTCTTGGTAGCATCGATGCGAGCTAAACGGCATGGAGTGTTGAATACCCCAATGTCGGAATGTTTTCTGGAGTAGCCCAATTCTAGATTTAATTTTAATGTGCAAAGAATGGTTATTTTGGTTTCTCCTTGTTGTGACCAAGTCTTTAGGATGAAGTAATAAGGCAAGTGAAACAATTAATAACTGGGGTATATGAATTATTTTAAAAGATAATTGTTCTGACTTTTCCCTACTCAATTGTTCTTAACTGTTTTTTTAACCAATTGCTTATAATTGAATTGCATTGTTGATTAGTGTCTATATGTGCTTTTTTTGCTTTTTTTGTATAATTGTGTGCGTAGTATACTTTTATGATTTTAAAATAATCGAATAAAGTATTTTTGACTCTGACTCTGAACTAGGAAGAGATAGTTTGGGTAGGAAACCACTAAAACCACAACTAATTAAAAATCCTGTAAAAACTTTTATTAAAAATAATATAAATACTCCAAAAAAGAGTTGGGATGGTAATAAACAATCCACTCCCAGAGAAAAACGATTCCAGTCCAGAGGAAGGTCTCCTCAACGGAGAAATAGATCTCCAGACCGAGGAAACAAGTCTCCCCAAAGGGAGCCCTCTGAGAAAAGATACAACCTTAGAGATAGGGATAAATTGAGAAAACCTGACAGATATCAAGATATTGATACACGTCCCTCTCGATCTTTTCAGACTTCCTCACAGAAATCGGAAAGAAGAGGACGGTCAGAACAAAAGGAAGAGCACGTCAAGTCCAAAGACAAGGAACCTGCTCATCAAAGTAAAAAGTTACAATATCCAAGAAAGAAGGTAGCCAGTATTAAAATAAAACATGCTGAGGATACTGAGGACACAACTGCAAAACGGAGAGTGGGCCCAGACAGTGCTAGACAGCGCAGCAGAAGTGACCATAGCTCGCAAAATCCTGATGAATCTTCTGGAGACAGTGGACACGAATGAATACATTCAGGTGGAAACTGCAGACTCCAGAGTTAGCAAACCCCATAAATTATACCAGATAACATTGCGTTTAGAGGGAGACAAAACTAGGAAAATAAGGGGTCTCTTTTGGGATAACTTATCTAAAGGCTATGACATTCTGTTAGCTGAGAAAGACTGGCCACCAGAGTTTGTCAGAGAGTGCCCTCATGGCAAAGAAATGATTATGCCTTCCTTCTCAAATCATATTTCAATTCATAAAAAATACACATTAGCAAGAAAATGGGCAGTGGCCCAAACTCCTGCATTATATAAAAATCATGTAGGATGGGATGAGGATTCTCCTCACAAAATCCAGTTAAAAAATCAACCCACTGCACAATGGCAGTACTCAGTTAAACAAGAAGCTAAATAGCAAGTCAGGGAGATCTTAGATCAACTTGAATACCAGGGGGTGATTGAAACATGCACCTCACAAATGAACAATCCTTTGTTTCCTGTCTCCAAGACAGACGATTCATATTGTCTTGGACTACAGACACGTAAACTCCTGCTGCAAAACATTTGTAGTACAAAATTCACACAGTGCAGCACTAATGAATAACATCGTGCGCAAAAAATATAAAACGACATTAGACATCTCTAATGGTTTCTTTTGTCAAAACATTGCACCTGAAAGCAGGTATTTGACCGCTTTCTCAATAATAGGGTCGCAAAAACACTTCTGTCGACTCCCACAGGGATTCAAGAACAGCCCAGGATTATTCTCAGCAAGGGTAACAGAGTTACTACAAATATATGATGATGAGGCATTATCTTATGTCGATGGCATCTATCTAACAGATGATGACCTGGAGACACACTTGAAAAGAGTGAACACCATAATACTTGGGTTCGCAGCTGAAGGGTACAAATTCAGCTTTAAAAAGTCACAAATTGCTCATCTAACTGTCCTGTTTTTAGTATATGAATTATCAAGTGAAGGCAAAAGCCTAGCAGACAACTTCTTAGAGAAGTGAGCTGTACTCCAAGCACCAAAAACGCTGAAGAACTTACAATCAATACTAGGTTTCCTGAATTTCGGAAGAACATACATTCTAAATTATGCAGAGAGGGTTAAACCTCTCTATGAATTAATAAAACCTGATTTCAAACCAATCTATTGGACTCAGAAACACACAGAGATTTTAAGATCATTGCAAACAGACATGTTAGCTAAAACAAAATTGCAAACACGCGAAAATGTACGCAACCTTGTAATCAGAGTCATCCCAGGAAGATGCGTATTCACATACCTGACCTCTAATGAGAGAGAAACTGTACCAATAGCTTACAAATCACATTTGTACACACAAGCTGAAATGAAATTCAGTTCAACTGAAAAAATTCTAATAGCGGTTCAAACTGCTGTAGCAAAAGAAAGAGCCCTAGCCCAAGGCAGAAGGATATCTGTTTTAACAGCAGAATCAACCCTTGAGGCACTAACAAGCCCACGCAATCTGAATGCCGTGGCACTAGATCCAAAATGGATACAATGGGAAAGTTCTCTTGCTGCAGAAGACGTGAAGCACTATTTTGACCCGAAAATGAAAAAACTAGAAAATCTAGAATATGAAGAAGAATATCCTCTGTCAATCGAAATTCTGCCTCTCGAACAATACACATGTGTAATTACATAGACAGATTTGCACAACACTACAATGTAGAGAAAAATTCCTACAACGCAGCGTGCGCGATTGTTAAAGGTCGCTGGCGCTTTGGTAAATTCAGACCTATAATCAACAAAACTGAATCACTCAGAAACTGCTCAGCTCAGTGAGCTGAAATAGGATCTTTAAAGATGGCGCTTGAAAATGCCAATCGCGAATTCCCCACACTAATAGTGTGCGATTCGCATTACTGCGTCAAGTCTTACAATAATGACATGCAGACATGGATCAAAAATGGTTACAAAGATGACACAGGAGCCACAATAAAGCCTAAAAAGCTTTGGGAACAAGTAGTTCTTTTGCAGAAAGAACTACGAAAGACTCAAGTGATACATACACTGAGTCATCAACATGATGGGGTTCACGTTGCAGGGAATTCATTGGCTAACAGAGCCACAGCGGAAGCGATTCAACCGGCTTCCGTAGACACAAAAAAGCGTTCTAAAAAACACATAGACGGAGAAACCATGCTGGCGGTAAAAGCGTCTTTAAAAGGCGACTATGCAGCATTACATCTCGGCTATCCACTCAATAATACATACATAATTGATGCAAACTCCGTTCCTTTTGCTCAAATCCCTGGAGTGGGGAGTGGGGGATAGAGTAATTCCAAACACGAACAGGAGAGTCTTATTAATAGCAGACGCACACATGGCAGAAGGTCTTAGGCACCAAGAGATCGTGAAATCTCTAAAAGAATTACAATCAGAATACTGGTGGCCGGGGATGAGCCTGCAAAATTACAAATTTGCAAAGGATTGTCCAAACTGCAACAGAGATCGCAATCGTGAACCGGACCAGACTACTGCCAGGACACCGTTATTAGAAAGCATCAGGCTATCTATACGCAAAAATCCTGCCGGAGAAATGCGTTCCCATAATTATTAAGACTAAAAACACTTTAAAATGCAGACACCAGCGCTCAGCAGACGCCAGAACTGTTATACAAAGATTTGCGAGTCTTTATCGGCACATACGCAATTGGCATGCTACATTCTGACCAGGGTCCTGCGTTTAGCTCTCGAGCTTACAAAGAGGCCATGGCCAGCATGGGCATTGCATTGCGGTACTCTTCTCCCTTCCATCCTGAGGGAAATGCGGTAGTGGAAAAAATAAAGCAATCTATAACGCGAGGGTACTAGGTTCGGGTTATGGGTGAACCAAACATTTAACAAGCGTGCAACGTAGTCTTAACAATCTGCCAAGAAATTCTCTAAAAGGTATCACTCCGTACAAACTATTGTTCGGTACTAGAATGCACATCCAGGACTTAGATAGTCAGACTTCAGTGGTAAATAAAAAATCCTTTGATATCAAAGATCGTTTGGCTGTTTTACAGGACTTAAATGAAACAAGAAGAAGTCTGAGCAATATAAAATTAAAGCCAACAGCCACTGAAGAAAAACCACCTGTCCCAGCAAGACCTGTCTGGATTCCAAAGATTGGGGATCTAGTCAGAGAGAAGATCGCGGTGAAGATGGAATTTGGGCCTTCTTACGGAAAAGCAGTACCTGTCTTAGCTGTCAGCGGAACAAGATCAGTTGTACTACCGCCCCTTGCTGGTAAAAAGGAGAACCGAGTTGTATCCATCGACCTGGTAAACCACAATCATGTGGGCAATAATAAGTAGTAGGTCAAGTGGACTCCCAAGAAATAGCAGAAGACCAAATCTTGCTACAATCCAAGAGGTTCAAACTGAGAGACTAATCACAATTGATAAACCTACAGTGAATAAAAAAGGACTATGCAACAAAGCCATGGAACTTGTGCCTCTTGAAACCCAAATTGCAACAGTTTGTCAAGAAACACCTGTCTACAATGATGTATCTTCAGACTATACTAATGTAACAAAGAAAGATCCAAAGACAAATGAGAACCCGGAAGCAATTCCAACAATTGAAAGAACTGCATCTGGCTACTTCATCAATTTCGATGACTTTTCTGAAGATCCAAGCGAGCATGACGAATCGCCAGCAACAAAAACTTTCAAAGACAAAGTAACTGAAATTTTTCACCAACTAAAAGAATCATATCTGATTTCACCATGGATTGAATTTTGGATTGTTTTAGGTGTACTTTTCCTCCTACTTTGGCCCATCATGGTTCTATGTTTGGGAAAATTCATTGAAGGAAAATATAGTACAATGGACACAGCAAGTCAGAACATCAACTTGGTCCTAAAGCCCCACAAATCCTCTCACATCGAGAAAAGAAAACTGTCATCAGTGAACATCACAGCCAATCCAATACCCGGTGGGGTAGCATGGGACAACACTGATTATGACATTTATGGCCCGATTGAGCTCTTGAAATATCCACACCAGTTTAAGGTTTCATTAAGTGACTTTGTAAAACCAAGTACTTTCTCTGATGAATGGGACTTTTAAAATATTAATAATATGATGTCAGATTTAGTAATGTCAGCAACATTCACTGAACAAGAAGAAATGTACTGCTATAATCATTATGGTCATCACTATTTGCATAAATCTGCTCAACCTAGAAATGTTTTTAATTATAACCAACAGGAACATTGTGCAACTCCGCCAAAAGGCAGCTCGAAAACATTTTATGAAAAATTCCCATACTTCTCAGAGTTTAACACAACTGATCTAGAAACGTTTTATTTTAAAATGTTATATAAGACAGGAATGAAAACAATGTTGACAATTACTAAATTGATTTATTCTGAAAAATGTTATGACAAGATGTCTACATTTGGTTTAGAATTTTGGAAAAACGACATTGAAACAAAAACCATCTGGGGTTCAAAAGACTGGCAGGTACAAGGTCTAGAAGCATTATTTAGAGCCTGCATGATCCCAGAACAGATAATATTCCTGAATGACACAATTCAGCAAACAACCTGTCTTGGTTTAGCCAAGATAAAGGACTTAAATAAACCGTCTATTCCGAAGCCAATACCTGATAGTAATAGCACTACAGATGTTGAGATAGACGTATCCCATATTTTACACCAAAACAGAACAAATCCTGATTGGAAAAAATGGTTGATCTGGCCCACAGACACAAATATTTGTCAAGATAGATTCCTGAACACAATACAGGGGTTAAAACAGAACAGGCCAGACCCAAGATACTCCCAGAGACAACATCCAGGGATAGTTACAACATACAGTGTAGGGAAACTATGCCTCGAATGGCTACAGAAATCCACACTGGCTGAAATTAAGCAACACTTGACTTTACTTAAATACGGTGCTGACTTGCGTGATTTCATACTGGGACCAGGCAAACAGCGTCAAAAACGTTTCATATACGCCGGTATATACGCTGCTTACAACGAGGCTTGGAAAGTAACACAAATTGAAACAGCTGAAAAAATACGAGAAATTGATCGTATAAATTTGGAAAAATCACTTTCTGTAGTGGACAATGGGTTAACGACTCTGTCCTCCAGAATATATTCAGTGGACAGCATTGTATCATATGCTATTGATATAATAGTGCAGGACTTACTAATGTTACAACATGGTCAGTCTCAATTGCGTTCTATTGTATGCCAGTGTGGCAGGGTATGATCAGACGTGAGTCCCTTGCTCACTTGGCCACTGGATTCAAGATAGCCAGGCTGATGAGGATTATGAATCCGAAACCGGTCCCTGGATACTTGTTTCCGGTCCATGGAAGACATGGCTTGGCAGTTCGGGCTGGACTGTTCCCATGAGGCACAGAGTCAGACTGATTTGCATGTAGCCATGTCTGAAATGGGGTGGCTGAGTGGCCTAAAGAATGGTGATGGATTAAACCCAGATCAGTTGACTGGGGTGAGTGTTTGATTTGCTCAAACGCTCCATCCATCATCCCCTTTTGTATCGCTTTGTTCGCCCTAAGTGTGGCAGGGTATGCTCAGAAGTGAGTCCCTTGTTCACTTGGCCACTGGATTCAAGATAGCCTGGCTGATGAGGATTATAAATCCGAAACCGGTCCCAGGATACTTGTTTCCGGTCCATGGAAGACATGGTTTGGCAGTTCGGGCTGGACTGTTCCCATGAGGCACAGCGTCAGACTGATTTGCATATAGCCATGTCTGTAATGGGGTGGCTGAGTGGGCTAAAGAATGGTGATGGATTAAACCCAGATCGGTTGACTGGGGGTGAGTGTTTGATTTGCTCAAACGCTCCGTCCATCATCCCCTTTTGTATCGCTATTGTACAACTTGGCTGGACGTTGCAAAATCTGCATTCAGGCTACGTGCCATGGCGTCTAATCAACCTAACTTCATTAATCTCTATCTTTAACCTTACTGATAAACAAGTCAGTTTGGCACAAAAAGGAGCAGACTATACGATTCAGAGCATTGCAAAACTTGAGAGATTACCATTGACAATGTCAGAGAGACCTGTCATTGAATGGATAATACACAGAATAATTACTATTCTGATAACAACTTTCCAGTTTAAGTATTGCCAAAAATATATGCCAGCAGGCCTGTATGAAAGGTTGGGTAAAGGATACATCAAGTCAACATGGAATTTACCTTATACACACAAATGTTATAGTGAAGGAAAAAAGGAGGTATTTCTTAGTGGTAATAATTGTAAAAAATCACTAAGCGGTACACTTCTGTGTCAAGGTATTAACTTGCATGGAGCCTACGAGGGTTCATCAAACAACCTTTCATGTCACCTGCACGGCACTCCTGCAACACAGATAGAGCCATTTTTAAGACAGCTTTCCAACGGCAGTTATGTTCTAATAAGTGACCACAGCTGTTGTGGCATGGTGCCAGGAAAAGCCTATCTCGTGAGCGTTACTTCCATGGTCACTTGCTGTATGCAAGTATTGTATCCAAACAGCAATCCAGACATGGATGCGGCAATATGGCCTTCTTTGAATATCTATTCTATTCGAATTGATACTTTAAACAGAATAAAGTCAGTTCTTTTACAGACAACTGTGCCTTTAACCTCGTCCAAAGAAACGTATGATCTGCAAGTTGCAAGGACAGCGGCAGTGATACATTCCCTATTATCAACTAATTGCCCCGTGCATTTTGTAGAAATGTTAGGTCAAATCTTAAACATGTCTGATACCAGTGGCATCGCACATGTATTTAAGACAATTTTTTTGGGACTGTTAGCACCCTTTGAAACAGTTCTGGGCATTTTTCCGAAATTTGTCCATTCCCTTTTCGGCAGCCTGCCTCTTCTTTTGGGACTCATAGCAGGAATTTTATTTTTGATCCTTCTGCTCCGATATGGCAAGCCAAGCCACAGACAAAGCTCCAGCTACGATGGAAGAGACGATCCTGGCAATACGCTACCGAGACCGAATCACTAAAGTCATCGGATTAGCACGGCTAAGAGATCCGAATACAACATGGTTTCTTTCATTCAGGCCCATCTGGAAGAATTGCATCTTACCTGTGCTTCGATGTCTGCTATGCGGAGAAGAATGTGTGTTGGACGTCTGTCTTACACTACCATCAGCAGTACCAATGGATATCGATACTTTGCTAGGTCCGGTAACGACTCATGCAACGTGTTGTCCCCAGCGGCTACCTATTCTGATGACGCCATTCGTTGAGACTTCACCACTACGAGTAGGTGGCGGTGAAGTACGAGAGGAAAGCAGCACCAAACAGGTACAACCTTCTGTGAACATTGCTGATCCCGACATCGATGATAGCAATCATTCTCACATGTGCACAATTTCAACTTTTTCGAACTTGGTCGAACTTTCACCTGATGTCGTAGACCAATTTTTTGCGAGCTTGTCTGAAATGATGTTCTCTCCAGTCAACAAGAATAACTTTTAAAAACAACGAGCAGACAGCGTTCCCTGAACTCTGAATTCGGCCTTCAGTTTATAATAAACAAAACTACTGAAAACATTTGGAACTATTTTTTCCCCTGAAAGCGAAATTATTTTTTTCCACTTCCAAAATATTTACCTTTTTTCTGGCACATGGTAATCGGCTTAAAGTAGAACTATTTTTTAGAGAACAGAGCTTCTAATTTAGGAACTCTAGAGACAATATTTTACCTCAGCCTCTAGCACATGTACAGCTTTTGTAAAATATGTGATGAAATGGTCTCGACCTTCTATTCTGTATACGAAGCCATTTCATGTGTAATTTTCGCAATACATTCAGCTGATATATATATATGCATTTAACTGAATGATACCACTGCTTGAAAAACGTACAGTACCAATACTCATTTTCGTGTATTTACCATACACCATTTCAAATGCGAATTATGTATTTTGGGTTCGGTTAGAAAACACACATGCATCGTTATGTTTAATATAGCTTAGTTTTTAGTAATGATGGACATTAGTACGTGGAGTGGGTGTTGTGTTTCTATCTAGGACCCGAATTCGATATTCCCGATTTATGCCCTTATATGGTTATAAAAAATAATATCCTTATAAAGGCATAAGATTCATATCCATATTTAGTAATAGCCCATGCAGTCCAAATACGGCAAGGCTACTCCCCTAGACTCCTAGAAAGTACAACGCGTTCTTTAAACAAACCAAGCCTCCAGCAGCCCGGGAAATCCCCCTGCTCTTGTTTTGATTTGCACAAGAACTTCTAGAGTCCAGCAAGAACTGTTAGTTCTTAGTGACGTCTTATGTCCAACCTTACGTCAAACCCGGCACCTTCCAGGTATAAATATACCAACGTTGCCTTAAGCAAACACACGGTGGTTTGGAGCAGAGGGGCTATCTACTTGCCCGAAGCCCAGCTGATGCGAGAAGCCGAAGGAAGCCGCCCCTCCCCTTTGACGCACTGAGAGAGACGCTGTCTTTTCTCACGCCGAGAAATCCAGCTCCGGTGTTTCCAGTCACCCTTGCCGGTTGTTGGGAGATCTAGCCTTGAGAGAAAGAGATACAAGACCTCCTACATTCTATTACCAAGGTACGGAGCTGACTAAACCCATAAGAGAATTCTTGATTCAGATTCTTGGCAAAAACTTAACTTAACTTAAACTACAACTTACTTACTCCTTCCCACGTATTAGGCTTAGGTCAGGTACACCGGGGTAGGAGTATCCTAGAAGCACCAGTTGAGTTCGTTAGTCAATGTTTTTATGTATGTATATATTTTATCCATTTTAAAGTATCATATGGCTAAGAAACCATATCAATGCTTTTACAGTATTATTTCATAATACTCCTTTTACTGTACGCACTTTACTTTATGATAAGTATTGTAATTGTGGCAACTCACTTCTCTTGCATGAGAAAGAAGACTGCTCAATAAATAACACCTTTTATTGAAAACGCCTGTCTCTCTATTTCTCTGCACTCTGGTGAAACTAAGTATGCACGATTGACTGAGTGAAATAACTGTCAATTGTTTTCACACGACGCTAGAGATACACTCTTTATTTTGAGGGAGCAAAGTTGTCATGTTTATGCGGTTGTCAGAAGCTAATCCCTTCTTGTCTAAATCAGGACGGTTAACTCTTTCCTGAACCGTTTCTAGTGACCTCTGAGCTAGCTGGCAAAACTAATTAAGTCTAACATAGTCAGTAGAGACCTAGATGACCTCAGTCCTACGTCTAAACTACTGTTTATGTTATTCCAATGCGCAGAGCCTATTGGGAATATAGGAACTACACTACAATGTCTGTTTGCAATGAACGTAACATTTCTGTGTTTTTGTGTCCAATTAACTGTTTTGAAATCAGGTTTGATTAGTTCGTAGAGAGGTTTAACCCTTTCTGCGTAACCTAGAATGTAATTTCTTCAGAAATTTAGGAAACCTAGAATTTGGAGGATGGAGCAGCGCACATTTCTTTAGACAGTTTTGCTGCCAGGCTTTTGCTTTTACTTGATAATTTGTATCCTAGGAAGAGGACATTGAGGTGGGCAATTCTCGATTTCTTAAAATTGAATTTGTACCCTTCAGAGACGAATCCCAAAATAATGGTGTTCACTCTGTTCAAGTGCCTATCCAAGTCATCGTCTGTTAGATAGATGTCATCGACATATGATAATGCTTCATCATCATACGTTTGTTGTAACTCTGTTACTCTGGCTGAAAATAACCCTGGACTTTTTTTGAATCCCTCGGGGAGATGACAAATTGACCCTGTGTCCCCATCCCTTAGAGCCCAAAAACTACCGTCCAATTGCCTCTCTCCCCTACCCTTCAAAAATTATTGAAAAGGTGATGAACCAACAGCTGTCGACCTTTATTGACCAGAATGACCTGCTGGACAACACGCAGTTCGGGTTCCGGAAGGGCCATGGGACGGAGACGGCCCTGATTAAAGCGGCTGAGGAGGTCAGGATTATCATGGACAGGGGTGGCACTGCTATCTTAATACTACTGGATTTATCCGCCGCCTTCGACACGGTCGATCATTCTATTCTGATCGACCGTGTCGCTGCCCTTGGCATCCAGGGCAGGGCCAGAGCAACGCTTGCATCCTTCATGGCCAACAGGATACAGTCCGTGAAGATGGGAAACTTCAGTTCCCCCGACTTCTCTCTTCCTTGCGGTGTCCCCCAAGGCTCCTCGCTAAGTCCGACACTTTTCAACATCTATGTGTCGGACTTGGCGAGGGTAATAAAGTCATTCGGCATAGGGCTTACATCGTACGCCGATGACACACAGCTGATCCTGGAGATACATAAAAACGGAGAAGCTGTGGCAGCCAATTTTCAGGCAGGCATGAAGGCTATCAGTACATGGATGAACCGGAACTGCTTAAAGCTAAATTCCGACAAGACGGAGGTATTGGTTTTTGGCGAACTAACTCCGTCTTGGTCTCCGGTCTGGTGGCCTTCGGAACTTGGTATGCCTCCACTGCCAGTTGCCAAGGTGAAAAACTTGGGCGTACTTTTCGACAGTAAGCTTACGTTCCTTGGTCACGCTAACGCCGTGGTCTCGGCCTCCTTTTTCACCTTGAGAATGGTGAAGAAACTGCTCCCGTTTCTTCCTCCCACTGCTGGTAAAACTTTAATGTCCTCCTTGGTATTATCCAAGGTGGACTACTGCAATGGCCTTCTGCTTAATGCACAGGAACATGTGGTGAATAAGCTACAGCTTGTTCAAAACGCTGCTGCAAGGGTCCTCTTGGGGATACCAAAATACGCCTCTATCTCTCCTATAATTAGAGAGCTTCACTGGCTACCCATAAGAAGTAGGATAAAGTTCAAGGCCATGTGTATTACTTACAAAGCCTTGAATAATAATGGTCCCGACTTCTTTAAAAGTGCCTTTAAAATTTACAAACCCAGTCGAACCCTGCGTTCATCCACGGCCCAACAGCTCAAAATTCCCCCAACAAAAAAGGCAACTTGGGGAGACAGACGGTTTGTAGTGGCTGCATCCAAACTGTGGAATCAGATTCCTTCCCAGATCAAGGAACATACCTCGCTGTTTTCCTTTTGAAAACATCTTAAGACATGGCTTTTTAACCAGTAACATCTTCTCACAACCCCTGCAATCTGTACACATCAGCGCCGAGACACCGGAAGGTATTTGCGCGCTCTAGAAATTTTAAAAATAAATAAATAAATGATTGAGAAAGCGGTCAAATACCTGCTTTCAGGTGCAATGTTTTGATAGAAGAAGTGTTAGAAATATCTAATGTTGTTTTATATTTTTTACGCACAATATTATTCATTAGTGCTGCACTGTGTGAATTTTGTACTGCAAAGGTTTTGCGACAGGAGTTTAAATGTCTGTAATCCAAAACTAGATGATATGTATTTTCTGGTTTGGAGACAGGAAACAAAGGATTGTTCATGGACAAGGTGCATGTTTCAATCACCCCTTGGTATTTAAGTTGATCTAATATCTCCCTGACTTGTTTTTCAGCTTCTTGCTTAACAGGGTACTGCCTCTGTGCAGTCGGTTGAGTTTTAACAGAATTTTATGTTGAGGAGAATCCTCATCCCATCCTACATGATTTTTATATAATTCAGGAGCCTGGGCTACTGTTCATGTCCTGGCATAGGTGTATTTTTTATGAATTGGTATATGATTGGAGAAGGCTGGCATAATGATGTCTTCACCATGTGAGCACTCCCTGACAAATTCAGGTGGCCAGTCTTGTTCAACTAGAAGAATGTCATAACCCTTAGAGAGCTTCTCCCAAAAGAGTGCTCTTATTTTTCTAGTTATATCCCCCTCCATCCGGAGTGTTACTTCATATACCTTATGTGTGACACTAACCCTGGTATCAGCAGTTTTAACTTGGATGTACTCATTCAAGTCTACTGTCTCCCGATGATCCTTCAAGATCTTGCGAGCTACGGTTACTTCTGCTGCGCTGTCCAACATTGTCTGAGCCCACTCCCCGTTCTTGAGTTGTGTCCTCAAGATCCTCCGCATGTCTGATTTTTAGACCTGCTATCTTCTTTTTGGTGAATTGGGTTTTCTTATTTTTTGGAAACGTACTGATCGTTTTTGGACTTCACACGTTCTTTCTTTTGTTCTGACAGTCGTCTTCTTTCGGATTTCTGTGATAAAGTCTGATAGGTATGAGAGGAACATGTATCAGTATCTTGATATCTATAAGGTTTTCTCAAATTATCCCTATTCCTGAGGTTATACATCCTTTCAGAGGGCTCCTTTGAGGAGACCTACCTCGCGATTGAGAACGCTTCTCTTTAGAAGTTTGTTTAGTGTTCTCCCACTTCTTTTTAGGAAGAGTGAGAGTGTTTTTAATAAAGACCTTTTCAGGACTTTCAGCCAGTTGGGGTTTCACTGGTTTCCCAACCAAACTGTCTCTACCTAGTTCTTCATCTGGTTTCTCGATTATTCTAGCTAATTCTTGAGGTTGCTCAGTTACATCAAATTCTCAGCTTTTGGCGGATCCCCACGGATGCTGCTTCACCTTTAATATTAGCTAATATTATTGTTGAGACCTGTTTGAAATCGTTCAGTAATTTCATACCTAGATTTAAAGCAGGCTCTGCCCCGGATTCATTTTGAATCTGTTTCAGGACGTCTGGTATTACCACCATAGACGAAACACCATGTGTTTTGGTGTAGATTGCAGTAAAGGCTGTACCCCAAGTGTTCCAGTCCTCCAGGTGTGGTGCTATCCCCATTGGTAAACAGATTGTTAAAATCATGTGTTTCTAATGAGGGGTAGTATCAGGAAATACTGCCTCGATTTGAGTAATTTTTTGAGCTCACCAGAATGGAATTTGTTCCTTTTTTGTGGGTAATTTACCAATGACTGATTGTATAGTTTGTGATGTAATTTTATTTGAGTTCCCCTGGTAAGGGGTGTGTTGTGGAATCCTTATAGAAGGTTGGACAGTTAGAGTCCGCATGACATATTGAACCAATTGTCTGTGGATTTTTATTAGTTGATTTATTTGAACTAATAGTTCCGCACCTGTCATTTCTTCAATGGCAGGATGTGGTGTATAGCTGGCTAATACCGGCCATGTTGCTTCTGGTATACCTAGTGGACCGAGCCGGGTAATGTGATTTTGATGTTGTAGGGCGCCTTTAAACCAGAGCGCATGCTCTTGGTAAGTTAGTGGAATTTCAATACCCTCGAAAGGAATGTATTCCGTTGGATGTTCCTCTTCTTTGTAGAAGTGAAACACATGTGATACTGGATTTGCTTTAGGGAAGATAATCCATGAATAGAATACCTCTGTCTGACGATATTCATGTGTTTCTATCACAAAAATTACCCTACCACCTCTTGATGATAGGCCATTTGTTATAAGTTTTATAGTGATGGCTTTCATTAAATTTTCTGGGATGATTATATAATCTGGTTCGTCTTGTTGTAAACCTGTAATGTCAAGGCCTGGTATGGCATTATTGCCGTCCTCATTTTAGGTCATTTTGTTGGCTGAAAGTTTGCAGATTGAGTTTCAAGGAAACCGTTAGATTTGGGGGTCTCTAGTTGTGACAGGTAGGTCCTTGTGACAAATAGGGACCCTCTCCTCTAGTCAGGACAATGGGATTACACTCCTAAAATAACCCCTGCTCATGCTGTGTGAGTGGCGTGAGCAGTCAAGCCTTTTTTCAGAGGCATGGTAAGTTAAACAGTTGTGACCACATCCAGTAACCCAGTGAAACACTGCAAATGGACACCACACAGGTTTTACATAAAAAATAAGTAGACTTTAAATAGAGTTACCACAAGACCATAAACGACAAAAATACACATAATGATTACTTTAAGATGGTAGATTTCAGCTTAGTTCAGTTCACTTCTTAGATGCGACACTCTGCGTCACAGTACCTTAAGTTGCTGTGCGCTTCCACGACAAGCAATGTTGCAACGATGGGAAATGCGGCAAAGTCAGGTGCAAAGAAATAAAGACCTGAAGATCCTCCAGATGTGGCACGCTTCTCGGGGATGCGAGAAACTCTCGGTTCAATGCGTGAACTGCAGGGGCGACACCCTTACGATGCGACGGCAAAAGTGCCAGGTCAAACACATGTCCCCTCAAGCTTAAAAGTGGGGAGAACTACCCTAACTCCTGGGAGTTCTTTTCACTAAGGTGGAAAAATCTGGACAGACCATCAGCGTTGGCGTGTTCTGTACCAGGGCGGTGTTCCACCACAAAGTCCATCCCCTGTAGGGAGATGGACCACCTCAACAGCTTTGGATGCTCACCCCTCATCGGCATAAACCATCTGAGGGGCCTGTGGTCTGTCTGAACCCAGAAGGGAGTTCAAAACAGGTATGGCATCTGCTTCTTCAGTGCCCAGACCACAGCAAATGCCTCACGCTCAATAGCACTCCACCTCTGTTCCCGTGGTAGTAACCTTCTATTGATAAAGGCTTCAGGTTGATCTAGGCCCTCCTTATTCATCTGTGACAGAACAGCCCCCAGACCATGCTCTGAAGTGTCTGTTTGGACGATAAACTCTCTTGAGAAGTTGGGTGCCAGGAGCACGGGCGCCATGCACATGGCAGCTTTCAGGGCCTCAAAAGCTTTCTGAAAGGTGTCGGTCCAGATTACCTTCTCGGGCTGCTTCTGTCAAGGGAGCAACAATGTTGCCATAGCCCTTGACAAACCTCCTGTAATACCCCTTGAGACCTAGGAAGGCTCTCACCTCTGTCTGGGTTTTGGGTGGCTCCCAAGCCAGGATGGTTTCAATCTTGGGTTGTAGGGGCGCCACCTGGCCGCTCCCAACTTGGTGTCCCAAGTATACCACGGAACCCTGCCTGATCTGGCACTTACTCACCTTGATCTTGAGGCCTGCTTTCCGCAGCGCCATCAACACTTCCCAGAGGTGGCGCAGATGTTCCTCCCAACTGGCACTGAACACTGCGATGTCATCCAGGTAATCGGCACTGAGCTCATCCAGTCCAACCAACACCTGGTTGACCAACCTCTGAAAGGTGGGAAGGGCATTCTTCATCCCAAAGGGCATAACACGGAACTGGAAATGCCCATCTGGTGTTGAGAATGCTGACCTCTCCTTTGCCCCATCAGTCAAGGTGATCTGCCAGTACCCAGATGTCAAGTAAAATATGCTGAGGTACCGTGCAGACCCTAGCCGATCAATGAGATCATCAGCTCTGGGGATGGGGTGCGCGTCAGTCTTCGTGACTGAATTGAGCCCTCTGTAGTCCACACAGAACCGGAGTTCAGGTGTGGCACCCAGCGCTGCAGCATTCGGGACCAAGACCACTGGGCTGGCCCAAGGACTGCTAGATATTTCAATCACCCCAAGTGCAAGCATCTTTGAGACCTCCTCTTTAATGCAAGCCCTTACCCTGTCAGTTACCCTGTAAGACTTGTGCTTAACAGGTAAGCTGTCTCCTGTGTCCACATCATGGACGCACCAATATGTGACACTAGGAACCAGGGAGAACAGATCAGAAAACTGTTCCAGCAACTGGCGGCAGTCATTCTGTTGCTCAAGGGTCAGGGTGGAAGACAGGTTAACACCATCCACTGACTCATCTTGCTCTGAGGATGTCAGGAAGAGGCTCAGTCTCCTCCTCCATCCCAGCATCTGTTGCCAAGAGCATGCCCACTTCAGACCTCTCTAAGTGGGGCTTAAGGCGGTTGACATGTAGGACCCTCAAGGGGTTCCTAGGAGACCGCAAGTCCACCAAGTTGATAACTGGACTCTTGCGCTCCACAACCTCAAATCGTCTGGTCCACTTATCTTGGAGCGCGCAGGGCTCCACTGGGGCCATGACCCACAATTTCTGGCCAGGTTGAACCTCTACCAGAGTGTCATTCTGGTCATACCAGCGCTTCATATCCTCCTGGCTGGCTTCCAGATTCGCCTCAGCGAGTTGCCTGAAACCCCTAGTCTGGTTTCTGAAGGCGAGCATGTAGCTATATACATCCTGGGGAGGTTTCCTGGGAGATTGCTCCCGGCCTTGTTTAACCAAACTCAGAGGTCCTCTGACTGGGTGTCCTTAGAGGAGCGCAAAGTGACTGAACGCTAGAGATTTCTGTGGCACCTCACGGTATGCAAAGAGTAGGTACGGTAAGAGGACGTCCCACTTACGCCTCATGGGTTCCTCAAGACCCATTATCATGCCCTTCAGGGTCCGGCTGAACCTTTCAACCAGCCTATTTCCTCTGGTCGGTGGTAAGGAGTAGTCAACTTGTAGGTTACACCACACTCCTGCCACAGGGACTTCATATATTTGGAAATGAAGTTGCTCCCCCGGTCAGACACTACCTCTCGAGGGAATCCCACTCAGGAGAAAATTCCCATCAGTACCCGTCCCACCACGGGGGCCGTCACTGTCCTCAGAGGTATGGCTTACAGGTACCGGGTGGCATGGTCCACCAAGACCAAGATGAACCTGTTGCCCATGGCTGTCTTGGGGTCCAGAGGCCCCACAATGTCAATCCCCACCCGCTCAAAGGGGGTATTGACCACAGGGAATGGCTGGAGAGGACCCTTGTGCTTCCTCCCACTCTTTTCACTTGCCTGGCAAGTCTGACAGGTCCTGCAAAGAGTATCAGAACTCTTGCGCATTTGGGGCCAATGAAAGTGGGTGACAGGCCTTTCAAATGTCTTGTCCTGCCCCAAATGTCCTACTAATGGCACATCATGAGCCAGCCTCAGTAGGAAGGCTCTGAACTTCTGGGGTACCACAAGCACACAGGCTGACCCAGGTTCAGCAACCTTAGGCTCACTATACAGGACACCATTCTCCCAGTAAATCAAGTGTGACCCTGACTGATCACCTGTTGCCTGGCTTGCGGCCTGCTGCCGCAAACCCACAAGAAAAGGGCACTCTCTCTGCTCCTTGCAGAAGTCTTCCCTGGGGGGCCTCCTTCTTGCTGCCAATGGGTCATCTCAGGCAGGTCCCCCAGTTCAGCTACTTGCTCCCCGGTAGGCTCCAGGGCATCCCCCACAGGGTCTACCTCCTCCTGGGCCATGGTATCTTCGGGGGCCGGGTTCCCGCGCCTCACCACTTCTCCCTTTGGGCCTCCTTCTCAGGCTCCAGGTCCTCTTGAGAACCCCTACTGGCTGACATTGACCGGGTGGTCATGCACGCCCAGTCTGGCAGTCCAACCATCTTCAAGTGAGTTGTCTTCTCCACCTTTTCCAAAAGGGAGCTCTCCAAATCATTTCTTATCAAACAGTCAACAGGCATGGCGGGCCTCACAGCTACCTGAAGAGTACCTGAGACCCCCCCACTCAAAGGGACCCAGAGCAATTGGACATTGACTCTCTGTGTTGTCGGCGTTAACAACTCGGCAAAATGCATGAGGGACAATCTGCTCTTGAGACACCAAATGACACCTGATAGCTGTCACACTGGCTCCTGTATCTCTAAGAGCCTCGACATTTTGGCCATTGACGGTCACTCGCTGCCCATATTTCTTAGCTTCTGAGACCGCCTCACAATCTTCTAAAGAGACAAGGGTCATCTGTGCGGGACCCCCCCACTTTGGACTTCAATCTCCTTCCACAAGGCTACACTAGCCATCTGCCAGGGCGGAGCACCAGTGGGTACTTGTTTACCAAACAGGCGGCACCTAGGATCACTCGCCTTATGATCCGGGTCACCACACTTGTAACCTTTCAGGGGCCCCTGGGGAACAGGACTACCTGTCGGGCCCCTTGCTTTCTCTCAGGGGGAGTCTGGGAACCTTTCACGGGGTTCCATTGGGGACTACTTTGGGGCCCTTCGGGGAACTCCTTCTGCTTGCCCTTGTCCCCCACTCTTCTGCTGGGGACCCTGCCCACCTTTGGATGAGTCTCCCATGTGACCCTTGTGGACCCTGGTACTGACCCAGCAGTCCTCCTCCTCAGCAAGCTTCCTAGGGTTTGTCAGCTTGCTATCTATCAGATGCTGGTGCAGCTCTGGAAAACAATTATCAGACAAGTGCTCCCATGCAATCAAATCAAAGAGACCTTGAAAATCATTATCCTTGCTGCCCTTTACCCAACCATCCAATGCTCTGCACAAGAAAGTGACATATTCAAGCCAAGTACTGTTTTCTAACTTTTTGCATTTCCTGAACCTCTGCCTATAGAGCTCAGGTGTCAAACCATATCTAGACATCAATGCATCTTTCATGTGGCTGTATGAATTGTGGACATCAGAAGGCAAGTCTATCAATGTATCCCGCCCCTCACTAAGGAACCTTCCTCACAACCCCGCTCCCCAATCTCTCTCAGGGACCCGGTGGGAAGACATGGCTACCTCATAGGCTCTGAACCACTGACCAATATCATAATTTTTGTAAAAACTCTTTCACCAAATCCTTGGGAATATACACTCTACTTTCTGTCTGTACTGGCGGTATGCTGCTTCTAGAGCGAGTAACTGCTAAACTTTTGGTTTTAAACTCCAACTCCTTCAAAACTTTTTCATGCTCAAACTGCATTTTCTGTTCCTTAAGATCTAACTTTCTATTTTCTAATTCCAGCTGCATATCCACCTTGAACCTGGTCATCTCCATGTTATGCCTTCTTGATCTCGCTCTGTCCTCCAACTCCTCTGAAGACAGACTTTTGTTAGAAGCACTGCTACTTGCGGGGGAAGGTGCTTTCCTTCCTCCTAGGCCCACTGGCCCTTCTTGTTGCACAATTGCGAAGTCATCCTCCTCAATCACAGGAGTTTTCCTTGCTTCTACCCAGGCCCTCAGTGCCTTGTAGAATTCTTCTTTTACTCGGAACCCAGAGGTGGGAATATTGAACTTTTTGCAAAAAAATGTCAGCTGTGCAACTTTGTAGCTTTCCAATTTCTCTTCTTCCCATTCAAGGTCAGTAGAAGCTATGGATTCTGCCCTCTCTATCACAACTGAATTAGGCATCTTTCAAAAATAGAACAACAAAAAATTCAAATAGGAATCTACCAAAAAGTATGCGGTATCGTTATGGTCTGCACTCGCTAAGTAGTGTTCACCAGTCACTGTACATGAGTCACAAATGCAAATCCAGAATCCTTCCGCTGCTTCCAATGTTAGATTTGAGGGTGTCTAGTTGACACAGGTGTGTACTTTTGACAAATAGGGACCCTCTCCTTTAGTCAGGACGATGGGATTACACTCCTAAAATAACCCCAGTTCACCCTCTAGGCTGCGTGGCGCCAGCAGTCAAGGCTTATTTCAGAGGCGTTGTAAGTTAAGCAGTTGTGACCACATAGAGTAACCCAGTGACAACACTACAAATGGACACCACACAGGTTTTATATAAAAAATAAGTAGATTTTATATAGACTTACCACAAGACCGTAAACGACAAAAATACACACCATGATTACTTTAAGATGGTATATTTAAGCTTAGTTCAGTTCAGTTCTTAGATGGGACACCCAGCCTCAATGTACCTTAAGTTGCATTGCGCTTCCATGACAAGCAATGTTGCAGCGATGGGAAATTCGTCAAAGTCAGGTGCAAAGAAATAAAGACGTGAAGATCTTCCAGATGCGGCACGCTTCTCGGGGATGCGAGAAACTCTCGGTTCGATGAGTGGACTGCAGCGATGACACCCTTACGATTAACACTGGGCGAAGCACTACGCGAGCTGCACGTAGCACAGTGCGAACATGCGTAGTGCAGCGGTAATTTTTTGCTTGTTCGCGGTCCTCAACGTCATGTTCGCGACCGCAATCAAGCAAAATGACATCCAGGTGAGATTTTCAACGCGGGGAGGTCAGGTTTCTCATTGTGAGTGGTTGCGTATGCTCGCGACCGCTTGCGATGAGAAACCACCAGTTCGCGTTGAGAAAGCTGCTGCTCGAGTAAAAATCTACTCCAGCAGCAGAAAACTACAGCTCGGACTGTGCAAGATGCCGGGTTCAATGATTACACAGTGCCAGGTGCTTGTCCGCACTGTGCAATCATTGAAAACGCATCTTGCACAGTGCGAACATGCTACTACGCAGCTCGCGTAGTGCTATGTGAAGTTCACGTAGTGCGAAGTGCACTTCGCATAGTTTCGCATAGCGCTACTTCGTGAACTACGCCCACCCTTACTTACGATGCGACTGCAACAGCTCCAGCGGCGACGCTCTTCTCTACGATGCGTGAAGCTTCCGCTCGATGCGACAACTACAGCAGCAACATCCAAGATACGAAGGCAGCAGCTCCAGTGGAGGCCGCTTCTCGGGGATGCGAGGCGCTCTTAGTCGATGTGGTGCAATGCGGCAGTTCCAGCTGCGACACCCTCCTGCTTCGGAGTTGCGACAGCAGGCACAGTGATAGCGACACGCTCCAACTTTGTTGCGAGATTCTTCTCCTGATGCGGTGCAATGCGACAGCTCCGGCGGCGACACCCTCCTTCGGAGTTGCGACGGCAGCAGCAGTGATGGCGACATGCTTCCTCTCCGTTGCGGCACGCTTCACTCCGATGCGGTGAAAGGCGACAGTTCCGGCGGCAACACCCTCCTTCGGAGTTGTGATGGCAGGCACAGCGACTGTGACGCGCTTCTTCTCGTTGAGTCGTGCTTCTGGCGCCTTGCAACACGCAGTTCCTCAAAAGGCCCAAAACAGCAGCAGGCACTTCCAAAAGACCTCTGGGGAGCTGGGGGTGAAGTCTTTTGTCCCTGAGACTTCAACAGGAGTCAAGCTCTTTTCCCAGCCCTTGCAGATCCTTCACAAGTTGAAAGCAGAGTACACAAAGTTCCTTTGGCAGTAAGGCAACCACTGCAGGTCAATCCCCCAGGCAGGACTTCAGCTTGGGAATAGTCTCTCCTCAGTTTCTTCAGGTTCCTCTCCTCAGTAAAGGTTTCTTCTTGTAGTCCAAAGTGATCTAATTTCATGGGATCAGGGTCCCAATATTTGTACCCAGAAATCATTTGTTCTCTGAGGGGAGAGGGGCCTTTGCCCAGTCCAAACCAGTTGTGAAGCACTCTGTTTACCAGACCTCTCCTTTCCTTTCACAATGCAGGGCATGCACATCAGTTGCCCCACAGGAGGTAAAGCCAGCATTGTGGAAGGCAAGTACAGTCCTGGAGCACTTTGTTTACAGGACTCCTTCTCTTCTTTCAGTGTACAGGGCAGTGACATCAGCCACTCCCCATGGGGTGGAGCCAGCATTGTGGAAGGCAGGCACAACCCTATTCAAGGTTCAGGTTCAACTCCTCCCTCCCATCTAGATGCAGATCTCTCTATTCACCAGTAGGCGTCTCAGCCTGTCTCCTGGAATTCCCCAGCCCTGTCACTCACAAACCCAGGCATAGGAATACACAACCTAGCAGAGGCAGGTTTGAATGGTTAGACAAGCAAATACCTACTTTCTAAAAGTGGTATTTGCAAACACAGAATATGAAAATAAACTTTACTAAAAGATGTATTTTATTATTCTGAGTTCAGGCATACTAAACTCGAATTTCTACCATGTTTTCTGAGACAGTTATGATTATAAAATGTAATAACTAACAGCCAATTCTGGCCTATAGAGAACAGGTAGCCTTGCAAAAGTAAAAAACAAAAATGGCTGTAATTCACTGTTAGGAAATGCCACACACATTAGGGCTTGTCCTACCTTATACTTACAATGCACACTGCCCTTGGGCCTACCATAGGGGTGACTGATATTAAGAAAAGGGAAGGTTTAGGGACTGGGAAGTTGGTGCACTTGCCCAGCCAGCATGACAATACCATACTGCATGCAAGCTCTGTAATGGCAGACCTTGGACACATTTTACAAGGCTGCTTCCGTGGATTGCACAACCAGTGCTCCAGGCCCACCAACAGCATTTGGATTACACGCCCTGCCACACTCAGTGCACTAGACTAGGGTCTGACAAGTACACCAAATAGCCAAACATGGAACCACTGATTCATACATCAATTTACAATAGGGAGCACTTGCACTTGGGCACTGGATAGCAGTGGCACAGTGCCCAAAGCATACAACACCAGCAGAAATACATGAGGCAACATCAATAATGGAAGGGAGACCCGTGCCAATGGTGCCAGGTCTAACAGAAACAAAGATAAGGAGCACAACATTTTGGAACACTCTATCCTTCAACGTTGAACAAACCAAAAACTAATACATAGGATTTTGGTCCTACTCAGTTATGGCAGATTTTGTATCCTTTTACCCACTCCAGACCTCTATTGGAATATTTTACAGGAAAAAGGGGTCTCTGAGAAAAGCCCGACTGAGTTACTTAAGTATCTAGCGTTAAATTAGTGCCTTACCAAACGATGGGTGCCATGTAATGTAGTTCCTATATTCCCAATAAGCTCTGCGCATTGGAATAATATATCCTATAGATTAGACGTAGGACTGAGGTCGACTAGGTCTCTAGCGAATATATTAAACTTAATAGTGAGTGCCAGCTAGCTCAGAGATCACTAGAAACTTTCTCAAATTCACAAGAAGGGATTAGTTTCTGACAACCGCATAAACATGACAACTTTGTTTCCCAAGAATAATAAATGTATCTCTAGAGTCGTGGAAACAATAGATAAGTATTTCACTCAGTCCCTTGTGCATGCTTCGTTTCTACAGAGGTGCAGAGAAATAGAGAGACGGGCGTTTTCAATCAAAGATTTTATTGAACAGTCTTCTTTCTCGTGCAAGAAAAATGAACTGCTACAATCGTAATGCAGACTGCAAAGCATAATGCGTACAGCGAGAACAATATTATAAAATAATACTGTAAGAGCATTGTATGGTTCCTAAACCATATATAAATACATACATAAATAACAATGACTAAAAATACTCAACTGGTGCTTCTAAAATACGCCTACGCCAATGTACCTAACCTAAGTCTAGTACGCGGGAAGAAGTAAATATTGTGTGGCATAGGTTTTAGTTTTCTTTGCCAAGAAACTATCCAAGATTTCTCTAGGTTCTAATCAGCTCCAACCCTTAGTTTAGAATGAAGGAGGTCTGGTATCTCAGTCTCAGGACTCGATTTCCAAACACCCGCAAGGGGAGCTTGGAAACACTGGAGCTGGATTCTCGCCAAGAGAAATGCAGCCTCTCAATCAGTGCGTCAGCTGGAGGGTCGGCTTCCTTCGGCACTTGCTGTAGCAAGCTGCGTCCGGCAAGTAGATAGCTGAACTGCTCCGAAACAACTGTGTCTTGCTAGAGCAAGTGAAGGCATATTTATACATTGAAGGTGTCTAGTGTGACATAAAGTCGGGCATAATAATGTCAGGAAAGAAAGCCTAGGGAATAGTAGTTCTTTGCAAAGTAAATGAGTTATTGGACAAATCTATATTCAAGCAAGGGAAGGTCCCTAACTGCTTAAGCCAATTTTCCAAGAAATCGTTGTGACGTTTGGTACGGATGGAAGTAGCCATGCCTGTATTTGGTCTGCATGGGTTATGTCTAAATAAGGGATTGGTTTCTATGAATATATTAGGGCAATGTGAATTGTACCTTTATAATAGCATGAATAAGGAAAATTGACTCTGAGCCTAAAACGCCACACGACAGGGGCACCTGGAGCTACGGTGCAACCAGTTAGACCTGCCGGGATAAAAATGAGTCCCGTCATGGTTATATCGGTAATGGGCAAGTGCCCCCAGGATAAGGACGAACTTCCCTTTTGGCTTGCCAAGAAATTTGACCAACTGGAAGCAGTATTTCCTAATACGACTCCTGTGGAGAAACAGGATTCTAACCATTAGTTTGCAGAAAGACTTTGTGCCTAAGGAAACTGATTGTGAAACCTGGGGTAAGATATTTTCAGCAGTCTATGCAAAGTGCTTCGGCACACCGTCTAGGACTGTACTGCCCTTCGTGATCAAGCGTGTTCAGTATCAACACAGACCGGAGGCAGCTGTCGAGCTGGGCATGAGTCTTGTCAGAATATGATTTGTGCGACCGCGCGAGAATTACATCTGCTGATAGATTTCAGGCTCCTGATCAAGGTTCTCCTCATTCTTTGCAGAAAACTCGGTCTCACAAGCCGGTGGAGGAGAACGCGGCAGACACCGGCATACCTCACAGGGATGTGAGCAGCCCCGTCCGGCTGAAGGTAAAGGCAAGCAGGACGGCTTTTAAGGTCAGCGCCCCCAGTTTTAGAAAATGAAGGTTGCTGAGTTAACCGCAAGGTATGCCGCGGATAGTGAGAACCCAGTTTCGGACCCTGACATGGGCGCTAACGCTGCTAGACAGTGCAGCGGAGGTTACAGTAGTGCAGCAAGCACTGCGTCCGTATCTGAAGGCGACAGCAACTAACACGTTCATCACAGTAGAAACTGCTGACACTAAAGTGGCTCCCCTGACAGACTATATGACATAGTCCTTTTAATTGAAGGCAACATTCAACGGAAATTAAAAGGGATTTTTGGGGAAAATCTGGCCTCCACATATGACATTTTGTTAGCGGAGGCGGACTGGAACACACCTTTCGTTTTGGCCACTCCGAGAGTTGAGAAAGTAATCCTCGCTAGTTTCTCACACACTGTGCCAAAGGAGCTGGGGCAGACATTTGCAGAATAGTGTGCTCAGGTGCTTGCCCTGGCTTTGTACAGTACTCAAGTCAGATGGGACAAATTATCACCCAGACATGAGATTCCATTGTTGTCCATAACACAGCCTCAACCCAAATATCCCATGCGGCGAGAAGCAAAATCTCCTGTTGCAGAAATCCTTGAACAATTGGAATAGCAAGGTGTGATTGAAACATGTGTGTCACCCATGAATAATCCTCTTTTCACTGTAACCAAGCCTGATGGGTCGTACCGCCTAATATTAGATTACCGGCATTTGAACTCTCATTGTCGGACCTGCGTGGTAAAGAATACTCACAACACTGCCCTGGTTGATAGTCTTGTGAGAAAAAGGTTCAAGCCACACTTGACATATCCAATGGCTTTTTTAGCCATAACCTGTCCTCTTTTAGTAGTCATTAGACAGCTTTCACTTCTGCGGCAAACAAAGACAGTTCAAAAGATTAGCCATGGGCTATAAAAATAGCCCAGGCATCTTTGCCGCACATGTTGTCTCTCTGTCAGAGAGAATTGACCCTGATGCGTACTCGTATGTTGATGATATTTATCTCACAGACGACGAATTATGGCCGCATATGTGTCGTGTTGACTGCATCATGGTTATGTTTGCAGACTTCGGTTACAAATTTAACTTTGCAAAATCGCACATTGCAGAGAACACAGTGTTGTTTCTGGGCTAGGAGCTCAGCAATGAAGGTCGAGGTTTAGCACCTCACTTCCTGGATTAGTGCTCACAGTTGCGACCTTACTGTTTTTTTTAGATTTTGGGCGTACTTGCATTCCAGATAATGCCCAGCGTATCAAGCCACTATATGCCTTGATACAACCAACTTTTACCAAATCATGCTGGCTGACAGAACATTCAGCTATACTGCAATCTTTTCAGTCTGATCTTCTTGAATCTAAATACTTACTGACACGTAACAACCATATAAACCTGGTAATACAAATTGTGCCAGGTGCAGTGGGTTTCACATACTCTACGTTTATTGAAGGAGACACAGTCCCTATTGCTTACAAGTCACACTTGTACACATCGGTTGAAATGCGCTTTTCCTCTGTCAAAAAAGTTTTGACTGCAGTGCAGATGGCGATTCTAAAAAGGAGAGCGCTGTCACAGGGGAAACACATGCTGGTTGTTACACCTTATCCTGCACTCGAAGCAGTAATAAAAGCCAGTGTACCAAATTCAAAAGCTTTGCATCCACGTTGGATACAGTGGGCAACATCCTTGACATGTGAACATACAGACATTAGGGGACTGTACCACTCAGTTGGCAGAGCTACGTGCTCTGGTGCTTGCAAAAGAGTTTGCTGATCCTCGTGTGACTACTCTAATTGTTAGTGACTCTTACTACTGTGTTCAGTCTTTAAATGACAATTTATTTTTTGGGACTCAGAATGAATATTGTGATTCCAAAGGTAGAACAATCAAAGACAAAATGATTTGGGTTAGAGTCACAAAATGTAAAGAACGTCTGCCTCTCATGAATGTAATTCATACTCTTGGTCATCAGTGTGTAGGAGTACAAATCGTTGGTAACAGTCTTGCTGATGAAGCAGCAAAGACAGCAGTGGCAACAAATGTAGTAGCAGCAGTTACAAGGTCCAAAAGTAAGATTGATGATGACATCTTAGCAGCCATCACTGCAACAGAGGAGGGAGGTAATTACCCTGGAGTTTTCCCCTCTAAATACTCCTATAATTTAAGTCCTGATAAAGTTCCCCATGTGAGAATTAATGACGTTGGTGACAGATTGCTTCCCAACGCAAACCACAGTTTTTCCTTGATAAAAGCCGCTCACGAGGGCATGGCCTTGGCTCATGCCGGCGTCTCAGCGACTGTCACTATCTTACCGCAACGTCATTAGTGGCGTGGATTTTTACAGACTCATGAATATGTCCTTACTTGTGACATTTGCCTGCAGATTAAACCTTCGACTGCTGCGCGTCCACCACAGAGAGAGTTGTACATATCTAATAAACCATTTGGGTGTATTTATTTGGATCACAGCAGTCTTTTCTCTTCTGATGCTTCGTATACGTTCATCTTAGTTGCAGTGGATTCGTGCACACTCTTTTTATGGGTCTGGCCATAACGCTGCGCTGATTCTCGAACTGTCATCAGGGATTTGTGGGTCTTTGTGGGAATTTTTGCATGTGGCATCCTCCATTGGGACCAGGGTCCGGCGTCTGCCTCTAAGGCTACAAAGAAGCCATGAGGTCTTTGGGGGTGCAGGTCAAATGTTCCACTCCATACCGGCCTGAGGGCAATTCTGCTGTGGAGCGGATGACCCGTGACTTAAAGCAATCCTTGACAGCTAGGGTTTTAGGTACTGGCAGAAACTGGTTGGCCCATCTGTGTAGCGTTCAACGTGCACTTAATAATCTCCCTAGAAGGTCTCTGGGTGGGCAGACCCCATACAAAACGCTCTTTGGCATAAAAATGTTTGTCCCAGACCTTGAGGGTCTATACATAGCTCTGTCAGCCACACCCTTTGACGTAGATGGTCATTCTGCTGTATTACAGAACCTACAAGAGACTCAAGACAGACTTGCAAAGGAGCACTTGCCCCCCAAAACTGATGCTGCACTTCAGATTCTGGTAGTTGGCTGGCTACCTCGAGTCGGTGACCTGCTCAGTGAGAAGGTGGAGAACAAGAAGGAGTTCGGCCCCTCTTATCGTGCACCAGTTCCAGTGCTTGGCGTGCAGGGTACAAGAATAGTCATTTTACCTCCACTTCCTGGTCGCAAAGATAACAGGTTCATCTCCATTGACAATGTCAAATTACAATGAGTGGCTGATTCTGCTTAGTATGACTCCAGCGGTCTCTTGTCCAGCAATGCTGAGAAATTCTGTTTTGGCCTTGGCAAACACCATCAGGCCTAATATTGCCTTTGAGATGCATACAGTTACTAATCCATTATTGAATCCACCGGCTGGTGATCCCCATTAAGATACTGAGTATACCTATCAAACAGATGTGTCGTTGCCTGGCGTGCAGACAGGTGCAGTTGACCAGCCACGTTTTTCATTTGACGCTAACTCTACAACATCGAGAGCCCTGTCAAAAATTTATATTTTTGCTGTTTATTTTAAAAGACATTTTTTAATTCCCCCTTGGACTTACATCTGGTTGGTGCTCATCTCCATTTTTTTATTCATGTCGATTGGATTAGTAATTGTATGTTTTCGTCTAATGAATGGACAAGTTAAAGAAAGATCTACAATTAGGTTAATTGATGGAACTTTGGCACCCCACTCCTCATCCCACATCATGAAGAGGGACCAGACTTTTGTCAACATCACTGGCTGGCCTCTGTTAGATGGGATGCTGTAAAATTTCAAATTCATGGCCCTACAGAGGTTATTAATATCCCTAATGTACTTCGTTTTTCTATGGGGGATTTTTTCAAACAAAGCATATGCTCTGATGATTGGGATGTCTAAGCTGTAGAGGCTCTTTTTTCTGATTGGAAAAGTTATGCTGCGTTTGATGCTGAAGATTTGTACTTAGACTCTGCTGATTATGCAGGCTTATTCTGCTACCAGCACTATGGCCATTCATTTCCTGCATAAAGGAAATACTTTTAGAAATGTGGTTAATTATACTGGGAACCTCGTTTACAACGCAACTTTTAGCACGCAGTGCTATTACAACGCGGTCTTTAAATCACATTCTATTACAACGCATGACTTTGAGGGGCGCTCAAGGGTAGGGAATACTCTTAATTTACTATCCAACACCTTCCCTAGTGTCAACGGGGACTGGTGTTGGAAAAGTACATTAAAATATTCACTATCCAACACCCCTTTCTGTTATGTGTTGCAAAAGAATGCGTTATAAAAACCGCGTTGTTACAGCATGCGTGCTAAAGCATACATTGTAACAATGTACATCCTTTTACTGATTTTAATCAATCCAATCCTGAAGCCTTTTATTTTACAATGACTGCAAAGTCCTCTTCCAAAGTTAGACTTACCCACACTAAATTACTTTATTCAAAGTCCTTCATCGTTCAATTAGCTATAGGGGGCTATGAGCTGTGGAAAGATACAATTGATCTTAAATCTGTTTGGGGTTCTAAAAGTTGGCAAGCGCAAGGCACTGAAGCTTTGCATCATGCATGTCTGATCCCTAACCACCTGTTGTTTCTACGATTTCACAAACTACTTGCTTTGGATTGGCTACATCTAATAAATTAAATGCCCCTTCCATTCTTGATTGGGGGAATACCTTACAAGTACAATCACACCAATAGGTCCCTTTATGAATTGCAGTCCCTAATAACAAATTCCTCTTTTACTATTTCCAGCTTGGATCCCCAAAGTTGGTTATTATGGCAAAAAAGTTCAGGTTCATCGCAACATCGTTTTCTGGGTCTGGCCCCTTGCTATACACAGGTTAAGGTGGATCCCTGTTTTGAAAACACCCATTCTGTTACTACCTATTCAGTAGACACATTGTGTCACAATTGGCCTAAACCTTTCACTTTATCGTCAGTTCAACTTCATTTGTCTCAATTGACTGACGATATTGATTTGAATGACTTTGTTAAAAACCCTGTAGGAGGCAGATCCAAAAAATGGGTATATGCTATTTACAAAGAAGTCTGGAAATTATCCCAAATTGAGGCTGCTTCTAGATTAAGAGCTATTGATCAAGCAGCTAATTTAGAAAAAGTGCTTGCAGTCGTTGAGAACAGCATTAATACTCTGTCGTCCAGAATTTACACCTTAGATAATATTGTGTCATCTGTTGTGGATATTGAACAGGATGAAGTGTCTGTTTTGTACCATTATCAAAATCAATTTAGATCTATAATACAGTTTGCCTGCACTTTACAAACTTTAAAGACTGGTTAAGAGCCTAGGGACTACATGAATACCTCATCTCCGTTTTTACCGTTTAATCTGACTGCAAAACAACAGTTCATGTCCATGAAGGATGCAACATATTCGTTTTTGCATATTGAAAAGTTGGAACGGTTACCTTTTTCTGTTGCCTAATATAGTTCAGCTGTATGGTTAATTCATGGCTTAATCACACTGCCCATCCCCTTGTTTAAATTCAGTTCATGAATGAAACACTATGCGATAGGCAGATAAGAACCATTGGGAAGGGCCTATCTCCATGAAGTTTGGTCTCTGCCTTTCACATATGGGTACCTGAGAGAGGGTAAAGAAGTTTGTTTAAAAAGAGAGGAGTGCACTTCTACACCCGATCACTCACTGTTTCGCAAGAACATACAACTGCACGGGTCATGTAACATGCAAGCCCCAAATTTAAAATGCATTTTAAAGGGTAATCCAGTGCCAGCTATAACATCAACTTTCACGCAGCTACCTAACGGTAGCTATTTACTTTTAAATAATGAAGATGGCTGCGGTATGCTGGCAGGGATTCTATACATTGTGACCCCGTCCCAACGTGCAGTTTGCTGTAAAAATGTGCTTTTACTGCCCCCACATGGGAGAATCGATGTATCTATCTGGCCTTCCATTCCGACCTTGAAATCAGTGTTCAACAAGATGAGCAGAATAAGGGCTGTAATGTCCCAGAAAGAAGTGGCCCTTACTTCTTCTCGTGAAACATTTGTCCTTCACGTGGCAAACACCCACACCGAGGTGCATGGGCTTTTAAATACTGATCTCCCACTTCATTTCGACTCCTTGATTCACACCATATTCAATGCCTGGTTAATAACTGGCTTGGTGCATTTTTTTTAAATTGTGAGCTCTGGCCTTGTGAACTCATTCCAAATTATATTTGGTGTGATACAGGCATTTTTTCATTCTATTTTTTCCAGCATGTTCGGTGGATTACCATTAATTCTTGCCTTACCTGCTGGTGTGCTGCAGTTGATTTGCTTGCTCAAAAATGGCTGCATATTCTGTGTCACGAGACATACCGGATGCTGGAATACTATGGAATGCTATCTCTGGCAACCTTGAGTGTAGCCCATGGATTATCCATCCGGTTCTCGTACTTTACATGCGTGCAACCCGTTTTCCATTGCCTGAATTGCTGTTTTGAATGGACTCTGGATTTGTGTCTCTGCAATACGGTGACTCCTGCCACGGATTATGATTGACTGATGAGTCCCTTAGTGACTCATGAGTTGGACTGTTCTGGTATCGGGACTATGTCCTGCGCAGCAGCACATAGAGTTCTAGGGAATTGGAATATATGCGCAGCTGCACATGACTTCCTGGCACGAGGTTATCTCGAAGAACACGCAAGTTGTCCTCTGAAGGTGCTAGAGGTTCCAGCTATCAAAAAACATGTATGTTCCTTCAATTTATTAAATTGGATAGCTGAATTATTTTCTGATGATAACAATGACTTCCTCTTGGAGGCTGTTGCAACATACTGTGCCTATACGCTGATGGGTTACATTGGCACTCATCCATCTTCACCGCGTACAGTACACAATTACATTTTTTATTATTTTTCCCTTGATGGACAGTATTCCGCCATTTTGGGATTTTATTATTTTTTCCTCACCACTTTGAACTTCTCACTTTCAATTATCCAGTCTGGCGAATTATGAACTTGATTTTGTCTTATTCTAACTTGAACTCTGCATTCCTGAATTGCTTCCCTTCTTGTACGTGGTCCAATCAGGGGAGGGTGTAGTGAAGACAGGGCCCTGCTTGCACACATTGCTATGTTAGCATAAGCTTATTAGAAGTTTAAATGCCATTTTGTCAGTTTGTAGCTTTTGCACACAACACTACATGTAACTGTTGTTGTAAGTTAAACTGCTTGATTTTCCTCGCATGAGAACGGTTTTTCACATCCCTAGACTTACACTGCAACCTTAGTCTGTACACTGCGTGCAGAAGCCTTCAAGGTCATAATAACAGTGTATGGTGTGATTCATGTTGCTCGGCCAACTGAAATATTCTCGTGCTTTTAATATTGCACTGCATGCATGATTCGAGCACTTGGAGAAAAAACCTTTCCAGAGACAGAAAGCTTTGCTGATCCGGAGATGTGATGCACCTCTGCTTATCTTGGAGGTATTTAAGCCTAAGAGACCTTCTAGTATTATAAATCCTAGTTCCTTGCAGGGGAGAGTGGTTCACAAGGTGCTATACGACCTGTTTCCACTATCATTGTAACATGATTTCACCCTTTGTGGTTTATGGAATTGTAACAATGCTGATTGTGTTATTTCGAATCATATAACTGCTTATGTTAGCCAAAATACTGCATTTTTGAGCACATAGTTAAAAATAAACATTTTAAACTTTTCCGTGTCTCTGACTGCTCACGTTGTGGACTGGTATGAGAATAAAAATAAAAGAGTGATCTTGATTCCCACCATTCCTGAGAGTACCCTAAGTCACTTATTCTGGATTGTCCAATCATTGGTAGCTTCGCCGTAGGGCAGAGAGCTAATGAGACACTGATGCTAGTCGGAAAGGGGTTCTGGGTACTGAGGTGAGTTTTTTGGTACACCACAATTCACTGAAGTCCTGGTTTCCTGTGCATAGTTCTTTGCATGAGCAGAATCCTTGCAACACTTCACACTCCAAGATGGCCACTGTTTCAACAACCAAGATTCTCTCCTCCATTTCCATATCCCCGATCACCTGACCAAGTTCTTCCAATTGGAAGTGCTTTAAATAGTGCCTGGTTCAGTTATTTCTGCGACCGGCAACACTCATGTCATGACAGACTGAAGACTAGAGACAGTAAGCACACTCGCCTTATTTACTCGCCCTCATCCAACTTCCTATTCCTGTCTATTTATTCACCCTGATATCACAGGCTATGCTTCCAAACCCTATCCATCCCTCCACTTCCTTCCCACAGCATGGTTCCGTAACCCTACTGTAGACCCCATCCGCGGCTTCGTTTATATTGCTACATATACATTCTGGATTATTCCTAACCGGTAAACCTGGTCACCACACACGCCGTGGTTCTTCCCACTTGTTAGTCTCTCATCCCTAACCAAACCCCTACTCCTTCCCTTTTGCACTGGCATAAAAATCCGCACAAGCGGCTTGCTCGAACTTGAACTATCTTCATCTTGGAACCCTGCTACGCGGTAAGTGCACTCGCCCTGCAAGCCATGGTTACTTCCAACCCATATAACTCCTTTTATTAATATAGATTCTACCCATTATAGGTCTCAGCATTCTGGTACTTCATCCATCGTACCTGCACCCAGACCTTTATTTAAATGGTTCCACGCCGGTCATTCTCTATCTTGCCTCCAAAAGCACCTTGGCCATTACCCCAGGGTAAGCCAACCTCATCCTACCTCTCAGGCCCCCCATGCGATAGCATTAATGTGTTTCTCTAACTTTTGGAAATACTGTTATTTCCACATTGCTTACATTTCCATGGAACTGCCACATACCACATGGCTACAAATAGGGTTATTTTCACCCCTTCAAACACCCTTGCCAGATCTCGCTTCCATCCTGACCGTCGGCATTCTTTTTTCATTTTATCTGTCTCCTCACATCACCTTGTGTAGACTTTTTCATTGCACGTTTATTTTCAAGTGCTTGTTTCTAAATAGAGGAGTCTCACGCATCGAAATCAGAAGTCTCACTGTAGGCAATCTCACGAGCACCTTGACGTACTCCAAACTCCCCTTGTATGTAAATTAACTCAAAATGTCCTTTCTTTTTTCTTCCTTCAATTACTCCTATGGTTCTAGCAATGAAGTCATTTGTAAACCGGCATGCTTAATAAAATGTCCTGAAGATGATTCCAGTATTTTCTTAAGGGATCGAAATGCTGTCGACACCTTGTACACCATATACGCTTGTTTAAAATATCCAAATGTTGGTGTAATTGTGTCTACTGTATATTCTTCTGTCTGTTCTATGAGAAATGTGCTGAAAACTAAAATTTTCCCTTGCCTGAAACCTTCACTTTATATTTTACGTCTTTCTTGCTAAAGTTGGATACAGACTGGGAACCCTTTGAGAGCTGGTTGCAATCAAGGAACGTTGACGATCGGGACTTTGGGGAGGAAGAGGATCACAATCCATTAGCCCTGTAATTGCAAATGTTTATTTCTATACTCATTGTAATGTTAACACTTGCCCTACCAACATTAAAATTCAGGTCTATGTATATGTAAGGTGAAATGTGAAAGATATTCTATTGCTGCGATGACTGTGCCCCACAAGACGTTGTCAATTGTTTACTTGATGGCCATGACTATTTTGTACTTGTTAAAGATGTGTTTCTTGTACTGCCAATAAATAAAAAATAAAAAAGTTGGATACAGGCTTGTGTCCCCACTTAAAAAATCTTCTTGTTTATTCTTTATAAATATTGAATTGATTGCACTTTAAATAGCTGTCCGTCTGGACAGATTTCTACAATATAGTACTGATTGGTTCTATATCTATCGTCTTTCAACTATTTTTTGTCTGGGGAGCAGTGTCTGTACAAAAAAGTAGGCCTTCCCTGAAGCAGAGACACCAGCAGCCCATGGCCTCCAGCTAGGGGATTGGGTTTGGATAAAATCCCACACCAGATGGCACTGTCTCCAACATTGGTGGAAGAGGCCATAGTAGGTCCTTCTGACAACAGCAACAGCAGTCAAGTGTGAGGGCCTGACTTCCTGGAGCAAAGGCTCTCATACCAATTAAGCAGTGACTACGCCACCACCACATAAGCCTCCAGTGCCTTCCCCTGCATCACATCAAGTACAACATCATTACAACACGTGACCCAAGAAAGGTACCAAGTGAGAAAGGTATCCAAGCTCATCCTGAAGGGTTGCACGTGCTGCACACAGCAGAGAAAGGAAGAGTGTGTAAGCGGGCCCCAATGATACGTCAACTGAAGACATCTGGAACATCAACGTCCTAACCCATCAGTCTACAAGTCGTGAAAACAAGACATCTTTACCTTTCTCATCGCTTTGTTTTTTTTCATATTGAAAGTGCCTAAGTATATAGAAGTGCTTGCTAACTTCTCAAATTACTTAAAGGCAGGCACCAACAGTTTCTTTTCTGCATACAGGTATCATCACTGAGGCTCTTCAGCCTTCCGCCGCTGACTTTTGAAAAGAGTGAAAGTGCAACAGAAGATATGACATTCTTCCAACTAGTCACACTAGCCACACGTACCAACGACTGGAACAATGCCTCAAGACTTAAAGAATAATGAGAGAAAATGACTATAGTTGCTACTAGCAGTGTTGAGCCCTATTCCTGCCATTATAATGACTACACTCCTTATAGTGTATTGTGATCACAGTGCTACACCTAAGATACTGCTTAACTGACACAGAGATACTGTACCAAAATGTACAAATAGCGATTGATAAACTTGGGGAAGGGGAAAGTTGGCAGGGCAGGAAAGAAATAGGACAAACTTACGCAGAGAACAAATATGTTCAAAAGGTCAATTTCTATGCATAAGTAATTAATGTGCTAAATTGTTATGTCTGCACATATCTGCCAATTCTTTTGGTGAACAATACAGAGACCATTTTTTTTTTTAAATGTATGAGTATGCCTGAATATGCCATCATCATTGTTTATCCAACGGGCTGGAATATGGAAGCTTAGTTTAGATTACAATGGTGGTATACATTTTGTATAATTTGACATTGTGATAATTCAATGATGATGGGAATTATATAAAAATATAATAATTGGTGGATATCATGTGACAGCCTTAAATAAGAGATAGATATTTGTTTTTAGGAAGCTGCCTCTAACGTAACACAATGCAAGTCTTGCACAGCGAGGATATTTCCATGTTATTAGATTTCTGCCTGCTTCCATTAGCAATAGGCCCCATAGACCTCAAAAGGTAATTCAGCCACATCAGCTAGAGTAGATCATTGTGATTGCATTTGGGCGCACATGTAATAGTTAACTGGCTTTAGAAACAGGGGATTTATCATGTGCACTTAGGGTGATTTCAATGTATTCTTGTGTTGTAACAATGTACTGTTAGTTTCTGAGCATAAAATGTTTCTTCATCACCTGCCGGGACATGAGGGCCTAGACATAACCTGTTACGCAGACAAAGTATAATGAAATGTTGTGGTTTGTGTCTATAAATGCTTGTGTTTTACTTCTGCTATTCGAGCACTCAGCACCCATCTGAGGCTCCTGTGCATGTTAAATAAATTCTCTTTATTTTAATCAGGTGGTTGTGACAGAGTTATGATTTTAGGTTCTAAAGATCTTTTCAGTTTCCAAAACAGGGAGGGCTCAGGGTTGCCTGGGAGCTGGAGAGACAATCAGCTATTTTAGGCTGCTGCCCAGGGAGTTGGTAAGCTGCTCCTCTATTCAGAATCTCATAGGAGACAGACAGGCTCAATACACACTTTGGACGTCTGCAGATAAGGGCCTAACAAACTTTAGGGCATATTATCAAGGACCGGTGTTAAAATTATCGCCGTTTTATTGGCAGGAAACTGCAGATTAAACGGCGATAATGGGCTTGATAATCCGCCCTTGTTAATTCCCTTAGAAGCCCATGTTCTAGTGTTAACATGGGCTTCTATGGGAATTAACAAGGGCATATTATCAAGCCCATTATCGCCCTTTAATCGTCAGTTTCCTGCCGATAAAACAGCGATAATTTTAACACCGGTCCTTGATAATATGCCCCTATGTCCTCTAACAATACTGTTTGTATACAACTTTACTCACTCTACTAGCCAATAAATGAGTGCATAATCCCTAATCAAAAACACAGTTTAACAGCTCACACTAGATTACTGCTGTCTCAGAGCACCCTATGTTAACTCTCTGATGTAGAATATACCTGTTGCTAGGCAAAAATGTGGAAGATCTGATTTATCTTACTTATTAACACAAAATGGGAGGAGGGTTGGATTATGTAATAAATGCGTCTGAGCACAGAGCAAGGTAGAAATTAGGAGAGAGAAACAGGTGGTCACAGGGAATGTGAGATAAAAACCAGCTTTAGGACGCCAAATCCCACAATTCAACAAATTAAATGAAACTGTCACAGGCAAGTACAAAATCACAAGTTTCTACACAAAACAGATGAGAAATTATGCAATCACTGTCAGGATAAAAACTTCAATTTTAAAACTGTAACAATGACAAGCAAAAACAGTTAAAAAGGATGCAATCATGGGTATGGAAAATCGTTTTTTACATTTATGAAAGAGACAGCGCTAGTCTGCCACCCTACCTCCTCCTTGTCTTTGTTTCACTGCAATCTGGGAAACTGTAGCTCACAAAATGGAGGTGAATGTTTTAGCGTTCACTCAGCAAACCCTTAAGGGGTCTGCGCTGGTGTGAGAGGAGTGCAAAGAGTTGCCTTGGTGCTGGGGAGCCAGTCAGAAAGCTTAGGCTGCCGCCTAGGGGGACAGAAAATGGCTCCTCTTATCAGAGGCAGACAGGCTCAATCCACACTTTGGACTTCTGACAGTAAGGGCCTAACAAACTTTGGCCTCTAACAATACTGTTTGTATTTAACTTAACTCACTTGCATAGCCAAAAAACGAGTTCAAAATCCCTACAAAAACGCAACTTAAACAGCTCACAGCAGGTTACTGCGGTCTCAGAGCACCCTCTGTTGACTCTCTGATGTAGAATATCTATGTTGCTAAGATGGAGAAAGGGTGGGGTCTGGTTTCTCTCACTTGCTAACACAAAAAAGATGTGCTGGGGTGGATTGCGTAACATACAGGTCAGAGCACAGAGAAAGGAAGAAGTTAGGTGGGAAAAATAAGTAGTCACAAGAAATGTGAGAAAAAGCCGCAGATCTTGTCCTGCAAATCCCAAAATTCAATAGGTTAAATGAAACAGTTTTGGGCAAGTACAAGCCACAAGTTTCCACACAAAACTGGTGAGAAATGATACAATCACAGGCAGCTTAAAAACTTCAATATTTAAACTGTAACAATCACAAGCAAAAATTGTTAAAAATTATGCAATCACGGGTAGGGAATATCACTTTTTAAATTTTAGGAACGAGACAGCAATAGTTTGCCTCCCTACCACTTCTTGGCCTTTGGTTTACTGAAATCTGGGGCAAAGGGAAACTGCTGCTCGCAAAATGGAGGTGAATGTTTGAGGGTCCACCCAGCAAACCCTTAAGGGGCCTGGGCAGGTGTGAGAGGAGGGCTCAGGGTTGCCTAAGAGCTGGAGAGCGAATTGGCAAACTTAGGCGGCTGCCTGGAGAGTGCTGGGAAGCTCCTACTAATTATAATAAGAATCTCCTAGGAGACAGAGAGGTTTAATCCACACTATGGACTTTTGTAGGTAAGTGCTTAACAAACTTTGTCCTCTAACAATACTGTTTGCATAAAACTTTTTCTAACTCTCCTAGCCAAAAAACGATTGCGCAATCCCAACAAAAAGACAACTTAAACAGCTCACAGAAGAATACTGCTGTCTCGGGGCATCTTCTATTCAGTCTCTGATGTAAAATGTCCTTATTTCTAAGGAGGAAAAGGGGGAGGGATCTCGTTTCACTCACTTACTCGCACAAAATGGTAGCTGGGGGTGGATTGCAGAACATACAGGTCTGAGCACAGAGCAAGGTAGAAATTAGGATGAAATCAGTCATGGGGAATGTGAGAAAAAAAGCCAGCCAAATTTGGACTGTAAGAACAGTTCAACAGGTTAAATGAGACAGTCAAGGGCATGTAAAAACAACAAGTTTCTACACAAAACAGGTGAGAAATTATGCAATCACAGGCAGGTTAAAAACTTCAATGTTTAAACTGCTGCTGTCTCAGAGCACCCTCTGTTCACTCTCTGATATAGAATATCCCTTTTGCTATGGGGGAAAAGAGAGGGGATCTTATTTCACTCACTACCTAACACAAAATGTGAGCTGGGGTGGATTGTGTAACATACAGGTTTGAGCACAGAGCAATGGAGAAAAATGGAGGTGAATATTAATTGTCTTTGAATGTACCAGTGTGTAAAGTATATTTTTAAATAAATATGGTTTCATGTTTTCATATATTTAACCAGTTACATTAATGCAGTGAGATATAACTACTATCAAGATGAAGTGAAAAATACTAAACAGCAAAATATAACTGTCCAGCAACCACTCCTTATGAGAATGGTATGTAAATAGCTTCCAGCACCACAACAAAGCTACCCAGATCCCACCCCCCATCTATGATGTTTTGAGGATGACAGTTCAAGGCAAAGTTCCCACTGTGGTAAAGGATTCATGATAGTCCCATCCTTTACCCCAAATTTAAGATCATTTCTGCAGACACCCTCAGGAAATATATATTGGTTCCTCCTGTTTGGAACACCAGTCCATCTCACCAATCCACAATTTCATCTTCGACGGGTCTGGTCGTATCCAGGATTGTGCTACGTCTCTTTTAGCCAATATGGCTGCCGAGTCCATCAGAGCTCTTTTTCCCCTCAATCCCCTTAAAATCATCCATCATCCTCTGCAAGGCATTTTTGGAGTCAGAATCGGAGTCAGTCTGATTGGTTTATCGATAATCACCAAGACGGCTTTATTTATTTAGGTCTAGTATTGGGCAGTCTCTGGGCATTTCCTGACCATGTGGAAAAAATCTGCATATATCCCCCAACACCGTAATCTCTATTGAATTCCGGCTTCAAAATCCCTTCAAGTGTGCCACCTGCACCAGCCAGAGCCCTCTCCAAAGGGGAGACTGCTGAGGTAGGCGCATGTCCCAGCCTGGGTATTGTGTTGTCCCTCTCCACACCAAGAATATCACTCTGGTAACTTCTGGGAGAGTAAGGCAGACTGGTCAGCCATATAAATGATGCATCAAGACTGAGGCTGGATATTTCTGGTTGATATGCCCAATCTACCCAACCGCCGATCAGCCAATCTTTTATGACTAATAGGTCGGATGCCATGTAGTATAGACAGATATCCTCCACCCCAATGGCCCCTACACAGAAAGGACTCATGCAATGTTGCTGCCTCATTAAACCACGTATTAGGAATGCAGAGTAGAACGTTTTGCAGGAGATAAAGAAAACAGGGCAATACCCTCATGTTAGCCATTGTGACCCTACCCAAGATGTTGAGGGGGAGATGTTAAACAATAAGAAAAATAACGATAGGGTCTACAAATGGTGTCACAGAGTGTGAACTGGAGAGGGACTAGTGATGCAGCTATACCTTTTGAGTAATACCCAAGGCTAGAAAAAATTCTAAAAAAGTCTCATCAGACCACCCTGATTGGTGGAGTATCGTCACGTGAGATTCGTGAAGGATCCAACCATCTCCCTGGCCATCATCTGATGGTGTGGAGGTGGATGCCAATGGTACACTCCAGCCTAAGGTATCTCAAAGGTGGTACTGATATAGTGCAGTGCAAAAAAATGTGTGAAATAAAAATTGATCAATGGAACAAAAATATGTTTAATAAGGGATGTTCCAGTGCCAATAATCAAAAACAAACACGTAGGTAGTTAGAAATTTATGGCTACCCCGTTGTGTGGTGCAGGAAGGTCAACATGTTTCTGCCATGAGGACTAATTTATCCGGCTTTCATCAGGACCTAAAAGGATCGAATGCTACTGCAAAGAACCAAATGTGGTGTGTGATAAATAATTATATATATGTGATAAATGTGATCAGACAGTACAGAAAGTCTTACTACCAGGACCTTGGAGCCCCAATGTATCCTAGCGAAGTAGACCACCAATTTTCACCTAGAAAAAAGGAAAGAATATACAAACTGTTCATCACTGAGCTCAAACCAATCCCATCACCCAGTGCTCATTCCAGACACATCAGGAGTATAGTACTCTTGTTATTCTATAGGTATATTCTGTTATGATGTAAGAATTACTTGTATCATGTACTCACCCAGCTTTCTGTGTGTGAAGACCTCACCTCTACCGGCAACCGCTCCGGTATGTGAGGCCCCGCTCTACGTGTGCACAAACAGAAAGGAAAAGATGTAGCCACCCTGTAATATAGTTCAACGGTGAACTACCTAATCTGTTAAGTCTATCCGTGCACCCAACTAAACCTAGTCTTCTAAAAAATGTGACGCCTCAATTCAGCTCAAAACATAAATGAAACCCTGCAAGATTAAAAAGGAACCTATACATTGTCTGTTCCTTTGTATAGTTCTCTGTCTGCCCTCCTTAGATTACAGGCTACCAACTTGTATAGACTAGTTTTAAAGCCAAATAGAGGAATATTATTAGAACTAAGGAGGAAGAGAAGAGTCAAACTTAAAGTAACTAAGTTGCACAGAAACGAGCGCTGGACTCACCTATCCGTCGGTACCTCTCTCCGGCATCCGAGAGAAAGTGGAGATGACGGTAGGCGAGTCCCGCGTCGTTTAAATACGCTCACCAATTGGTTAATCATTTCATAATTGGTAAGCCGGAAGGCACAATCACGCCACGCCTGCGTGATTAAAGACAGCATCTCGCCAACAGTCCGCTAAGCCCCAAGAGATGCGCATGAGCTAGATACAGCCGCTATATCCAGCAAGTGCGCATGCTCATACTTCGCGCCACCGCGCAGTCAACGACCCTAACAGCGGCCCGCGAGTGCGCATGCCCAAGCCTCGCAACACCTTCAAGGTAGTTTACGAAGCCTGCGGTCATGCGTATGGCTAATCTTTGCCGCCAATGACTGCTGTGGGGAGGAAGAATCAGCGGAACCCAACCCATTAGCCGGGATACCAGTCACCCAAAACACTTGTGGGAGTTCCGATTGTCAAATAGAGTACCAATAATGAACGATTGTGTAAACACCCGCTAGTAACTCTAAGTGAAACTGTTCTGGTTAAAATAACATGAATAAACAAATTTCACCAGTCCGAACGGTAGGCAAGGTGTGGCATTAGCTATAACTTATGTGATTGTTACCAGTATAGGCATCAAGATAAAGAAGGCCTATACTCAAGATGTAGATATGATGCAAAGACTATCATACATCGTTAGTAGGCATATTGGTGACGAAAGAACAACGATGTCCAATAACTCGGTTGTTAAAAGGTACTGGGGACTAAGGAGCCAAAAGGCCCTCAGGATTGTATAGTGTGTCAAGGTGGATCTAGACTATTATACACCCTCTTCACTATCCCATAACAGTCAGAATGACCTCACGTCATGGTTATGGTCAGTACTAGGTTGTGCAGATATGTCCGCCCCCGAACAAAATGAAGGACAATTAACCATTGTGGTGTGAGGTGTATTGTACTGCATTTCTCAATTATATCATAGTCCAGGGAATGTTGTCATTAAGCCCACAGCTGTCGCTCTTTAATCTATATATCCATTTTTGTTATTTAACGAACAGAAATTTGGATATGTCGCTGATGTGGGGTGGGATGAAGGGTTGTTCAATTACTACCCATCTCAAGTCATCTGCCTTGTGATTTTTCTGGATGAAGTGGGTGGTCATCCTTGTCGACTGTTTACGGCACCGAATGGTGCTCTTATGTTCACTGATCCTCAATTTTATAAAGATAGCTAGATCTAGGAATGATAAACGTTCCTTGCTAAATTCCACAGTGAACTTCAAAAATTCATTTTGAGTATTTAGCCAATCATGGAACTGAGTAATTCCTTCAGCTGAGCCTCGCCAAACTACCAAGATGTCATCAATGTATCTTTTCCATAGCAACACCTGAGAATGGAATGGGTTGCTATGGTGGAGGACAATTCCTGATACCAGCAGATTGTGGGATCTGCCCCCAGTTCAGGGACATTTCCCATGTGGGTCCTGCAGCGTCTGTCCTCAGACTTTCAAGACGGACAGGATTGACATAGGTACTGATAAACCATGGGTACTTAAAACACATACAAATTGTAACTCTGAACATTTGATTTACTTGATCACATGTCCTTGTGCACTACAATATGTAGGACACACTACTAGGAAAATAAAATTGAGAATCAGTGAACATAAGAGCACCATTCGGTGTCGTAAACAGTCGACAAGGATGACCACCCATTTCATCAAGCAAAATCACAAGGCAGATGACTTGAGATGGGTAGTAATTGAACAACCCTTCATCCCACCCCACATCAGCGACATATCCAAATTTCTGTTCATTAAAGAACAAAAATGGATATATAGATTAAAGAGCGACAGCTGTGGGCTTAATGACGACATTCCCTGGACTATGATATAATTGAGAAATGCAGTACAATACACCTCACACCACAATGGTTAATTGTCCTTCAATTTGTTCGGGGCGGACATATCTGCACAACCTAGTACTGACCATAACCATGACGTGAGGTCATTCTGACTGTTATGGGATAGTGAATAGGGTGTATAGTCTAGATCCACCTTGACACACTATACAATCCTGAGGGCCTTTTGGCTCCTTAGTCCCCAGTACCTTTTAACAACCGAGTTATTGGACATCGTTGTTCTCTCGTCACCGATATGCCTACTAACGATGTATGATAGTCTTTGCATCATATCTATATCTTGATTATAGGCCTTCTTTATCTTGATGCCTATACTGGTAACAATCACACAAGTTATAGCTAATGTCACACCTTGCCTACCGTTCGGACTGGTGAAATTTGTTTATTTATGTTATTTTAACCAGAACAGTTTCACTTAGAGTTACTATCGGGTGTTTACACACTCGTTCATTATTGGTACTCTATTTGACAATCGGAACTCCCACAAGTGTTTTGGGTGACTGGTATCCCGGCTAATGGGTTGGGTTCCGCTGATTCTTCCTCCCCACAGCAGTCATTGGCGGCAAAGATTAGCCATACGCATGACCGCAGGCTTCGTAAACTACCTTGAAGGTGTTGCGAGGCTTGGGCATGCGCACTCGCGGGCCGCTGTAAGGGTCGTTGACTGTGCGGTGGCGCGAGGTATGAGCATGCGCACTTGCTGGATATAGCGGCTGTATCTAGCTCATGCGCATCTCTTGGGGCTTAGCGGATTGTTGGCGAGATGCTGTCTTTAATCACGCAGGCGTGGCATGATTGTGCCTTCCGGCTTACCAATTATGAAGTGATTAACCAATTGGTGAGCGTATTTAAACGACGCGGGACTCGCCTACGGTCACCTCCACTTCCTCTCGGATGCCGGAGAGAGGTACCGACGGATAGGTGAGTCCAGCGCTCGTTTCTGTGCAACTTAGTTACTTTAAGTTTGACTCTTCTCTTCCTCCTTAGTTCTAATAATATTCCTCTATTTGGCTTTAAAACTAGTCTATACGAGTTGGTAGCCTGTAATCTAAGGAGGGCAGACAGAGAACTATACGAAGGAACAGACAATGTATAGGTTCCTTTTTAATCTTGCAGGGTTTCATTTATGTTTTGAGCTGAATTGAGGCGTCACATTTTTTAGAAGACTAGGTTTAGTTGGGTGCACGCATAGACTTAACAGATTAGGTAGTAGCACCGTTGAACTATATTACAGGGTGGCTACATCTTTTCCTTTCTGTTTGTGCACACCTAGAGCGGGGCCTCACATACCCGAGCGTTTGCCGGTAGAGGTGAGGTCTTCACCCACAGAAAGCTGGGTGAGTACATGATACAAGTAATTCTTACATCTTGCCCTTATGTCCCTGTGCAAACGCAGTAGGAGCTTTTGAAGAGTTGTATATCATAACAGAATATACCTATAGAATAACAAGAGTACTATACTCCTGATGTGTCTGGAATGAGCACTGGGTGATGGGATTGGTTTGAGCTCAGTGATGAACAGTTTGTATATTCTTTCCTTTTTTCTAGGTGAAAATTGGTGGTCTACTTCGCTAGGATACATTGGGGCTCCAAGGTCCTGGTAGTAAGACTTTCTGTACTGTCTGATCACATTTATCACATATATATAATTTTTTATCACACACCACATTTGGTTCTTTGCAGTAGCATTCGATCCTTTTAGTTCCTGATGAAAGCCGGATAAATTAGTCCTCATGGCATTAACATGTTGACCTTCCTGCACCACACAACGGGGTAGCCATACATTTCTAACTACCTACGTGTTTGTTTTTAATTATTGGCACTGGAACATCCCTTATTAAACATATTTTTGTTCCATTGATCAATTTTTATTTCACACATTTTTTTGCACTGCACTATATCAGTACCACCTTTGAGATACCTTAGGCTGGAGTATACCATTGGCATCCACCTCCACACCATCAGATGATGGCCAGGGTGATGGTTGGATCCTTCACAAATCTTAAGTGACGATACTCCACCAATCAGGGTGGTCTGATGAGACTTTTTTAGAATTTTTTCTAGCCTTGAATTTTTTCTAGCCTTGGGTATTACTCAAAAGGTATAGCTGGATCACTAGTCCCTCTCCAGTTCACGCTCTGTGACACCATTTGTAGACCCTATCGTTCTTTTTCTTGTTGTTTAGCTGTAGTAGGGGCTTGGGACATAGAGGTCTTTAAATATTCCCCTTTCTTTGACCCTCATTAAATGTAGTTATTTGGAGGGGGAGATGTTGCCATACTGCCAGACTTGTTCTAAACCCTTTTATGAGGGGTGGAAGGTTTAGGTCATGGGTGAGGTCCGGCAGAGTTGAAATGTATATGCTTAGGTATTTAAAGCTGAAGAGGTGAACATGGATGCCAGGCCGCTAGTCACTCAATGCATTATTTCCCTGTTTAACAGACAGATAAATGATGGCAGTGGATAACTAAAGTAGCCAGCACCTCCGTTATGTTTGCATAATGATTAGGTAGTGGCTGTCTCTTTCAAAGCGTGCTCTATGTCTTTGTACCATGCCACCGACAGTACTACACACTATACACAGAATCCTCTGTATATATAAATACAATATAGAACATAGACAGAGCACAGCACAAATAATTATACGTCTGACATCCCATAATCAGCAAAAATATTTAATACAAAAACACATAAACACTTTGCTCAGCAAGCGATCTTCACCACAGTTGTTTTGTTGTTACAACATTGGTACAGCCACAGCCGACACGTGTTTCATCGCCATTCACGACTTTTTCAAGGCTCCTATGGTAAGTAGAGTTTGGCTTGAAAATCACGTTTATTCAAGGGAGACAAGTCACACAAGGTCTGGATAACGATTGTCCAGATCAATAAAATAGCCTTTCAATTGTAGACTGGTACTGGAAAAACCACCTATGTGCATCGGTTTTCTCCGTAGTCCAAGTTGTGTAGTAACACAGGGCAGGTTCAATAAAGTTTTCACCTGCAATAACGCGAAGTAGAAGTCTCCTTCATATAATGCCAGTAACTGTCGCTCTGGCGTTCAAACCTAACCAGAAATCCCCTAGCTGGTAAATAGGTGTCAGGAAGGTCGCCGAGTCACCCAATAAGTCCTGTCATGGTTTACAAAATGCAAAAGCTCAAAACGTTGCTCTCCAGTCCACAAAGTCAGTAGAAAGGTATGATGGATGTGTGACACATATCTAGTTACGATTGAACGCGCTAACCAATGCGACCGTTACCGGTATTGAGTATGAGGTGAGTGAGTGGTGACTAAAATAGGCTCTGGTATTCCTAAAAAGTAACCCTGGGCATAGTTTGCGAAGTAGCGCTATGCGTAGCTACGCGAAGTGCACTTCGCACTACGCGAGGAATGCGTAGCAATAAGCGTACTGCTTAGTACCCTGTTTCCACAGTGCAAGAAGCCGTTTTCAATTATTGCACAGTGTGGACAAGCATCCGGCACTGTGCAATCATTGAAAACGGCATCTTGCACAGTGCGAACAGTAGTTTTCTGCCACCCAAGTAGATTTATACTCGAGCAGCAGCTTTCTCAACGCGGACTGGTAGTTTCTCATCACGAGTGGTCGCGAGCATATGCGACGACTCGCAATGAGAAACCTGACCACCCCGATTTGAGAATCTCGCCGGGAGGTTTATTTTCCACGCTCCCGATCGGCAACTTGATGTTGCTGATCACGAACGAGGAAAAAGTCTCGCCGGGATGTCATTTTGCTTGCTCACGGTCGCCAACTTGACATTGAGGACCGCGCACAAGCAAAAAATTAAAAATTACAGCTGCACTACACTACGCTATGCGTGTTTGCACTGTGCTACGTGCAATTCACATAGTGCGAAGTAGCGGAAACTTAAAAAACTACGCAAGCGTACCATAGTGCTTTGCCCAGGGTTACTAAAAACAAATCTTGATAGGAAAAGGGTACCAGGACTAAATAAAAACAGTGGTGCTATCAAGTAGTCATCAGGTACCATGATAGCTACTAGTGAAGTGTGGTCAACATGTGTTGTGCCTCGACAGCCCAAGGATTAGGTGCCACTTCATCAGGACCAAAAAACATTCAAGTTATTCCCCTCTCTGGACTCTATCTGGGGCTTCATGTCTCCCTTCTATAAAGGGATAACCCAACAATGTTCACCAGTCTGCACCTAAATGGTTTCCGGCCTATGGTTCCACCTCAGAAGAGGCAAACTAATCCTCCTTAGGCAAGATGGAGGGCCCCAGTCAATTTGTTGGCGATTGGTATTTTGTGGTCTCACCTACCCACCTCCATCATCCTAGTGTAGAACAGCCACTCTGGGCTGGTGGCAGAGGATGAACTTAAGGAACACAGTGTGTTTGGCAAGGTCCAGTAGACCGTTTACGTTCCATGAAATAAAATTAAACTCCATATTGGAATTAGCTTGGGAGTTACCAAGTGAATCCACAACAGGTGGAGCTGTAGGCAGGACCAAGCTATTAATGGGAAAGCAACACAAATTAAAAAAACAACAAACACATGTTCCATGTCAACATTTCCAGACAATCCCCAAACCCACACTTCTACACCTGAAGAATATGTCACCTAACACTGTCCAGCATCAAAGACAAAGAACAAAATGGTTTTCAAGTTGGACCTCCTCCTATGCAGGATCTAAATTTAGGGGTCTGATCATGGATTGGGCAACCTGGGTCAGGGCAGTTACTCACTAATGTTTAAAGCAGATAGGAGTGACACTGGAACCTACAGAGGGTCCTCGTTGTTGGAAGTGATATCATACTCAATCTCTGCATGCCTTTGTATGCAGGAGAGTAAAAGTGTTCTTGGTCTCTGTCTGGGACCCAGCAGGGTCAGTCTCAGAGGAAGCAGGGGACTGTCTGTCTCTCTCCTGTCTACCACTTGATTTAGGGCGGTTAAGGATCTGAGAGTGGATGATGGCCAGTTGTGAGGGGCACTGCACCACCTGGGTGGTATTGTCTCAAGTCATGTAACTGCGGAGGGATTATTGTTCAGTTGCCCACTTCCATACTACCTCTGGGGTAACAAATAAGTGGGATCAGGAGTCATAAAATACTCACAATTATGTAGGGAAGAGTATTGAAGAGTATTTTATGGACCACGCCTTAAGTTTCTGTTTTACTGCATCATTGGATTTGCGTTGCAGTTGTGTTGATTTTGTATGGTTCGTGAAGATCATGATGTGAGATGACTGAATGTGGAGCTTACCATGGTTGCTGGCCTCCCAGAGGACAATATCTCAGTCTCGGAAGTTCAGGCTCTTGATGATAAGTAGCAAGGGAGAGGGCCCTGAAGGTGATGCTTCACCAATGTTCAGTGTTCCCACCACAAACCATGGTGAAAAAAGTCCCTCTGGTATGCAAGAAGTCTCTGCTTTTTCAGGCAAACCCACCAGGCAGAGGTTACCCCGGCTGGAGCAATTTTAGGCATCTTCGGCCCAGGCCTCCAGGGTGTGAATGGCAGAGAGTAATGTAGTTACTTTGGTTTTCAGGTCAGATGAGTCATCTTCCAGGGTGGATACTCAACTTTCCACCTCTTTCACTTGCCCCACCATGTTGTGCAGGTCCTGCCGCAGCAGGGCCATGTCAACACTGACCTTCACCATCCTGTATTCAAGGGCCTCCTGTGATGTGTGAATGGTCTGCAGAATCTGGTGTGCATCTGGGCAGATGGCATGGTAGGGGGACCTTCACCTGTAACACTCTTGACAGTATTGTAGGATGTATGGAGTGAATGTGTTTATTTTTTATTGAAACCCTGCATGCAAAGTTTATATTTCCCCATCGCTGCATCACAGGAAATCGTCCAGGCCAGATTGCCTCGAGGCTGCTGGCCACTGCAGTGTAATGAGTATCACCAGTGATGCAAATGAGGAGAAAGAGGGGGGTTCGCCCATGGTCTCTGTGGCGGGTTGGCTGAAGTGACTACCTCCTATATTTCCTGCCCGCTTACCCCATGCGACCATGGTTCAGCAGCACCAGCTGAGGAAGGCTGCAACAGACAGGCAAAGGAGAGCAGATACTCATGGACCCCAAACCTCCAGAGGACACACACCTACAGACTCCGTCCACTGATAAATACAGGTGGTGACTGCACTACAGTTACTAGAACAGTTAATGTGCCACAGATAAGCAGCCTGCCAGGCACAAACAGGAATGTTACTGCTTTGTGGAGTTCGATCGGCCAGTCAAGGTCCTTCAGGGGGGAAAGAGGGCCTCTCTCTGTGAATACAGGGACCAGGGAGTCACAGGGAAGGCTCCTGGCAATTATATTTCACCTTAGGTGGGGGTCCTTCCAGGTGTTATAGGCAGGCCAGCACCTCACTGAGGAGGGAGACATCAGCCCCTCCTTCGCAGACTTGGAGGCTCTCTGCACCAGATCAACACCCCACTCCCAAGATTATTGGCAATGACAAAGGTCAGGGATGAGAGGGCCAGCCCCACTTAAGTGTCAAGTGCCTCGGCAGGATGGAAGCCAGAAGCACTAACAAGGGGGCTTTGTGAAGCAGTTTGTGTCTATCCAGGTTTGGGGTCTCATTGCTACCATGCGACATCACTTTAAAACCTTGGGCAGCACGGAGGAGAGCAGGAGCTTGTATTTGCCGTCTCCATTTGCAGCCAAGTCTCCGCTCTGATCCATGGTCCTCACTCTCCCCCTGTGGACTCCACAGGCAATGCAGTATAGGGTGGGATGATATCCAGGGGGTGTCTGCCAGACCGACGTGGTGGCCGTCTCCACTTGGCCCCCATCGTGAGTAGCTTCCTCTGATCCCCTCCGGGCATGAGGCTGACAAGACAGGCAGTCTCAGGCTCATTCCCATAATTTACAGACTGCCACCATTTTACTTCCAGTATGAACAAACAGGCTTTGGTGAATTTCGCCCCTCTGGCAACCCAACAGGCAGTATCTGGTCACAGGGTGGCTGTCCAAATCAATGAAGAAGGCACCAGGAGCATTAGGTACAGACTAGGGGGCCCAGGGTGTAGAATTCAATGGTATGATAGAGGAGGTCCTGGGAGCGCCATTAGTACAAGTCCACCATCTTGTTTTCTGAGGCCACGTCCCATTCCTCATATTTGTAACCAGTTTGATAGGTTCATACATGAATTAACACCTCAGAACTAATTTACATCAGCATAATACACAGCAAAGACTTTAAATTCAACAACCCCTGTTTAAATAAAATTGGATTCAGGAGTCTCTCCCTGTTTACTCAACTACAGAATTCAAGTACTTTAGTTGTTCATTAGAACTCTGGTGAAGCTACAGTAGATCACTGGGGAGTCAACTAGTAGACTGTTGCCAGTGATGGAAGCACATATTTCACTCAGGATTCCAGACTTTTTTTCTGACATATGTGAAGAAGAATTTTGAGAATGTATACAAAATGTGTCGGTGTTTGAGTTTTCTTGAGCGCTAACCATAGTCTCTTTGACATGATCACGGAGTTCTAAAAAAATTACTACAATGTACACCTGCCTCTTAGAATGTCCCTGCACTGGTAAAACATATGCTGGCGAAGATAGCTTCACAGTCATTCAGTCTCCTATACATTTGTGTGTTTCTTATTACAAACTTAAAGTATACCCAGTTTGTGAAAATTGCTTAGTTTGTGACTGTTTTCACTTTGTTTTTTTAAATAGTGTTCTGCTTGTTTTTTCTGATTCACAATTTAAAATATTTTAACATATATTTTAATCATCTTTGAATGTACCAGTTTGAAAGGCATACAGAAGCACACTTTTATATACAAAAATGTCTATCTTTAAATCAATATGGTTTCTTATTTCTATGTATTTCAGCAACAATAAAACATATTTGGGGCCCAGTTACATTCATGCAGGGTGATGTAGCTACTATCAAGAGAAAGTGGAAAATACTAAACAGTACAATGTAAATGTCCAACAGCAACTGGTTTAGGGATCTCTCTAAATCACTGGAGCTTAAAGATTAAAATAGTTTCCAGAACTGCTAAAAAAAAACTACTAACATACAATATATTGAATATTGAAAAAAACCTTTGAGGTCTTCAAAGATGTTTTCAAATTAAGGCTGCATTATGCACCAGGGAAGATGGATATCCTGATTAAAATGCTGTGAAATTGGGATTCTGTAAAAAGTAAAAAAGGAAAGGGAGGCCTCCTATGTGTGGTAATGAGGGACAAGGAGGATTGAGTAGGAAAACACAAGGAAAGTCCCTGGGCTATGTACTAACTTAGGAACCCTAGTATAGATCATGTGTACCAAAAAGCTGTACCCCAATATTGAAATATCTTCTAGATAACACTATAATACACCATATTTGTATAAATTGTAAAGCAGAAATGCGAAAAAAAGAACCTTAGATGTTTGTTGTTTTATATTAAAAGTTGTACAGTTTATTACAATGTTCACAAGGTTAAAAACATTATTATGCACAGATAAAAGTAAATACAATATCACAATTAGATTAAAAACAATGAGTATCAGGAGTCACAGTTTGTTTTCGTTGTCGACGCTGCGTTTCGGTGAAACTGTAATAACACCTTCCTCAGGACAAACAAGTTCTGTGTATGAATTCTTTGGTATCCTCTGTTAATCAATTATGAGGAACTTCTCTTGCATCAATTTGGAGAAAAAATGGCTTCCTGTTTCTTAATTTACAAGTCGCTGTTTGGATTCAAAGATCTATGTTGTAAAGGTTACCGGAGGGGGGCCACCGATTTTGAATTAAGGGACCACTCTAAGGGTAATGAATAGTCCTTCCTTCTAGGATTAAAAAACGCGCCACTGGATGCCTTCAATTATATCCAAAGCGTTGGGTAAAATCAATCACGGTTGTTTTAGCTTTCAACCTTTAGAATTCGTGCCGGCCTCCTTGCTCCCCTCACGGTCCTATCCACGTCTGCTGCAGTGCATGGTTTGCTGGACATAGTTAGGACTTTCTAACTATTTTGGTCACTTTAAAAATATATTATGTCTCAAATGACCTACACTATCCCTCACATTTTTACCAGCTGGGTAGGTTCATACCTGAATTAATATTCAGCATACTACACAGGAAAGACTTTAAATCCAACAGCTCCCATTTCAATAAAATGTAATTCGGGAGTTTCTTCCTGTTGCCTTAATTACCGAAGGAAGCACTCGAGTGTTCATTAGACGCTACAGTAGATCACTGGAAAGTCAATTAAGAGACTGCTGCTGGTGGTGGAAGTACACATTTCACTCAGCTTGCCAGACTTATTGTTTTACATACATGAGAAAGATATTTGAGAATTTTGAGAAAACGTGCCTGTGCTTAGGCTTTCTAGCGCCCTCATAATATTTTCTGTGACAAAATAAAGTCTCACTTTGGTTATTTAAGGCACTCTTCTCCCTAGGAAAAGTTTTCAGCTCCATGGGTCTGGTTCCAGCAACATGGTGCTCAGGTCTGACTCATATTTGCAATGCATATAGAGTGTTAGTGCCCTAATCTAATTTTTCATTGCAAAGTAGTAGTGGAACACTGGATAAGGCAGATTTTCCAAAGCCTGGTTGGAAGAAAATAATGATTTTATTGAAGGTACAGAGTCTTTAGGAGCATTCATTTGATTTATGTCCTTTGACATTTTATGTTTTGCAGTCTTGTTCTTATCCCTCGTATGAACCATGGATTCTGTGTTCAAGCTTTCTGCAAGATAATATGTGTTATAATGTTATTTAATCGGATTTGTGGTTGCGAATATGTTTGTTGTCCTTTCTTTTGTCCCATCAACTAGTTTGACTGTTTGCAGAATTCACAAATAACAATCTTAAAAACATTTTTAAAAACTTGAATTAAATATTTGCATACTCCATTGCAGTGTCGATACCTGATGGACAAGGAGATGTAATAATGTGCAGCCCTTGATTGTTTCCACAATTTTGCCAGGAGCCGGTACTAGATGATTTAGTGATGCGAAGAAATGTGCTGCAGGAAATGTTCCTGCGGGCAATGTTGCTGCGGGCAATGTTGCTGCGGGCAAGGATGCTGCGGGCAACGGTGCTGCATGCAACAGTGCTATGAGCAAATGATGCTGCAGTCAACAGCGCTGCAAGCAATGGTGCTCCACGTAGACTTTTAAACCCTCATACACAGGAGCAGGACTATGGAAAGGCCAATTTGATTAGCAATGTACATACAAAGCAAACGTGCTAGTCATTATCCACTGTGAATGGCAAATCATGATCTCCATGGTCAATTTACAAAATGCTTCTATCTTAACGCCTTGTTAACTCAGATCCTGACCTGCAATGATGGTTTTCTAAAAATGCAAGTGTGCTCATGTCCAGTTGAACAGTACATATCATGCAGTATCATGTTTCACATGCTTCAATTTACAAGTGTAAAAAAGTGTTAAACATATTTTTCTTTATCTATAAATGGTGAATTTATTCTTGCAAATGAACTTCATATCGCAACATATAGGACCAGTAGGAAAAAAAACTCCCTTGGCCAGTTGCTTGCTTTAATTCGTGAATACCTTTAATTTAGCAGGAACTCCTAATTTGTTGTGGTACACATTTCATTGCTGGATAAATACTAGACCAGGGCGGTAAATTCCATTCCGCTCGCGGGATTTCCGTGAATAAGCGGAATTGCTTGTTCCGGTCATTCGCGCCGCTTTTTTCCTGTTCGCGAACACTGTTTGCGTGTTCTTGGACAAATATCTTGCGAACTTGCATTTTGAAAGCGCGAACAAGGAAAAAATTCTGTGAAGCGGCGGAGAACGCGGAATTGCCCAAAAATTCTGAAATCCGTGGCTTAGCAGAATTTGTTGCTTGTTCGCGCTTTCAAAATGCAAGTTTGCAAGATATTTCTCCAAGAACACGCAAACAGCGTTTGCGACCAGGAAAAAAGCATCGCAAATGGCCGGAGCAAGCAATTCTGCTTGTTCGCGGAACTTATTGCGTGCTCGCGGAGATTTCTTACTGTTATGTGAGCTTTTCATAGTGCGACTAAGCAAATTCCGCCCCCCCCCAACTCAATCAGATTTCCTCCTCAGATGGTCATGAGTAAAATGGCAAAAAGGAAAGAAAGTGCAATTTATCTTGGGCAGCATAATAAATCAGGAGTAACTCCACGCCTGCAATATATACTCACAAGAACACATTTTTGTATATGAGTAACCCAAAATTACCATGTCTATGTGAGGCTTACTGTTACTATGGATGTATGACGTTACAACGCATACTTTTACAACGCATACCATTACAACGCAAGATTTTACAACGCAAGTACCTTTACAACGCATACCATTACAACGTAAATATTGGTAAGTATATAATATTTTTTTAATATAAATTATTTTAAATTATTAAAATATAATTAAATTTTATTTAATTAGATTTAATGAATTTAATTTAAATATAATTTTATTTTATTTTTACAAATTAACCCTGTACCCCAAAAACACAAAACTGTCCCTGAACCCTAAAAATACCCCTTTACCCAAAAATCCCAAAACTGACCCTGAACCCTAAAAATACCCCTTTACCCAAAAACTGAAAACTGACCCTGAACCCTAAAAATACCCCTTTACCCAAAAACTGAAAACTGACCCTGAACCCTAAAAATACCCCTTTACCCAAAAACTGAAAACTGACCCTGAACCCTAAAAATACCCCTTTACCCAAAAACTGAAAACTGACCCTAAACCCTAAAAATACCCCTTTACCCAAAAACTGAAAACTGACCCTGAACCCTAAAAATACCCCTTTACCCAAAAACTGAAAACTGACCCTGAACCCTAAAAATACCCCTTTACCCAAAAACCCAAAACTGACCCTGAACCCTAAAAATACCCCTTTACCCAAAAACCCAAAACTGACCCTGAACCCTAAAAATACCCCTTTACCCAAAAACCCAAAACTGACCCTAAAAATACCCCTTTACCCAAAAACCCAAACATATAATATTTTAAAAATAATTATATACTTACCAATACTTACGTTGTACTGGTATGCGTTGTAAAGGTACTTGCGTTGTAAAATCCTGCGTTGTAATGGTATGCGTTGTAAAAGTTTTTGCGTTGTAATGGTAGTTCGTTGTAAAAGTTGCGTTGTAAAGGTTGTTTCCCGTTACTATATGAGGTTAATATAAAGTAGCTATTTCCGATTTAAGAGCATGTATTTGTTTTATTTCCGTCGACTTTTTATTGGTTTGCAGCTTTTGTACTTGCCCCTTGTATGTAAAGGTGATTCTGTAACCATGATTTTCGCAAGTTAATATGTTATAATTTTATTCTACCGGATTTGTGGTATTGAATATTATTTTTGTCTTATCTTTTGTCACATCAACTAGTTTCACTGTATGCAGAAATCACAAATAACAACTTAAAAGCCACAAAGGAAACTCAAATGAAATTGTTACTTACACCATTGCTGTCTCGATACTAGGTGTACGAGCTAGATCAAATGGGCGGTCTTCGATATGGTCCACTCCACGAAGTGGTGGTGATCCGAAAAAGAAGTTAGGTGACAATTGTGGTGAAGGCACCGGTGCAGGTAATGAGCTCTTCCATTTTTCATACGCCTCGTTCACGCCTGGATAATCGCTGATTGGTTTTGGGCGATTTTTAAGTCTCAAAAATTCTGCTTCCGAAGCTGGTGACATCACAAATTCTTTGCGCTTCGGTGCTGCACGGAGGGGTGCTTCTCGGACCGGTGCTGCACGGGGGGGTGATGCTCGGACCGGTGCTGCACGGGGGGGTGGTGCTCGGACCGGTGTTGCACACACGGGTGGTGCTCGGACTGGAACTGCATGCACAGGTGGTGCGCGGCCCGGAGCTGCACGGAGAGGTGGTGCTCGGACCGGTGCTGCACACACGGGTGGTGCGCGGACCGGTGCTGCATACACGGGTGGTGCTCGGACTGGAGCTGCACGCACAGGTGGTGCGCGGTCCGGTGCTGCACGCACAGGTGGGGCGCGGCCCGATGCTGTGCGCAATGGTGCTCCAGGCATTGTTGATGCACGCAAGGGTGCGGGGCGTGATGCTGCTGCACGCGGTGGACAAACCCCGCTCTTCATTGATATGTTGAGAGTACTTCATCCAGCAAAATCACAAGGCAGATGACTTGAGATGGGTAGTAATTGAACAACCCTTCATCCCACCCCACATCAGCGACATATCCAAATTTCTGTTCATTAAAGAACAAAAATGGATATATAGATTAAAGAGCGACAGCTGTGGGCTTAATGACGACATTCCCTGGACTATGATATAATTGAGAAATGCAGTACAATACACCTCACACCACAATGGTTAATTGTCCTTCAATTTGTTCGGGCGGACATATCTGCACAACCTAGTACTGACCATAACCATGACGTGAGGTCATTCTGACTGTTATGGGATAGTGAATAGGGTGTATTGTCTAGATCCACCTTGACACACTATACAATCCTGAGGGCCTTTTGGCTCCTTAGTCCCCAGTACATTTTAACAACCGAGTTATTGGGCATCGTTGTTCTCTCGTCACCGATATGCCTACTAACGATGTATGATAGTCTTTGCATCATATCTATATCTTGATTATAGGCCTTCTTTATCTTGATGCCTATACTGGTAACAATCACATAAGTTATAGCTAATGTCACACCTTGCCTACCGTTCGGACTGGTGACATTTGTTTATTTATGTTATTTTAACCAGAACAGTTTCACTTAGAGTTACTAGTGGGTGTTTACACACTCGTTCATTATTGGTACTCTATTTGACAATCGGAACTCCCACAAGTGTTTTGGGTGACTGGAATCCTGGCTAATGGGTTGGGTTCCGCTGATTCTTCCTCCCCACAGCAGTCATTGGCGGCAAAGATTAGCCATACGCATGACCGCAGGCTTCGTAAACTACCTTGATGGTGTTGCGAGGCTTGGGCATGCGCACTCGCGGGCCGCTGTTAGGGTCATTGACTGCGCGGTGGCACGAGGTATGAGCATGCGCACTTGCTGGATATAGCGGCTGTATCTAGCTCATGCGCATCTCTTGGGGCTTAGCGGATTGTTGGCGAGATGCTGTCTTTAATCACGCAGGCGTGGCCTGATTGTGCCTTCCGGCTTACCAATTATGAAGTGATTAACCAATTGGTGAGCGTATTTAAACGACTCGGGACTCGCATACCGTCACCTCCACTTCCTCTCGGATGCCGGAGAGAGGTACCGACGGATAGGTGAGTCCAGCGCTTGTTTCTGTGCAACTTAGTTACTTTAAGTTTGACTCTTCTCTTCCTCCTTAGTTCTAATAATATTCCTCTATTTGGCTTTAAAACTAGTCTATACAAGTTGGTAGCCTGTAATCTAAGGAGGGCAGACAGAGAACTATACGAAGGAACAGACAATGTATAGGTTCCTTTTTAATCTTGCAGGGTTTCATTTATGTTTTGAGCTGAATTGAGGCGTCACAATTTTTAGAAGACTAGGTTTAGTTGGGTGCACGCATAGACTTAACAGATTAGGTAGTAGCACCGTTGAACTATATTACAGGGTGGCTACATCTTTTCCTTTCTGTTTGTGCACACCTAGAGCGGGGCCTCAAATACCCGAGCGGTTGTATCATGTACTCACCCACAGAAAGCTGGGTGAGTACATGATACAAGTAATTCTTACATCTTGCCCTTATGTCCCTGTGCAAACGCAGTAGGAGCTTTTTAAGAGTTGTATATCATAACAGAATATACCTATAGAATAACAAGAGTACTATACTCCTGATGTGTCTGGAATGAGCACTGGGTGATGGGATTGGTTTGAGCTCAGTGATGAACAGTTTGTATATTCTTTCCTTTTTTCTAGGTGAGAATTGGTGGTCTACTTCGCTAGGATACATTGGGGCTCCAAGGTCCTGGTAGTAAGACTTTCTGTACTGTCTGATCACATTTATCACATATATATAATTTTTTATCACACACCACATTTGGTTCTTTGCAGTAGCATTCGATCCTTTTAGTTCCTGATGAAAGCCGGATAAATTAGTCCTCATGGCATTAACATGTTGACCTTCCTGCACCACACAACGGGGTAGCCATAAATTTCTAACTACCTACGTGTTTGTTTTTAATTATTGGCACTGGAACATCCCTTATTAAACATATTTTTGTTCCATTGATCAATTTTTATTTCACACATTTTTTTGCACTGCACTATATCAGTACCACCTTTGAGATACCTTAGGCTGGAGTATACCATTGGCATCCACCTCCACACCATCAGATGATGGCCAGGGTGATAGTTGGATCCTTCACAAATCTCAAGTGACGATACTCCACCAATCAGGGTGGTCTTATGAGACTTTTTTAGAATTTTTTCTAGCCTTGGGTATTACTCAAAAGGTATAGCTGCATCACTAGTCCCTCTCCAGTTCACACTCTGTGACACCATTTGTAGACCCTATCGTTCTTTTTCTTGTTGTTTAGCTGTAGTAGGGGCTTGGGACATAGAGGTCTTTAAATATTCCCCTTTCTTTGACCCTCATTAAATGTAGTTATTTGGAGGGGGAGATGTTGCCATACTGCCAGACTTGTTCTAAACCCCTTTATGAGGGGTGGAAGGTTTAGGTCATGGGTGAGGTCCGGCAGAGTTGAAATGTATATGCTTAGGTATTTAAAGCTGAAGAGGTGAACATGGATGCCAGGCCGCTAGTCACTCAATGCATTATTTCCCTGTTTAACAGACAGACAAATGATGGCAGTGGATAACTAAAGTAGCCAGCACCTCCGTTATGTTTGCATAATGATTAGGTAGTGGCTGTCTCTTTCAAAGCGTGCTCTATGTCTTTGTACCATGCCACCGACAGTACTACACACTATACACAGAATCCTCTGTATATATAAATACAATATAGAACATAGACAGAGCACAGCACAAATAATTATACAGCTGACTTCCCCCAATCAGCAAAAATATTTAATACAAAAACACATAAACACTTTGCTCAGCAAGCGATCTTCACCACAGTTGTTTTGTTGTTACAACATTGGTACAGCCACAGCCGACACGTGTTTCGTCGCCATTCACGACTTTTTCAAGGCTCCTATGGTAAGTAGAGTTTGGCTTGAAAATCACGTTTATTCAAGGGAGACAAGTCACACAAGGTCTGGATAACGATTGTCCAGATCAATAAAATAGCCTTTCAATTGTAGACTGGTACTGGAAAAACCACCTATGTGCATCGGTTTTCTCCGTAGTCCAAGTTGTGTAGTAACACAGGGCAGGTTCAATAAAGTTTTCACCTGCAATAACGCGAAGTAGAAGTCTCCTTCATATAATGCCAGTAACTGTCGCTCTGGCGTTCAAACGTAACCAGAAATCCCCTAGCTGGTAAATAGGTGTCAGGGAGGTCGCCGAGTCACCCAATAAGTCCTGTCATGGTTTAGAAAATGCAAAAGCTCAAAACGTTGCTCTCCAGTCCACAAAGTCAGTAGAAAGGTATGATGGATGTGTGACACATATCTAGTTACGATTGAACGCGCTAACCAATGCGACCGTTACCGGTATTGAGTATGGAGTGAGTGAGTGGTGACTAAAATAGGCTCTGGTATTCCTAAAAAGTAACCCTGGGCATAGTTTGCGAAGTAGCGCTATGCGTAGCTACGCGAAGTGCACTTCGCACTACGCGAGGAATGCGTAGCAATAAGCGTACTGCTTAGTACCCTGTTTGCACAGTGCAAGAAGCCGTTTTCAATTATTGCACAGTGTGGACAAGGGAAACAACCTTTACAACGCAACTTTTACAACGAACTACCATTACAACGAAAGTTTTACAACGCAAAAACTTTTACAACGCATACCATTACAACGCAGGATTTTACAACGCAAGTACCTTTATAACACATACCATTACAACGTAAGTATTGGTAAGTATATAATTATTTTTAAAATATTATATGTTTGGGTTTTTGGGTAAATGGGTATTTTTAGGGTTCAGGGTCAGTTTTGGGTTTTTGGGTAAAGGGGTATTTTTAGGGTTCAGGGTCAGTTTTGGGTTTTTGGGTAAAGGGGTATTTTTAGGGTTCAGGGTCAGTTTTCAGTTTTTGGGTAAAGGGGTATTTTTAGGGTTCAGGGTCAGTTTTCAGTTTTTGGGTAAAGGGGTATTTTTAGGGTTTAGGGTCAGATTTCAGTTTATGGGTAAAGGGGTATTTTTAGGGTTCAGGGTCAGTTTTCAGTTTTTGGGTAAAGGGGTATTTTTAGGGTTCAGGGTCAGTTTTCAGTTTTTGGGTAAAGGGGTATTTTTAGGGTTCAGGGTCAGTTTTCAGTTTTTGGGTAAAGGGGTATTTTTAGGGTTCAGGGTCAGTTTTAGGATTTTTGGTAAAGGGGTATTTTTAGGGTTCAGGGACAGTTTTGGGTTTTTGGGGTACAGGGTTAATTTGTAAAAATAAAATAAAATTATATTTAAATTAAATTAATTAAATCTAATTAAATAAAATGTAATTATATTTTAATAATTTAAAATAATTTATATTAAAAAAAATATTATATACTTACCAATATTTACGTTGTAATGGTATGCGTTGTAAAGGTACTTGCGTTGTAAAATCTTGCGTTGTAATGGTATGCGTTGTAAAAGTTTTTGCGTTGTAAAAAATTCGTTGTAATGGTAGTCGTTGTAAAAGTATGCGTTGTAACGTCATACATCCTGTGGACAAGCATCCAGCACTGTGCAATCATTGAAAACGGCATCTTGCACAGTGCGAACAGTAGTTTTCTGCCACCCAAGTAGATTTATACTCGAGCAGCAGCTTTCTCAACGCGGACTGGTAGTTTCTCATCACGAGTGGTTGCGAGCATGTGCGACCACTCGCAATGAGAAACCTGACCACCCCGATTTGAGAATCTCGCCGGGAGGTTTATTTTCCACGCTCCCGATCGGCAACTTGATGTTGCTGATCACGAACGAGGAAAAAGTCTCGCCGGGATGTCATTTTGCTTGCTCACGGTCGCCAACTTGACGTTGAGGACCGCGCACAAGCAAAAAATTAAAAATTACAGCTGCACTACACTACGCTATGCGTGTTTGCACTGTGCTACGTGCAATTCACGTAGTGCGAAGTAGCGGAAACTTCAAAAACTACGCAAGCGTAGCATAGTGCTTTGCCCAAGGTTACTAAAAACAAATCTTGATAGGAAAAGGGTACCAGGACTAAATAAAAACAGTGGTGCTATCAAGTAGTCATCAGGTACCATGATAGCTACTAGTGAAGTGTGGTCAACATGTGTTGTGCCTCGACAGCCCAAGGATTAGGTGCCACTTCATCAGGACCAAAAAACATTCAAGTTATTCCCCTCTCTGGACTCTATCTGGGGCTTCATGTCTCCCTTTTATAAAGGGATAACCCAACAATGTTCACCAGTCTACACCTAAAGGGTTTCCGGCCTATGGTTCCACCTCAGAAGAGGCAAACTAATCCTCCTTAGGCAAGATGGAGGGCCCCAGTCAATTTGTTGGCGATTGGTATTTTGTGGTCTCACCTACCCACCTCCATCATCCTAGTGTAGAACAGCCACTCTGGGCTGGTGGCAGAGGATGAACTTAAGGAACACAGTGTGTTTGGCATGGTACAGTAGACCGTTTACGTTCCATGAAATAAAATTAAACTCCATATTGGAATTAGCTTGGGAGTTACCAAGTGAATCCACAACAGGTGGAGCTGTAGGTAGGACCAAGCTATTAATGGGAAAGCAACACAAATTAAAAAAACAACAAACACATGTTCCATGTCAACATTTCCAGACAATCCCCAAACCCACACTTCTACACCTGAAGAATATGTCACCTAACACTGTCCAGCATCAAAGACAAAGAACAAAAAGGTTTTCAAGTTGGACCTCCTCCTATGCAGGATCTAAATTTAGGGGTCTGATCATGGATTGGGCAACCTGGGTCAGGGCAGTTACTCAGTAATGTTTAAAGCAGATAGGAGTGACACTGGAACCTACAGAGGGTCCTCGTTGTTGGAAGTGATATCATACTCAATCTCTGCATGCCTTTGCATGCAGGAGAGTAAAAGTGTTCTTGGTCTCTGTCTGGGACCCAGCAGGGTCAGTCTCAGAGGAAGCAGGGGACTGTCTGTCTCTCTCCTGTCTACCACTTGATTTAGGGCGGTTAAGGATCTGAGAGTGGATGATGGCCAGCTGTGAGGGGCACTGCACCACCTGGGTGGTATTGTCTCAAGTCATGTAACTGCGGAGGGATTATTGTTCAGTTGCCCACTTCCATACTACCTCTGGGGTAACAAATAAGTGGGATCAGGAGTCATAAAATACTCAAAATTATGTAGGGAACAGTATTGAAGAGTATTTTATGGACCACGCCTTAAGTTTCTGTTTTACTGCATCATAGGATTTGCGTTGCAGTTGTGTTGATTTTGTATGGTTCGTGAAGATCATGATGTGAGATGACTGAATGTGGAGCTTACCATGGTTGCTGGCCTCCCAGAGGACAATATCTCAGTCTCGGAAGTTCAGGCTCTTGATGATAAGTAGCAAGGGAGAGGGCCCTGAAGGTGATGCTTCACCAATGTTCAGTGTTCCCACCACAAACCATGGTGAAAAAAGTCCCTCTGGTATGCAAGAAGTCTCTGCTTTTTCAGGCAAACCCACCAGGCAGAGGTTACCCCGGCTGGAGCAATTTTAGGCATCTTCGGCCCAGGCCTCCAGGGTGTGAATGGCAGAGAGTAATGTAGTTACTTTGGTTTTCAGGTCAGATGAGTCATCTTCAAGGGTGGATACTCAACTTTCCACCTCTTTCACTTGCCCCACCATGTTGTGCAGGTCCTGCCGCAGCAGGGCCATGTCAACACTGACCTTCACCATCCTGTATTCAAGGGCCTCCTGTGATGTGTGAATGGTCTGCAGAATCTGGTGTGCATCTGGGCAGATGGCATGGTAGGGGGACCTTCGCCTGTAACACTCTTGACAGTATTGTAGGATGTATGGAGTGAATGTGTTTATTTTTGATTGAAACCCTGCATGCAAAGTTTATATTTCCCCATCGCTGCATCACAGGAAAGCATCCAGGCCAGATTGCCTCGAGGCTGCTGGCCACTGCAGTGTAATGAGTATCACCAGTGATGGAAATGAGGAGAAAGAGGGGTGTTCGCCCATGGTCTCTGTGGCGGGTTGGCTGAAGTGACTACCTCCTATATTTCCTGCCCGCTTACCCCATGCGACCATGGATCAGCAGCACCAGCTGAGGAAGGCTGCAACAGACAGGCAAAGGAGAGCAGATACTCATGGACCCCAAACCTCCAGAGGACACACACCTACAGACTCCGTCCACTGATAAATACAGGTGGTGACTGCACTACAGTTACTAGAACAGTTAATGTGCCACAGATAAGCAGCCTGCCAGCCACAAACAGGAATGTTACTGCTTTGTGGAGTTCGATCGGCCAGTCAAGGTCCTTCAGGGGGAAAGAGGGCCTCTCTCTGTGAATACAGGGTCCAGGGAGTCACAGGGAAGGCTCCTGGCAATTATATTTCACCTTAGGTGGGGGGTCCTTCCAGGTGTTATAGGCAGGCCAGCACCTCACTGAGGAGGGAGACATCAGCCCCTCCTTCGCAGACTTGGAGGCTCTCTGCACCAGATCAACACCCCACTCCCAAGATTATTGGCAATGACAAAGGTCAGGGATGAGAGGGCCAGCCCCACTTAAGTGTCAAGTGCCTCGGCAGGATGGAAGCCAGAAGCACTAACAAGGGGGCTATGTGAAGCAGTTTGTGTCTATCCAGGTTTGGGGTCTCATTGCTACCATGCGACATCACTTTAAAACCTTGGGCAGCACGGAGGAGAGCAGGAGCTTGTATTTGCCGTCTCCATTTGCAGCCAAGTCTCCGCTCTGATCCATGGTCCTCACTCTCTCCCTGTGGACTCCACAGGCAATGCAGTATAGGGCGGGATGATATCCAGGGGGTGTCTGCCAGACCGACATGGTGGCCGTCTCCACTTGGCCCCAATCGTGAGTAGCTTCCTCTGATCCCCTCCGGGCATGAGGCTGACAAAACAAGCAGTCTCAGGCTCATTCCCATAATTTACAGACTGCCACCATTTTACTTCCAGTATGAACAAACAGGCTTTGGTGAATTTCGCCCCTCTGGCAACCCAACAGGCAGTATCTGGTCACAGGGTGGCTGTCCAAATCAATGAAGAAGGCACCAGGGGCATTAGGTACAGACTAGGGGGCCCAGGGTGTAGAATTCAATGGTATGATAGAGGAGGTCCTGGGAGCGCCATTAGTACACGTCCGCCATCTTGTTTTCTGAGGCCACGTCCCATTCCTCATATTTGTAACCAGTTTGATAGGTTCATACATGAATTAACACCTCAGAACTAATTTACATCAGCATAATACAAAGCAAAGACTTTAAATTCAACAACCCCGGTTTAAATAAAATTGCATTCAGGAGTCTCTCCCTGTTTACTCAACTACAGAATTCAAGTACTTTAGTTGTTCATTAGAACTCTGGTGAAGCTACAGTAGATCACTGGGGAGTCAACTAATAGACTGTTGCCAGTGATGGAAGCACATATTTCACTCAGGATTCCAGACTTTTTTTCTGACATATGTGAAGAAGAATTTTGAGAATGTATACAAAATGTGTTGGTGTTTGAGTTTTCTTGAGCGCTAACCATAGTCTCTTTGACATGATCACGGAGTTCTAAAAAAATTACTACAATGTACACCTGCCTCTTAGAATGTCCCTGCACCGGTAAAACATATGCTGGCGAAGATAGCTTCACAGTCATTCAGTCTCCTATACATTTGTGTGTTTCTTATTACAAACTTAAAGTATACCCAGTTTGTGAAAATTGCTTAGTTTGTGACTGTTTTCACTTTGTTTTTTTAAATAGTGTTCTGCTTGTTTTTTCTGATTCACAATTTAAAATATTTTAACATATATTTTAATCATCTTTGAATGTACCAGTTTGAAAGGCATACAGAGGCACACTTTTATATACATAAATGTCTATCTTTAAATCAATATGGTTTCTTATTTCTATGTATTTCAGCAACAATAAAACATATTTGGGGCCCAGTTACATTCATGCAGGGTGATGTAGCTACTATCAAGAGAAAGTGGAAAATACTAAACAGTACAATGTAAATGTCCAACAGCAACTGGTTTAGGGATCTCTCTAAATCACTGGAGCTTTAAAGATTAAAATAGTTTCCAGAACTGCTAAAAAAAACTACTAACATACAATATATTGAATATTGAAAAAAACCTTTGAGGTCTTCAAAGATGTTTTCAAATTAAGGCTGCATTATGCACCAGGGAAGATGGATATCCTGATTAAAATGCTGTGAAATTGAGATTCTGGACATAGTTAGGACTTTCTAACTATTTTGGTCACTTTAAAAATACATTATGTCTCAAATGACCTACATTATCCCTCACATTTTTACCAGCTGGGTAGGTTCATACCTGAATTAATATCTCAGAGGTCATTTACTTCAGCATACTACACAGGAAAGACTTTAAATCCAACAGCTCCCATTTCAATAAAATGTAATTCGGGAGTTTCTTCCTGTTGCCTTAATTACCGAAGGAAGCACTCGAGTGTTCATTAGACGCTACAGTAGATCACTGGAAAGTCAATTAAGAGACTGCTGCTGGTGGTGGAAGTACACATTTCACTCAGCTTGCCAGACTTATTGTTTTACATAAATGAGAAAGATATTTGAGAATTTTGAGAAAACGTGTCTGTGCTTAGGCTTTCTAGCGCCCTCATAATAATTTCTGTGACAAAATAAAGTCTCACTTTGGTTATTTAAGGCACTCTTCTCCCTAGGAAACGTTTTCAGCTCCATGGGTCTGGTTCCAGCAACATGGTGCTCAGGTCTGACTCATATTTGCAATGCATATAGAGTGTTAGTGCCCTAATCTAATTTTTCATTGCAATGTTTCATTGAAAGTAGTAGTGGAACACTGGATAAGGGAGATTTTCCAAAGCCTGATTGGTAGAAAATAATGATTTTATTGAAGGTACAGAGTCTTTAGGAGCATTCATTTGATTTATGTCCTTTGACATTTTATGTTTTGCAGTCTTGTTCTTATCCCTCGTATGAACCATGGATTCTGTGTTCAAGCTTTCTGCAAGATAATATGTGTTATAATGTTATTTAATCGGATTTGTGGTTGCGAATATGTTTGTTGTCCTTTCTTTTGTCCCATCAACTAGTTTGACTGTTTGCAGAATTCACAAATAACAATCTTAAAAACATTTTTAAAAACTTGAATTAAATATTTGCATACTCCATTGCAGTGTCGATACCTGATGGACAAGGAGATGTAATAATGTGCAGCCCTTGATTGTTTCCACAATTTTGCCAGGAGCCGGTACTAGATGATTTAGTGATGCGAAGAAATGTGCTGCAGGAAATGTTCCTGCGGGCAATGTTGCTGCGGGCAAGGATGCTGCGGGCAACGGTGCTGCATGCAACAGTGCTATGAGCAAATGATGCTGCAGTCAACAGCGCTGCAAGCAATGGTGCTCCACGTAGACTTTTAAACCCTCATACACAGGAGCAGGACTATGGAAAGGCCAATTTGATTAGCAATGTACATACAAAGCAAACGTGCTAGTCATTATCCACTGTGAATGGCAAATCATGATCTCCATGGTCCATTTACAAAATGATTCTATCTTAACGCCTTGTTAACTCAGATCCTGACCTGCAATGATGGTTTTCTAAAACTGCAAGTGTGCTCATGTCCAGTTGAACAGTACATATCATGCAGTATCATGTTTCACATGCTTCAATTTACAAGTGTAAAAAAGTGTTAAACATATTTTCTTTATCTATAAATGGTGAATTTATTCTTGTAAATGAACTTCATATCGCAACATATAGGACCAGTAGGAAAAAAACTCCCTTGGCCAGTTGCTTGCTTTAATTCGTGAATACCTTCAATTTAGCAGGAACTCCTAATTTGTTGTGGTACACATTTCATTGCTGGATAAATACTAGACCAGGGCGGTAAATTCCATTCCGCTCGCGGGATTTCCGTGAATAAGCGGAATTGCTTGTTCCGGTCATTCGCGACGCTTTTTTCCTGTTCGCGAACGCTGTTTGCGTGTTCTTGGACAAATATCTTGCGAACTTGCATTTTGAAAGCGCGAACAAGGAAAAAATTCTGTGAAGCGGCGGAGAACGCGGAATTGCCCAAAAATTCTGAAATCCGTGGCTTCGCAGAATTTGTTGCTTGTTCGCGCTTTCAAAATGCAAGTTTGCAAGATATTTCTCCAAGAATACGCAAACAGCGTTTGCGACCAGGAAAAAAGCATCGCAAATGGCCGGAGCAAGCAATTCCGCATGTTCGCGGAACTTATTGCGTGCTCGCGGAGATTTTTTACTGTTATGTGAGCTTTTCATAGTGCGACTAAGCAAATTCCGCCCCCCCTACACAATCAGATTTCCTCCTCAGATGGTCATGAGTAAAATGGCAAAAAGGAAAGAAAGTGCAATTTATCTTGGGCAGCATAATAAATCAGGAGTAACTCCACGCCTGCAATATATACTCACAAGAACACATTTTTTTATATGAGTAACCAAAAATTACCATGTCTATGTGAGGCTTACTGTTACTATATGAGGTTAATATAAAGTAGCTATTTCCGATTTAAGAGCATGTATTTGTTTTATTTCCGTCGACTTTTTATTGGTTTGCAGCTTTTGTACTTGCCCCTTGTATGTAAAGGTGATTCTGTAACCATGCTTTTCGCAAGTTAATATGTTATAATTTTATTCTACCGGATTTGTGGTATTGAATATTATTTTTGTCTTATCTTTTGTCACATCAACTAGTTTCACTGTATGCAGAAATCACAAATAACAACTTAAAAGCCACAAAGGAAACTCAAATGAAATTGTTACTTACACCATTGCTGTCTCGAGACTAGGTGTACGAGCTAGATCAAATGGGCGGTCTTCGATATGGTCCACTCCACGAAGTGGTGGTGATCCGAAAAAGAAGTTAGGTGACAATTGTGGTGAAGGCACCGGTGCAGGTAATGAGCTCTTCCATTTTTCATATGCCTCGTTCACGCCTGGGTAATCGCTGATTGGTTTTGGGCGATTTTTATATCTCAAATATTCTGCTTCCGAAGCTGGTGACATCACAAATTCTTTGCGCTTCGGTGCTGCACGGAAGGGTGCTTCTCGGACCGGTGCTGCACGGGGGGGAGATGCTCGGACCGGTGCTGCACGGGGGGGTGGTGCTCGGACCGGTGTTGCACACACGGGTGGTGCTCGGACTGGAACTGCACGCACAGGTGGTGCGCGGCCCGGAGCTGCACGGAGAGGTGGTGCTCGGACCGGTGCTGCACACACGGGTGGTGCGCGGACCGGTGCTGCATACACGGGTGGTGCTCGGACTGGAGCTGCACGCACAGGTGGTGCGCGGTCCGCTGCTGCACGCACAGGTGGGGCACGGCCCGATGCTGTGCGCAACGGTGCTCCAGGCATTGGTGATGCACGCAAGGGTGCAGGGCGTGATGCTGCTGCACGCGGTGGACAAACCCCGCTCTTCATTGATATGTTGAGAGTACTGTTCAGATCCATTGTTGAATCCATGGGAATAAACTGGAGTCCTCTGAGCGTTTCCTGTAGCTGTTAAAAATGACAGAAGAAGCAGCTTAATGTCTAATCAGCAACTGGTAAAAAGAAAAAAATACAAGTTTGGGCTTGAACCTGTAGAGCTCCAAATTTTCAAGAGAAAGTAAACCTGTTCCATAATTTGTGCACACTGAGTCGTTTAGAATTAAACTATTTTAAGTTTCCACTAAAATGTTGCTTACCTGTAATATTATGGCTCTGAATATGAAATATTTTTAACATGATGCAACAGACAGACAAGTATGTAGCTTAGTCAGTGAGATTCGTTGCTTGTGGATCCCAAATTTCCCAACTAAAAAAGCAGTGGGCTGCAGGGTGGCCAAGGTTCAGTATGGACTGTTTCCATAAGGAACAGGGTCAGTACTAATGTGCTTGTTTTTTTATAAATCTTTATATCGTTTAATTAAACCAATAACAGTTGAATCAGTAAAACCCATTTTGGATAATAAAATAATTCAATAATCCATAATACAAATATAATAAAAAAGATAACACAATGTCATTTACTACACATATAGCTAACATTTTACAAAATTAGTTTAAATATAAGAAGAAGCTAGGATGGGTACAGTACGAAAGTGTTTGATCTATTTTATAAAGGTGACCGGAAATTCCAGTTGGGGTGTTCTTTTTTAAAATTCAAATTATCTTTAGCGCATTTCAATACATAACCATATAGTGATAAAATACACATGAAGAAAAGAAAACCATTGCAGATGGATATGAGAGAGTAATAACGAAGTTACAGAAAAGACAGAGCGTCGAGTTTAACTGTTTGCAGATCATTGCATGAATAGAAAATCATTATTTCAATTATGTACGTAATCAACTAATTACAATATGGATGGGCGGAACTCATTGAGTTTTACACCGCAGAATTGCATAAAAACTCAGCGAGATTCTGCAGAGTTCCACCTATCCCTAAAAAAATAGGAACAACTCTGCAGCTAGCTACAGGTTTACTCTGAGCCACCGCTAGGCAGCTATTTCCAGCAGTGTTTACACAAAATCATCATTTATGTCTTTGGTGAGCAAAATGAGGTGTCACAATGATTAAAAACCGAACCAGCACACTTACCATAATCAACCTAAAGCAAGAGCTACCATAATCACCCTAAAGCAAGCGCTACTTCAATTGACCTGCTTATTTATCAATTTAATTCACTTAAAAAAATAAAGGCATCCTGCCCAGTTTCAGTCTCTCATGATCAGTAAGCTTCTTTCTTAGCCTGTTGTGGATGTATGTCATTACCACGCATGCTTTTACAACGCATGCCTTTACTACGCAACTTTCACAACGCAAGTCGTTACAACGACTTGAGCTGGGGGGTGCTGGATAGTGAATAGTTTAATTTACTCTTCCAACTCCAGTCCCCGTGGATAGTAGGGAAGGTTTTGGATAGTAAATTAACTATTCCCTATCCAAGAGCACCCCCCAGCGCAAGTCGTTGTAACGACTTGCGTTGTAAAAGTTGCATGGTAAAGGTACTGCGTTGTAAAAGTTGCATTGTAAACGCTGTTCCCCGCCTGTTGTCAAGGCCGTTTCTTTACATTTTACGAGTGAACATACTTCTAATTACACATTAAAAAGCTTTGCAGCTAACCGCACAATGGAAGTATATTTACAAGGACATGCAAACAAAAGATGCACACATTTAATAACCATCACATCTGATAATCCAGAGCAAATAATAATCTTCAAGTTGCAACAAAAAAGACTTCACAAAAGCAATTTGTCCAGGCATATGTTTATCAAGTAGCATCTTTTGAATGCAAGACAGCATCAATTACTAACCTTAATAGAAATCACTGTGCTCCAGTCTTTCTTCTAGTATATTCGGAGGCGAATGTATTACAATAGTTACAGTAAAGTAAACCATGCATAGTTGCAATGAAGATTGACAATTTTCAGCTAATGGTGTTTGTCAATCCTTTGTCAATTTTGCTGCTTGCAGCAGATTGTTCCAAATTCAGGTTTAAGCATTGCTGATAAATCAATGTCACCAGGGGTGCGCATTTTTTTGAAGAAAATTAAGACTACATCTCACACAATTCTGGGATTACATGAAGTTCCACAGCTGTTAAAAAGTATACAGTCTTTCAAACCTAGGTGTGTGTCTCAGCTGTGGATACTATCTTCATTAGGTGTGTGTGTGTGTGTGTGGGTGCATGTTCTGGCTTGAGTATGGTCTCTCTCCGTGTTGCCTTAACTGGCTGCACCCATCCTGTACCCATTCCCATGACTTCCCTCAGTGCAGTGATATTTGCAATTATATACCCTGAGAGATTATGTGGTGACCATTGACTCCATGTTGTTTCAACTGCATTTCGTGAATACAGTTTCATCTTGTGTCTTTCTCACCCTACCCTTCAGCTATGAAGGCAGGCAGGCTGGGTTACTTTAGTACACATAGAGATATTTCACTGAGCAGGAGAGATAAGGCTAGAACAGACAGTGGAGGCTGCATAGCCCAATGATGAAAAATTGAATAACTTTGCCTCAGGTCTCATTGGAGCGTTGCCAGCTCTGGTGAGTGACCACAATGCAGAGAGTATAGCCAGCACCTACAGTACAGATCAAAGGAGAGGGAGCTTCTAGAAGCCTCTTTCTGTGTTAGTAGGAGTATAAAGACGGAGACCTCTTGGTCCCGAGATGTTTTTGACATTCAACAACGTTGATGATGTGTTCGGGGGAAATATTGCACCACCCGGTTGCCAGCGGGCCCGGCCATCTTGTTTTCCTATCTTTTGCATGGTTCTGGGGCCTGTTTTTCAATCCCTCTCAAATCTTTTCAATCCTTTATTTTTTACACTGTTTTTCTAAACTTTTTTATTTATTATCTATCCCTCTCTGTTCCTAAGTCTATATTTTGTGTTTTATGTTTACTTTTACTGCGTTTTTTAAAACTTTTCTACTGTCTTAAATTACTTCCTTTTTACTATCCGATGTCTTCACCTAACTTTGTTTTTTCCTGCTAAATTTTCTTTTCCACCCTCGCCCACCCCAGAACCATGGCTAACAGAAAGTGTACCGGCTCCAAGGGCAAGGCGCCTACGCAAACGAGCCGCCTGCCTTGCGGTAGACTGTGCCCAGCAGGGGTGCAGGCCCGGCCCCTTTTTAGCGAAGCAGAGATGGCCACCCTTTTTCGTTTTGTGCAGCACCACCTCCCCTTGACCTTGGCAGCAGGTGGCAGGTCTGGCTCAGGGTATGCTTCCCAAGAGCGTCACCGCCGGTGAGTGAGGATGTGCCAGGCAGTGTTTCGCTGCTCTGGGGTCCGGCGAACCCATAACCAGCTAACACACCGGTGGTCAGACATCTTGGAACCGGAGCAGGACAAGCTGGACCTGCTAGGTGTCGAGGTCATGGGGCTTGTTCAGTATATAATACTAGTAGTATTGTGTGTTCTCTAGACTGTGTTACTGTTTTGCAAATATACTTTTTTTTCGAATAGCAAGAATGCTGCTGCTTACTTTGCAGGTAAATTAGGTTTAAATATCATCTGTGATTGTTATTCTTCTAGACACAGGTGCACGGAGCTGCTAATCTAACATGTTGTTTGTACATTTGCGCTTGCTTGGGCTGATTATGTAAGAGTTGTCTTTAGAGAACTTAGGTTAGGTAATGCTAGAGATACTCTAGTCTTTCTTTTGACCTCCTGTCACTAAGATAATGGTGGATAGGTAGTTTAGTTACTTACTATTAGTTGGCAATTTGTAAGCAGTCTGCATGACGCATCTTCCATCATGTCACGTGCTGTTGAGTGCTGCTTACTCCAGTCCTTAGTAGAACCTTATGTAGTTTCGTCAGTGAGGGAGTAATAAGCTTAGCAGAACATTCGCAGCATGCAACAAACCAATAATTTGGTGTATGCAAAAATGTATGCATGTGTCCTCCATCTCATTATTTTTGAGAACTAAAATAAATGGAAATGCAGCCATAGTGAACAATTGGCCAGTCTGAATAAATGGGCTATGTCAGGTGGTACTTAGGCGTAGTATTCTGGAATCAGAATGGAACACTGGATTAGTTTTCATAAATGATAACTAGACGGTCGGCGAATCCCGCAATACTACCAGTCAATCAGATTAGATAGGTCAATTTTATTGCAATTGTTGTTTCCAAATATGTTTTTTTGAGCATTTTAAATTTTTTTTTATTTGTTTCACACCAATCATCCATGTTTGTCTCTTTCTTTATTACCTCCTCGTCCAATCAGATAAAAGGATACAAGATCCACATCACGACCAGTTTTTTGTGTGTCTGCACTGCTCCGAGTGCTGTTCATTTTCCTGTTTGTCAGGTGAGTTGGGGGGTGGCGATCCTGCTATACCGTACTCTTGTGCCCCGTTCTAAATTGGGTTACAGTTTCATTTGTTATTCTGTTTGTTCCCCCCTTGGTTGGCACTTTCTCCATTATCCCCTGTCATGCTCTAGCTGCCTTGTGGGGTCTTTGTGCTGTTTGTATCATTTCTTTTTGATGTGACTCCGTGTTCTGCTCTAGCGGACTCAGTGTCTTTTCCTTTCTTGTCAGCTGGTATTATGTTGTGCCGAGTCCTGCTCTACCGGACTCAGCGTGTTTTGTTCCTTACTGGCTGCGCGCACCGTCCTGCTTTAGCGGCTCAGGCGTGTTTGTTGCTTCGGAGCCCTGCATTAGGTTCTCACCGTCCTGCTTGGCTTCCATGGTGTGGGGTTCTTCATGTAGGGGCAGGAGGGGGAGATATTTCTTCGCAGCTTGTTACCGCTTGTGTTTCAGTGCGGCTCTACTCCTGTTCGCACTGTGCGCACACGCGCTGCCTCTCTCATTTTCATATGGTGATGGGAATCTGGTTTTGGGCACGACTCTGTGTGTCCTGCTTTAGTGAACTTGCCTTACCAGGTTAGGATGGGACGTCCGTTCCTCTTCCCCTCTGCTTCATGGTTAATGGCCATGGCTTCCTGCAGGCGTCTCTTACGATCGGCGCATGCATTCCTGGGCTACTTCTAGAGGCTATGGTGTGATGTGCTGGGAAGGGTGTGTCTCTCCTGACTTGGGATGATTTTTTTAATGGGGTTTCCATGGTGATGTGAACCTTTCTGAATGCTCCTACATACCGTAGTGGTGTTGCTGGTCATTCTTTGTTTGGCAGCTATGGGACCTGACGCTGTCTTGGATTCTGCTTTGTATGTCACAAAGGCTGTTTGGAGTCTAATCAAGTTGACGCTCTTCCTTAACGAGTCCTTTCATTGGTGCGCTTCTTCTTGGGATCATGCTGTGAAATGCTTACATTGGGGCATACCGCTCCCGGCCTGGGGCTATTTCTCTGGTTTCCATGGTGGTGGTACGCTTTTGACTGCTTCTACTTGCCATAGTGATATTGCTGGTCATTATTTTTTGTTTGTCTGGTATTGTGGCTGATGTTGTGTTGGATTCCGCGGCCACGGAGGGTTCTTCTGGTTCTCAGGACTCAGTCTCTTACCTTGCATTGATTCAGCAGATGATGATTACTGCAGTGACGGCTGCCTTGAGTGTTCAGGGCTCGCTTCCTCCTCCCACAAGGGCCAGATGTGTTGCGGGTCCTTCCCATGACTCAGAGGGGGAGGAAGTTGCAGTTCTTAATGGTCGTTTTGTGCAGGGGTCGTATCTTGGACATTTTCTTTGACACATCCGTTCCAACCTGTTGTTTCACATGTCCGTGGTGGTTGTGGATGGCTCTCATTTCTTTGCACAATTTCATCTTACGGAGCCAGTGTCATTGCCTCACTACTCATCTGTTTTGTGGGTGTCGGAGGCTGTATGGAACAATGTTGATGAACTTGATGTCCTCCGGTTTCTGAGTGACTGTTTTCCCTTGCAGGACTTTGCAGTCGGTTTCCTGCCTCTGTTGGGATGGATGTTGGACTGGGCGTAGACGTTTTCCCACTCTCTCCCTGATGGGATGATGGGGCGGTTTCTTTCTTTAGTTTCCTTTGTCTCCTTGAGCCTATCCCCATTTTGTCCTATGCCACACCTGATCTTGATTGCTCCCAGGAGTTGTAGGTTGTGCATGGTTAGTGCCTGGTTGGGTGGCCGCCTGGTGGTACCAGGTGCTGTGGGCTAACGCCAGTTGTGGTTCCATTGTTGGAGGGCCGATGCTGCGTTGAGAGTTTTGATTCTGTGCATTTCTCTTTCTGGTGTTTGCCTTTTGGGTGCTCACTTAGTGGCTCTGATGAGTGTTTCTGCATTTGCTCCTGCTCGTCGTGGACAGGCTCCTCCGAACTTTCGTGGTCTTGGGCATGGCTGGGGTACTTCTTCCTCTTGCTTGTCCTGGTTCCCTGCCACCTCTTCCTCCTCTTCTACTACCACGGGTTGCTCCAGGTGCCGGTCCTGTGGGAGGTCGGCTGTCTCTCTTTGTGGTCTTCTGGATGCGGACTGTGTCTGTCCACTGGGCTCTCCTGGTGGTGTTGACATGTTTTCTCCTTGTTTTCCTGCAGTCTCCTCCAGACTGTTTTGGGTCACCCCTTGCCCTCGGTCACTCAATGGTTTGAGGCACTGTTGGGTGCGTATGCTGCCTTGTAGGATAGGACGCTATTGTTCCAATGCCTGATGATCAGCAGAGGCAGGGTGTATTCTTTGTTCTCTTCCTGGTGGGTTGTTTCATGGAGGCCTATGTCCGGTGGTGGATCTGCCTTGGTTGGATTGTTGTTTTGATCCCGCCAAATTCCAGTTGGTGTCCTTGCAGGTGTTCCTGCCTCTGCTCATTCATTGGGTTTCTGAATTCCTTCGGTTTACGGGATGCTTATATCCATGCCCCTGTCCTTTTGACCTCTCGTATTGGTTTGCCCTTTGGTCTGTGTTTCTCCCGGGGAACAGTGTTTACAACGCAACTTTTACAACGCAGTACCTTTACCACGCAACTTTTACAACGCAAGTCGTTACAACGACTTGCGCTGGGGGGCGCTCTAGGATAGGGAATAGTTAATTTACTATCCAAAACATTCCCTACTATCCACGGCGACTGGAGTTGGAATAGTAAATTAAACTATTCACTATCCAGCACCCCCCAACGCAAGTCGTTGTAACGACTTGCGTTGTGAAAGTTGCGTAGTAAAGGCATGCGTTGTAAAAGCATGCGTGGTCATGACATACATCCGTTCCTCCCCTTGTATCTTTGCTGCAGTTCTGGCACCTCTAGTTGGGCTTTTTCTTGGGAGGGGGATAAGGTCTTCCCTACCTGGTTATTTGGTTGATTCTGCTTCTTTTTTCTCTCGTTCCCTCTCGGATGGTCACTGCGAGTGCCTGTCTGTTACCCTGGTGGGGGGCTAATCTGGACGATTCTTGGATACGAGGCTGGTGGTCAGTGGCTCTGCTTTCTTGTTTCTCCGTTTGCAGGGAGCTGAAGGCTGTTCAGTTGGGTCGCTTGATGTTTACTGCCGTGATGGAGGTTCACCCTGTTGGTGTCCGGAGGTCTCTCATGTTGTCATGTTCTGCTTCTCTCTTTGGGGGGGTTACGATGTTCGTTCCCTCAGATTCCTCTGTCGGCTCCGTGTTCCGAGACAGGGTCGTGGTTGGCCTCCCTGTCTGCGATTCTCTCCCGTACCGGGGGGCTGTGATGACGGACTGTCTGTATGGGATCTTTCCCTCCTTTGGGTCTTTTCTCTGTTCTGGATCTTGTTCCAGCCATTGAAGTGATGATTTGAGTGTCCAATGGTGAACTTGTTTGCGTCTTCGGTCCTTGCCACTTTCCGTTGTTTCTACGCAATTATGCCTTTTACATGGGCTTGGAGGATGGTTGCGATGTCCTTCCGGTGGCCGAGGGGCCTGTTGTATGCCTGCCTCTGGTTCCCATGATTCCGGCGATTGTGCTGAGGTTTTGTTGTGATGTGGCATTGGTGCATCTGGTGGTTCCAGGTTGGCTTCACCCCTGTGGTTTCCTCTGTTATTGGTGGCGGCTTTGCGTCTGGGTTGGACTTTGCTGTTCCTTTCATATCCATTTGTTGGGCCCTCTGGTTCCTCTTCCGGTGTTCCGGTCCGTGTTCCTTCTGGGTTGGCTCTTATACAGTGTTCCCTGTTACTGAATGATTGTTCCTTTGGAGTTGCGAGGCTTATCCCGCTATACGGGCACCCCTCCACTTTGTTGTCATTCGCTACGCATAGGGTCTCCTTTGCTATTGGGGTCTGAACTATAGTTTGGCTCCAGATCGAGTCCTGGATATTTTTTCTGGGGTTGGTGTTGGTTGGGCTTGGCCCTTTCTACCCTCCATGTTCAGGGGGGCTACCTTTGGACCTTTTTCTTGGTCTCCCTTTTGTGCCTGTGGGACCTTTGTGGACTCGTCTTACGCATCTCTGGCACTTCTACACCCTTGTCCTGAGTTATCTCCTCCCTGTGGGACCTTCCGTTGGTGTTGAGTACATTGCACGGGGTTCCCTTTGGTCCATTGGAGTAGGGGAACTTGCTGTTTTTGAAGTTATGAAGGTTTTGGTGCTCTTGTGTGCTCTTCCTTCTTTTGTGCCTGCTTGTGCTCTTATTAGTCGATCGGCGGAGGTGATGCTTCCTGTTACTCCTTTGCACATTTCTGGTTGTGTAGCGTTGTATTTGGACTGGGAAGGATCTGAATAAGTGCATGCTAAATGCTGGGCTTGCACCAGCCAGATACTAAGCCCTTTGGAAAGGGGCCTATAGTCTATATTTGACCAAGTGGCATGTAGTGACAAGTAAAATGTACCCTCCCTATCCAATGAATGCTCTGTCCTCAAAGCATCTAAAAGCTATTGCTCCTTAATGACTTGATGCATGTGGTGCTACGCATTGGTATAACCATGCATCCTTGTGTGGGATCCATCTAAGCTTGGTTCTAATGTAAGGTTTGAGTCACCTCCCCAAATGATATGGGTGGAGCCAAGATTTACTACAAGCCCCCATAATCTGACATAAAAGTCTGCATCATCTATGTTAGGTCCATAAGAGTTTACTTCACATTATGCAGTACCTGCCTGGTGGGTCTTGCAGGGAACACACCGCAACATATGAGGTATTTTTCTGTATGATAACAGAGTCTTTTGCATATGTAGAGTATAAAGAGAAAAGCTGCTATGGGAAGCCCAGCGGGTGGCAAAGTATGGACGTTAGGGTTCATGCATATCACTTGATGTATGGTGACATGTATATTATGACTGTCCAAGTAGACAAGGATATGCCTGTGCTATGCCTGCACTTACATGGGTCACCCTGACCCCGTATGTTCCACGTCAAGAAGTTATATCCCTGGCTTGTTAGAATATCCGGCATGGGTGTTTGCCTAAAATAGCAATGTACGTAGGGGCCTTCAAATAACCTCCTTAGGTCATTGGCAAGTTAAAGTGGACAGACCAAACAATGTGAGATTCCTCATCTAACTTAGTAACCCCTTTGTGTCCCTCCCACAGCTGCAACTCAACTTTGCCGGAGACAGACGGATTTCTCCCAAGCACCTCAATGGAATGTAGTGCCACTTAATTGAAACAGTGATTAAAGGAACATTTTGGATATCAAGAGAATTTAGAGATAGTGCAAAGCAGAATAAAGAAAAAAGGGAATAGAAAGTAGTAAGGTCTAGGCAATGATGACTGACAAATGCTGATGAGAAGTCGTGTATAGGGGAAAGGGAAAGTGGGAGTGTATGGGGAACAGCAGAGAAGAATAAGAGAACATTGAAGAACATTAAGATATTATATGGCAGGGGTATTCTTCTGAGGTATCACCAAAGGACAAGGCTGGTCCTCTCAAAAAGAACAAGGGCATCCAGTACAACAGTAAACATGGCCCCAAATATTCAACCAAAGTTATAGCAGTCCTGCCTGTAAAGTCACAGTAGTCTCTCTAAAAGCTCTTATCTGTGTGCATGACAAGGTCTAGCTCAATAAGTAATGTTATTCAGCCACCCTTAAGTATTTGGTGTAAGACTGGTAATTTTTTGTGCAGGCGCTCAATCCATTGAGTTGGAGGTTGCAGTTCCTAGGCCATTTTTGAGCAGTCAGGTGAGAGATTGGTTTAGTGGGTTATGACATAGGAGATGCTGGTCTGCTGCTGAGCAAAGTCTGTGTTGCTGGAGGTGAGTCGCAGGACACATGTCTGAGGATTTTCATGACTTGCTGTGGATTGGTGAAGAAATGTTGCCTTCCCTGGTGTGTAACGCTGAGCCTAGCCGGGTACAACATGCCATAGGTATTGGCATGCTGGAGTTTTTTCTTAGCTGGGAGGAATTTCTTTCGGGCCTCCTGGACCGCTGTTGTACAGTCTGAATAAATTGCTGTAGTTGTTGCCTTAAAAAGAGTGTGCAGCTCTCCCTGACTAGCCAGAGGGCTGCATCGCGTTCGCGATAATTTAGGAGTCTGGTTACTATGGGTCTTGGGGTAGCCCCGGGTAGGACAAGCTGTTAATGAGCGGTGCAATCTCTCCAGCACTAGCAGTGTGGACAAAGCATCCTTTCCAGTAGTTGAGGTGAGCAGGTGCTCCACATAATCCTCCATTTTCCCAGTGTTGGTGGTCTCTGGGATCCCTAGTGTCTTCATATTATTTCTTTTTGATCTCACCTCTAAATCCTCCTTCGTTGTTGCTATGACCCTTAGTAAGTGATTCATACTGCATAGTTGATCTTCTCTTTATGAGGAGGAGTCTTCCAGTTTAGATATTGTGTGCTCTGATTTTCCCAGATGCCCATTGTGCTTCTCTAGTTTTTGGGCTATGAAGTCCATGTGTGTACACATCAAGTCTGTTGGGAATGGTCCTTTTTGCAGGGTTCCCCCCAAACTTTTGCTTCTTCCTCCCTTGTTTTTCCTGACCAGTGGTTGTTGGCAATAGGACTCTGGACACTTTACCACTGCCGATCAGTGCTAAAGAGCTTATGCTCTCCCTATTGTAAATTGTTGTATGGATTAGTGATTCCATGATTGGCATGTTTGCTTTACTTGTCAGACCCTAGTACAGTGCACTGAGTGTGTCCAGGGCTTGTAAATCCAAATGCTGCTGGTGGGCTTGCAGCACTGTTTGTGCCACCCACAGAAGCAGCCTTGTAAAATGTGTCTCAGGCCTGCCATTGCAGAGCCTGTGTGCAGTCTGGTACTGCCAAGTTGACTTGGTAAGTGCACCCACTTGCCATTCCCTAAACCATCAATTTTCTTCATATCAGACACCCCTATGGCAGGCCCAAGGTCAGGGTGCATTGTAAGTATAAGGTAGGACATGCCCTGGTGTGTGTGGCGTGTCCTAATTGCGAATTACAGCCATTTTCGTTTTTCACTATTGCAAGGCTACCTGTTCTCAATAGGCCAGAATGGGCAGTTAGATTATTACATTTTATAATCCTAACTGACTCAGGGAACATGGTAGAAATTCGAGTTTAGTATGACTGAACTCAGAATGGTAAAATACATCTTTTAGTGAAGTTAGTTTTAAAATTTTGTGTTTGAAAGTACCACTTTTACAAAGTAGGCATGTTCTTGCCTAACTAGCTAAGCCTGCCTCTGCTAGGTTGTTTATTTCTTGTCTGGAGTTTGAGTGACAGGGTTGGGGGATTCCAGGAGACAGAATGAGTCCGCCCAGTGGTGAATAGAGAGATCTGCATCTAGATGGGATTGAGGAGTTGCACCTAGGACCAGAATAGGACTGCGCCTGCCCCCTACAGTGCTAGCTCCACCCCCTGTGGTGCGTCTGATGTCTCTGCCCTGCACTGTGAAAGGAGAGAAGGAATCATGTCAACAAAGTGCTCCAGGGCTGTGCTTTCCCTCCACAATGCTGGCTCCACCTCCTGTGGGGTGTCTGATGTTTCTGCCCTGCACTGTGAAAGGAAAGAAGGAGTAATGTCAACAGAGTGCTCCAGAATTGGTTTGGGCTGGGCAAAGGCCCCTCTGCCCTCAGAGGACAAAGGATTTTGGGGTATAAATATTGGGTCCCTGATCCCAAGAAATTAGATCATCCTGGAATCAAGAAGGAACCTGTGCCAAGGAGGAAGCTGGAAGACTGAAGAGGAAGGACTGTCCTGCTGTGTGTTTGTGGGCTGATCTGCAGTTGCTTTGCTGCCAAGGAGAGGGGAAGGAATTTGCATTGTGCTGTGTCCCCTTGCTTGAAGCGATCTCCAAGGGCCTGAGTTGAGCTGGCTCCCTGTTAAGAAGTCCCAGGAACAAAAGGACTTCACCCCCTGCTTCCCTGAACTCTACTGAGAGAGTTCTGTCCTTCCTGGAGTGCTTGGGCCGGTTGTGGTGCCTCTGGAAGTTGTACCTGTTGTTTGGGAAGCTGGAAAAGAAGATACTAAAGACTTTCTGCAAAGTTTCATGCATCGCTCGCTCGCGGAGCGCATTTTCGTCAGTGTGAGGAAATTCCCGCCACCGCGAAGATCAAGATTGTCGCAGCGCTTGTTGCCGCCGCAAGAACCAACGCATCCTTCGCTTGCGGAATGCATCGCTCCGGTGCGGGAAAGGTACCATCGCTGCGAGTATCGTCACAGAGCCTGTCGTCACTATTTGAGATCATCGCACCGCCTGCATGCAGACTGCATCATGTCGCAGTGAAAGTCGTCGCAGAGCCATCGCATCAATGGGCTGCGATAGGAGAAGATCGACGCTGCGCATCGCCGCTGCACCTGAGATCATCGCCGTCCTGAAGATCGGCGCATCGTACCTTTTGCGAGATGCCTCCTATGAAACCTGCGCACCAGAATCCATACAAGGTATCGCCTCTCTCCCCATACCCGCATCGCCGCTAGCGGTTTTCCCGCTGTGTGCGGCGTTTTAAAAAAAAACGCTTTACATGACGAGCTGAGCTCGTCATGAGCGTGCGAGCGGCACAACTCATGAGGAGCTGAGCGGGGAAGGGATACAGACCTGACTTGTCGCAACACGCCCGCTGTGTCCATCAGGGTTGTTGCATCGCCTCCCCAGGGTCTCAGGAGTGACGCATTGCTTGTTTTTTAACACTGTAGCTTTCACTTGGAACTTTTGTTGCATTTAAAGGTACTGTTGGTTAAAACATGACGCAACTGTGGATTATTTTAATGCAACCTTAAGAACTCTTTTGAAACCATATTCTTGAACTATGTATGTTGGAGTTTTGTCATTTTGGTCTTGTGTAGTTTAGATTAAATACTTTTATTTTTCTAAACTGTTGTTGAGTCAGTCTGTGGTGTTTTCACTGTGTTACTGTGAGTTTTGGTACAAATACTTTACACATTGCCTTTGATAAGCCAAGCTACCAAGGGGGTGAGCAGGGGTTATCTAAAGAGTGTATCCTTCTTACCCTGACTAGAAGCAAGGGTTCCTATTTGGATATTGGTACCTACCTCTGCCAACTAGAGACCCCCCAGATCTAACAAACTCCATCTTGGATTCTTTGAGATGAGGCTTTGTTTCATTGTAATAAGGAGCGCCTTCATGTCATCATCACCACCTATTTGGTTTTTACCTGTTCCCTTCATTATGGTTGTTGGAAATGGGATCCCCGGCTGGCCAGGGCTTTCGCCAAAGTCAGTCAGCGACCACCACACCCAAGTCAGGGCAAGGGAGTTACACGCCAAGATAACCCCTACTCACCCTCTAGGTAACGTGGCGCGAGCAGCAAGGCTAAACTTGGAGGCGATGTAGGCTAAGTATTTGCGCACGCACCCCAGCAACAACAACCAAAGGCCCACCACAAAGGAGACTCCACACAAGGTTTATATAAAAATAGCCTTTGTATTACACCAAAACACATTAGATAAAACACACTTTACAATGTGCCAGAGGCACGGGCAGAATTTACAAGGGATTATGTACAAGACAGGGCCACCTGGACCACTGTCAGGAATCAGCACTTTTAGAAGTAACAATACAATACTTGTAGGCCTAGAACTTAGAACATAGCCTATCAGACAGTACCTTCCGTCCTGGTTGCACGGGATAATGCGAGTGACCTCCTTAGTAAGCTTGAGCGGGCGACCCAGCGAAGCGGCGCGGCTCAGGGGAGAGCGGCGCTGCTCGAGGCTTGGACGGGCTGCCGGCACGGTACAAGCGTTTCTCTGGGGCGACCAATGTGTGCGGCTCAGAAGAGGAGGGGGAGGCAGGATGCGGGCGACCCAGCGAAGCGGCGCGGCTCAGGGGAGAGCGGCGCTGCTCGAGGCTTGGACGGGCTGCCGGCACGAGCTGCCGAGGGGAACGAGCGAGGCACACTTCAGCGAGGCCCCAGGGGCCCAGGGAGATCAGACAAGTCCCAACAATTTGGCAGGGAAGGCACCATAGAGTCCACTGGTCCTGGGACTCTGATCAGGGGGCAAGCTTAGTATCAAGCCCTTGGGATCACTTATAACAGAAGATCACTGTAACACAAAATAGGACATAAAGCACACAACCAGTACCCACTGGTAACTGGTAAGTCCCCCCTACGCAATCCTAACCACCCTAGGAACAGGTCACGCAGGGAACCAGGACCTTACTAGCACCACCTGCACTAGCAAGAACCACCACCTCAGTATCACAATACACATAGGGGCATAGACCTGGGGACAAAACACATGATGCAATGCATAACATTCATTCAGAGGTGTAAGAGAAACAAGGCACATGATGTATCAACAACACATTCAGCGGTGCAGCAAAGAGCACTTTGCAGAAATCACAGTAACGTGAACTTACATCAAAGTCCAGGGTCCAGGTTGCGCCACTTGCGCCAGAACCTAAACGTAGCAGCTGCCCACTACTTGCTGGGCAGCTGAGGGACAGGACAGGGGGGCCTAAACGCTGCAGCTGGCACTAAGTGCTGCGCAGCTGGGGAAAGGCCAGGGATGAAGGAGTGCGCCTCACTCCTAAAGTCCAGAACATGTCCCTAGAAGCAAAATACCTAAACGGTGCAGCTGCCCACTACTTGCTGGGCAGCTGGGGAACAACTCTCGCCTGGGGCTCTCACTAGCCCCTCAGGAACACTGCGCCCAAAACGTTGGAGCCCTTCACAGGCTGTGAATCCATAATGGGTGCACAGGAGCACTCTGGCTCCTTAAAGAAATACATGTCCCCCTCTTTGGAGCCACGGGGCTCTGGGAATCAGCTCTGCCCCTAGGAAAAGCTGTGCGGGGAAGCATGGGCCCATCAGAACCACTGCGCCCCCTTGAGCCATCTAGGCTCTGCAAATACGGGGGGGGGGGCGCCTCGGGAGCCATCCTGCTCCTCAAGCCAACAAATGCCCCCATCGTTGAGCAGCCCCACTGTCAAGCGGGGGCTGCATAGTAACACAGGGCCTCCAGCGCGGGGGGCCTTCGGTAGGTGCTCTCTCCTCCCCCCGCCCTCCGCCCAGGCAGCTCTACTCACCGGCTGCTTCTCGGGGCGAGGGGTGGTGCACCACCCTTCTCCCGGTCCCCCATCTCGGGACCGGGACTTCGGGAGGCGGGGCTCTCGTGGCTCCGGGCGGACACCTCGGCCGGGGCTCCCTCCATTCCATGGGAGCCCCGCAACACCGGCGCTGCACTTTCCTGGCTGCCCCGGGGCTCTCTCCACATCATGGGAGCCCCGGCGGGCAGCTTCCGCCTGCCTCTCTCCTGCCCCCGGCCTGCCTGACTTCCAGGTCGCGGCTGCGGGGGCGGGACTTCCGGCCGGGCCGCGCTGCCATTGGGCGGCCGGCCAACCACTTCCGGGTCGTCGCGGGCAGCGCGGCGGCCCGTTTTCAGACCTGCAGAGGTTGGAGGGCAATTCACCGAGGGGTGGGCTCCCTCGAGTGGAAGGATCACGGGGATGAGCTCCCCTTCTCTGGGCAATGCCGGGTGGCACCGGCTGTGGATCGCGGGGGTCGGCAAAAACAGCGGAGTGGGCTCCCGCGCCGATCCTCACGCAAAATGCGTGCAAACAAACGCCGGGTGGGCACCGGCCTCGGAAAAACAAAGCGCTCTCAGCGCTAGCAGGACACAAAGCGCTCCAATGCGCCAGGACAGCACACAAGCGCTTCCAGGCGCCAGAAGCCACCAGTCAAGCGCTCCCAGCGCCACCAGACAGGACAAAGGGCCTCCAGGCGCCTCAGGGGAACACAAGTCCAGCAAAAGTCCGAGCACAGCGCTAGAGGGGAATAAACAGCGCTCCCAAGCGCTATAAGGGACCAAAGTCCAGCAAAGCTCTTCAGGAGTCCAGGGGCTGGGCAGGGCCCAGGGGAGGCAAGCCTTCCCCCTGGGCCCAAGCAGCAGCACGCCCCTGGTAGATTCAAGCAGCAAACAAGAACATTTTCATGGGGTCACAGCCCCTCTTTTATACACCTTTTCCCTTTGTCTTTAGGTGCAGGGTGGGGGCAGAACCAGTCGCAGCTGGTTCTGGAGCACTCTTGATGGCCCAACCACCCATTCTATTCACTGGCAGGGCTTGGGTCATCAGTCACACCACAGGGGGGCGGAGCCAGCATTGTGTGGGGAAAACCCAGCCCATCCAGGACACAGGTACACTCCTCCCACACATCACTCATGCTAATCTCCCACTCACCACCGGGGCAGACCCACACAGACTTCCTGGAGCCTGGCATCCCAGCCAGCTCCAGCCAATCACACGCCAGCACCCTCACAGCACACGTACAGCCATGTCTAGAAATGGCGCTTCCCTTCTAGACACATACATGCTGCATACACCATCTCGCAGCATTCACTCCCCTGAGTTCCCACATACCAAACTTGACCATGCACACCTCACGCATCAGGAACTACCAGGGACACAGACATTCCCCATGCATTCCTATGGGAGGGCAGGCCAATCTCATACACGCACTCAGGGAGAGCACGCACTTTACACTGCGCCACAGTGTCAAAGTGCGCAAAGGACAGAAATCACTATAATTTAAGGCAAAAAGTTCAGGGGTGAACCTGCCACAAGGCCCAAGTCCAACACAACCCCCTTCCAGCCAAAACGCAGGGGAGACCAATCACCACCGTGATGGACTTCCCTGCTTGGGGCGATAGAACACGGACGCGGGCCCGCACTGCAGGGACACCCTCCGGTTCTACGCCAAGTTAATCCAAAAGACAAGCAAATCCTTAAAAAAAACAGGCCCAACTAGGCTACCCCACTGGTACTCCTTAGTTGTCCACGGCTAGGACCAGGCCCTAGGCCACCTAGATACCACTGGTCCTTGCCAATACACAGAGTGGGGGGTAGTAACCCCTGGCCTGCACTAGCCATTCTCCACTCCCTCTCAGTGTAGTTCCAAACTACCACTGATCCTCCAACCTAGGGTCCGCACCCTCAGGCTGACCAGAGGTCACGGGCAAGATTGCCCCACCCTACCTCTACTTCTGAAGCACCCTCCAGAACACAACTCTCCCACCGGGAGTCCACATTCACCGGATGCACAGGGGTCAGACTCCCTCTGACCCCCTTCCAGAGTTCTGCACCCTCCCACTGTAGAACAGGGTCCCTCCACTTAAGGTAGGCCCCACCTGCTCTCAGGGTAGTACCACAACACTCAGCCAAGAACCCTAAAGATCCCTGCTAGGCCTGTACCACCCCTTCTGGGAAACACAGGGTCTCTTCACTTAAGATGAGCCCCACCTGTGTTCACAGGGGTACCCCTAGAAGACAAACCGGCCAGGACACTGGCTACAGTCGCCCTGCCGTCCAGGACAGGCAACCACCTGAACCTGGCTCCCTAACCTAGGGACGCTACCCTTTGGTTAGATGCCTGGCGCACCAGGACTTCTACAAGTTGAAAACAAAAATCTAAGACTTTCTCTCCTCCTTCAGCAGCAAGGCAACCACTGCAGGTCAATACCCCATACAGCTTACCCGGTTCCTTCTCATCAGGCAGGAGTTCCCTCTTGTAACTTCAGGACACTACATACAGTTGTCCTTACGTCCAGATCCGGAAACACCGGCTACTGGCTCCCCAACCGAGGGACGTACCCTTTGGTCAGATGCCTGGCGCACCAGGACTTCCTTGAGGGTGACACAACTAATGTGTCGTGTACAAGTCTGCCTGACACTCAGGACAGAAGTGGCATCACCATGGTCACTCCCTGGCGACACAACCCTTCTGGTTGGCCCCTGACCCACTGGTTCTTCCACTGGGGAACCTATCCCCCTTGCACCCCTCCATCTGGACTTCTGCACCCTCCCAACTGGAGCGGTACGGCCAGACACCAGAACTACTGGAACCCTGGTTACAGAGGTTCCACGTTCTCCAGATACTCTGGAAGATCCTCCTCAAATGACCTATTGGTACAGCCTAGGCCCCCGACCTGATGTTCCCTTCAGAAACATTCCAGGCCCTGACACTGGGTTTCGGGCACCTGGAGACATGAAGTCCCACCCACTCCTTCTCCTCTTGAGACAGGACGTGAGCCCCTACACCGAGACCTAGCTGGGCTACACTGAACCTCTTCCACCACGCAGGGCTGGAAGACACCTCAGACACTCCTTTTGGAATCACTCCATCCCCTATGCCTCTCTCCTCCCAGAACATTACCAACTCCAAAATTCTGTCTCTCAACAGACCACAGAAATCAAAAAGCAGGCTCCACTATCTGCAGACGTTCTTGGGAAAAGTTCAACACACAGGACTTAAATATCTGAGCAAAACTAGCATTCAGCAAGCTCCCCATCCAGAGAACTCACAAACACGTCCAGTGCCACACACCATTCATCCACACACACCCCTCCCCAGACTGGTAAGGCAGTTTCTACCACCCCTGACTTCTCAACCTGACCACACTTGACACAGGTACCATTACTCCAGGGCAGGGACGGGGGACACATGCACTGGACACACTTATGCTGCCACCACTGGATCCCACCCTTCTGGTGAATCCAGAAAACACACTGCACTTAGGGGGATGATCTACCCTCCCGAGCTAGGGACACCTAACTCAAAGTGCACAAGAAACACATTTCCACAGAAATGACATTTTCAGCAAACTTAAACAATAATCCCCAAAATGTTTTTATCTAAAATGCAGAGTTTTGTGGTGTAGCCAGCTGCTACTAAGGTACAACGCAAACACAAATCCTTATCCCACCGCTGCCACCAATGTTGGAAATGGGATCCCCGGCTGGCCAGGGCTTTCGCCAAAGTCAGTCAGCGACCACCACACCCAAGTCAGGGCAAGGGAGTTACACGCCAAGATAACCCCTACTCACCCTCTAGGTAACGTGGCGCGAGCAGCAAGGCTAAACTTGGAGGCGATGTAGGCTAAGTATTTGCGCACGCACCCCAGCAACAACAACCAAAGGCCCACCACAAAGGAGACTCCACACAAGGTTTATATAAAAATAGCCTTTGTATTACACCAAAACACATTAGATAAAACACACTTTACAATGTGCCAGAGGCACGGGCAGAATTTACAAGGGATTATGTACAAGACAGGGCCACCTGGACCACTGTCAGGAATCAGCACTTTTAGAAGTAACAATACAATACTTGTAGGCCTAGAACTTAGAACATAGCCTATCAGACAGTACCTTCCGTCCTGGTTGCACGGGATAATGCGAGTGACCTCCTTAGTAAGCTTGAGCGGGCGACCCAGCGAAGCGGCGCGGCTCAGGGGAGAGCGGCGCTGCTCGAGGCTTGGACGGGCTGCCGGCACGGTACAAGCGTTTCTCTGGGGCGACCAATGTGTGCGGCTCAGAAGAGGAGGGGGAGGCAGGATGCGGGCAACCCAGCGAAGCGGCGCGGCTCAGAGGAGAGCGGCGCTGCTCGAGGCTTGGACGGGCTGCCGGCACAGTACAAGCGTTTCTCTGGGGCGACCAATGTGTGCGGCTCAGAAGAGGAGGGGGAGGCAGGATGCGGGCGACCCAGCGAAGCGGCGCGGCTCAGGGGAGAGCGGCGCTGCTCGAGGCTTGGACGGGCTGCCGGCACGAGCTGCCGAGGGGAACGAGCGAGGCACACTTCAGCGAGGCCCCAGGGGCCCAGGGAGATCAGACAAGTCCCAACAATTTGGCAGGGAAGGCACCATAGAGTCCACTGGTCCTGGGACTCTGATCAGGGGGCAAGCTTAGTATCAAGCCCTTGGGATCACTTATAACAGAAGATCACTGTAACACAAAATAGGACATAAAGCACACAACCAGTACCCACTGGTAACTGGTAAGTCCCCCCTACGCAATCCTAACCACCCTAGGAACAGGTCACGCAGGGAACCAGGACCTTACTAGCACCACCTGCACTAGCAAGAACCACCACCTCAGTATCACAATACACATAGGGGCATAGACCTGGGGACAAAACACATGATGCAATGCATAACATTCATTCAGAGGTGTAAGAGAAACAAGGCACATGATGTATCAACAACACATTCAGCGGTGCAGCAAAGAGCACTTTGCAGAAATCACAGTAACGTGAACTTACATCAAAGTCCAGGGTCCAGGTTGCGCCACTTGCGCCAGAACCTAAACGTAGCAGCTGCCCACTACTTGCTGGGCAGCTGAGGGACAGGACAGGGGGGCCTAAACGCTGCAGCTGGCACTAAGTGCTGCGCAGCTGGGGAAAGGCCAGGGATGAAGGAGTGCGCCTCACTCCTAAAGTCCAGAACATGTCCCTAGAAGCAAAATACCTAAACGGTGCAGCTGCCCACTACTTGCTGGGCAGCTGGGGAACAACTCTCGCCTGGGGCTCTCACTAGCCCCTCAGGAACACTGCGCCCAAAACGTTGGAGCCCTTCACAGGCTGTGAATCCATAATGGGTGCACAGGAGCACTCTGGCTCCTTAAAGAAATACATGTCCCCCTCTTTGGAGCCACGGGGCTCTGGGAATCAGCTCTGCCCCTAGGAAAAGCTGTGCGGGGAAGCATGGGCCCATCAGAACCACTGCGCCCCCTTGAGCCATCTAGGCTCTGCAAATACGGGGGGGGGGGCGCCTCGGGAGCCATCCTGCTCCTCAAGCCAACAAATGCCCCCATCGTTGAGCAGCCCCACTGTCAAGCGGGGGCTGCATAGTAACACAGGGCCTCCAGCGCGGGGGGCCTTCGGTAGGTGCTCTCTCCTCCCCCCGCCCTCCGCCCAGGCAGCTCTACTCACCGGCTGCTTCTCGGGGCGAGGGGTGGTGCACCACCCTTCTCCCGGTCCCCCATCTCGGGACCGGGACTTCGGGAGGCGGGGCTCTCGTGGCTCCGGGCGGACACCTCGGCCGGGGCTCCCTCCATTCCATGGGAGCCCCGCAACACCGGCGCTGCACTTTCCTGGCTGCCCCGGGGCTCTCTCCACATCATGGGAGCCCCGGCGGGCAGCTTCCGCCTGCCTCTCTCCTGCCCCCGGCCTGCCTGACTTCCAGGTCGCGGCTGCGGGGGCGGGACTTCCGGCCGGGCCGCGCTGCCATTGGGCGGCCGGCCAACCACTTCCGGGTCGTCGCGGGCAGCGCGGCGGCCCGTTTTCAGACCTGCAGAGGTTGGAGGGCAATTCACCGAGGGGTGGGCTCCCTCGAGTGGAAGGATCACGGGGATGAGCTCCCCTTCTCTGGGCAATGCCGGGTGGCACCGGCTGTGGATCGCGGGGGTCGGCAAAAACAGCGGAGTGGGCTCCCGCGCCGATCCTCACGCAAAATGCGTGCAAACAAACGCCGGGTGGGCACCGGCCTCGGAAAAACAAAGCGCTCTCAGCGCTAGCAGGACACAAAGCGCTCCAATGCGCCAGGACAGCACACAAGCGCTTCCAGGCGCCAGAAGCCACCAGTCAAGCGCTCCCAGCGCCACCAGACAGGACAAAGGGCCTCCAGGCGCCTCAGGGGAACACAAGTCCAGCAAAAGTCCGAGCACAGCGCTAGAGGGGAATAAACAGCGCTCCCAAGCGCTATAAGGGACCAAAGTCCAGCAAAGCTCTTCAGGAGTCCAGGGGCTGGGCAGGGCCCAGGGGAGGCAAGCCTTCCCCCTGGGCCCAAGCAGCAGCACGCCCCTGGTAGATTCAAGCAGCAAACAAGAACATTTTCATGGGGTCACAGCCCCTCTTTTATACACCTTTTCCCTTTGTCTTTAGGTGCAGGGTGGGGGCAGAACCAGTCGCAGCTGGTTCTGGAGCACTCTTGATGGCCCAACCACCCATTCTATTCACTGGCAGGGCTTGGGTCATCAGTCACACCACAGGGGGGCGGAGCCAGCATTGTGTGGGGAAAACCCAGCCCATCCAGGACACAGGTACACTCCTCCCACACATCACTCATGCTAATCTCCCACTCACCACCGGGGCAGACCCACACAGACTTCCTGGAGCCTGGCATCCCAGCCAGCTCCAGCCAATCACACGCCAGCACCCTCACAGCACACGTACAGCCATGTCTAGAAATGGCGCTTCCCTTCTAGACACATACATGCTGCATACACCATCTCGCAGCATTCACTCCCCTGAGTTCCCACATACCAAACTTGACCATGCACACCTCACGCATCAGGAACTACCAGGGACACAGACATTCCCCATGCATTCCTATGGGAGGGCAGGCCAATCTCATACACGCACTCAGGGAGAGCACGCACTTTACACTGCGCCACAGTGTCAAAGTGCGCAAAGGACAGAAATCACTATAATTTAAGGCAAAAAGTTCAGGGGTGAACCTGCCACAAGGCCCAAGTCCAACAATGGTAAAGCTGGCGTCCTGACTATGGTCTCGATTGCCTCCCTTCCGCTCTGCCAATCTCTGGAGGGTGTGATGGAGATGCTCGGGTGCAGTGCAGTTTTAGGTGTCAGCGTGGCATTTGTGGGCTCAGTCAACAGTTTTCGCTGTGTCTAGTACCGTTGTCATCCGGACTGTCATCCCAGGTCCCGACTCACCCATCCAGGGTCTCTACAGGAGACACAAGCAGACCCACTGCTTTGGCTGTTACTCCAAGTGTGCCCGGGTGGTTGGTTAAAGTGTTCTGCTAGTGGGCCAAATTGTGCGTGTGCAGGCAATTTCAGGCGTGAGTATTTAGGTGTCTCAGCCCTCCCCACTTTAGATGCATCATTCTGTTTTTGGAATATTCACAACAGCACCTCTCTTTTCTCCCCCTCCAGGCACCGTGGTTCTGAGGCCTGTATGACCCTTCTATAGAGTAAATCTCCCACCGCTCTACTGCTCCTTACCACTGGGCCACAATTGCAACCCCTCTCCACCCCTATGGTGTATTTTATTTCCCCAGGGCTGTCATATTGTCAGGCAAGCTTCCCTTGCAGATCAGCAGCACTCTGCTACAACTCCTTTGCGGGAACCAACGGTCCCTTCGCTATGCCCCTCTTTACTGCCAGGCTGCAGATGTGGCCTCTTCTCGTCCCTCAGGTTTATTATTCCTCCACGTACATCATGCCATCAGGTTTAGCCCCCATGCCGATCGGCAGCACTGTGCTTCAACTTAGTGTTGGGAGCATCCCTCTCCCTCTAAACAGTGCTGCACCAAGCCACAAGTACCCAGCAGTTCTGCCTTCATTTTTTTGCCACGCCGGGCTCGCCCTCGACAACTTAAGAGCCGGAGTCACAGCGCAGTCCTGCAGACCTCTCCACATCTTTGCAGCTCCGGTTGAGTTCATAGCAGAAGAGATTTGTGGAGCCTCTAAGTATTACCACATTAACAGCTGCATTTGCAGACAGTTTCTATGGGCTTACAAGGCAGGTTAATGCTGGTGTTCGGTCCTGGACAGCAGGAGCCTCACTTAGGTTTGGTCATCTTGCTGGACCACTCTTTAGTGCCCCCGTGGGATTTTGATTCTAAATCTGCCATCTTGGCAGACCTTTAGTTACAACAAGAGGTGTATCCGATGCTGATGTAGGGCTTTAAAGTAAACAGTAGTATGTTACCCCAAAATGTGTGTGTGTGTTTATCCGAAAGAGGGCAGTATTGCCAGTTTATGACAAGGGCACGTACAACAGAGTTACTTGCATAGATAGAGTATCAGCTTGTTGGGCATAGAGTAAGAGAAAAGTGAAGCTCAGTGAGTTTCTCATATGGTAAAAGTCTGACTTGCATTGATATGACTAGGGGGCATATTACCAAGCAATAGCGATAATTATCGCTATTGCTTGGTTAGAGACAAAAAATTTACCGCTGAGCTGCGGCGATTTTTATCGCAGATAAACCTTGGTATTACCAAGGTTTATCGCAAATGCGATAAAAAACGGCCGCAATGCATGAATATCGCTGAACAGTCAGCGATATTCATGCATTACCGAGCTAATGCTCTTAGCCATGTTATCCACCTCCCATTAGATAACATGGCTAAGAACTGCTCAGGGCAGGTGTTAGCTTTTGGAGATATTCGCGCTTAGCGCGAATATCTCCAAAAGTTGGTAATAGGAGATAGCGATGTTAGCGACTGTTTCCAGTCGCTAACATCTTGGCACGCCCACTTTGCATGTCATTAGTGATAAATATCACTGACATGCAAAGTGGGGCCCAAGATGGTCGCTATCTCCTACTAGCTGTCGCTAACTGGTCTTAGCGACAGCTAGGTAATAGGGAGATAATTTTATCTCCGCTTTCTTGGCTTTTAAAGCCAAAAAAGCGGAGATAAACCCCCTTGATAATATGCCCCTAGATTATTTTGCCCCTGAGGTCCTGTTGGTGAAGTTATATGACAGGTTCACCAAAAGTTTAGAGGCTCCTTCTCCAACAGATTTGTTAGGCTCTTGATAGAAATAGTCAGTAAGGGCATTAAGATTGCAGAATCTGCGATAGTTCACCTGAATGTGTAAGGCATGATAATGGAGTTTCTATATTGAACTAGCTTGCTTCTTTCATGTACCTCTATTGTGCCTATATTGGTGAACATGTGGCAGTGTGACTGTAATCCGAATCACCCATGGTGAAGGGGCAGGAATTCAACTAGTGAGCTCAAGTAGGACCTAGTAATACTAGTGATCCTGATTAGGGTAGAGGCATTAGGCCGTTTATTGATCGCTGTGACCCACAGCCACCATTTTAAGGTCAGGCAGAGCATTCCAAAGCTCCTTTCAGCAGTTACAATTTGACGATATTGGTTGTGGCAAAGCAATGCTACAAAATGGAGTAGTGCCTGGTTCTATTGGTGATGGCACTGGAGTGCACAGTCGCCTACATACATGCACAGTTAACAGTGCACAACAATCCTTAGTCTGATTGTGTCCCACAGGCTGCCATTTTGATTCAGCTGGTATTGAAGTGGTGGAAATTTGTTTCCATTAAACCTCATGTGGATACATGCCAAGGCTCAGAATTCGAAGGTAAGCTCTACTTGTCTTCCAACATTGCAGTCCGTCATTTTACGAGATTCTGGGGTACTTGAAGCATCTAAACCAGTGATATTTCTCTTCGTGCTGAGAGGAGTTTAGGTTTAAGTTTAAGAAAGGAGAGAAAGAGAAGGTCCACCACAGGGTTTCCGGTGCCTCTGATCTTTCACACCAGGCAGCTGAGGGCTGTTAGGGACGGAGCCTTTGGTGAGTGCTCTAGCTCTCCCAGCACTATTTAGTTGGCATGCGTTTCCTCTTGCGCAGGGGATGCGTGCAGTCACATGCCGGTTGCTGTTACTAAAAACCAATTACCAAGCTGATAGTTTGAAACCAACTTGGTGCTCTGAAACTGCTATCCGTGCTTCTTAAAATCGATTCTGTGCATTTAAAAATCGCATTTTAAAACTGCTTTTAAACGCTGAATTTTTGTCATTTTATCTCACTGATCCTCACCTGATACTTCACACTCGCCTCTCTTCTGGGTCAAACGTCGGCATTCCCGACCACCACAGGGTTTCCCCGCTTGTTGTGGAGGGTGCCGTCACCTCTGATCTTTCACACCAGGCAGCTGGGGGCTGTTAGGGGCGGAGACTTTGTTCAGCGCTCAAGCTCTCCCAGCACTATTTAGTTGGGATGCCTTTCCTCTCACGCAACGGACGCGCACAACGATGCGCGCCACCGGCGCGCATACTGCACCCCAAAAGCAAGCCCATCTGCGCTGGCCGGGGCTAGGGGCCAAACACTATGCCCATTTCATTACCTACACAGCGGCTGAGCTGAGACACCTACATAATAACTGACCCATCAGTAGTAATGCCAGGGCTCATTTGAACAATAAAGGGATCCTCAACCACAGAGATTCCTTCCCAGAGCTCTCTGTTCCACCTACAGGCCAGGGTTCTCTCGCCACCCATAAGGGCCCACTTGAATCTATCACCACCAAATGTCAGGCAGGAGGAACCCTTGTAATTAGATACCTAAACACCCATTCTATGGTGAGGCACCAACTGAAAATCTTTCAGCTCCTTCACTCTGACAAACCAGACATACTCCTACTGTCCGAAACCTGGCTCACTACCAAGTCTGTCCCTGATATCCTCGCAGCAGTTCCCAATGGCTATTACATACTCCAGGCAACAGGCCCTTGGGCAAGCCGGGAGCGGGGTTGCAGTTATCATCAATCAAAAACTCAGGTTTACTGCATTCGGGATCGCTGGTATACCCTCGGTCGACAGCCTCATTCTGAAATTTGAATCGCCCCAATCCCCCTTTGTTTGTGCCCTTTTCTACGGACCTCCTCACCACATACCCTCATTTACCTAACTGCTAGGCGATACGATTTCCCAACTAGTCATTAACCATGCCAGAATAAGCGTTATCGGAGATTTTAACTACTGGCCCACCGATGCTTAGGAGAGCGCCAGCTCTGTAGAATTCACGGATCTCCTATCAGGTATGAACTGCACTCAACATGTGCACGAGGCTACCCACATAAAGGGACATATCCTGGACCAAGTCTGGACCTCCAACTTGTAAATCTCACAACCTCTAATCTCCACATGTACTTGGTCAGACCACTACCATATCACATTCGCCATGGCCTTCACCCCTTCACTAAACCCTCCCTGACGAGCAAACACCTGGCTAGAAACTGAAATTGGGCCAATATCGGCAAATTTTGTACACTATTAAAGGCCACATTACATACTGATCAAGATTCCCTTTGCAATCAGGCAGTGAACATCAAGCAATGGCTTGAATCAGCCAGTGACAGCGTCACCCCCTCAAAAGAACCAAACTCGAGCGTCCTCATGATGCTCAACGTGGTTCTCTGACGATTTGCAGCAAAAAAATTCACACTTAGGCAAGCCGAACACAGCTGGAGACGTGATTATGCCCCAGAAAAAAAGCAACCCTGCTAAAAGACTACAAAAACTCCAGCCTCCAGACCAAGGCAACCTACTTCTCCTCTAAAATTATGAACTCAGCCACTAAGACCAAGGATATCTTCTCTATAGTTGACAAGCTTGCACAACTTGACAGAGTGGTAGCAAAACCTGTCCCCTCACAATCACTATGTGACTCCCTCAATTCTTATTTCATCGAGAACATTGCCACCATTAAAAGCAGCATCTCTACCTCACACCCTCAACTGCCTCCCCTATCACATGCAAAAATCCTTCTGTGTTGGACCTAATCCCCCGATCTCTAAGGAAGAGTTTTTTGTCCTACTACAAAAAGTAGGATCAGCCTCCCCCGCCGACTGCTGCTTTCCTCACACCTTACAGGAGGGCTTTACTTACCTGCCCAGACCCGCCCCTTTCACTTCTCAATAACTCTCTTGAACAAGGCATTGTCAGGGACACCTTTAAATATGCTGAAATGATCCCAATTCTAAAGAAACCCAATGCTGACCCCTTGGTCCTGAGCAACTTCCGTCCAATCTCTTTACTCCCCTACCTTAGTAAGATCTTAGAGGCCCATGTATAACAGATAAATCAAGTTTATAAAAGAAATATTGGTAGAGGTACTAGTGAACTCGTAGTTCGCGGATAGTTATGCAACAAAATAGAACAGGTAAATTGCGTGTACATAGCACAATATAAACAGTAAATCAAAACAATAACAGGTATATTGATTATATAAAAGAGATATCGGTAGAGGTATCAGTGAACTCGTAGTTTCCTTAGATAGTGTTCATGTGAATTTATCCGTGACAATCGCTTTTAGTTCCTTTTCGAAAAGTGGCGTAGATGTGATAAGTCTGATTTCTGGGGGTCTGGCGTTCCAGATCCTAGGAGCCATCCCTGAGAAGGATCATTTATAAGTTTTCGTCTTGTTGAATCTGTGTGGCTTCAGTAATACGTTTTCCGCACTTCTTGTGGATCTATTACCACCAGAGATGGTCAGTTTCTGTGTGAGGTAGCTCGGTGCATTGTGGTGTATGTCTTGTCATGCAGGCAATATTCAGGTGAATTCTGGCTTCCAACAGTAGCCAATTCAAGGCTTTTAAGTCAGGGGAGATGCAGGACCTTCTTTTCGAGCCTGTGATGAGTCTGGCTGCAGCATTGAAGGAGGCTCTTAGTGGAGCTGTGGATGCTTTGGGGAGGCCACAAGAGAGAGACCCTTCCAAAGTCCACTCTGGGGATGACTAGAGCTTGAACTGCCGTCTTGAAATCATTGAATGGTGAGAAGGGTTTCAGCTTTATCAGTGTATTAATCCGGAAATTTGCCCCCTTTGTAGCGTTGCTAATATGTTTATGCATGTTCAGGTTGCAATCCAGGGTTATACCCAGTGACTTTGCTGAGTTGATGATGGTTGGTTGAACGTTGAATGCCGTAAGGTGTTTGAGCCAGTCATGCAAGAGGGGTATTTTGGCGGGAGGAGCTATAAGGAGGGATTCAGTTTTTAGTGCATTTAGCTTGAGATGGTTCTCAGCTAACCATGACTGGGTGTTGAAAAGCGTATTGTTGAGCCGTATGATGTCCTCTGGTGTGTGTATCTTAAGGTACAATTGTATATCATCTGCGTACATGTGAAATTGTACGTTGGATGCTTGCAATAGGGCAGTAAGCGGTCCCATAAATAAATTAAACAGTGTTGGGGATAGAGCGGACCCTTGTGGGACACCGAAAGTTACTGGCACAGGTTTGGACAAGGAATTGTTGGCCTTGAATTTTTGAGTCCGGTTTTGAAGAAAGGAGGTAAACCAATTAAGCACTGATCCTGATAGTCCCATTCTGATTCAGCAGATCTAACAGGTTCTCGTGTTTGACAGTATCAAAGGCTGAGGAGAGGTCTAATAGGATGAGTAGGCATGAACCATTCTGATCAAGTATTTGTAGAGCATCATCAATTATGTGTGTCATAGGTGATTCAGTGCTGTGACCTGCTCTGAAGCCAGATTGGTGTTTATCCAGAAGATCGAAGTAGTCAATGTGTTTTGTCAATTGAAGTAGTACGCATTTTTCCAGGAGTTTGGCTAAACTAGGTCTATTGTTGTTAAGGTCAATGAGGTCAATGAGGTCAGCTGTGGGTTTTTTGAGGATGGGTGAAACCTGTCCTACATTGAGGATGTCAGGGATGCAGCCTTGAGCGAGTGAGCTGTTGATGATTTTGGTCCAGAGCAGCAGAATCAGTGGGGTTAAGTCTTTGACGGCGTTAGCCGGGAAAGGATTGGATGTGTGATTGGCTGGCTTGAGGGTGCTGAGGATCTTGCCCATTGCTTCTTCCGTGTAGATATGAAAGGAAGACCAATCTGCGTTGTTTTTTAGTTCCAACTTTGAAGTAGCAAAACGATGGAAGAGTGAGGGGTGTTTTGGTGTGCACGCTTGAATGTAGGATAAGGTTGTTGAGTAGGTCTTTCTTGTTATTTTCAGTCTTTAGAAAAAAGAAGGTGGCAAATTCTTCGCACGTGGGTTGCGTACGAGCGGTGTCTTGTGATCATTGAGGTTCATCCTTGGATTGGGTTTTGATTAGTTTAAAAAGTTTTTGGGGGCGGTTTCTTGCTTGGTCTAGTTGGTGGGTGAAATAATCTGCTGTAGTGCGCTTGATCTTTCTATGATACGCATTTCTCTTTTTCCTTAGCATTTTGAGGTGCTTAGCGGATGGCACTGATCTCCAAATGCGTTCGGAAGTTCTAAGAGAGCGTCTATCATCATTCAGCATGTCGTTGTACCAAAGTTTAGTGTCTTTCAAGGATACTCTCTTTAGTTCAATCAATCAATCAATCAATCAAAAGCTTTATTCAAAATGTAAAAACAATTCATAAAAGCATGTGCAATACAATCACAGAAACAAAAAAGATAAATTTCAATTTAGAAATTATAAAAAAATCATAAAAGCAACAGCAGTACATAAATAAACACAAATACATCAATACATTTCATTTTATAAAAAGTAACGTGTGTTAAAATAAGATTAAATCAATAAGATGAATCAGCTAATCATTGAAGAGCGAGAGAGTAGGATAAATTAATTGAACGTGGAGAGAAAGCGACCACTCGGTACAGGACCAGTTATGCCCATCCAGTGGTTGTTCTGTTCTTTTTGGCAATGAACAAGCCATATAATGTTCTACGGTAGAATTCAGTTAGACTCCAGATAGATATAGGCCCATCTCCTGTTTGTGGCTGCCAAGATTGAAGGTACGGGATGACATGTTTATTCCTAAATTTAACAAGTACCAAATCGCCAGCAATATATTTTGGGAGAGGTCCTAGCCAGCCCACCCTTCTAACGCTTAGTGTGGTGCCATCAATGTTGGGTGGGAGAGGTCTATTTTTAGAGAGCCAGAACACTACCTTGTTTCTTAGATCCTGGTGGCTTTCGTGTTTCCCCTTTGGGAGTTCTGGTACGCCTGAGAGGACGCACACAATGGGAGCGGCCTCTGGTGGCAGATGTAGATGATTGGTTTTATGTGACATATTGTCATAATTGACCGCTATTCCCTTTTTAAATGACATTTCTTTGTTCGGCCCATCTCTAGGGTAGGAACTCCGTAAAGTTGTGGCTGCCTTCGAGGGGTTTAAGTTTTTACTATGCGGGGTTACCGATTGATTACGGATGGTCTTACTTTGTATGGTGGTATTGGGCATTTCTGTGGGGGCTGGACGCTGTGGTTGAGAGGGTCCTGCCATAGTTCTTAAAAGTAGAGAATTAGCCTTAATTGCTTCCTCGACCCCCGTGAGCCTATCCCCTAAGCTAGTCATTTTATCAATCAACGGTGAAATTATTGATTTCATCATATTTTCAAAAGAGGCCAGTAAAGAGGCATGGGTAGATACTTTCGATGTTACAGTGCTGGGAGTGTTGGGCAATGGGGAATTTGTATTCAGTTTTTGTTGCTTGGCCCGTCTCCCCGTTTGTTTGACCCCATCTCTCTTCCTTTTAGTAGAGGACACCTGGGTAGCAACTGCGGATTGTGAGTTTACTATTGGGCGTGTTGCGAGGGGAGTACCCTGTAGGATTTGGGTAAGTTGAAGTGAACAACTAAACCTAGGACTAGTCGTTGCTATAGGGGAAATAGGAGCACTAGTTTGCAGGTCTCCTGATTCCACAGGAGCGTACGTGGATTTACACATCTTATTTAGTTCTTCCAGTAATGATATTGCTTGGGTTGCATCGGCAGTCTGTGGAGAAGAACACATACTGGGGGAACTATCCATGGCTGGGGAACGCTCTATTCTCTCTAATTCACTGGTAATAGGGAGAATAGAACTCTTGATGTAATAATCCATCGTTCCCCTATGCAAATTACTCTCGGTGGGAGGTTTTCTAATGCCCCCCTTGCAAGTCATAGCAAACTAGCTTTTGGTAGTGGACACTGAATCAGTATCACCTCCCCAATAAATAGTTCACCGGTTCCACTATGATTACGCTTGGGAGAGACCTGTATGGAAGTTGAGATAGTCAAAGGGTATCTGTACCTTAAATCCTTTCCCTTCTTTTCTTAGTTCAGTTCCAAGGGGGGTGCCCCGACCCGGCCTCCTCTGGCCTACGATGGCCTTAGATGGTCCCGCCCTTCTCCCGGGCTTCTCCTGGCGCCGACCCACGCGCGATCCCGCAACGCGGGGGGTAGCCTTGAATTTATGCGCCTCCTGGCCGGGTCAGAGCGGCTTCCTGCCGCAAAGGATGCTGGGGATTGTAGTTCCCTCTGGCCGGTCTCCCCAGACACTGCGGCCGAGCTCAGGTGTTCTAGCGCTTCGGCAGCAGCAGGAGACCCCAGCCAACAGTGACAGGCAGGCAGTGGTTCACAAAGTCCAACCCCAACTTCCCCCAACAACGAGCAGGGCTCCGGGGTGATGCGAGTATGCGGTCAATATTAAAGTGTGGCAAGGTTCTCACCCTGTTTGTCCATATGAGCGATCTTCCCTTGCCAGAACAGACAACCGAGGCTGCCACTAAATCTTTGGTATAGACGAGCTTTTCTGCTATTTAGCCAAGGTTTATCTGTAAGCGACTAAAGCAAGCAGGGAGCCTCCAATCAAAGAACCACGGCATGAATGTTTTCCTGGGGGGGTCAGAATCTCCTCCCCAGGAAACAGGATAATATGCGCTAATAAATTACAGAGTTCTCACCGCAATTCTCCTTTGACAGGGTCCGCGGAGCCTCCACCAGAGCATCGACCGTCATAACGCTGAAACAGAGTTTTCTGCTATGTTTATCCGAGTCGGGTAGAATGCTCCGGCCGCCGAAAATCAACACAGGTCACAGGTGTGCCCGGAGAGCAGTAGCTCCTCCCCAAACACCGAGCAGGACTCGGAGCAAACGGAGGAAAGGAGCAAACGGTAAGCCTGGTTATTTTCATCCAAGTTGCCGGATTTCAGAAAATCTTCACCGCTCTCAGGTGCGCCTTTATCTTTAACAAATCACAAAAGCGCTACAGATGCTGGTTCTCTCCTCGAAGCCCAGAGTTAGGGAGAGAGCTGCTTACACAGCCCACGCCACGGCAGATTTTGAGGAATCACGAGTTCTCTCTCTTTTTCGATTAGATACCAGATAGCAGTCGGAAGCTGATCGAACCCCGATTTTCAAAAACAAACTGTTTGCAGGAACATTCTTTCATTAAAAAAACTTGTTGAGCTGGAACTTAATTTGAAATTTAATAAGCTGTTTAAGGTGCAGGTGTTTTCAGTCCAAATAGAGCTTTAGAGCCTAGGTATAACTACAGAGGGCTCAATTCACAGAGGAATTCAGGAATAAGTCAAGAGCAGTTGAAGAGGAGCAACCTCAATGACCTCGGTTAGCAACCTAACCAAGGTCATCGAGTTAAGGTAGTGGTTGGTGAGGTCGTGAACCTTGGAGAGGCCAGCCGGGGGCTTGAGTAGTTTATGGCTGTAGGTGGGTAAAGAGTTGGGATTGAGTTTTTTCAAGTCCCTTTTCCATATCTTCGGCTTAGTGGATTGGGCTGAGTTGAGTTTCACAATTTCCCTGATAGAGAAGATGATGATATGGTTGTCCGACCAATCACAGGGTAGGATTGAGTCAAGCTGAATGGAGTCATTTTTGGAGATTATTAAGTCCAAGATTGCGCCTTTGTTGTGTGTGGGGCCGTTGCAAATTTGGGTGAGGTCTAAAAAGTTTTTGAGACTGTTGACCATTAAGTCATTGAGGTCATTCCAATGGAGATTGAAGTCGCCTAGGAATATTTGAGTGTTTTGTCGTCCGGTGTTCGTTGTGACCAAGACCATGACGTGTTCCGTGAATGTGAGGTTGTCGCCGGGTGGGTGATAGATGATGTGTACAGAGCAAATTGGAGTACCCGTGATATTGATGTCAATGCACATGTATTCGCAGGTGGAAAGTGTAGGGGATGAGGCTCTGTTTACTGAGATGTTGCTGCAATGTATGCTTACCGCTCCTATCCAGTCTGATGATGTCATCATTTGGTGGTACAAGAATGTCCAGGAGGGGCGAGGAGGATTCAGTTAGCCAGGTTTCTGTTAACACAATCAGGTCGAGCTCCTGTGTGATGATAAGGTCAGCAATGTCTACTGCGTGTCTAGAGGCCGAGCTCCAATTCATAAGAGTGCATCTAAGACGTTGAGAGATGAGGGAAGGGGTGGGATCGAGTGTGAGTGTGATTCTTCTAAGATTATTATCGTTGATTCCTCTATTGATGTGTGTGGGGGACCTGTGTGGGTTGGGGGAATAGTCTGGATGGCCGTGTGCGGGGGAGATAGGGGTGGGGAAAAGGGGTATGTGGGAATGTAGAAGGGAGTATATATCATTCTTCAAAAGTGGGTTGATGCTTCGTATTGGGCAGGTAGGGAGATTGAGGGCTGGCATGGAATTCCAGAAGGGAAGGGTATGATTGGGGGTGAGTGGGAGCCGAGTTGGGGGCTTACTTGGTCTAGTTTTATTTGCTGATCTAATGTACATTTTTTTTTTTTTTACTTTTTACCGCGCACAGCTACCCACAGTGGGTTTCCCGGCGCTAGGGATAGACTGAAGAAGAAGATGTCAGATAAGCCATCATACAGGAACCAACTACTTATGTGAACAACAGTGTTTTCAGTGTTCTGCGAAAACGAAGAAGACTGGTCTCTAATTTAAGGGCTGTAGGAAGGGCATTCCAATATTTAGGACCAAGATAGGAAAAGGAGCGTCCCCCCATCCTTACCAGCTTGAATCTTGGTACAATGAAGTTTCCAGTTTCCGAGGATCGCAAAGTACGTTTGGGCCTGTAAGGTTGCACCAGCTTTTGTAGGTATGTAGGTGCAGTGCCTTCCTTAATTCTGAACATGTAGCACAGTGTCTTGAACTTTATGTGACTAGAGACCTTAAGCCAATGGAGATCATGCAAGGCAGGTACTGCCGAAGTTCTTCTAGGAACATTCTTCAAAAGTCGCGCAGCAGCATTTTGTACCACCTGTAATATTTTAACAGTGGCTACATCAGCCCCCAAATATAGTATGTTCCCATAGTCCAGGCGGGATGTTTGTCTAAATATCATCTCTTTAACAGTGTGGAGTTCCTCTTTAATTTGGTTGATTGCAGACATAATCAGAACCAGACTAGCATCTGGTGCTGTTATGAGAGGGGTAAGTGGATGTGGTAGCTCATGCGGGGTGGGATCAGGAGCGGTTGTGAGTGGGGGGGTCGCTGAGATATGTGTGCTGGTGGTTGTGCCTCAGCCTGGATTTGTGAATGATCTGGTATGGGCGGACATAGAGTTGTAGATGGTGATGTGTAGGTGGATGGGGGATATGTTAGTGCGGGTAATTGAGGTGTTGGAGTGGATTGCAGGTGAGTGGGCGAGATGGGTGTAGGTGAAATCTGAGTTTGGGCTGGGCTCTGAGAGCTATCGGGATGGGGTGTTGAGCCATATGTGCCGGCCAGATTTCTGTAAGGTGGTGGTGGGGTGTCTTTACGTGTGTTGTCGAATGAGGTGTAATGTATAGGTGGGGATGTGTGGGTTCTATGTTAGGGGTGGCGATGTGATGTACGGATGGCGTGGTGGGAGGGAGGAGTAAGGAGGAGGAGATGGTGACGGGTGATAAAGCAATGCTCGTTCTTGGGGGTGTTTCGACTCCAGTTGGGGGAGTGGGTGTAGTGTCAGTCGTGTTAAATGAAGATACCATGTGGAGATTCAATCGCATGGGATGGGGGTGATGGTGGGATGGATAAGCTGGGTGGAAGAAGAGTGTGTGTGTGTGGTGTCGCAGTAGGACTAAGTGGAGGAGACTTGAGAAGGTTATGCGCGGTGGAATGGGGTGCGTTGGAGGGGGGTAATCTGGGAGGGAGGGGCGCAGGGATTAGATGCTTGTGGAAGACGGGGATGAGGGGGTATAGGGGTGGCAGAGGGGGATGGGGTGTGATGACATGTGAATTGGCTGTGGGAAGGGGATGGGTGGTAGTAAGGGGATTGGATAGGTGGTCTTTAATGATGGGGAAGATGTTCTCTAAAAAATGTAGGTTGTGATCCGTGGATTGCATGAGGATAGTTCCGTTATTATAGATGGTAATGGTTACTGTGGCTTGGAAGAGCTGTAATGGTGCAATAGAGATTGCAAGGCCGTGTGGAGATCTTCTAGTAGAAGAGATTGATAGTAGAGCTAGGAATGCTTTCCGCTATTGGGCTCTTCGTTTGGTGGGGAAGATAATGTCATTGGTTATGTTACCGTTGTGAATAGAGAAGTAGGGGTCAGCAAAGAGGGTTTCAGGATGTAATTTTATGAAGTTGTGCTTGAAGCGTTTGGCGGCTTTATGTGTAAGGTTTGGGGGATAGATGATATTGAATGTATTTCTGCCTGCGGATTCCATGATGCGTGTATGCGGAGAATGAGAGGTGATGAAGCGTCGTGGATGTGTATGGGGGTAAGGGACAAGTAAGGGGGTGGATGTGAGGTGATAAGGACTTCTTCCACCTATGCAGAATCTGGAACATCTGCAGATTTCTGACCACCGAGGCCCTGACCTTAGTCAACCTGGCCCTGGTTATCTCCTGTATTGATTATGCCAACTTGCACTATTGTCAGCATTCAGGCATACCAACTCCACCATTTGCAACTGGTTCAAAACCAAGCAGCCAGGCTCATCTTCCATCAACCCAGACATCAACATGTCCGCCCTCTGATGAAGAGCCTCCACTGGCTCCCGGTGGTCAAACGATGTGCATTTAAACTGGGCTGCACCATCTTTAAAGCCCTCACCGGGCACTGCCCGGCATTCATCTCATCGAGAATCAATCGCTCCTCCCATATGTACTTGCTTACCACCCCCATTTTCAAACGTAAAAAACACGGTGGCCTCAGATTTTCTTTCCTGGCCCCTCAAGTCTGGACCTCTCTACCCACCGGACTGAAATCAGTAACCTCTTACGCCCAATTCAGAACACTTCTTAACCACATTGGTGCTAAGGCAATTCCCGCTGGGTGCTGACAAGTCAGATTTACCATTGTTCATGACAAGGTCAGCTCGTCATTAGCACAGCTCCAGTGTACTGCATGACTAGCTGACCTTGTCATGAGCATGTAAGGGGTTAAGAACCTTCTGTTCAGGCATACGAGTAAAGCTCCGGTCATTATACCACTGTCCCCCACACGCTCCTAGCGCCATAAAACCACTTGATGTAAGCGCGCTTAACAAATATTTTTACCATAACATAACATAGGCAGCCATGTGCTTCCCCATCCAAGCCATGTAGCCCCTTTGGGATGCTGTTAACATGCATTATGTGAGGGAAAGTTCATCCCTCAGCTTTCTTCTAATGTCACAAATGCTTTAGAGGTACTTGCCATACTGGATGTAGTTGCGAACAACTGTAATACAGTAATATTCAACCCAATAGTGGGATCATCAACCTTTCCTGACGGCAAGTCTAAACACACTTCTAAGGTAGTCAGTACTTCAATACATTTTTTCCTAATCCACCAGGCACTGTAAAGGTATTTTGCCACTGTTAGAAAATTGATTTTTGGTAGGGGCAAATATAGGTCTGCCACTTGCATTAAGGCCACTAACACATGATAGGACTCCACATGGGTCTTAGAAAATAATTCCTATGCTCAACCCTTGGTAGCTTGGCTGCGGGCAGGCAGGCTTAACTTCAAAGACAGGTATGTAAAGCATTTAAAAACACCAATTCAGTAAATATTTAAGAGACAACACATAATAAAAGTCCAACACCAATTTATAAACATAGGAAATATTTGTATCTTTAAAATGACACCAAAATGACAAAAATCCAATTTAGGGAACCTGAGATATGTATTTTCAAAGATTTAGCATTATATAGCACTTACAAACGTATAGCACCTTATTGGACGCGATAGACCAGCTCAAAGTCAAAGTTTCAGATCGACCGCGATGGAGCCCTGAGAGGCTACCACCCACTGTAGGTAGTCCGGTCACAGATTTTACCTTCGGACTTAGAAACTTTTCTTGAGCTTTTTTTCTCGGGGTCCCTCCAAGCTCTCAGCCAATCCGGATTAGGTGAGAGTATGTCGGATAGCCTTGCGATGAGCTCCTGCTCAAACTTATGGAAGTTCAACAGTCGGAGCGTTTCAGCGGGGCACACCCAGGATCCAGGCTGACACACGGTTGAAGGCAGGCAGCTTGGCTTTCGCGGTTGCTCCCGGTCACCTTTTTTCTGTTTGGACTTAGAAACTTTTACTGAGCTTTTTCTCGCAGGGTCAATGCTCTTCACCAGGCCGGATTTGGTGAGGGTTCGCCAGCCTTGGATTTCTTCTACTCCTGTTCAAACTCTGGAAGTTTGACCTACAGAGCTTTTAGCTGGAACAATCTGGATGACTTGGCCGGCTCGCAGTTGAAGGCAGGCAGCTTGGCTGGCCAGGTTGAGTCAGACCTTCTATAGGGCTTTTTTACAAAGTTGCTCTAAATTACCACAAACTTCTTGAACCGCTTCCTGAAGTTCCTCAAGGGGTCCCAAAGTGTATCAAACTCACTCCAAGGGTCTGGAAGCTCCAAGATGGTCCTTGAAAGTTGAGTACTTCAGTTCCCACAATCCACTTGGAAAAAATCCTTAAAAATCAACTGGTATTCTCCAGGTTGAGGATCTTTGGTGTTGATGGTGCATGTGAGCTCTGTTAACCTGTATCTTGCAGGGAGTCCACTCTTTAGTTCTTTTGAAGCAAGGTAATCCACAGGGCTGTAGTTTCAGCTGGTGCAGTCTTCAGAGGACAGGCCTTAGGACTTTGCACCCTAACTTCTCACCATGGCAGCGTCTTATTTCCATAAGTTTCAAGCAGAAAATCTTAGAGGCTCTGCCCCTCTCAGATACTTATTTCAAGTTCTCAGGGTCAAGCAGTAGGTCACTGCTGACCAATGGGAGCAGGACAACTCCCCTAGAATATGACCACATCCTGTAGAGTGTTGCATTATGTTGCCCCAGTGTGCACCAAATTCCCCATATTCATAATGGCTGATTTTCCAGCAGGAAGCTAAGAGCTGGATAAACACACCCCTAGGATGGTTTTTAAAGGGATGGTGAGTGTGCTTCCAACATTTTGGTGTATCATCAGGCTGAATCCTTACTCGTATAGATTGAGTCAAAAGTCCATTTTTTATATAGAAAGGAGATCTTTATTGTTCTAGTTAAAACATGAACAGCCGACACGTGTTTCGCCCCCTTTGGCGTATCGCATACGCGAAAGCGGAAGGAACGATCTGCAGGCTCCCTACTTCGGAACCGAGGGATTTCCCTTTATAAATTTATATTTTGGAAAAATCGGATGTTTGTTGGAAATCAGCACAATAATGAGGAAGAACTGCAATGAGCAGATTGATATATAAATAGCCTTGAAAAAGCCCTGGTGCGATACGCCCAAGGGGGCGAAACACGTGTCGGCTGTTCATGTTTTAACTAGAACAATAAAGATCTCCTTTCTATATAAAAAATGGACTTTTGACTCAATCTATACGAGTAAGGATTCAGCCTGATGATACACCGAAATGTTGGAAGCACACTCACCATCCCTTTAAAAACTTTCCTGTTCAAAACTCAAGAGGTCCAGAGTTTTCTGAGTGTGTCCCGCTTACACTAAACCACGTGAAGACTGATATAGCCTTGGAGTCTTTTTGGACCCCTCCTCTCTTTTTAGAAACACCCCTAGGATGGCTTACTTTCCATAAACCCTCCCCCTTGCATCTGTGCTTCTCCAGCTCCGGCTGAGGTGAAAAGTTATGAGTTGTAAATGACACAAATACCTCCTCTTCTCTTTGAAGACCATGGTATATGACTCCTCCCCATATTCTGGCATTCGAGTGTAGCAGCACACTGCCTTCCCAGAAGAGCTCGGGCTCTTTATCACCTCTTTAAGGCAGCCTGGCTAATCCACTTAACTCTGACCAACCAGGGCAGACCACTGGAAGGCTGAATCTGGGCTTACAAACAAAAAAGGCTTAGAACTTCTTGTATGTACACTTTAGGAGAAACTCAACCATATCATCTTCTTGAGTTTATTAATACCATTCGAGGAAGTCTTTGAATGACACTTGTAGCCCTCTCCTATCAAAAGTTATTAGTTAATAATGGGAAAAATTACTTGGGCCATTTTTCCAGCTTCAGGACTTACAAAAACATATGTTATAAGTACTTTGCTTATATCTACAGGACCCCCACCCCATGGGAGAACTAGGGGAGACTTTAGGGATTCTAAATCTTTTGAAATATTGCAGATTCACCCTCCACAGGGCTCCTAGGATCAAAGTTGAATTTGGGCAGCACTTCATCACAATGTGGGGAGTGAAATCTGAAATTTCCCTTAACCCAGGGCTTTTATAGAGGTCTACCTTATAAATACCGGATCCCCCACCCTTGGACACCTAGGGGAGACCCTGGAGGTTCCTAATATGCCAAAACATTGTAGGTTATCCATTTTTAGGTGCCCCAATCAAAAAAGTCGAGTTTGAGCACAATTTACTTTTTTTTAAAGTTGTCCTGCCACCCAGGGCTCCTTTTAAAACGGACCTCAGGCTTCAGCAGTGCACCCATTCAATTGCAGAAAAGCTGCTCGCCTCCAAACTGCCATGCCCTATTGTGGCTAGGGACTTCTAGGTAGTTTTAATCCCCCTGCCCTAGTATTATAATAGGGCATGATAGGGTAGGTCATACCAATCTCAGGGGTACACCAACACTTGGTGTACCCTAGTGTATGTAGGTGTTTTCACTGTATTCTAAATATGTCTCTTTCAGCATAGCACTGGCCCTGGGCCTGGTTAGGCAGAGCCCAGGGTCAGTCAGAGTCAGTTACCACCAGTACCATTCAGCAAAAAGTTGGGGGGTGCCCAAGAAACAGGATGACTTTGCAACAGCCACTATACATCTATAGATTAATGTGTATACACGCCCAATACCCTTAAAGCCACAACATTCTTGATTGGGATAATTTACTTCCTCCTTGGAAGTGCATAGGCTATGCAAACATATTAAAAATGCCATTGTTTTAGCTGATGTATTGCAAAGTGGGTAAACACTAGACTGGAGTCCATAGTTCTGCCGACTAGAGGAGAAGCCATTCACCAAGAAAGTACCAAATCTGAATTTCACATACTATTGCCTAGTCATTGGGAAGGTTATGGCATCAAAGTAGCTTTCATAAGATCGAACCCATTTGATATCCCAGATTTCAACAGATAAAGTCCTGTGCTAGTAATCAGTTATCTCTTTCTCCAACACACATTTTCAATAGGTTTCCTTTAGCTGATCTTTAGAAATCATTCAGATACCATCCTTGCACTCCACTGTTTTTTAAAACCAAGTTATATAAGCATTGATTTTACACATTTGATCTAAGGGATTTTACTTTGCCTATCAAGGGAGATGATCTATTTGAATGCTATGCAATATGGTGGTAATTTAGGAGAGTTTCACTGTCTTCACCAGTATAACAGCGGTCTCAGATTAGCCTTCAAATTCAAGTTCTGCGTCCCCATGTCTAGAAGTAGCAAGTAGCTGAGGTGGTTTGGTCACAAATTATTCTTTTTTTTTTTTTTTTTAAAACCTTTATTGTGCATAAAAAGAACAAATACGGGCCCACAACCGTCAGGTCGGGCACGATACATTAACGCACAAATGCAAGCAAATCAGACCCCCAGCGGCATCAGATAAATTAGCAACAACCAATAGACATTGCAGCGAAAAGACGCACGGCGCCGGGGAGAAGGAGCAATGAAGGTTATCTTTTTAAAGTTTTCTGAACGAGATAAATGCAATAAAGAATAAGAACAAAGAAATAATGAGCCCGTACAATCGCTGCACCACATGAGCAGGCGGCATCGATACTAAAAACAACAATTGAGGAGAATACATCGGACAAAATGGCGGTACAAAGAAAACCACAAGAGCAGCAACCAGGATTCACGTACCCCCAACCGTGCCGCCCCCCCACTAACCCCTATCGCGGACCCAGAAAAGAAACAGGTAGAGAAAGCGCAGAGAAATAGAAAATAAGGCCCATAGAAACTAAATGACAAAAACTAAAACCCTCCCCCCACCCTACAGCAATGCGGAGGCTACGGCCTATCCCCCCCCCGGCAGAGTGTCTGTCGCCCACTAAGGAACCCGAAATATAGACGAGAAAGGAAGAGAGAAAAAAGGAAAAATGAAAAGAAAAAGGAAGAAAAAGCCCTAACAGCAGAGAGAAAGGGAGCGAGAAAAGAATAAACTAATCCACTACTCCCCGAAAAAGGAAAGGTGAGGAGGAGCCCACCCAATATCAGGATCTCCCGGACATCCCGGCCAAATACACCATCTACGCCACATGCAACAGTAAATTCGGAAGACATGAAACAAAAAGAGAATCAGAATCTGTTACACCCAGAACCTTGGGCCAAAACACAACCCCCCGCCAATACATCAGGAAGAAGAAGGACCGGACATTTCAAATAAATCGTAGGCAGGGAAAGTAAAGCAATCAACGTGCGCAACCACAATCGCCCATCCCCGAACCCCAAGACCAATACAGAACCAACACCCCACTACCCGGCATGTGGATTATAGTCCCAGCACTAAGAACTTCAGCAGGCGAAGAAGAAAAAAACAGCCTCAACCCAGCCCCTTACGGTCCAATGTGCCAACAGAGTCCAATTGCGCGATATTCATCACTGGTGGGGCAAGCAGACGAGACGACCTCAGCAGAGTAGGAAGCTGGCCGCCATGAACTGTCCAACACAAAGCCCAGCACGGCACGAGCACAGCAGGAGGAAGACCACGCAGCAGTAGATCACAAAGAAAAGTCAACCCAAGCAGTAGAATCAGTTCCGGGGGAAGATGACAAGTTCCAACAGTAGTCCCCAATGAGGCTGCCAGACATGGCTCTTGGAGAGAGTTCCCACTCCGCCGCATAAGGCCATGAGCAGCAGATGTCTTCCAGGCTAGTACATGTAGCGACACGGTGGGAGCAGGATCTTGCGCCGGCAGCGCAACCGTGGACAGCGGAGTAGACAATCCGCAGTAGTAGGGCATAGGATGTGGCGCAGCGCCCTGCACTCGCAGGCAAGCTTGGTCGGTCGGTGTCACACTGGATGAAATAGCGTCCAGGCGGTCCCCCAGTTCTCGAGCAACAGTACGGTGGGCAACACGTAGCTCACCCAGGGCTTCCAAAACGTCGACAATCCGCAGGGGCGTCTCAGGGAATAAAGGTGCAACAATTCCCTGTGCGTCGGGCATACCAGCAGAAATCGGTGCTCGAGAATGAGCGCCGTCGTCCCAAGGGACCAGGCGACCTCCGAGTTGCCACTGCACACACCGCTCACAGGCGTATACCGAGTCCTGATGTCGGACGCCATCTCCTTGTACCGTTAGCCAGGTTCCCCGCCGGCGACCACCACAACACAGCCAAACTGGGGGTACAGGGGCAATCCAATCCATTCCTGCACCTCGCACGATGTCAGGGCAAAGCAACATCAAACGGGCTCCAGCAGCACCCTGGGGCAGTCTCTCCCCAATAGCGAGTGTGAGCTATCTAAAATGGCGGTCACCGCGCTGGGGGAAACAAATGTAGCGAGAGTAGCCGTCCGAGGCCGGGGCGAAGATAGAATGTAGCGGTCTCAGCCTGGAAGCAGCGTGAGGGGCAACAGAGCAGGATGAGCTGCCGAGAGGAATCAAAGGCAGCAGTCGTTCTCAACAGTCAGCGCCGCCCAGCTCGAGATGGCCGCTGTCGTTGTTCACAGGGTCGGCCACACAAGCAGAACAAAGACCCGGGCTCAGCCGCGAGGCATCAGGGAAGGGCGAGGGCGCTCCGTCACTGTTACAGCCCAGAACGCGAAGTTAAGCACATCCCTAGAACCGGGTTCTTCTCCCGACTCCGGTAGCGCCGGTCAGATTCAGGATCACGAGCAGGATAGGGCAGGAGACGGGAGGAAAGCGAGAAGGTCGGCGGAGCCGAGGAATCAGGCGGCCATCGCGGCTGCTGCTAGGCTCCTCCCCCCACAAATTATTCTTGAGTCTGGTAAGCCAGACTAACTGCGAGAAGCCCCATTATCCAGCTCCATAAAATGTGACTCCTTCAGCTTTGATATTGTAGATGGGGAGGGCAGGGGACGTTGAAATGAATGCTGTTGTTTAAAATACTTTGAGTACCATAGATGTCCTATTGGAGTTTTAACTGACTGTTGCTAATGTGTTTTGCCCAAGTCTTGCTATCCATTAGTTTTTTACCCAAGTATTCACAATTGAGCACCTTTTCGAGGTTTTCCCCACCCATGTATTTCTTCCCCCTACACGATTTATGCAGATTAATCATCATATATTTTATTTTTGATGGGTTTACCTCCAAACAGTTAGGAACACCACAGAACTTCACAAAGTGGTCGATTAAAAGTTGTAGCCCTCTAGATGTTTTTGAGACCAGAAGCATTCCATCTCCAAAGAGTAATGCAGAAACGTTACTACCTGCAAGTATTGGGGAGTCATTTCCACAAGGGAAAACAGTGATGGGGCAAAGACTCTTCCCTGTTGCACTCCTCTTTTGACCGGCATGTGTTCTGCCAGTTCACCTTGGTTGCCCCAGCACACCTGAAAATAATTCTCATTGCGCAAAATATTTTGTATTGAGAGGATACTATTATCAACCCAATTCCCCTCCAGGGCTAACCAGAGTTTTTAGTTTGGGATCAGTTTAAATGTAGATTTCATATCCACAAAAGTGACATACAAGTGGCTCTCATTTAGGACTATGGTTTTAAAGTGTGAGTGCAGGATCAGAAGGCCTAATTAATTGCACTAATGTTTCTCAGATAGCCATCTTGAAAGGTAGTAAGAATGTAGCTTTCTAACACCTGTTGGTGCAATTTATCAATGATCTGGTGACAGAAGACTTTTAGTAGACTATCGGTCAGACTAATGGGTCTGCAGTTCGATGGATTAATCGGATCTGCTGTTCTTGTGTATAGGGATTATTTGCGCACCAAGCCAGGTACTTGGTATAGCGGTGCCCACAATACAGAGTTAGTTATCATGTTCATGTAAGTTGACCAGCTGTTGGAGTCCCTTAAGTAAACATTTGTTTCCAGGTATTCCGCCAGGGCCCAGGGCTTTCACTTGCATTATGCTTTTTATTTCACAGTTTGGGGGCTCTATCGCAAGCTGGTCCCCAATCTGTAGCACTGCTCCCTTCACCGGGAGCTCAGCGGAGTGGTTAAACCAGACCCCTGGATGTAATTAGCAACTGTGTCCTGTGCGTTTCGGCTTCCATTGGTCACTATGTGCCAGTACATTTTACTGTTGCTATTCTTTACCGGTGTGGGTAAGCCCTGTCAGTTTTGCTCATCCCACCCTCTCCAAGCCACTGCTAGAGATGCTACATACTTTCCTGGCTTATTTTATAGATGCCTGGTTTTTATTTTCTTTCTACCTGCACTAAGTTACATTTAGCTTTTCTGCAGTCCTTGTTCTACCAGGTGAGGCCTACATTGTTTTTAAGGGTAGATCTCACACTTTTCTAAACAATCTTGAAATAAATGCGGTTGTATGTATAGCAGCGAGATCTTGGGGTGCGTTACTATTATTGGTCACAGTCATAGCTTGATTAGTAGCTGCTATTAACTAGGGCCTCTGGCTGTCATTCTACTTAAACCCATATAATAGATTGTGCATTGTTCGAAGCTCATATTTACTTAGTTAATGACTGCCTGCCTAATCCCTACCCAGTGCTGACTATCCTTCATAGAGAGATGCAGGTCTTTAAGGTGACTATCCTATCTTTCTATTCCCTCCACGAGGATTACAGCACTACAGAGGCGGAGATTTACCAGTAAATATTCAATTCCACTTGAACAGTTACCTTTATTAAAGGTATGGAGGCTACCAATATCCAAGGAGGTTTGGTCATTAGAAGCCCGAAGACCCTATGCCATTGTTAATGCAGTTTAGTTGAAGAGCAGAGAAAGTCCCATTTTCTACTGGAGAAAGCTCGGGATGGGGTATACACTATTTCTTGTGTTCTTCTGTAATATATCTTTAATTGTTGCCTGGGGGAGTTGTATGTGACATTAAAATCTCATACAACAGTATTGGGTCCTAGATCAAGGTTCACATCTCTATGGTGCTCACATTGCCTTAGACTTTCGGATGTCCCTTTCCCCTGGATGGTTAGATGGTAAATATTATTGATACTGAATTTGTGATCACAGTGGGTGGTTAAGGTCACTTCCAGGATATACCAGGAGTTAGTATTTGTCTTTTTTTTTTAATTTTCTTACAAGTTCATGAATTTTTTGTCCATAGTTAAAGACCTCTAAATGGATGATCTACACTTTTGTTTCATGCTGTGACACTAAAGCTGATGTAACCCAATCTAAAAACTGGGGAGACATTTATTGCCTATGGAGAAATTAAAATGTTGTTATGGTCTGTTCTTGCACTGCAGCTTTAGATTTGATTCCTGCCAAATTCGATGACAGTATATTCCGAGTGTCAGTCAATGCTTCTGCTTGAGTGAAAGAGAAGCTGATTTGCATTAGGTGGGCCACTATATATAATGGTACAGTGGGCGAAAAACAATTGGATTGAATGCTACTATTTAGGCAGGCGAAGGAGGATGTATGTGTGAAATTGCGCGATGTTTGTAGAGAATATGTTATCAATCCCAGAAAGTAATTTGCACAGGGCTGATATTTTTCAAAGGGGTTAACATTTATTTTTATTTATTTATTTATTTGAAGCTTATAAAGCGCACGGCTACCTCCAGCGGAAGTGTCCCGGCGCTAAGATTACATGAGAGTCCCCCAAAGAGCAAACCAAGGATACATCACAGTCAGGAAAAGAAAATACTGAACTTAAAGGAGCTACAGCCCTAATGAATAGTAAACAACCAGGTCTTAAGTTGGCGACGGAAGGCTGGCTCAGAATCAGAGAACCTGAGATCAAGAGGAAGGCTATTCCAGAGCCTAGCCGCAGTGACGGCGAAAGATCTACCGCCACTACGAGAAAGCCTAAATCTTGTCACCGTCAGAAGACGCAAACTATTGGATCTTAGGTGTCTAACTGACGAAGAGATCATAAGACGTTTTCTCAGATAGAGAGGGCCAATACCATGGATTGCTCGGAATGTCAGGGTCAGAATTTTAAAATCAATGCGACGGGCTATGGGAAGCCAGTGAAGCTCATCCCGATATTTCCTGATCGAAGTACGAGCGGGGATATTACCAATGAGCCGAGCTGCCGCGTTCTGGACAATTTGCAGGCGGTCAATTAGGTAAAGGGGAGCACCTGCATATAGACTATTCGCATAGTCTAGATGAGTGGTGATGAGTGCCTGAACGACTGTTTTGCGAGATGATTGCGGGAGGTAAGGGAAAATTTTCCTGATCATTCGCATTTTGGAAAAACAAGCACCTACCACTTTGTTGACTTGGACCCTTCCAGACAAAGCATTGTCAAAGGTAAAACCAAGATTACGAGCCGCTTGAACAGGAGAGGGGGGAGGATTCAAAACAGTGGGCCACCAGAGATTTGCAGGAGGGGGGGATTTCTTACTGAAAAAGAGAACCTCCGTTTTGTCGGTGTTAAGGGCAAGGTGGTTAGATGCCATCCATGAGCAAATATTGCCAAGGCAGTTTCTAAAGTTGGAAAAGTGGGAGTCAGAGTGGTCTCTAAAGGAGAAAACAAGCTGAGTATCATCAGCATAAGAGACCACTCTGACACCCCAAGACTCAACTACCCCGGCAAGAGGAGCTATATAGGCATTGAACAATAAAGGGCTCAAAGCCGAGCCCTGGGGCACTCCGCACAGGAGGGGTTTGTCCTCAGATTCAAAAGGGTGCAAAATAACCCTCTGAGATCGACTGGACAAAAAAGATTTAATCCAGGCCAGCACTGACATTAGCTTTGTTTCAGGAGTGTGAAACTCAGGGGCATATTATCAAGGGGGGGGCGATAGGCAATTTTCACCGCTTTAGCAGCCGTTTTCGGCCGCTAAGCGGCGAAAATACTATCGCCCTATTAGCAAGCTGTCGCTAACACCAGTTAGCGACAGCTTGTAGGCAATAGCGAGCGGTTTGGGGGCCGCTTTGCATGTCAACTATATTTATCGCTAATTACATGCAAAGTGGGCGTACCCAACCTGTTAGCGACTGAAAGCATTCGCTAACATCGCTATCGCCTATTACCAACACAGGCGTAACGATGGAAATATATTCGCGCTAAGCGCAAATATCTCCAAAAACTAACACCTGCTCAGACCAGTTCTTAGCCATTATATCCATGGGGAGGTGGATATAATGGCTAAGAACCTGTTAGCGATAATGCGTGAATATCGCTGTATTCGCAGCGATATTCACGGACTTTGCCACTCTCGCCGGGAATTTTATCGCTTTTGAGATAAACGTTGCTAATAGCACGTTATCTCAGCGATAAAAGTCCTGATGCGCGGCAATAAAAAAATTGCCGCTAACCCAACTTTGCGATAAATATTGCTATTTGTTGATAATATGCCCCTCAGTGTTTGATTTGTAAGTTGTGACAGAGCTTAGTATCTGAGATCCTGTGTCTCTCTTTCAGTTGTTTGAAAGACTGAAGGCCATCTCTGTCATGAAAGTCTCCCACCCGTTTGCAGGTGGCTATTGCGCTACAGGCACTCCATTGGCTCCCGGTTCATCTACGTGTTCGCTATAAAGCGGCATGTATTGTGTTCAGAGCCATTCATGGTCTGGGTCCGATCCCTTTGCAAAGAATGTTTGCCTGGTACCTTCCATCTCGAGCCCTTCGGTCCTCCTCATCCAGGCTACTAGTAGTCCCGCGGTTCCAGAGAGTGAGGATGGACGGCCGCTCCTTTAGAGTGGCGGCGTCCAAACTCTGGAACTCCTTGCCATTACCCTTAAGGAGTCTTGAGGATCTTTCAGCCTTCAGGAAGGCGCTGAAAACTTACCTCTTCCCCAGGACAGGCTAGCTGCTGAATCCGCTGGAACATGGTTCAAAGCGCCAGGATGCCCTTGGTGGTGACAGGTCGCGCTATACAAATATACTACAATACAATATTTGTCATTGAGCATAGTCATTGTCTTCAAATGCCAGGGTCAATTCCAGGTGGCCTATAATGGACATCATAGGGGATGGCCAGGTTGTGAGGCCCCTAGAAGAGGTCGCTCAATCCCAAGCCTCTAGCATTTCTTATTATTGGGGATACATAAACACCCAGTGTATGTGGTGTCAGTGTCAGAGAGGTGATGGTATTTTCCTGATATGTATTCCTGAAACTGACTGATACAAAAGCAACAGTTGTTCTCTGATGTGGGTTGATGCCATTCTACTATGTAGTGGATTTGCGCTGCTGTGTAATAGCGAAGTAGGTGCCAAATTCCCAGCCCTCTCTGCCCCAGAGATAGATATGCCTGTCTCTTGGCCAGTCAAGGTCTTTTATCTTCCCATATAAAACATTCTATCAATTTCTTCAGTTTATCAAGCTTTCCCGTAGCTGGTTGAAGTGGGAAGTCCTGCAGAGTGTTGAGAATTGTGGGTAGTAGAAGTATTATTTTAATGATGGCAATATGCTCATCCATGACAGTTCTCCTATTTGACAGCTTTGTAGGTCCCTACCGGCATTCTTTAAAAATCCATTGTAAGTTTGGGTCGCAGGTGTTTCAGTTGTGAGGCAAATTTTTATTTTCCGATATTGGATTAACCGTTGGGTCCAGAGACTGTGCAGTGAAGGTCTACAGTGTCCTGTGCAGGGAGATAGGTGTGTTAGTTGGCATGACAATAACATCATCACTAGAAAGGGCCAGTGTGTGTTCATAGGCATCAAATCATATGCCCTAGATGTGCAGGTTGCATCATATTTGCTCTGCTAACAGCTCCATTTAGTGAGCAAAAAGCAGGGGGGATAGTGGGTACCTCTGCTTCAACCCCCTACCTATCACCAGGGTATCGAAGGTGGTGTAATTTAATTCGACCCTTGCAATGAGTACCCAGGTCATACATTTTGAATAAAATGTCATTGTGGCAAAAAGTGTCTGTAGAAATGTCCAGTGGATGCCATCAAATAACATTTCCGCGTCTATGGAGTGCAGATCAGATCATGTTGTCCGGATTGTGACGGATACACTTAGTGCTATCATTCGATCCCCTCTCTGGGATAAAGCTCACTTGATCTGGGCCTACTATTCCCTGCATATAGGGGCCTAGTCACCGCACCAATTTGCTCATGGAGATCATGGCTTTAATATTAAGGAGTGAGAGCAGGTGGTATGAGGTAGGTTTGGTGGGGTCTTTACCCCCTTTATGGATCTTAGAGATCACTGCATTTTGCACCTTTGTTTGGTGTGAGGGTGCCAGTTTCAGCAAATAAATCATACAGGCTTGGTAAAAGTGGCATTAGTAGTGGGCAAAATAGCTTGGCCGTAAGTCTAGCCGGGCCTGGGACTTTTCCAGAGGGCGACTTATTAATACTTCACATCACCTCCTTGATTGTTTTTATTTTTTTTTGGTCCTCATACACCGTGATGGGTATTCTTGATGGGAAACATACATCCCTTCTCATCTGGCCAACCTGTTCCAGCCCTGGCATTAAGGCCTATGAAGAGAGGAAGATGAAAATCCCTCAAGCTGGTACTGTTTTCTTAATCCACTCCTGCTCACACCGCCAACAGGGCCATGTGTTACCTAGGAGACAAAGAGCCAACAGACCTAGGCAAAACCATAGGACCACCGTTACTTATTTCGCCAGGCCACTAGGGCCGCCCAGATCTTATCAGAGTTTTTACTAATACAGGCCATATCAGATTCACTTGTAAAGATTATATGTTTCAAGCACTGTACAAACTTTGGGGCATTTACAGCTTACAAGGCACTGCATATCTCTCGCCGTGCCAGGATTATGACATAAAAGACACATTTGGAGGCCGGATCATTCAAGCGATAGTCTGACGTTAGGCCATAAAAGATTGTGGTAGGGTTAACCCCCACTTGCTGTTGGGGCACGTCCTCCAAAAAATTGTGTACCTCAGACCAATAATGGGAGATCCCCAGACAATCCAGGAACATATGAAAATTGTCCGCTGCCGGGTACTTACACCTAGGGCAATGGCATTCTAGGCCCGTCACCTTAGCTAGTTTTCCAGGTGTCAAATATATCCTATATGCAGTGTAGAGATGGTTTCTTTTAAGAGCAGCGGGTTTAACCACTGCCTACAACATAGTGAAGAAATCTCCCAAGATTTCACAGATATTGTTAGTATCAGCACTGAGAACATTACCCCATCATTTTTGAAGTTCAAGTTCAGTCACTCCCCCTGTTCCAAGAAGGGCCCAGTACCAAAACGAAACCTACCGTTTCCACCGTCCCCTCCTTGAGACCGAATCAAATTTGGAGCTTGCTTCTTCATGGTCCCAGGAATTCGTTGCCCACCATCCTGACAGCTGATAATACTTAAATCTGGTTAGTGTGCCACCTGTCATACCCGAAAGGCATTCCCAACTCAACAGCTGTGATTCATTCTGAAGATCACCCCAGAATAATAGGCCCGCCAATTTCAGTGGCCGTGACAGTTGATCTCTAAGACAGTCAGGGGTGCCCGGCGAGTCCCAGATTGGGGCCTGACAAGCATAATAAGGAATTTTAAGACTTTTCCTGATGTTAAGCCAATTCTTCAAAGCAGCACCCAGAATCTTAAGCTCAACTTTCTTATAGAACTTCGGGTCCCCAAATTTGAAAAGAAAAAACTCTTGCCCCTGAGGGATATCATGTAATAGAGCCTGGAACAATAAGCCCAATGAGGATGCATCTGTCTTATTAGCCAAGATTCTAAAAATTTCAAAATCAAATGAGTGGCAATATGTAAGTAAATCTGTTGCAGCCAAACCACCTGTGTTTAAGCTTCTCTTTAGCTTTTTCCAGGAGATTCTAGAGGACTTAATGTTCCAAATAGAAGAGCCTCCTTGATTGTTATCTTCTTTTCGAGGGTGGCAATTTACTAGTGGATGAGGGTCGGGCCCTAAATGCAACCTAGGTATGTGTAGATATCTAAAGGTGACATCAGGTGTGTTGAGGGATGTATATTATTGTCAAAACATTTCAAAGATGCCTTGTGTGTCGTGTAGCTCTTCCCCTTTTGTATTCTAGCCCTCAGTTTTCCTGCAAAGAGTCTCCCAGCCTTATTCCTCTTTAAAATAGCTCCGGTAGAGGTGTAATAAGACATATTCTGCTATGTTCATACCTAGGGTGTTGAGGTGTTGTTTTTCACATGTGAGATGGCACTAGGTTATTTTGAGTTTCTCCATTGATAATGAGCGTCTAGGTCCCTCGCCAGTGCCTTCCGTTCGCTTCCCCTGGGTGTTAGCATTTCTTTCCACTGCTGGTGAGATTCATGCCCCCCTTATGACTGCCTTAAGTAAATCCCAGAGTCCTCATGTCAGAGACCTCGCCAGCATTCTCTTTGATAAAAGCAAATATTTTCTCCCCAATGGCTACTCTCAGAGGGTCAGATTTCATTTGCTATGATTGGGAGGGGAGCCCATTAGGATGGTCTCCCAGGGATGTCATGATGGGGGAGTGATCGGAGTGGGCTGTCACTCGAATATCTACCAGGCAAGTCCATGCTAAAATCTGGTGGGTTCCTTTGAAGTAGTCAAGCCTGACATTTGTTTGGTGTGAGGAAGAGTGTTAGGTATAGTCTCTTAATAGAGGATGTCAAGCTTTCCAGATGTCTGATATGTCCAGTTCCTCAATCTAGCTGCACCAACTTAGAAATAGCCTCTGTTTAAACCACCTGTTGGGCTGAATGGTTTAGTTCCAAATCCATAGCTACATTAAAATCCCCTCCCACCAAAATGTCAGTGTCAAAGGTTGGCTACTTCTGCAGCTATGAACTTCCCTTGATTATCATTTGGGGCATAGAGGGGCCAGAACATTAATTTGTGGTTTGCAATAGTGAGTCTCAAGGCCAGCAAACGATCAGTGATTTCAGTGTGTGTGGTCAAAGCTTTCCTATTATACTGATTGGCAAATAGTATAACTACTCCCCCTTTTTTACTGGGTCTGGAGGAACATAATTTTCTATGAACCATCAAGATCTAGGGTGTCCACAGTCATGCTTGAGAATATGGGTTTCCAAAAGGAGACATATGCCCCAGCTGGGCTCCTTCAGCATTTATATTAAGGATAACTGTTTGGCAGCAGTTAAGTCCCCTCATGTTAAGGTTAAAGACTGTGTACCCTCCGCTCATCCAGGGGCAAGTATCCCCCCGGCCACTTCCTCTCAAAATGTAATTGATAATGAGTCAGAAGTTACTGTGTGCCGCAGGGAGCTCAGGGGAAGGGCTCTGTGATTCCTGATAGAGTACCCTGGTGTCCGGAGGGAGAGGCTATGGGAATGGACGCACCTCCACAGAAGAAAATATTGCATACCCTAGGAAAAAAAAGAGGGAAAAGGAGAACCACTAAACCCGGACTGACTTTAGCTGAGTCCCCAAAAGGAGAACCACTAAACCCGGACTGACTTTAGCTGAGTCCCCAATAAATCAGAAAGGTGGTCTTGACTCACCCGTTCAAATAGCTGTCAGACTAGAAATGGAGGGCCAATTCAATTCACAATTGGAGTCCATTCTTTCTACTGTTGTTGAAGACATTTCTCTTCTACTTAACAAATTGGTAAACGGGGTAGTGGGGAAATTAGAGGGCTTAGAGACCCAATTAAGGGATTTGAAAAATAATAGTGTACCGCCTTATAATTATGCTCTTTCCTCATCACAAATATATATCACACCTAAAAAAAGAGAAGAGGGGGACTCCAAAATTGTAAATCTGAACCTGCCTGAGAGTAAATTTGATTCCCTTGCTGTCACTAAACCAGTTGCAATCTTGAGGAGTCGTATAGAGGGTAAGAAACATGACTATATTAAGCCAGTCCCTGGCTCTGTGTCTAATCACGGGCCTGTGGGACGTGGCGCTAATTCCGCAAACAGGTCAGATAAACAGATGTTAAACAACTGTAGACACAACCTGTCACCAGACGCTAACCTTTTAGCGGCCATTCTCATCGGTGTACCCCGCTTAAAGTGAAGTGACTAGAATCCACCCCTGAGCTTTTACGCAAAACTAAGTTATGGTGTGATCAACATACTAATAGGGGGCCCAGGCTTCTCCTCACATTATGATGGGCAGGCGATTGGATTGGGTTGGCTATAGGCCAAAACATGTAGAAGGAGATTATATTGTTATCACCTTTTATCAGGCAGGAATCGAGGGGCTGCTATTCAAGGAAGGCTTTAAGGCAGGCCCAGGGGGCTTTAGGGCCTTCCCCCGTGTTTTTTACCCACCACATGAGGGGTACCACCCCATGGCAGGACCCAGTGGGTGACTATGAATTTAGTTGATAGGAGGGGTGCTCACCGTCCCGATCAAGTCCTAGGGTGGAGCAACAATCTAAAACGATCCCCCATGGGACATTGACCCCTCCCACACCGCCAATATTGACCACGGGGTTGTAGAAGGGGAAAACTGCTTAGCCGGTGTAAACAGATTTCTTCCATTACTTTTCCTAGGTTTAAAAGATTGACTGGAGTCTACTCTACTATATCAGAGCCACTTTAGTGATATAACTAGGGGTATGGGGAGTAGTGAAAGTGAGAATTCCAACTGTAAAATCCCTAGCTGGAATATTGCAGGTTTGAGAAGCAAAAAGAAGATACTAGGTGGCTTGATTTTATAAAGGAACACGATATAGTGAGTTTACAGGAGACCTGGGACTTTGGAGAATAACTTTTGGGTGGATGGGTATAAGTCCTATAGTGAGCTGCATGGACCTCTCCAGCGGGTAGATCCAACAGGGGGCCTTTTAACCTTAATTTTGCTCCAATTGTCAGGAACACATCGTAGGGTGAATGTCGGTTCTTGTAACTGCATGGCTATAGAATTCACCCCTACCAACACTTCTAAAATGCTACATGTCAATTTTTTATAACTCATTTGAGAATAACTTTTTAAGTGAAAATGTATGTAATCTGAAATGATTTTTAGAGGAGTATAGATTGAAAGAAACCACTTTTTATTCTAATATAATTATTGGCGATTTTAATATTAATTCATGTTTTATGAACTGTCATGTTGCGGATTTTTTAGGGCCGGTAGACTCTTAATTCTCATTTTGAGCATTCAGAGCAAGGGGAATGTGTGGAGGATCTTTTGGCTGCAGTAGATCCTATTTAACCTAGTGCCATTTCTAGTGAGGTGAGGATCTCTACTTTTAAAGCAAGAGGGGAGGATTCTATAAAAGATTACATATTTATTTTCCCTGTATTGTCATCTCAGATGGTTTTTTATAATGCTCAGTGGTACCATTTTAGTGACCATAACTCCGTCCTTCTTGTGTTGGGCAGGGGTCTTGGTCTAAAGGGCAAGCACAGAAAATACCCTACTGACACCTGCTAAAACCTACTGATCAAGGCCGTAGGTTAAAATGGGCAAAATACTCCCGGAACTCTTCTTTCAGGACCTCTGGCAGAATGCCAAGGATATGCTTGGCATCTGCCTTGATCAAACAAAACAGGGAGTCAAGGTACTCACAGCATTTGAAGGCACTTGCGCTCAGGTAGCGACAGGCCTCTCTGTGCCTACAAGAACTCGTCAAGAAATAGGTGAGAAATAGGTGAGAGATGGTTCGATAGTAACTGCTCTGAAGCACATCGCAAGCTGGTAGTTGCCTTGAAAGAGGTTCAGCGAGACAAAACCTAAATAGTCACGCTAAGAAAGGCATATAAGTGTGTTATAAATATTTGTAAAAAGGAAATTAAAGAGGAAGTGTGGTACGATATATTAGCAGAAGAGGTTTTAAAGGATATTTCCAGATTTTGGGCCATTGTAAACAAACCCTTTTTATCTGGAATTGACGATTCTCCTTTAGAATGTAATATTACAGAGGCTCAATGCTTTTCTCATTTTAAATCTATATATAAGGTCCCTGGTCCCATGGATTCCTCTGCTAGCTTAGAATATAAAGGGAACTCCTGTCTAGTGGTGTTTAATGAGGGTGATTTGGAGTTGGCTATGAAACAAATGACCAGTAACAAGGCCCCCAGCCTGAACGGTGTTCCGGCATATCTGTATAAACAGAGCCAAATTTTTTGGGCTACCATTTTAACAAAAAATTTTAATGTCGCTAGTCAGCAGGGATTTCTGACGTCATGGTCAAATTCTATTACTATCCCGGTTTTAAAAAAGGCCAGAGAGGGGACCCAAGCTGCTATAGGCCGATATATTTAATCGACTCAGCTGTAAAAGTGCTAGGAAGAGTGATTTTAAGTAAGTTAATGGATTGGCTGAATAAGAGTGGAGTTTTAACAAATCTCCAATTAGGTTGTAGAAAAGGAAGGAGCACACCGGACCAGTGTCTACACTTACACTTATTAGCAGGCAAATATACAGTGGCTAAGGGGGGGGGGATGTTACAGCTGGCCTTTATGGCCCTATCCTCGGCCTTCGATCTGGTAAACAGATCAAAGTTAGGTCCATTTTGATTGACATGGGAATTGATCAGTGTTTAGTTCACTTCTTGGCCGACTTACATAGGGATCTCTTCGCGAGGGTGAGAGTTAATCAAGAAGGCAATTGACACAACGCACTTTAGGATTGGAAGAGGCGTCCGTCAAGGCAGCATTTTAGCTCCTTTGCTTTTTACCCCATACATAAATAGCCTAGGTAACTTTTTAAACATTGCTAGCTTAGACATTCCACGTGTAGGGGACAGGACAATTCCTGCCTTCCTATATGCAGGTGATGCCTTATTGTTGGCCCGTAAAGCTGTAGGGCTTCAGAGGCTTTTTAATTCTTTTGCGGCCTTTATGCAATCCCTGAACTTATTTGTCAACATATAAGATGCCCATGGGACAGAGACCAAAAAAGCAATAAACCTTTTATTGTAAAGGCATAGAGCTGTCTAGAGTGACCTCTTTCACCTTTCTGGGGGTACTGTTTGATGAGAGGGGCTCATGGGTCCCCCAACAGAAAGCAAAAAACACATGCCCAAGCAAGATCCACGTTTGCTGTCCATGGTTTCACTCAAAGACTAGGGGACAAGCCAATCGCTGCTATGCTCAATATCTATAGGTCCAAATGTATATCCATTGCGAGATATGGGTCTTCTATCTGGGGATATAAATAGGTTGAGGGGCTTCAGATAATTGAAAACACGTTCTTACGATCTCTCTTTGATGGTCCCTCAATCTACCCCCACCTATGTCATACATCAAGAGCTAGGCATTGGCTATGCTGCTGATTTGATAAGGCTGGCCCCGGTGATATGTTGGCTAATTATCTGGATTAACCCAGAACTAGTTCTGAACCAAGAGATTGTCAGGGATTGTGTCTCCATAGAGAGAGTTTGTAGTATTCTGTGGCTACAATATGTTAAGTACATTTTATATAAATGAAGGCACCCAGAACTCTTCGACTCTTCTGACGAAATAAGAAAAGAGGACCTGGGGTGGGAAAAGATACATTTTTTTAATTTATTGTCTGTTGAAAGAGAGGTGATGCAGTTAATGAAACCCTCTGTGAAAGCATATCTTTTACTGAAAACCTCCCCACAGATTGAACCTTATTTGGCAACTATTACCAAGCATTTCCATCACTTGATTTTAACCAGATTTCATTTTAATCTGATTCACTATTTACTTGCTGATGCACAGGGGTGGAGCAGGGTGAGCGACTTGGGCCCTTGAACTTGTGACAACTTTTCATCATAGGAGACTATGCACTTTATAATTTTTTGTGACCATTACAGTGCTATTCATAGCAGGTTCTTAATCCCAATTTTAAGGGCAAATGTTTTTTACAGGTTAGACCTGCTTTACTTTATTTACAGATGTTGAATAATCTTTGGGAGATTTTTAATATAGCAAGCTATTTAGTCGCTGCCGCAAGATATAGGAGAAAACAGTACTCTCTGAAATGTGATCTGATTGTACTCGAATGATCATCATATGAATTCTGTTTTAACGTTTGCACTTTTTCTTGAGATTCTGCTTTTTAACTCTTATTCTAATCACCTGCTGCTGTTTATAAATTGCTGGTAACTGGTGTTATTAGTACATTCATGAAATTTGGTCTTGACATATTTTATATCGCCCAGGCTTATTAATGAATTGTATTTTTATAACTATTTCCTGATGAACTATTTCCTATTTCCATATGGTGTATGTTATGTACTTTTATGGTTTTTATTAACCGTACAAAGTGGTTTTGACTGACTGACTGTGTACATTCATCTGATTTGGCAATCTGCCTCTGACCTTCAATTATAGGGGACACCTCCCTCCACTCAGCAAAGGTGTCCATCTTGTAACGGTGAACTACATTCTGAAGTGTAGTGTTGCCCCAGAATATTTCTCCAACCACTTAAAAAGAATAGCATAAACAGATTTTAGCCCTCTCCCCCTAACTGAGAAGTTGATGAATAATGTCATGGTTGTTCTGTGCTTCAGGTCCACGAGTATGCCCTACTACCTGCTTGGTAGAGTCAGTATTCCCTTCTGTCCTTTCTTTCTCCAATCATGTGCAATATTTCACTTCAGCCCCACACTGTGACCAAGGCCTCCATCTTTTAAATTGCTTCAAGGTGCCAGACAGTGACCAGTAGTTAGCACATTATTTGTTCCCTTACCTCATTGTGTTGATCCTCAGATAGAAGCTTGTCCAGGACTGCCTTGCATTGCTGTTTTATTTCCTATTGGGTTGGTTTAGGAGGCGTTGTGAAAGGGGAAAATATTCCATTATCTAGCCTGACAGGAATATTTTTATCCTGGGCAATTCCCAGGTCGAGCCATTGGAGGTCAGCCCCCTCCAGATTCCAGTAGATCCTACCCTGCTCCCGCTTTAGTATTAAAATTGTATAGGTTTCACTGTTCAGTCTGAAGATTTGATGGAAGGAGTAGCCCCAGGGATGCAGTAATCTCTTGTTCCTAAGCAGCAAGGTGGCATGGTGCAGCAGACATCGTCTTTGTAGAGTAAGTTGGATACATATATTGAGACAGTTTGTTTGTATAGGAATCCAGGTCTCCCTTCTTGATCTCTTGTGGGACTCCCCAGATGTAGATGTTGGATCTGCGAGATCTATTCTCGAGGTCTTCAAGGTGGGTCTGTAAGTATATGTTCTGGGCTCTAAGTTTCAAGACTTCTTTCCTGAAGGACTCCAGTTCTGCTAATCAGGACCCCAGCAACTGTGCTTTCTTGCCTTAATTGACATGGTAATTTCTTTGCTCACTCCACAATTGGCTACTGTTGTACCCTTTTTTAGTCACTATTATATGTTACTATGGTATCCAGGGTATAGGGACAGCAGGGGTCTCGCATAGGTTGCAGCATGTATTGTGTCCCCCTTGGAAGTCCACTTAAACTGTGACATTAGGCCTGCCATTTCAGCTGGTGTGAGTTGGTGCTTGCACCTCTCACAACTGATATAAGTTTCCTTAAATCTGCGGCCACTGCACTTAAAAAACCTTTGTCACCCCTATAGCAGTCTCTTCAGTCCTGAGGGAAGGGTGCTTGATAATAGTGTGAAGGTGCCCCTGTATGTGAAAGAAACCCTTACAAACTCTGGAATTGATGCTCTAGTCTTTGTAAGTATGGTCAATTATTTTAAGGCGTATAGTGGAAATCAGTCATTACAAGATGTTTAACTATATATTGGCTGCACTAAACCTGAGCATGTTTGGTATCAAACATGTTGGAATAATACACCAACACCGATTCCAGTGCTAGAAGTATGATCCCAAGTATTGGGGAGGCTCCCTAGGGTATACACCTGTGCTCCCGTTAAAAGCTCTATAGGGTCTGCAAGCAAGGTAGGGCTGCTGCCAACTACAGGCACAATGCTGCCCTCTTGCTGCTGAGCTGAGCTAGAGCAGGTGAAGGTAGAACAAAAGGATTCCTGTCACAGGGAGGTGTGCCACCTCCCAGACAGGGCTTACCATATTGGGGCTGGCCGGGATGGGGGTGCTCGCCAGTGCTACCAGACTGCTTTGAAGGGCACATTTGGTGCCCTCATTGCATAGTCCAGTTTCAGCCAGTTCAGGAAGCCCTTGACTCCCACTCTGGTGCAAAACTGAACATATGACATGGTGGTATCCTCACCTCTGTCCAACCCCTCCTCCCCTGGGAGGGACCACTGAGTCATTCCAACCCTTTCCTTAGGGTATTTCAGGGATTACCTGTGGGTGGGTCCTCAGATTCACTGTGGGAAACAACTCAACTCTGAAACTATGTCACTCTTTGATCAGCTGGGCACTTGACTTTGTTGGACTTAAACTGGAACCAAGACTGCACGAAGGAACCCTCCTGTTGCTCCTGGTCTCACTGTTCTTCAAGAATTGTTAATCATGTGTGCTTCTAGCAGGTTCTTAAACAGAGCTGTGCGCATCAAGGACACCCAAATAAATCTCCCTTGGAGTGAAGGAGTCACACCCCTGCTTCTTCATGGACCGTTACAAAGCTGACCAGGCTGCTGCTTCTTCTGTCCCACAGACTCAAGGCACAGCAACACAGTTGGTGGTTCTGTAACTCCCTCAATTCCTGACCTGTCCTCTCTGCAATGTTGAGGCCACTGTCCTTTGCCAAACAGCTGGAGCCAAACCCTTGTGCACTGTGTTGACTTGCCATTGCCAATTCTTGTTGGCTCTGCATTCCAGAGATCTTCGGGCTACAAGACCCTCCAAGATCAACGTCCTCACCGCATCCTCTGCAGCATTGGCATAGTCTTTGATGAGCTGCTCAAAGTCCTCTTGCGACTGCTGTGCCTTCGGCCTGTGAGTCCTCCTGAGGGTCTTCTACTGCATCAGTGAGCCCCCCTTCTTTCTCAGGGCCTGCTTTGACTCTCCTGCTGTTGGTAAGTCCCTTGGACCTTGGTGGTCCCAACTTTGCTCCTTCTTTGTTTTCCACACCAGTTGCAGCTACCAAGGCTTGTTGATGATTCTGACGGACACCGACCACCTAGTCACCAACACCCAACACCCAACATGAGACAGCTTGTTCATGGCTCCTGGTCAGCCGCAGCATTGCCTGGTCCTCACAGCTGCAGCAAAAAGGTCACTGTCAATACAGAACTTCCCAACATCTGCAGGCATTGTGTCTCCATGCCTCCTGATCACCTCTAAGTGACATATGCACTGTCCCCTTTGCTTGCAGGATCTTCACTTCCAGAATCCACCCTTTGGTTCCACTGGACGCCTTCACAATCTTCTCCAGAGAGATGTTCATCGAAGTTGTTCATTGTTGTCTATGGCAGGTTCTAACGTCACTTGACCCCTATGAAGCCGGCTTCCCTGGTGTGGGTAACCCCGTTCCCGGGCATCCACAGGTGGGGTGGCTCTCCAACCTTATTTCTTCTGAGTCCTCTGGGAAGAGACCTTCTTCTTCAAAACTGCAATTGTAGCGTCTCAATTAACTTCCATTGGGTCTTCCGCTACGTTTCCACTCTGCACACAATCTCCTTATGCTACCTGGGTACTTATCTTGGGTGGTTCCTTGTGTCCCCAGCTCCTCTGGGTCTTGTGACCGAAGTCCCATTCTTCTTTGCAGTTTGCATTCCACGTTGTTAATTTATGGTTTGATCTCCCCCAGATGACCACTATATTTTGTGCTATTTACTTGATTACTTTTGAAGTATTTGTGTGTTTTGTGTTGATATATCCGTGTTGGAGATATACCAGTTTCATAGTGATGGTGTGTTGTGATAAATTGACTTATTTTTGCTAAACACCGTGTGAATTATTTGAATCTAATCCATACTACAGAATAAACTGGTAAAACAAGCTGCTTAACACTCCATCAGGAAAAGCCTGAAGGCTGCTCTCCACAGCCACCACTTTGAGAGCTTACTATGGCTATCAAAGACCATTACAATTACCATAAGCGTTGCTTGGATTAGTGCAAGATACACCACATACTAAGCCAGCCTCCTGCCAGTATCTTGTGGTTTGGAGACTGCATTAGCGAGATCTTTCACAGCTGATTCCTTCTTATTTCGTTATGAAGTCACTTTTGCCCATGCATTCTTTGTGCTGTGCAAGGCAATTTGTGTTGTACCGGGGCGTCTGCCTCATAAGCCATTGAGGGCCTCCACCCCTGAGGTTGTGGTATCACGTCTTAATATATGTGAGTGGCTTTGGAATTCAAGCTGATGTGCCCTTTTATTACTAGACAGGCCAGGGCAGTGTGGTGATAAGTAGCTGATTTCTTGGTCTAATATTCATCAGAGGGAGTGCACTACTGTGGACCATAAGGCTGGACTCCTTGAGCAGGTGAAACTTACCCCCAAACTGTTATGGCACCATAGGCCTCCAGAGGCACAGCTTGCCAGGCCTTCTCAGGGTATTGTGTGGGCAGTGTGGCATCGGGAGCAATCAGTCTCAGTCGGCGCCATAAAGTGTGTGTAAGATTCCTAGGGTACGCCAAACAATCTGCTCACCTCTTCCTTCACCTGCTGGTCTTCTGGTCAGAATGCCACTCAGCAAGAGGTCCTGCGGTGTCACACCAACCAAGGGGAACCCTCCCGTGGGTTGCAGTAACTCACACAATGCCATGTGGGAGTGGTCAGTTGACATGCCTCTCCCCAGCGACCTGCACTAGTCTCACTCTGGCATCCGAGATTTTGTTGGTCTCCTGGCTGCAGCCACACTTCTAGTCCGGGGCTTCAATAACCTGTTCTCAAACCTGTATGCTCAGGTATCCACCATGTTGAGCCCCTCCAGGATATCATCCCCAGCCTTCTGACATCTTTTGGAATGAAGCCTCCCTGCATCAAACAAAGCTCCACCAGGTTCTTAGGGCACCATTTCACACTCTGTGGTCCTTAACCCAGGTGGGGCCTAAGATGGGCTCTTCCCTGGCACTGGGCACAGAGCAAGCAAAAACTCTTTCACTCCTGCACCAGCTTGGCCATGCCCACTAGCTAGACTATTTGCAAGCATTCGTTCATCACCTTTTGGGTGTATGATTACCAGTAGTATGCTTGAAAACCTGGGGCTGGCACAGCTTTTCAAGTCTCCTACTGCCAATGTTTGTGAAATTCAAAAAGTAGTACATTTGCACCCATTCAAGGAGTACTTTCATAGGTGTGGATTTGCTACTTGTTGGTAAACTAATCACTATATATTTAAGATCCCTATCCAAAAAATAATGAAAAAGTTAAAACCTCTTAGTGAAGCAGAAAAAAAGACACAGACATAGCCGACCCAACTCAGGGTCCCCAGACCCAACAAACCAACCCTGGAATGCATTTTAGTTGTGTCACACCCCAAACAGCCCTGCCAAAGATATGCCCCTGCTTGTACCACCTGGATCTGGTAGTTCCCCTGGGAACTCATGACTACAGTCACATACAACATAACACCTGCAGTTGCTACCCTGAGATCACTTATTTTAAGTCTTTTTTCATGGCAAACACTCTTCTTTATCTCTGCTACAACAAGCGTTGATGGTAGAGTTTTTACATTGATGCCTGCAGACAAGGCTCCATGTTTCTAGTTTTCTCCCTTTACAAATCATTTCATCAACATCAAGTGACTAACAGCCCCATGTACTAAGCCTGATTTGCAAATAGAGATGGGCACACAGGCAAGTTAAAAGGGCAAGCCAGAGTCGATCTGTGGGTCTAGCTTGGCTGTAAGAGACCCTGCATGAACCGAGCAATGAAAATGTTTGCCCTGTATAGCGAATGGCAAACATAATGTAAAAATATGATAAATCCCTTTGAAGTTCTAAAACAGCATTCCATTAACATATAGAACTGTTCCGCCTTAGTAAATCAGACTATATCACTTCATAGACATACATTTATCAAAGGCAACGCTGTTAGTGAAAAGAAGCAAGTCAATAGTCATGAATACCCTAAATGTGGGCTACATTCTTATACAGATCGAGCAACATTATTGTCCGTTAAATCAAAGAAGAGGTGCTGGTGCAGCACAGATACCGGAATTGGGTATGTAATAATGCCCTCATCTGTATAATAAATAAAAAAGAGGCTGTGTGAAATAAAATATTTGTGTAGGATCACACAATTTGAACAAGCAAATAACCCGAACTAAAGTCCCAGATTTGTTTCTGTCTCTCTTTCTCCCATTTGCAAAGGTCATACATTCTTAGGTCACAAGGTGAAAAACCCACCCAGACATACCAGACCTAATTTTGGGTCCCAACACCCAACTAGCAAACTAAGAATGCATTTATTGAGGCAGAGGTGACACCAAACACCCCCCTGAAGCTACACCACTGTACATATATATATATATATATATATTATTTTTTTTTTTGCTGCTCCAGGTTTCACCTTGTCCGCAAACTCACGTGTGGGTGCTCTCCGCGGGTGGTGCGCCCGCATCTATTACAGCTCCATTCCTTGCGCAAATTTCATAAGCATAAAGAAAAGCATTCTCGGAGGCGGGCTGGATGTGGGAATATATTTTTCCTGCACGGTGGCACGCTGGTGTTCTGGGAACTGTAGTCCCTTTACATCAACGCGACCGCCGTTTCTGTAATGACTATCAAACAGTCTGAAATTGAACCTGTATAAATCATATGGTTCGGCAATCGCATTTGTTGTCATGCAATACATGCTCATGTAAGGTTGAATGTATTAGAACTGTCAATTTGCACATTCCAACATATCTGCCATTTTTGGTTGTAAATGTCTATCTCCATGTCAATTAAAGTAATAGACATAAAAGAGGGCCGTTTCGTGCACGCCGCATCACCATCGAGAAAGGCGACTGCCGAAACGCGTCTGGTCACCGTGAGTCTTTAATAAAGTATTGGACTCGCCTCCGACAGTGCTTTTCTTTATGCTTATGAAATTTGCGTGAGGAATGGAGCTGTAATATATATACATGTGAACAAGGCTCGTGGAGCCGAAACGTTATTGACATACCTGCACTGCAATAAACCGTAAGGAAACTTCTCTGGTCCGTGTCCGTGAGCTTTTTTATGCCCTGGCTGGTGTTATCCCGGAGCGAGGCGAGGCAGCAGAGTACATAATATATATATATATATATTCACTGAAAAAACCATAGGTTTCAGGTCTTATATAGTTAGGAATTAGCATTTAAAAAACCTTTAAAGTTCACTCAAAAAACTATACGTTTTAGAGGTGTTATAGTTAGCTGGACATTTCACTCATACATAACCATTGAAATTGCTCCTATATAGTTAGTAACTATATTTCGCGCACCCGCAATCCACTGCTGATGATGTCACATATTACATCATTCATGACATGGTCAGTGACATCACTGATGACATCTCAAATGACATCACTGATGCGCGTGTCTGTGGCGAAATTTGTTTTAAATGGTGGGGGCGGTGAAGATCACCCGCCTCCTCCACAGCTCGGAAATGCGTCACTGGAATAGGTGAACAATTGATCCGGTCCCCGCCCTCCACTCAATTGGCAACAGCCGCGGTGGACTAAGGTCGGGCCGCCAAGTACAAGTGCAAAGTGCGCAATTAAAATTATTTCAAAACAAGAATGTCTTATGAAATTCTAAAAGTGTGGGCAGTCTGATCGCAGCAGTAACAATTAGCCAGCACGAACAGTAGTCAGTGATTAAATAACAGACCCTCTAGCTGACCGGTCCGCACCAGATGGCGGCAACGGTGAGACCAGAATCGTGGTGTGAAGTGATGCGGTGCTCCTCGAGGTGATGGCAGTCACACTGCAAGCAGCAGCGTCATTGTTGCTAAGCGCTTTTGTCGGCTGATGAATTGGAGTCGATGGTGCCTGGGTCAGTAGGCCAAGGCTGCGGTGCTAGATGAGCGCAAAGCAATGTGTAACTTTATGAGCGGTGCCCTCGAACCACGGTGCAAGCAGCAGCGTCAATTTCGGCGTGAAGCGGCATCGTCGGGGATACCAAGGCGGTGTCTTGAACCGAGGCGGTGCGGAGTGCGGTGCCCACAGATCGCGTTGTGAGCAGCGGCTCGGTGGCAGCGTCAGATGGCATTGTCGGTGAAACCATGGTCGAGTGCGTCATTGCGGCGTTGCCCTCTGCGGTGCCTTCCGGACATGGAGTTAGCAGCGGCATCGTAGACGGCGTCAGGTTGCTTTTCTTTTGTTGAAGCATAAAACGCACAGTCCCCAGTCCTGAGAACAGAGGAACTTGAAATCTTTGCTGTTCCTAAGACTTCTTGAACATGGGGCAAGCTCTACCTCAAGCCCTTGTAGACACTCAAAGAAAGAAGTTGTAGAAAGTTCAGTCCAGTCCTTTCACATCTGAGACAGAAGCAGCTAATGCAGGCCAACACAGCAAAGCACTCAGCAAAGTGGTAGTTTCTCCTCACAGCTTCTCCAGCTCTTCTTCTTGTCAGTCTTCTTGGTCCATAGGAGTTCTAATATTCAGGTGTTTAGTTACTTTTTATAGCTCAAATCCTTTGTCCTATCAGGCAAAGAGTTTCTGTGCCGAGCCAGAACAAGTTCTGTCCTCTCTGGTGTAGCTTCATTGCAGGAGGTGGAGACGGCATTGTCAGGGGCAGACCAGGCCCATTCTGATGAAAGGAAATCTCCTCCCCCTACTATAAATGGAGCTTAGGTGTATTCAGCCTTTTCCTGACCCACCTAGACTCTCTAGAACTACTGCTCCTCCCCAGGATCTATCATCCCAAAACCAGGCAGTCAATCCACAAACCCAGCAGAGATCTACTGGCTGGCTGAGCCAGACAATACCTACTTTCTAAAAGTAGAATTTCAAACACAGAATCTGAAAATCACCATTACTAAAAGATGCATCTTTGGATTCTGAGTTCAGTCATACTAAAATTAAGTTCTCTACCTAGTTCCCAGGGCCAGTTATGTTTATAAGATGTTATAAACGAACTCCCCATTCTTCCCCATGGGAACAGGTAGCCTTGCAATAGTGAAAAATGAAATTGGCAGTAATTCACTATCAGGACATGCCACACACACCAGGGCAAGTCCTACCTTTCACATACACTGCACCCTGACCACAAGGGTACCTTAGGCCTACCTTAGGGATAATTGACTTGTAAGAAAAGGGAAGGTTAGGGCCTGGCAAGTAGGTACACTTGACAAGTTGACTTGGCAGTCCCAGACACTCCACACAGATTCTGCGATGGCAGGCTGTGTGTGTGTCAAAATCCAGTGCTGCAGCCCACCAGCAGCATTTGATTTACCGGCCCTGGCACACTCAGTGGACTTTACTAGGGACTGGCAAGTAAATAAAATATGCCAATCAAGGCCAAGGCCAATCCTTAATACAGTATACACCACTTGCACTTTAGTCCTGATCAGCAGTGAGAAAGTGTGCAGAGGCACTAAGCCAGCAAAAATAGAGTCAAAACCGGGAGGTCACAAATCAAAAACTCAGGGGGAACACGCCAAAAGATGCCAAGTCTAACACCGGGCCTTCCCCACACCTGGGGCACTTGTCGTCTGTTCTTTTACCCCACCCAATCAAGGAGTTCACCGGCGATAGCTGCATCGTTCAGCTTGCAACAGTATTAGATACTGGCGAGTTGGATAGATTCCGACACCCACTGTAAGGGATCTTTCCTTATCGCGTCTCTGAAATCATATTCTAAACTTATGCGGACTTGCCATCAACCTAGATACTGGCCTTGAACAGAATTCTGCATTCATATATAGAGCGTGAATTGAATACCCCTTTGCCTTTGCCACACCTCTAATCAACCACAGAAGCAAGTGCATACAAGTCTTAATACCAATCGATGATGGACGTCTAATTCCTACAAAGGACATTCTTGGAAGGTCACCATAGACTGTACCTATAATTGATTTCTTGAAGTTGATGACTATACATACTTGTGCCTACGGCATACATCTATTATCTTGGTCCCCAGAATCTCCATCCTGAAGATACCCCGCTAATGATAGAGGGTAAAAACTTTGTTGACTATTTACAAAGGATAGTCTAGAACACTAGAATATTCTCTAGAACACATGATTTACTCTGAAATGTTAATGGACGTCCTTTTATCTCCAATAACCAATTCCTTGTTTTGAAACTGTCACTTTAACCTTATTCACCTGTTGGTTATTGTCACTTCACTGGGGTCACATGAGTCACAATCTTTTTCTTAATGTATATGCAAATCGTTTCAATACAGAGCAACAGTTTATATATTTGTGTACATCTTTCTATCTTTTATCAACGTTGTTTGCAAATAAAAAGCACTCCTTTTGGCTGAAGTGAGTGTTGAATAAATAATTTTGTTGGCTGTTTCTCTCCACTCATATGTGATTCTCTGAAGTCATAATTTAAATGGTAATTTGAAGAAACAATTAAGTTTTGCACTTATTGACTGTATCAATAAGCTTACTCTGCTTAAATCACTGCAAGATAGTAGTAACTTGCTGAAAATATTTTTGTTCCTTGTGAACAATTGTTTCTAAGCTGACTAGCTGTACCCAGTTCACCGGGACATATCTTGTTTTTTGTTGAATTCCCTAGACCTGGGTCACTTGTCGTCTGTTCTTTCACCCCACTCAAACAGTTTGGCCGGGGTAAAATAAAGTCACATAAAGTTTTATAATGCTACGCCTTCAGTGTAGCGGACAAGAACTAGTGCGATTGTCTTATCTAAATCAGCATCAAGGTCACCTAGCTTCCTGGCCCAGTTTGCTTTGATCTTTTCGAGGTCGTAGGGCAGGTTGCCCAGCAAAATACTATCGATATTTCTTATAACGCAATCGTCCCGAACACCTACCTTCAGGAGAGGTATTTTATCTAAGGATATGGCCACCCTGTATTTGTTAGGAAACTCCCTAATTTGCACTTTTTTAAAGTATAGGCTGTCTGGGATACTGAACCTTTGCTGCAGATTTGTAAAGGGGTAAATCTGGCCTAAGACCTAAAAGTCCCCCATTTCTTTTAGTCTGTGCAATATTTCGGGGCTCCACACTTTCCAGGCATTACACATAACCTGGAATCAGACTTTTTAAAAATAGCTCAGCTCTTGCTGCCACAGAAGTCCATCAGCCTTTTTCCCTAGAGCAAGCTCGATGATTGTGGGGAGAATACTAAGGCTTTCCTAAGCTGTCATTTAACTATCCACAGAAAATAATATGATCATTTGTTGTAGAAGTGCCACCTATGGCTGATTTTTTTTAATCAAATGTTGGATTGTCCTGAGAGAAGCAGATGACCCTTGATGTTGAACACAGGCATGGCGGTGCTCCTGGGGGTTGCCCACGGTTGCTTCTGATCCTCGGTGGTCTTGTAGTGCTGAGACGGCTTGCAGCAGCAGCTTCGGAACACCCCCTGGCTGTAATGCTTGCTGCACTGCAACTTCTGTGGCAACATCAGTGGTCTCAGCGATGGGGCCGAAGACCACTGGGAAAACTTGAAGGTGAAGAGTGCTCGCCCTCCCGCGCAGACTGCTCCGGGCTCATCTGAGCGGGGGCAGGAGCGCAAGGGGAGACCATGAGGCCCACGGCATCGCAGAACCAGGAACTGCTTCCAAAGGGAAAGGTAGAGGTGGGACTGCAGGGAAACTCGTCTGGTCGGCCCCACGGTGGCTAATCTCCTCCCCGGGACAGCTGAAAAACAGGAGCAGCACTCGCAGCAGGAAAGAGCGGCTGAGAACAGGGAAGTAATACGCCTCAATGTTGGCCTTGTACAGATGTCAAGAGATGCTCCCAAGTCTGGATCCCCAGGATGGAAGCTGACAGCTGGGTCTTCCATACAGCACCAAGAAGAAGGTATGCTGGCAACTTCACATTCTCTCCTCCGGGCTCTCATTAGGGGGAGGACAAGGATAAAGGGGACCTTGCCTCAATAGCTACAGCTAGTGTGGTGCCTAGCACCATCGCTGCTTGAGATATTCTTCTTCTGTGCTGAGGGTCAATGATAATGGGTGTGGTCATGACGATCTCAGCTCGTCATGAGCACACGAGCACCGTGCCTCATGACGAGCTGAGCTCGTCGTGAGCACGAAGTGGTTAATATATCAAACGATCATCGCAAAGTAAAAGCGGGGGATGGGCTCGCTGTGTCTGGAGAATCCCAGGACCCCCTAGGTGGGGTTAAAGAAGTAGAAAGCTCGGAGGCAAGAACTACTCCTTCGGCTTTACCAAGCCTGCCCCCACCTGAAGCCATTACCCCTTGCTACCTGAAAGTGCAAAGGCCGGGGGACAACAATCAGACATTAAGCTCAATACAGGTAGGGCCACACCTGGGGGAAGAGGCTGACTAATGTGATCTTGATAAGGAACCAAGTGACTGATTTTTCTCACTATCGGATGGGGCAGAGTGGTTGGTGGACGGCTCCAATATCCACTCCAATCTTAGTAATAACGAAAGTGACCCCACAGAGGGCAAAGGGCAAAAGTGCCTGGGCCCTGACAGCCAGTAAGATGGGCAAATAAGCCAGCAGCAACCTTCAGGGGGCAAAGATCTTGTTTGGGATTATACACCTACAGAGCATTTCACCGGCTCCCCCGGGAGGGTTACCGCGCGCCGGAACCCTGGATTCTCCCACTCTGGATGCCATTTATCAGGCAATCCTAATGCATCAGGACAAGATGCTCCGAGATAGCTGAAAAGCCCAGTCTGCACTACGGAAGGTTCATGAGGTGGTCAAGAAGCTAACTAAGGCATATAACTCCATCGGGGAATGCCTAACAGATCTTGAAGCAACAGTTACCTCAACAGAGACAGATCTAATAGCTAAGTGCAAACAGAGGCACACGAATCCCAGCAGGTTGACATTCAGTGGAAGCTGGAGGATCAAGAGAATCGCCAGAGGTGAAACAATCTTTCTAGGGGTGCCCAAAGGAGTTGAGGGGTCAGACATCTGGGCCTACGTAGTGTAATTATTGCGAGCTGCCCTCCTGGAGCTGACAGGTTGGAACTGGACATAAGTGCACACAAGAAGGGCAGCGGCCTCAAAGATTTCCTTTTACGCTGAAGCACCCACTTAAAGACGATTCCAAGCCATGGGCCATTCTCCTGTACTTTGGGAACTTTCTATTAAGACAGGCAATCTTTGAGAAAGCTAGGCCTTAAGCAAATAGATCCAGTGGGGGAGTCTTGATTTTTGTGCGGCCCGACTTCTGTCACACCACAGTCGAGAGACGCTGGTGGCTGAGGCAGTTGATAAAGCATTTTCAGGACAAGAATGCATGGTTGAGGGCAGGTGTATGTGGGGGGCAAACCAAAACATTTTCAGAGAAATGGAAATGAGACTAATACAGAGTGGCCACTTCCTTTATTGATAAAATTGTGATTTAGGAACAACTATCTGTTACGAGCACAAACCGGATAGGTAAAATAAATATTTGTTCAGTAAATGTGGGTGGGCTGAATGATAAATCCAAGCGGTCAAGGATGGCTGAGATTGTGAGGATGAATACTCCCCATATTGGGTGCCTGCAAGAGACACATATTCCTTGGGGTAAAAGGGAGCTGAAGGATATAAGGTCATTTAACCTGTTGACGAATACCTCTCGGAGCTCTAATATCTCGTGAAACCCCAGATAGGGACGGCCAAATGTAAGCTATCAGATGTGCTGGGAAGCCGAGCATTGGGTGAGTTGGAGGTAGGTCTCACATTGTGTGCAATATATGGGTCACATCAGGACAACCTAAAAATATTTGAGGAGCTTGAGCTGGAGTTAGCAACCCGGCCACACCTGTTGGTCATTTGTGTGGATTTTAACATACATCAAACAGTTGAGATACAGACAGCCCAGCAATACGAGGAGAAAAAGCCTAGAGTTTACAGGGCTTTGCTTTCCCTTATGGGTAGCCATGTTTTGGCCCATATTGGGAGCATTAGGCACCCCAGTAACCCAGGCTATACCTATTACTCCTGCCCCCACAAACAATATGTGAGACTTGATTAATTTTTAATAACATCAGCTCTTGTCAGTAAGGCTGACATAGGAAGCTTCTAAAGGTGGTCTCAGCTCACAACCTGCTGATTCTGGAGGCCGAGGCTCACAAGGCTAGTAAACGCCATCATAAATGGTCATTTGATAGGAAACGTTTGGCGAATGTAGCTTACGTTGAGCATGCTGGATGCAGAAGTCTTTTTACATCAACAGATATAGCACAGCAAGGCGTATAGTCTGGGATGCTTTAAAGGCTGGCCTATGGGGCCAAACTATCAGCTTCCTTGCCTGCTTAAAGAGACAGCACTTGGTGGGGAATGAGTGGCTATAAAGGGAGCTGGCTAAGGAAGAGCATGTGACTCGGATTGCGCAGAGGCAAGGGGTGGCACAAACTCAGTTTAAGATTATCGCTTTGAAAGATGAAATTAATAACTGGCTCACTCAAAGTTCGGCTGAAGAATGTCAGTCACATAAAAGCGAATCATATGAGAATGGAGATTGAGCTGGGAAAAGGAAGGCACTATGCATGTAGCAGAAAATAGCTAGAAGCTCGATATCCTCATTTAAACGTATACAGAGACCATTGATATACTTTGGGTGTTTAAAGAATATTATCAGTTACTGTATAGGGAAGACAGTGGGGGCACTCTTGGATATTTCTCAAGTAGTAACAGGGGTGGAATTTGGGGTCACTCTTGACCAATCTGGTAGGAATGAGCTAGAAAAAGACTTTACACTTGAAGAGGTCCTAGCAGCTTTGCACAATGTACCCTCAGGGGAGGCCGCTGGCCCCTATAAAATACCTCTAGAATAATATAAGGTACTTCAAACCCTGATAGCCCCATACTATTGGACCTGGTCTTGGGAACACAATACAATGGCCTCCCGCCATGGTCTTGGCAAAAAACAGATATTGCTATTTTTCCTAAGAAGGGAAAAACACTGGATAACCCATCTTCATACAGGCCAATTTCTCTGATTAATTATGATACCAAGATCTACTCCGAAATTTTGGCCAGATGGTTGGGGAGGGCCAGAGGCCATCTGGTTTAACCCTGGAAGCATGCTTTTATTCATTATATAAGACAGGCTATAACCCAGTTTGACATCACTGCCGAGACAGGGGGCAGATGGCTATGATCCTCCTTGATGCAGAGATGGCATTTGATCGGATGGCTGGGATGTTCTTGTGGGATATGCTTGAATTAAAAAGCTTTTTCCCCCCAAGCAATCACCGTCATTAAAGCCATGTATTCTAATCCATGTGCACTTTTGCAGCTAATGGGGGAAGAATCAGTAAATATATAGTGTCGAGGCCTAGGCAGGGATGTCCCTGTTCTCCCACCCTGTTTGCCCTATATATAAATCATCTGATCGAGAATATCTTTAATAACCAGGGGATAAAAGCAATTATCTGCAAAGGGTTTGAGACCAAGGTGTTGCATATGCTGGCGATATCGCCATTGTCACCACCTATCCAGCAGGGAAGCTGTAGCCATCGCCGAAATGTTTGGGCAAGCCTCTGGGTATTCCCTGAATGAAGGGAAAATACAAGTCAAATGCACAGATAACCTTCCTTTAATGATCCTCAGCGCATAGGCACAGCAGTGTATCTGGGTATCCGTATTAGCCCAAAGGTAGACGCTATAAGCAAGATTAGATTTAATCGTCTGGTAAAAATGATATCTACAGACCTGAAACGAATAAATGGGCTACACTTATCGATTATCTCAATATTTTATATCTCTTTCAGTCAAGCCCGGTGGCAATAGATGTATCAATTTTAAAGAGACTGGAATCCACTGAAATTCACAAACTTTTTTGGGCAATATGGGAAGGTGAGACGGTCATTAATCTATCTGTCTCTCCCGCAGGGTCAGGGCGGGATGTCCATTCCAAACATCACATTTTACTATTGGGCGACACTTCTACAGCAAATGCATATTTTATTCAAAAAGGTTAATGAGGAAAAATAGATTATGAAAGCCGCTCTATTCTTCGGTAAGTATATGAATTGTCTTTAGAGAAAAAGGCAGTGGTGTTGTTGTTGTTGTGGCAGCCAGAGCAGATCTACTATAAGAGAGTTCGATTCAAGGTGGTATACAACACCTGGAAAATATGGAGCAAAGCTCTTAAAGTTATGGCAATCCTGAAGCTCTGTCGTGATCCACCCTTTTTTATGAGACTATGGGAAGACAGTGGGAAAAGCATGGTTTGACAACAATAGGAGACCTCTATCTTCTAGATCAGATTTGCCCTTTTACCCACCTGCAGCAAGGTTTGGTATCCCTGATAATCAGTATTTTAAATATGTGCAGATCAGGAGATTTCTCACCACTTTCAGTTCGGCTATACCTCTAGATAAAATACCTTTAGTAGATGCAATTGTCCTGATTAACAGTAGAATAAAAAATATTTATAGTGTATTGCTTGACAGTTTCCCGGATGATCTAGAAAAACCTGAGGCAAATTGGGCAAGGAAGCTAGGTAAATCTGATGCAGATTTAGATATGGAAATGCATTAACTGCAAATATTATTTTATCAACAAGTTTGAAGGCACAGTACTATAAAACTTCATTTTACCTGTACTTTACCCTTGCCAGTTATTTGATTGGGGCAAGAGTACAGATGGTAGGTTTCCAAGGTGTGGGGAAAAACACGGCCACAATAGTACACATATTTTACGACTGTGTCAGATTACATCCTGTGAAGAACGGGTTGGTGTGGTTCTGGGAAGACCTGCTTGGGCCCAGGATAAACTTGAGCCCCACTCTGATGACTTTGGGCTACAATTAATGCAGTGGCCTGGACACTACCTAGATGTAATTTGTATTTGTTTGTGTAGCTGTTGTCAGGATAATAATTGCAGCCAGATGGAAGGACCCAGAGCCCCCTACATTTCAGATATGGTTAACATGGCTGTTGAGGGTATCCAATTAATAGGCTGCTCTTTATGCATGCAGAGACAGGCAGGCCAGAAAGTTGGGGGAAAGAAATCTGGTCGCCAATTACGAACTCGAAAAACAATACCGACTGCCCAGTAGTCTGCTATTCGGCTCTTTGTAACTATTCTAGTATTAATTTATTAAATAAGGCTCCAACACATCATGAGGCAGTTTAGAGGGGTGGCTCAACCCAGCTCCCTTATAAAAACATATGGTACTTGCATTATTGTAAATAATGATGAAATGCTTTTTTTTCTATGGTTTTCTTATCATAAGTTTATAAATAGCATGTATTTATATTTTATCTGAATTTGCATGTATGATTGTCATATATCTCTGAACTATTTGTAATGTGGACTTCCCTGGGTAGCCAATAAATAAAAAAATACAAATAAAAAAAGAAGAGCTGCCCAATAGTACAGTGTGATACTAGGAACCAACAGCCCACCACATCCCTGTGGGAGAGATATTTTATTGACCGCCTCACCTTCCCATATTGCAAAATAACATATAGGAAGATTGAGTCTAGACCCTTCAAAATTGATTCATCTATAGCTACAGGGAGTGACCAAAATAGATATACACTTTTCAGTAGCATTGGCGTCTTGAAGACTTTTCCCCTACCAATAATGGATAAGTGAAGCCCATTTATGCGCTTTAAGTCAGTGGAGATTTTTTTTAACAGGGGAGTAAAATTGATCTTACCTGTAGTATCTACTATGGGGCTGATGCCGAAGATGAGATACACAGCTGTATCCACATGTCGAGGGTCATGAAAGGTAAGATTATCTGTACAAATTATTTTAGTTTTCTCCTTGTTCAATTCACAACCAGAAGCATGTCCAAATTGTCCAGCAATGGATTTGATTTCCCTGATTGCCCCTTCAGTGGTGACAATGGCCATATTGTCAGTGTATGCGAACACCTTGGTACCATGCCCTTCACATATAATTGGTTTTATCCCCTGATTATTTAAAATCTTCTCATTCAACTGGTTTATATACAGAGAAAACAAGAAGGGAGAGCAGGGCAATATTCTTTGGCCAGTCTCTGAGTAAACCAGCTGTTTATCTCTGCTTTTAAAGCAATGCATTTTAAGCTGGGTTTGAGCCACTCCTAGCCCCTGTGCAATCCTTGTCACATGTTCTTGCTCAGCCTCAGCTAGTTCCCCCAGCAGACTCTCATTCTTAGCCTGCCACTCTCTTTTAGCATGGGCAACAAAGCTGATAATCTCGCCCCTTGTGCCAGTTTAGAAGGTGTCCCAAACTATACCTTGTGATGCACTAAACCTGTTGATGTCAAAGAACTCTTGTGTCCAGTGCTTAATATGTTAAACAAAAGTTGATTTTGCCACAGTTTCCTATCAAAATTCCACCTATTCCAATGTTTAGTAGTCACTTGGACCTCGACCTCCAAAATCAGTGGGCCATGATCTGAGAGTATCTTTGGAAGTTTCCTGAACTTGACTTTGTTTAGCAAACCTACTGATATTAAAAAGTAATTAAGTAGAACATGTTTCTTGTGTGGACAGGAATAACAGGTATACCCTGGATCATTGGGATGCTTGCTATTCCATGTGTCTCATAGATAGCCAGGCCATGGCTATCAATGAGAGAAGTCAGGACCCTGTAAACTCAGTTTTTTTCCCCTGAAATTGCTGGGTTCGCACAGACTCAACTGCTTGATGTATGTTAATATCTCCACAGATGACCAGCGGGTACAACCAGGATGCTAGCTCGACCTCAAGATCCTCCTGTATCTTTGGGTCATTTTGGTTTGGCCCATATATAGTACAGATCACTGACATAATATCGACCACTAAAATATCCACATACACAAATATCGACACACAAATATCGATATCCACAATATTGAAATCCTATTTTTAAAATGTAAAATACAAAAATATCGAGAAACAAAATATAGATGCACAAAATATCGATGTACAAAATTTCAATTTTGATATATATAAAAAATGTTTAAAAAATTTGTGTAAAAATATTTTGCTGTAATGTACATTTAAACAAATATAGTAAATACATGTAATTAAAAAAATTAAATGTACATATATAAAATGTAAAATATAGAAATGTATATTTACTTTTAATTTAAAATGTTATAAATATATAAAAATTAACAAATACATATATATAAATATTCATATGCCTATGACAAAATCCAATTAAAAACAATATATTATAAATTGAAAGATTAATATATTTAAATATTGTTAAACTTACATTTTGCACTCCATTGAGTGCAATAGTAGGGAAAGTGTTGGATAGCGGACGGGTAAAAATTACTATTCCCACTCCAGATAGTTCAACAGTAGGGAAAGTGTTGGATAGCGGAGAAGTAAAAATTACTATTACCACACCTCTAAGTGCAACAGTAGGGAAAGTGTTGGACAGCGCATCGGTTAAAATCACTATCCCCACTCAAGTGAGTGCAACAGTGGGGAAAGTGTTGCGTATTGGAGGGGTAACAATTACTATTCCCACTCCAGTGAGTACAACAGTAGGGAAAGTGTTGGGTAGCGCAGGGGTAAAACTTACTATTCCCACTAGAGTGAATGCAACAGTAGGGAAAATGTTGGATAGCTGATGGGTAAACATTACTATTCCCACTCCAGTGAGTGCAACAGTAGGGAAAGTGTTGGATGGGTGAGAAGTACAAATTATTATTCCCACTCCACTGAGTTCAACAGTAGGGAAAGTGTTGGATAGCAGAGTAGTAAAAATAACTATTCTCACTCCAGTGAGTGCAACAGTAGGGAAAAGTGTTGGATAGCATGGGGGTAAAAATGACTATTCCCACTCCAGTGAGTGCAACAGTAGGGAAAGTGTTGGATAGTGAAGGGCTAAAAATTACTATTCCTACTCCAGTGAGTGCAACAGTAGGGAAAGTGTTAGATAGTGGAGGGGTTAAAATGACTATTGCCACTCCAGTGAGTGCAACAGTAGGGAAACGGAAGGGTATAAATTACTATTCCCACTCCAGTGAGTGCAACAGTGGGGAAAGTGTTGGAGAGCAGAGGGTTAAGATTAATATTCTAAATAAGGTCAATACAAAAATAAAAGCAAACAAAAGATCAACTACAATATAAAAACTGTTCAAAACACAAAAAGAAAAAATATGTAAAAATATTAAAAATAACAAAAAATAGAAATGTTATAATGTTAAAAAAATCTAAAAATTACCAACAAACATTATTTTATAAAAATAAAAAAAGTTTTACAAACAATTTACTATATTTATTATAAATTAATTATAATCAAAAACATTAATTTTAACATAAAATAAATATTCTTTATGACCTACCCTATAACACCACACATTTCACAACACACACCTAAATGACTAAAATGAATTGCACCTCCATAATTACCATATTTAATTAACAAATAAACAAATATTATTAATTAAAAATCAAATTAAAAGATATAACAATGAATTTACTGACCAAACATTACCCTTATAAAACCAAACTCCACACACAAAATAAAAGTAAACAATAATCATAAAATTTATCATTTAAAGAATGGATAATAATAAGCAAATATGTATTAATTCATAAAACATAAAATACTTTCCACCCTATACCCCAATAAACACTAGAACGCACCCATAAAAGTCATACCACAATTTCCATAACTCATTGTTTTTCAATTAACAACTTAATAATTATTTGAAAATAATTTACTTCACACCCTTTACCACTATAAACCCCACAACGAACATCTCAAATTAATTACACAATTGCAATAATTAATTTTAATTACAATAATTACCAATAATTATAAAATTATAAATTAATTTTAAATGAATTACTTCACACCCTATTCCCCTATAATCCCCACCACCCATTCCTAAAAAATGACACCATTAACATAATTAATTGTAAAAAATGTAATCAATTAATATTTATTAAAAATCAATAAATAATTATTAATACATTGATTCCCACAATTAACACTATAAATACAAAATGTCATATATATTTATATATGAATATTATTATTAAATGTATTAAATGAAATTACTGCACACCCTATTCACCTACAAACCCACAACCTCCTCAAACAAAAATAACGCAATTAGCATAATTAATAATTAATTAATAATAATTAACAACCAATTAATAATTAATTAATAATAAATTAATTTCCACAATTAACACTATCTGGCAGATGCATCAAAGTTATGTTTTGCGAGTCCTTAATAGCGAATTTTAAGGAATCGCTATTAAAGACTCGCAAAACGGGATGCATGTAGGAATCGCAATGTTATTAGCGATTCCTAAACATTCCTTATTAGCGATTCGGTAATAGCTAATCGCTAATAAGCAATGGCTTTCCCATTCATTCCTATGGGCCTAGGAATGAATGGGAAAGCCATTGCTTATTAGCGATTAGCTATTACCGAATCGCTAATGTTCCGCTATTTCAAGGGTGCCAGGGTGTCCAAAGGACACCCTGTTGCACCCCTGAAATGGACCTGTGCACAAATATTACACACACACATGCCCTAATGGCATGTGTGTGCGCAACATGTAACTATAAAAAATGCACAAAAGTGCATTTTTCAAAGTTTTAGCAAATTACCACGAAGTTCAACTTCATGGTAATTTGCTTCCCCTATTAGCGAATTCGCTATTTTTTTGGGTTTCATGCATTGCATTTAAGGAATCTCATTTTGGGATTCCTTAAATGCAAGAGCAATTTAAAGAATCGCTATTTAGAGATTCCTTAAATTGCGATTTCTGCATTTGGGATGATGCATCCCAAATGCAAAAATACCAGGAGCAAACGGGCAGATTCTGAGAATCTGCCCGTTTGCTCCCGGTATTTTCTTTGATGCATCTGCCGGTATAAAATCTAAATTATATAAATACTACTAAAAATATGTATATATTTTATTCTAATTAAATTACTTTCTGACCCTATTCCCCTATAAACCCACAGACCACTCTTTATACAAATAAACACAATTACCATAATAATCAATTAATTCGTTAATACAAATTAACAACTAATTAATAACTAATTAATTAAAAAATATTTCCCACAATTAGCACTATAAAATCTAAATTAAATAAATACTAATAAATACAAAATATGAATGACTTTATTATAATTAAATTACTTCCCACCCTATTCCCCTATGAACCCACAACCCATCACAGAAATAAAAACGCTAAATTTAATTAACAAAAAAATTAATCAATACTAAAAGTGTAACACATATATTAAAAAGCAAAATCAATACTTATACAAAAAATTACATCATGTACTTTTAAAATACATACTAAAATACATAACACTAATATAAAAATAGATATTTTAAACATCCATATTTTAACAAATGATATTAATCAGTTTGTTTTTTTCACAAATGATATTTCTTACCTTAATGTCGATATCCTGGACCACGAAATTCTTGCTCTCGATATTCTTGTATGACGATATTTCAAACTCAATATTTTTGTACATCGATATTTGAAACTCGATATTCTGTCTGTTCACCATATAGTACAAATTGTGAGTCCTATTTCAAGGTCACCCAGTGCCCATCTGCCATGTATATCCGTAAGCCTCCGCTACGGGTTAGGCTAAGATGTCCACTCTTCGGATATTAGAGCTCTGGGAGGAACAGGACGCCAGATTGTATCCCCTTTTTGACAACAGCTCCCTTTTTACCCATGGAATGTGAATCTCCTGCATGCACACAATATCAGGCGAAATCATTCTCACCTACTCTGCCATCCTTGACCATTTGTTTCTGTTATTCAGCCCCCCCACATTTACTGAACATCTGGTTATTTTACCTATCTAGCCCGTAATCGAAATACTATGGTATTCTTCATCACATATAGAGTGTATTCACCATAATTCCATCTCTGGGTAAATTTTTCTAGTTGCCCCCAACACCTACCCTCTGCCCACATGCCCACCTAACCCCCATCCCCATACCCAACCCTCTCCCTCCAATCTCCCTTCCCCAAACCTACCCACCTCTCTCTACAAACCCCCCACCCTGAAAGCTAACAGACCATTTGGTCTGTGTTAGAGATGAAGCAGCCCTACTCCAGTCCAGTGAGACCCCAACCACCCCCACCCAATTCAAGTTGTGCATATAGCTCCCAAATCTAACAGGCTAAATTCCATTTAACAAAAGATAAACAAACAGAGAGAGAGAAAAGGCAAGAAGAGGAGTAAAAAAATCTATGCAAATGTCACCCCCTTCATAATACCATCTCTAATGACCAAGGGGTTTATTAGGATAGCAGGCCCATCGACCCTGCGAGCTGGCAGTGGCGATCTGCCCGCCAAATGACCCTGGTTCACCCCACACCATATTAGTATGGGGGGGCACAGCGACTGACAGAAAGACCGTCCACCACTTCTCCACGGGGTGGACTGCCGACCTGGCGGACAAGGGACACAATATGGTGGCAGTGCCTTGCAGGCACCCCCATGCATATTACAATGCATGCAGTGGGATGCCTTTCCATGGCGGAGACTCCGTCATGGAAAGGCATGCAAGAATTCACTGTTGGGGCCTGTTATGGGCCCCCGGGGGTGAGGGGGTGGTGGGCAGCACTTGGCCTACATTGACATGCACAAGGTGGCAGATGCCTCTCACGTTGTGCAGGCCAATGCACAACATGCATTTTTGGCATTGTGGCTGGTGCTGCACAAAGCACCGCCCACCACAATGTTAAATATGCAGGATGCGATCGCCAGGGTGGCGGTAGCATCCTAATGGGCACAGCGGGACGGCCGCACCTCTGGCGGGTGGACCCGTTAACCATTACGGTGACAGGCAGACATTGTCTGCCCGCCATCGTAATAGGGCCCCAAGTGTCTGCTAATCCTTATCTCTTAGCTTATTAGCCTGCCACACAGCTCCGGGTGCAATTCCCCTAGCCCTTAAGCTCAGACAAAAACTCCTTTGATTTTATGTCTGATGTAAAGTATCGGGTCTGGTCACCGAATACCACTTTCAGCTTTTCCAGATTCGTCAAGAAAGCCTGAGTACCCTCTTCCTGAAATGGATTAATCACCTGCCGTAGTCGCCAGTTTCTCTCAACTGTTGCGCAGTAGAAGTCAGGTCAAGCAAAAAATGTAACATCGCCAACTATGCATTTGGCTTCCGCTATTCCCTTCTCGAATATACTCTGCTAAAGAAGGTTATTTCCAAAGTAAACTAAAACGACTCTAGGTTTCGTGACTGGTCTTGCAGATTGTTTTAGCACAAGAGGTACCCTATGGGCGTGCTGAATGTGCTGAGGACAATTCCAGCCTCACAAATTGGGAAATGCCCTACTCAACAGGTTGACCATGAAGACACATATATCAGAGCCCTCCTTTTTCTTGATAATGCCCAAAAATTGCAGATTGTTCTGTAATTGGCATTTTCCCTGGTCTTCAAGATTCAAGACTGTCCACAAGTCTGGACTTGTGCGCCTCCATCTGGCCCTGCTTGCTTGCTTGGTCCGCTTCTAGGGCTCCAGTTCTAGTCTCCAAGTCTGTCAAATGCTCGCTGATTTTGCTGCATACCTTGGCAACTTTCCTTACAGTGCCATGTCCTTAATGGAGTGGTGCCTGAGAGCATTGACTATCTTGCCGTGTTTCCTCACGAGGTGACATATCACACTGTAGGATGGCATCCAAAGTTGAGATATTGCTAACCTGGAGGCCTTAGGACATACCTCAGGTGATCCCAAAAAGCTGGCTAGTCGGTGAATAATCCCTGTTCAGACCCTTCTTTGAGCAAAGTAGCAGCAGAGTCCATCCCACTGGTATCAGGTAGACTTTTGCTCTCGCTTGTCTCTGATATTGACACTGAGTCACCTGCGCACCGATAGATTTGGAAAAAAAGCAAATTGTTGCCCCAGTATCGCTGTCATTTAGATCCTTCTCCATATTCTTTTTACATACTGATACATGCCGCCGTGGTTTCCATCCTTTCAAGGGGGTTATTGACTGCTTGTTGTAGCTTTTTAAGCTTATCTCCTAACTCCTCGCCATCTCCTATAGTAGGGTTTTTTTGGAGTTCAAGATGCACCTTATCGCCTTTACCCTCGCCTGTTCCTACTTCGCTAATTGCCCCAGCTCTACTTTTTTCCCTGTTGCGTGCAGTCTGAATAGTGTTGGATTTAGCCTGGTTCAATTGCACAGAAGAAATATTCATATGTGCTTCCCCCCTAAGCAGTCCACTGCAACAAAGTTTACCTGCTGGCCCTCCCTGTCCTTAGCCTCTTCTGTATCTTCATGGTCTCTTGCTGCAGGTCCGTTAGTGGCCAAATCTCAGCACCCCCCTTCTGCTGTTTCTGAGTTAATTTTAGTTGCGGGTTCGGGGGCTGGTTTCGTAACTCTGAATACCTCCGCTACTGTGGGCCAGTCTGGCGTTGCTGGAGTGCTGCTCTACCCTTCCCTTCCTATCATGGGGATTCTCCATCCGGGTTGCTGTCAGTAGGCGATGCCCATGCTCCCGCAAAGCAGCCTCTAAACCGGTATCCGCTGGAGAATGGGTCATCCAGCCCGCTACAGGGACGGTGTCCGTGACCTTGCACTTTGGTGTACACTTCGAAGATTCTGTGCTAAGCAGCGTCTGTAGGGAAATTACACTACGGGGCATACAGGTAGATTCAAAGAGAATAGGTACACTAAGGGCCCTATTACGATCTCCCTTGGAAAGCCCTACATCAGAATTGGATTTGGAAGACTTTTCGAGCAAGTCAAGCTCCAGGGCTCTGAGCGACCGAGTATGATGCAAGTACGCACTGACGGACACGGGTCACTCGGAGTCCCATTGAAGTCTATGGGAGCCTGTTGTACATTGCATACATAGGCTCACATACAGAAAATAGGTAGGTTGTAGAAAAGGGCAGCCCCTGTCGCATGGACGCCTCAGTGCCCTCCGCACCATGCATGCATGTGTCGGGGGACCGTTGGGTCCACCCCTGTGACTAACTCATAAGGCTACAGATGAAGGTAGCATTGGCAAAGGTTAACAAGTTTCATAAATCATGAATGATCCGGGAAGAGAGGCACGGTCCACGGTGCCAGATGCTGAGCAGCTTGTCACTCTAGCCCGAGGACAATCCCTACTGCACTTGCAGGGCATGAAGAGCAACCTGGCCCAGGGGGTTGAGTGCATTGATTCTACCCTCCTCTGCCATGACACCAGGTGTAGTGTAGTTCCTATTTCCCTTATAGGCTCTGCGCATTGGAATAATATACACTACAGTTTTGGCATAGGACTACGGTCAGTATGCCTCTATCGAGTACATTAAAGGTAATTACTTTGTGTGCCAGCTAACTAAGAGGTCACTAGACCCTTCTCAAATAAACAAGAAGGGAGTAGTTACTGACTACCGCATAAACATGACAACTTTGTTTTGCTTAGAATCGAAACAGTCTCAGAATCGTGGAAACAATAGATAACAGTTTCACTCAGTCAATAGTGCATGCTGAGTTTCTTCAGTGTTACACAGAAATAGATAGACGGGCGTTTTAATAAAAGGATTTATTGAACAGTCTTATTTCTCGTTCAAGAGATATGAGCTGTTACAATTGCAAGACAGTATGCGAAATATAATACATACAGCGTGACCAGTAAGAAGAAATAATACTGCAATAGCATTGTTTTTTAGCTATGACATATATTTATATACACATACATAAATAACACAGGCTAAAATATGGATGCTCTTCTGATGCTTCTAAATAGTTCTACCCCAGTGTACCTTACCTAAGTGTAGTACGAGGTAAGAAGTAGGGGCTGTTTTCTATAGTATGGTAAGCTATAGTTTTGTGTATGTCCAGAGTCCCTCTAGGTTCTAGTCTGCTCCATACCTTAGAATGAGAGAGGTGGGAATATCTTTCCGGATCTCAATCTCTAACAACCCGCGAAGGGAGTCAAAAAGTATGGTGACAGCGTGTGGTCAGTGAGTCAGGCGGGGACTCGAATTCCTTCCGAACTTGCCGTGGCGAGCCGTATCGAGCTGTGTAGCCGAGCCGCGGTTTGCAATGGTAAGTGAAGGTATATTTATATCTGTAAGGTGCCTAGGAATGCTAGCATTGACGTAAAGTCTGACAGAGGAAGATGTCATGAATGAACCCCTAAGGAATAGAAATCAATAATCCAAGCAGGGAAAGTCCCAATGGCTTAAGGGTCTGGTTTCTAAGAACTCGTTGTGACATGGGATGGATGGATGCAGGTGACCATGCCTGTATTTGGATAGCATTGCTAATGCCTAAATAAGGACTGGGATTCTTATGCCTAAATAAGGGCAATGTGAGTTGTGCCTATATATGGGCATGATTCGGTAAACCGATGTACGAGGATCTAAATCAAAACACAACACAGGCACAAACGGGTCAGCGTCCCTGCCTCTGCCAATATACATCAGCCCCTTTCAGGTATAGTGTGCATCTGCATGTGTGGAGCCCCGGGGTGATTATATCTGACCTGTGGCACTGTACTGCATCCACAGCCCAGTAACTAATGTAACTGGGCACAATGCACTAGCTGCATCTCACAATCATGGCCATATAATCTGACACCGGAGGATAGACTCGGTCCCCTTTCCCTCACTTTGAGTTCCTTTTATCTGTGACGACACCCCGTCCATCCATACTTTCATATTCATGCTCAGTTGTAATCGGGGCTAATATACATCCCCCAGGCTCCCCACTGGGACACTCATCCATGGTGCACTGCTCCCCTTAGCCATAGACCTATTGCAATATGGGCCACACCAATTTGATTATTGACCCAGGTGTAGCACCCAATCTGGCTCTGATGCCACGCCATGCCATGCACCGTCACCTGGAGGACACACTGTCAGAAGGCTCCGGACACTTCGCAGAGGCAGTATCGATGCAAGTCCCAATCGCCCTCCAACCAGTGCCCCCGCTACTAAGAGCGAAGAACACCAGAAGAAGGGAAAAGGGGAAGTGGAAGAAAGAAGAGACACCTTGAAAACTGTTGCCACCTGCACTGACTGCTGGACTCATGAAATGCGTCTGCCGTCGGTTTAGGAGGTGCCAGTGGTCTTCAAGGTAATTGCTACTCTTCATGTTTATATGAGTGTTCAATGAAGGACCTTTCTTTCTGAAAGACCTTTCACTCCTGACATATATGGGTTTCTCTATTGGTTTCTCTCTGGAAATTATCAGTAGGCACTCAGTCTCTGGATTTAGTCTCTTGGCCTTTGGATTCCTTCCGTAACGCGCACAAAGGTTCAAGGTAGGTACAGAGGGAAAGGGAAAGATAGGGCAAGCGCAAGAAGGTAGGGTAAGGCCAGTTCGCTGCTTCTAAATAACGCTGCTGTCTTACTGTATTTGCTCCGTCGACTGCTGCCTTGCACTATTTCTGAGTCTCTGAACAGGAAGTGCTGAAATTCTATGACTGCTGCCTCACAAACCTTCTGGTACTTTTATCAAGGATTCTTCCTAAGTTGACTTGTAGTTCGATAGCCAACTATTCTGCCAAACTCCGCAAAGACTCTCGAAGTGAAGAGCGACACGAGTCAAGAAATTATGAAAATAGGTTTCCTCCGCCCTTCAGCATAAGCCAAAGAAACCTTTCTGAGAAACTATGAAAATAAACGGACTCCCAAGCTCCCGTAGGGAAAAGAGACGCGGAGCACGGAAACCCAACTGCTGCCTCAGTAACGAACTTCGTTGAAGTGCGCAGTTACCCACTCTCGTTTTCCCTATGTACACTAGACCGTGCATTTCCTACAGTGAATGAGGTATGCCCAATGTGTCGGCCATCTTAGGAGGATAACTACATACATTATTTAGAAAAGCTAACTACGAGGATCCTAAAGGGACTTTTTACAGGGGTCAAAGAAGTCTCTTATGCAATTAGCAGGGATACCAAACATTTACCCGATTTGGTTTTATAATTGCACAAGTCTTAATCTGCTGCATGGGAATACAGATTGTCGCAATTTGCAGGTTCCTGACACACACAGTTGGATGATGAGGGTTTTATGGGGCTTGCATTTAGCTTCTGTTTTATATCTCGTGTTAACTTAGCCTCATTTATTTAATGGTGCTTTGTACATGTTTTTCTATTGCAAGAATGACTCTTGCACACATTTACTCCTCATAGGCCTTGACACCATGCAGTCTGCACATTTAGTTCTGGGGTCACACAAGTTCAGAACATGAGGCATTGTTTTATTTTCTGTACTCGCAAAGAGACAACTCTCCTGCTTCAGTTCAATTAAAATGCTGTCCTGCACATTTGAGACAGTTTGATTTGTTTGCCATTTTATTATTTAAACCATATCCGTACTGAAGTCAATGAGAGGTGCACTTCATGCTGGAATAATCAAGGAATCCTGCTGTAATATGCAGTCCACCTGTCCCCGACATTCATCCTGAGATCGAAAATAGCTGTACACTCGGAGGTGCATCCGTGGATGCACTGAGCCTGGGTTTCTAACATACACTATAAAGTTATGGGGTTAGGCCATTTACAACAGAACATGCAGAAGGGTACCCCCTATATTCTCCCTTTAGTAATGAGGCTGGCAACAGATGGGAGTAGCATTAGCAATGTTATGAACAATTACCATGGTTTTGACACTATTTTAATAATGCTCTGTACAGAACTGTGTCTTATCTTTCCCTACAATCACAGATCATGTTTTAGTTGCAAAGATTAGAGATGTTCAATGTTTGAAAATGCAATATTGTATCTTTTCTTTGTGACACTTTGGGTATGCAAGAGTGACAAGCAAAAGGGAGAGATCTGTTACCATGATTTCCTTGTGAATCAGAGAGTCATGTTCTAGGTAACTGCCAACATCTATAACTCTGGAGGTTTAGGAGGTTAGAAGCGGTACTGTGAGTTATCCAATCTGACCAACATTTACTGATTATATAAGAAAGCTCAGGCTTTCTATTATGAAGTTTTGTTGTTCTAATTACACTGTCCTACAAAATGATGAGCCCTGCGTGAAGAGTGCTGCCACTGACAAGCTGGACCACATTCTAGATGCCATTAACGCCACAAGGAAGAATCGTGAGGCCAAAAAAGAGAGAGTGCCAATAAATTAGGTCATCTTGCGGGGCGACCATTTCAAACTTTCAGAAAAAGTCTAGTCTAATGAAACTGCCCTTCATACTGTGCACTCAATCGTTGATGAGCTACAAAGACAGGTTGTGTCATTCACCCCAAAAATGTCAATGCTTGACCAAAGATCAGAAGACATGGAGGGCCACACCAGACGCAACAATGTCAGAGTGGTGGGTCTCCCTGAAGGGTAACATTATTGTGATCAATCTTGAGAAGTGGTTTTGCAATGATGCGGTCCCCTAGGTCTCTCTCATTTATTAGTCCTAAAAAGTACACACCTTGTACTGGCGAGACCTCCGCTACCAGGAGCACCACCACATCCTGTAATAGCCAGACTATCCAACTACAGGGACAGAGACACCATACTGCGAGCGGTCTGATCTTCTTGCCCCCGTGAGATGGCAATAGCACAGTCATTCATCTTCCCAGGCCACACACTGGTGGTCCAGCATAAGAGGACTTTGTTTCTGGTAGTTAAAAGTACGCTCCAGGAGCTGGTCCTAAGTATATACGGCTGTTTCCTGCCCATCTCAAGGTCATGGTCGATGACTGGTCACATATCTTTGATACACCAGCAGACATGTGGGACTGGATTGAGGGCCATCATGCTGGTTTAGATGGTGTCTCTCCTCATCACACTACATACAAACAGGGGGTCTGAGGGAATATTACCGACCAAAATGCTACAGCCCTCTATCTTAACTTCTACCAACAACAAGGTAGCATTTGGTCACTATCTCCGAGGAGAATGAATTCAGTATATAAAGGTGTGGAAGAGTTACTTACAGGAGTCGTTCACTGGGCACTCTCAGACCTACTGATAGTGTTCCCATCAGGCAACCAACCTGTACCGCCCTTCATCATTTGGGACAAACATCTTGAGGCTCACTGGAAGTCGCCCAGTGTGCGAGCATGCACACTAGTGCTGTAGTAGTTTTTTATATACCCCAATGATTAGCTTTGTCGAAGAGTAGGTATCAAGGGTTGCTCTCAAGCAGTGCAAAATTGTTAAATTAAACAAATTAATTAAATATAAACGGTGGTGGTGCCATTAAAATAGGGTAAAGGAAGGAAAACAGTTTAATAGGGACCTTCCCTTCCCAACGTTAAAAACAGTGGAAGAGAGGTAGCATCAACAAATAACTACCTTAACAGTTGTTTTGGTCGACATGTTTCTGCAGTGTTTACCTTGGGCCCAGGGGTCACCTACTGCTTCATCAGGACCTATTCATTCTACTGCTTGTAGTGGAAATTACAGAAAAATAAAGTGTAAACAATATCACCTTCAGCTCTCCTGGATTGTAGAATTTCCGGATTTCAAATAGTAACACACACACCAATATGCAAGAAAATAGAGAAAAAACACATTAAGCTATTTTATCGCTTCTTGCTACAAAAAGTCCGCAGCTTTGTCTCGTAGCTGTGGCTCACACCCTCCTAGTGTGTCAACATCCACATATCACAATCTCGCATTAGCGATTCATGTAAGAGCAGCATGACTTATGGTCAGATACACTCACCTATTGATTAGGAGAGTGACGCCTCACCTCACCCGGCATCAGCGCAGGTAGCAAGGAGCCCCGCTCTGTGGGAGATAATGCATGGATAAAAACACGGGCAGAAAGGTCAGAGGAAGCACCTGCACGTGAGGGCAACCATCGTATAATTATTTTGCTTTGACCGGCACTTTCGAGGAAAATCCTCATCACAGGTGTGTGGTGACCGCCCAGCGAGTCTGGCGGTTCTAGTTAGATGCCGCGCTTGCTGGTAACCAACTGACGGCGCACGCCTGTAAACTAAACCTGAATCGTTTTGGTAACAATTACCAGATCGAGCGCGTGCGGCGCTTCTAAGAGCATATACCATTCAAATCATAAATAGTCTTTAAGCTTTCCTAACTGTGATGAGGATTTTCCTCGAAAGTGCCGGTCAAAGCAAAATAATTATACTATGCTACCTGCGCTGATGCCGGGTGAGGTGAGGCGTCACTCTCCTAATCAATGGGTGAGTGTATCTGACCATAAGTCATGCTGCTCTTACATGAATCGCTAATGCGAGATTGTGATATGTGTATGTTGACATCACTAGGAGGGTGTGAGCCACAGCTACGAGACAAAGCTGCGGACTTTTTGTAGCAAGAAGCGATAAAATAGCTTAATGTGTTTTTTCTCTATTTTCTTGCATATTGGTGTGTGTGTTACTATTTGAAATCCGGAAATTCTACAATCCAGGAGAGCTGAAGGTGATATTGTTTACACTTTATTTTTCTGTAATTTCCACTACAAGCAGTAGAATGAATAGGTCCTGATAAAGCAGTAGGTGACCCCTGGGCCCAAGGTAAACACTGCAGAAACATGTCGACCAAAACAACTGTTAAGGTAGTTATGTGTTGATGCTACCTCTCTTCCACTGTTTTTAACGTTGGGAAGGGAAGGTCCCTATTAAACTGTTTTCCTTCCTTTACCCTATTTTAATGGCACCACCACCGTTTATATTTAATTAATTTGTTTAATTTAACACTTTTGCACTGCTTGAGAGCAACCCTTGATACCTACTCTTCGACAAAGCTAATCATTGGGGTATATAAAAAACTACTACAGCACTAGTGTGCGTGCTCGCACACTGGGCGACTTCCAGTGAGCCTCAAGATGTTTGTCCCAAATGATGAAGGGCGGTACAGGTTGGTTGCCTGATGGGAACACTATCAGTAGGTCTGAGAGTGCCCAGTGAACGACTCCTGTAAGTAACTCTTCCACACCTTTATATACTGAATTCATTCTCCTCGGAGATAGTGACCAAATGCTACCTTGTTGTTGGTAGAAGTCTCTCTTCATCACCCATCCCAGCCAAAGAGACATAAGGGATGCCATTAAGCATGCTCAGCCAGGCCCGAGTGTCCAGGAGGCAGGTGACACTTGACAAAGAGTCTGTCCTGGCGGCAGGAGCCGCCTTAGTAATCCAGCCTGCACTCCATTGGAAGATCGCCTTTCAGACTAGTCCTGTGCTGTTACTGATTCGGACCCAGCCACTGAGGGGCCTATCTGGGGCCCACTCATGACCCTGCGTATGGCCAACAATTATGACCCACCCCTTGTTGTTGCCATCAGTCACTGCCGTATACAACCTGAGGGAGAGAGGACAGTCCGCCTTGACCAGATCCATGATGCCTCAACAGCTCTGTTATGGGGCTGTTTGTAGCACCATGCACTGGGATAGTGAGCAACAGGTAGTATGTATGTGCTGCATAAAGATTGGCCACTCCTCATTGAAGCTCCTTGGAGTGCCTTTACCATTAGTGGACTGTTGTCTTCAGGATGTTGGTTTGAAGGACTTAGAGAACCTGACCATTGCCAGTGTGTCCTGGATGGTGGTGGTTGGGGATTGTAAGTTTATGGTTAGAAGACTTGTGATGTCCACATTAAGCACACACCTGGGGCTCATCTACACACATCTGGTACGCTCGATGTCAGCTCTCATAAAGACACTAGCTGAGGTCCTGGGCATGTAGGACCGCCAGGCAGATTCCCACTGACTAAACAAACCTCCATAATGGTATCTCAAGTACTTTCCTACAACATTCTCACCTGGAATGTTTAACGTATGCATACTGCCCACAAACACCACTAGATACGCTCTTACCTGAAACGGAGAAGTGCCGATATTGTACTACTTCAAGAAATTCATTTAGTGGGGGCTGAACCCACAACCCTACTCCAGAGATGGAGAGGACAGGTCTTCGTGACCAGCTGGTCCTGCCTTGCCAAGCGCACACTCATCTGCATTCGATTTGGGATCAAATTTATCAGCACATCACAGCACATAGATAAGGATGGCATATATGGGTTCATTTGGGGGATGCTGGATGAGAGTCTCCTTGAGTTAGCCAACCTATATTCCCTTAATGTCAACCAGATCACATTCCTGTAGTCTCTGACACCACAGCCGAACACCTCCCCTTTCATTGATCAGAATAGTAGGCGGTGACTTTAACTGCGTTGCAGATGCGTTAGTCTATCAATCTACACCTCCACTGCGCAACTCCTCTGATTGGAGGTTGGCCAACTACTCCCAGACCTCAATGGGAAACTGGGATCTCCTAGACCTCAGGAGACATAGATATGGACAGACAGGGGTTTGCTTGTTCTATTCCCTAGTGCATGATCTACATCTCAGGCTGGAGAAGATACTAGCCTGTCCAGCCGTGGCGGGAATATCTTGCTAGATAGAATGTTTGGCCAGTACATATTCTGACCACAATCCACTCCTAATGCACTTTATCTAGAGGAGATGATTAGCTCAATCGCCACCTGGAGGCTCCACGTGTAACTGTTGCATCACCCAGTCTTTAGGGAGTCCCTGGGGGACGCCATGAAGGAAAACTTCCATCGCAATTAATCAACTGCACCCAAATTCACGGTGTGGGATGCATTGAAAGTAGTTATCAGGGCAAACATATAGGAGTCTACAGATCCATGAGCTTACCTTCTTGGAGGCCATGCTGTGAGACCTAGAGGCTGGGGTACTGCAGGACCCCACCTGAAGTCTGCAACTCCTGGAGGCACTCTGCAGCACCAAGCGTGTATAGCATAGTCAGTTGTTTTCCTGACTTCTTAAATCGGCTTCACTCTAGTCCCAGATAGAATTAACACCACTCTGACTGTGGTAGAGAAACTTCAATAAATTGAGATTGCATGATAATGAATGGTCCTGCGTGCTGGAGCATGTTCAAACTACATCACAAAATGCCAGATTTTGCTACACTCACGTTAGCTTTCTCCAAATGACATATCACACCTTGCATAGTTTCAACACAATTCAGGGCCCCACTGAACAGAATTTCCTCATATGTTACAAACTAGATACTGACTTCACACTATGGCCTGGTTGTGCCGTGGGGTTCACACAACACTGGCAGGAGATGGCAGGCTTGTTTGGGCGGAACTTCGGCGGTTGGAAGGATGTCTCTTGGGACTGCCTCCTGCTCTGAAAATGACATGGTTGGGAGCTAAATTATTGAGCTTGGCTCTGGTCTTGGCCAGAAATGCCCTTGCCATGCATTGGATGTCCACCAAGGGCTTAGCCACAGCAAGTGGAAGAAGGAGGTCGACCACTGGGCAAGGACAAAGGAAACCTCACTAAGGGACGAAGAACATAGGGATTAACAATGCCAACCAATTAAGATGACTGGGTGTCCATTTTGGCAGTGATTATAGGGGAGAGAGGGGTTTAGTTTTCTTACTAAATGACTAGGGTCCAAATGGGCCTGCTAGGAAATGAAGAGTGGTGGGAGGAAAACAGTAGTCATAACCAATAATAACAGATGACCCTGGACTACATGTCTACAGTTACATTAAAGTTATTTGTTGAAATGGTTGTAGATGGGCTCAAATATAGTTGATGTAGCTTGTATGTGTCTGTTTCAGCAGTCTATGGCTATCACTAGCTAACCTAATCAATGTAAGTCTCCTGGCACCGCGTTTCCAGGGTCAGCTGTCTCCCATGGAGTGAGAGGTCCTATATAACTAATAGCTATATACTGCATTATTCTGTCTGTCACAGTGTGGTGATAATGTAATGTATCATCTGGAATCACCAATAAATAAAGTTTACAGAGGATTTTCGGAAAAAAAGTCCTGGATAAATTGACCAATTTGATGCTAGATAATGATATTAGTCATGTGCAGGCTGGCGTTAGACGAAGGACAAGTACAATGGATCAGGTATTTTGTTTCATTATTGTCAGGTGTAAGGCAGTAGATATTAACCGAGGTAGTCTCTATGTGCCCTTTGTAGAGCTAAAGGAAGTCTTCGATATGATCCAGGCGCGAAGCTTTTGGAGATTTTGGAGGCTATGGGTGTTCTTCTGGCTTCTTTGGACACAATAATTCGATTGCACACAAACAGTTTTGCAGAGGTGTGATGGGTCCCAAATGGCAATTTAACGAAGACCATGCTGTTCAATAAAGTTGTGTGCCAGGGCTACATTAAGGTCCGCACTCTTTTGTTATTATGTATAAATGGTTGTGTGGATTATTTGAGAAATTGTGTAAGTGATACCTCCATCCTAGTGGGCTTGAAAACATCTGCTCAATTATTTGGAGTTGACAAACTCTCCACACTTTCCAAAGCAGGCTGCAGACTTTGTCAGAGAGATTTACCTCCTTTTTACTATGCATTTCCTAGATATTAATGCATTCAAATTTTAGTTTATTGCTATAAACCCCCACAAGCACTTCAGGGGTATGCTGACACTAGGCGATACCTCTTTCGATAGAGTATCAGAAGTCGATTAATTTTGCGTCTGGCTCTCAGATTCTAAATGTTGGTCCTTTCAAATGGCAAAGAGTACTCTTCTGTTGAAACACGTATTAGCAGCAATATTAAGATTCACTGAGCCTTTATTTACCCAGTTTCCCCCTGCCTTAGAAATATTTAGTGTTCATGCCCTACGTGAGACAGAAGTCTGGTGGTATTGTAACATTGATACTTTGAAGTTAGCTGAAAAAAACCTTATAAGATCATTGCTGCAACTCCCAAAAAGTTCTCCGACCTAGACTTGAAACCTATAGTCGGATAGAACAAACTGAGGCACATTCTTTAATGACTTCACAGCAGAACTCGTGCCCTACAAGAGTGGCTTCTGTGGCTTCTTAGGAAGCACCTCAGTGTAAAGATTCGATGGTTAGTGTATACTAAGAGTTTTCCATCAGCTTTAGGGCTGAGTGCTTATTTGGACAGCCTGTCTTCTACCAACCCTAATTCCCTAAGTATCGTGAAAGAACTTTTCAGGTGAATGGCAGAAGACTCAAACAATGGCATCATCGGGCAGACTGATAACTGCTTCCTGGCAATGAAACAAGAGCCAACATGAGGATATCTAGACTATATCTTCCCCCATCGCAATCAGAAGCTTGCCTGTTAAACTGAGTTTAGGGATACTTCCCATAGCCTCTTCCACTAAGAGATCGCAGATGAACAGCAGTGACTCAAAACAAAGTCCCCTTTGCCATCAATCTGATGAAAACGAGGAACACTTAATGTTCTTCTGCACCACCTACACAACGCAAAGGTCACAAACTGCTTTGTTGTTCGCTGGGAGTAAGGTAGGCTAGTTAGTAAGCCTTGAGTATCTGTAGATTTTAGACCACCCCTCCCATGGTATTCTCCGAATCCAAATATATAGAAGCTGTTTGCCATGTAAGAACAGACTCCTGAGAAGAGTTGGACAAATCGAATAGAAATACATTGCCTGTCTGAGACCTTGTTTAAGCACCTCTCTTACACCTGTTTTTTTTAAGCCATATGTATGTTTGGTATCACTGATATTGCCTAAGTGGGAGCACAGTGAGCACCTGTTCCGTTTAGTACTGCAGCTTAACTGTTGTTTTTGCCTATTCAATTATTCGATCTCTTCTTAGAACACGTTCATACTTAAATGAGAGCTTCTATTATGACTAGTTCGACCGGGCTGGTTTTGGTTTTGTACATGGTTCTAGCCAGGAATTTCGACCTCTTGATGTCTTTGCATTAGTTTTATATTTTTTGCTGTATTAACCGTTTATATTTATATTTCTATACTGGCTTAATATTTGAATTGTAAATATATGTTGCCTCTGATGTATTGTTAATGGATTTCTTTCGAAGTGGCAATAAAGAACTGGGCTGACTAAGTATGGTGAAACATTTTTCCTGATCTGTTGGAAAGTTGGGTTCGAACGAGCGAAAAATCTCAGTTGTTCACTTTTCAATGTTTGGCATTCTGAACATCTGCTGTTTGATGACCCTCACTAATGGAACATCACTAAGTAGAAGCTTTGTTTAAATTGGATTTTGATCAAGAGATATTTACTTTTTGCCCCCCTAATTCCCCGAGATCTGCACGAGGATGGGCGATCACCTTGGCCCTGTGTGCTGTCAAACTGTCGCACTGGGGCACAGCTAAAATACCCACGCAGTTTGACTGGGTATATAAACTCTAGGGGCCTCATTTATGAGGCCTTGCGTGAGTTTTGCGCTTCCGATGCGTCACTTTTTGTGACGCATCGGCGGCGTAAAGCATGCCTCCCGATGCGCACTATTTACAAAGTGACGCATCTAAGCAGATGCGTCACTTTGTAAACCCCTGCGCTACATTATACCTGCGTCAGGTATAATGTATGCAGAGGGGGCGTTCTCCCGCAAAAAGCCTCGTAATAGTGACGCAGTGAAATCTATGAGATTTCACTGCGTCACTTCTAGGACGCCGTTGCGTCAAAATCTTGCGCCTGCCTCACAGCAGGCTTAAGACTGACGCAAGCCCTTTCACATGGGGCTTTCCCCATGTGAAAAGAAGCATTGCTGGAGTTGCGTCACTTTTGTGACACACTCCAGCAATGCGTCACTTTTGCGCCTACAGATACGTCAGAAATACTGACGTATCTGTAACTCCTTGCGACATGATGCGTCATATTATAAATATGACGCATCAATCATGTCGCAGGGAGAGCGCAGTGAAAAGTGACGCATCGCTGTTTTCACGCAGTGATGCATCACTTTTCATAAATGAGGGCCTTGGAACTTCTTAGCATGGACAAACTAATGGCAGTCGTTGAACAGAAGATCCCACAATTTGATAAGACCTGGGGACCATGTATACAATTCCTCTCCCACGATTTCAGTGAATTAACACCCCGCGTACTTGCGCATTCTCTGCCACAGAGCACAATGCTGGCTGAGAACTATCTGTGTAGATTTCTATTACGCTTCTAAGGCAAGGTTCGGGCATCCTGACTGCTTTACTTACTGGGGATCACCGAGCAAACCCTGTCAGCCCTCCCGACTTCCCCTCACTTTCTTTTATATGCGCCTTTCCCCGAACTCCACTCGTTACCTTTCCTTTCCACCCTCTCTTGTCTTCTATTCCCCCTCACCGGCCAGTGAACGTAGGTAGGTAAGATGTTGTTGCAATGTTTTTTAAAAACTAATAAAACAGAGTTAATCCTAAATTGGATTTTGAGATTCAACCTGCTCTGCACACCTTTTAAAGTAAGGCCAGATGCCTGTAGGCAGATAGATTAAGGGACTATGGGTAAATTGTCAGGAACATGTGAAGAAAGCGTGTGTGCGCTGTCCATGTTCTGTATATGGATTAAGATATGTATAGTGTGTGTCTAGTGTGCTTAACTATATAACGATAGGACTCTATTTGACGTTCCTGAGTGAGTTGTTTACAAGATGGAGGATAAAGACAGATTGCCTGACAGGGACGGGACTGTTGCGCATTGTTGAGGTCCTTTGAAATGGACCTTGGTCTTATGGAAGAAGAGAGGGATAGAGATGCCCCCTTTGGAGTGTAGTGTTAACCCCAGAACCCTAACTGCTTCTTTTCCCCCGCTAAACGTATTACTGCAACCAATGATACATAGTAGCTGAGAGGAAAGGCATCTCCTTCCTTTGAGCCTTTTGTTTTGAGTTTCTCTGGCAGAGAACTATCGGATCAACTTAAGCTTGTCCAGTCTAGTTTGTTCTAGCACAACCCAATTTTTACTGAATATTCAGCAGGGAGAGGGTGTGGAAGATCCACTTAACTCCTGCAGGATCAACTATCCAGATAACAGTTTATTGAAATTTTGATAGCGCCCGTGTTTTTTAATACTGCTGAGTGTGATATTTAGTGGGTCATCTATTCCATATATTTTCAAGTTGCAAACCTCATCAATACGGATTTATGTACTAGTAGTGCCCACATTTAGAATCTGCAATGTTTGTCTATAGGATTAATCAGATGTTTTACCCATTGAAAAGGGTTTGAGCAAAGAAATTGCAGGATGCCGGAACTATCCTGTCAGATTCCATTTGGGGGTTACAGCACAAGCAGGGACTAAGGGGCTCCAACTGTGGTGTCTGAGGTTATTTGCCTCTGATTTCCTGGGGCCTCTCCTACTAGGGTTTTGCCAACTCGGCCAAGTGCAACCCTTTCTTCATTTAACTCTTAGGGTAGCAAGAGAGAGCAGTCACAGGTACTCAGGGTAGTGTGGTGTTACTAGATTACAGAGCTCGAAAATCAATCCACAGACACAATAAAATGACTGTCCAGCCCAGTGCTTATCTTTGCAAGAAGGAAAGTATGTGAATCACAAAATAATAATCAATACGACAAAACAAGTCTGTGTCCGTGTACCTTAACAAGTTCTACACTCACCCTGCTTCCTCTATATGTCTAATGTCCCTGGGTTCTTTCACAGGTTATGAATAGCTCTAGGGTTAAAAAGCAGTAATATGAATTTAGCATTGGTGCCGTTAAATCTCTTAGAATGCATATGTAATTGAAATTGTAAACTGCATTTGGATAGCGCTTCTTACCCCAGACAAGGTTCTGAAGCACTTTGCGGTGAGCAGCACTCTACTCTGGAACCCAAGATTAGAATTACTAATTAGTAGATTAGATTAGTACCAAGGGCCTGATTTAGATCTCAGTGGATGGAATACTCTTGTCACAAACATTACGGATATCCTGTCCCCCCTACTACGATTTCCATGTGATTGTAATATGGCGGACAGGATATCCATTACGTTTGTGACAGAGTATTTCCCTCCGTCAAGATCTAAATCAGGCCCTAAGTGTTTATTTATTTATTTCCATGTGCATTCGTTGTGTTTGGTTTGTGCTCTTGATTTCTTGAGTATTTGGTAGTTTAGAGAAGGGATAGAATGATTGGACTGGATTTGAAAGGTGAAGTAGTAAGTTGTTTTTATAAGTAGTGGCTGAAATAGGAGGATGGTGTTTGAGAAGGATGCTGGGAAGTTTATTGTAGTCAGAAAGGTTTGGGATGAGTCAAAGAGAGGAGGTGGTAAAGTATGTCATTACAAATAACCACAATTACCTTATAGATACAGATGCACACATGCCATTGCTTAAAGTTTTACTAGGAGGTAATAACCCTCATATATATGCACCTATACATACATAGAATCAGTAATTATAACATTGTCTGGTAAACACACATGTCTTGTGGTGCATTATATATTTCTTCCCATTAGATAAATGTACCTGTTTATAATAGGAGGCATAGCTCAAAGAACAATGACATGTATAAAGACAACCTCATCTCCATACCGTGGGAAGCATAGTTTGTCATGTCTGAGTATATTATTGTAGTATACTGTTGTCAGTGGATCTTATGTTTGTGGGTAGCGAATTCCATAATTTGGCTGGTCAAACAAAGAAAGATGATTCACCCATGTTATTTTCTTGTGGGCCTTTGCCATGCATTGCGTTGTGTGTGATACAAAGCAGCTTGAAGGTGGATTTTTGGCAACTGGTTACAGGTCTAATTCCCTCAACACAGAGGAAATGTGTGCTTGTGACTAAACATGTAGGAGAAGTCTAGCTGCATAGTTCTGAAGTCTCTGTAATGTTCTCATAGTTGACAAAGGAAAGCCATGATACAGACCGTTTGCGTATTTCAGTTTTGATAGGATAGGAGAGATGGTAGCTTGAATCTTGTGTGGGAATGCGAGGTGCAGGAAGATGCTTTGCTGTGTTTTCATTGTGAGAAAGCTTGATTTGGCAACCGCATCCACTTGTGCATCCATTTACAATTTTGCGCACACTGTCGTTCTTATGTTTTTTCCTCCTAGATGTTGGTGGTGGTTCTCGATTGTCGTGTCAGGTGCACAGATTCTCAAGGGGTTTCCAACCACCACAAGTAATTATTTTAATTTAGTCAGAATTCAATTAGAGATGGATCCATGGTGTCCATTGGTTAATGGGCCATAGGTAACTGAATATGTTTGATGTTCCAATATCCTTTGGGCTTAGTTACAGTAGGTGAAGTCAAAACCACTGATCAAATCTGGCAATAATTTAATGCAGATGTCGAAAATAATGGGAGAGATGATTGAACCTTGAGAGAATGCTGATTTGTTATGCTGTATGACTTAGAAGAGAATGAATTAGTGTGTATAATATTTGTTCTATTGTATAGGTACAATGTGATTTAAGTGAGGATAGCTGTGCCTATATTCTGGCTTCCTCAAGTCTTTGGATTAGTGTGTCCTGATCCAAAGTGTCAAAGGATGCTGAAAGAATCAAGAGAAGTAGGGCAGCAAGTACATCATGGTCTTCTCTGCTTTTCAGGTCACCCCCATATAGATTAGTTCCAATACAGTACCGTCTGGAGCTATCCATAGTGTCTTTGTACAGAATTCCCTATGACAAGATCCATGTCCGAGGCAAGCAGGTTTTCTAGTTCCTCCAAATTTATCTTGTTTTAAGGTTGGCATGTAGTTGAGGGAAAGATGATTTTAGGATGAGTTGCGGTGTCTTATGTTGAAAGACAACTAGACTGTGGTCTGACCATGTGAGTGGAGTAATTATTTGGAACCTGATTAGGTCTGGGTGGGCAAAGATTAATAGCCTGATTTAGCTCTGGCAGGATTGCCACTGTCCCTCTATTGCCTTGGTCCCAAGTACTCAGTTGGGCTGAGGGTGTTCTACCCACCTTGTTTGGACATTATGGCTACGTAGTCAGGTTCTCGCAGCTGCAGCGGCCTTCTCAGGTGGGTGAGAGTACACTGCTGCTGTCAGGCTGACACGATCCTGCCGATTTTTATGTTACCAATTAATATAGTACGTTACAATGCGTGCTTTTACAACGTGGCAGTTTACAATGCCGTCGTTACAATGGCCATGTTGTTACCACGCGTGTTATTACATCGCAAGTAATTTCAACTACTTGCTCTAGAGGGCGAGCTGGACTTAGGAGTAGTATTAATTACTATTCCTACTCCAGTTTGCGCAACAGTTAGGAAGGTGTTGGATTTAATATTTAACACATTCCCTGATGTTGTACGCTCCCTAGAGCAAGTACTTGAAACAACCTGTGTTGTAATCACACGCGTGGTAACAACGCAGTCGTTGTTAAAGACCGCTTTGTAAAGTACAGCGTTGTGTTGTTTGCGTGGTAAACGTTGTTTCCCATTGCCAATGTGCTGGCTGTGTCCTGGCAGTGGATTCTCATGGAGTGAGGTCCTGCTGGTGTAAAGACCGGTGAGTCCTACGTATCATTATCGTTAAACACATGTATATGTTGTGTATGTGTCTTAATGTTTATGTAGGTAATGTGCACTGCCAAGTTTGTTGCATGTGAAATAACATGAGACGAATATAAATATTTTCCATTTTCTCCATAGGGCAAATGACACAAAAGCCTATCTTTGATTCCAGGTATACCGGAGTTGCTGAGCATCGTGGTCAGGTAGCAGCAGCACAGGAAGGACCTGGACAATGTCATTCAGGACAGAATCCGAAGTGGGATTGTGAAAAAAGGTGAGTTTTCACCTATTTTCCTTCCATTCTGCCGACCTTGAGCTTGACGGTGACCCAGCTACAGTTGGCTTGACAGAAAGGCACATCATAATCTGGACAGCAGTTGTAGGTTCTGTGTGTCTAGGCCAGTGAGGATTGTTCTGGGGTGTGGCATATTAGGTTGTTCAAACCATATGCTGAGGTCACCAAGGATGTATACGTTTGAGAATATTGTAAGAAGGTTAGAGATTGTGTCTAGCAATATGTCTGGGAATGTAGCATTGCTACTGGTAGTTTGTAGAGAAGGAGAAAGTAACATGAAAAGGATGGGGTAGGGTTTATTCTGACAAGGAGTCACTCACAATTATGTAAAGAAACATCCTCAGCTTTGGTGAGATGTGATGTCTCTTGAAATAATTTTGTCTATGCGGGCTTGTTTCACAGAATGATATCCTGGTAGAACAGCTTTGTGCAATACCAGCGCAATTTCTTCCCCCCGCCTTGATTCAGTTATGAAAAGTAAGTCAGCTTCTGAATCTATCAATACAAAGTAGGATATATCCAACAAGGTATACAAATTGTAGACCAGTCTAAAGGATACTGGACCAATGCTAATCCCATTGAGGGAAGTAATTCCCAGTTGTCATAGTCAAAAATAGTACAAACCCTGCCACATTCTATGGCCCCAGGGATTTTCCAAGACAAAATTAGAATCCAAAAGGAATAAATATATGTAGTAACAGCAACAGCAGGATTTCTTTTACAAGTGACAGTAAATCATAGGCCAAGAATCTGGAAGTAAGGTCCTCAGGAGTGAGGATAAGCTACCGATTATAGCAAAGAGGAAATAAAAACCGGATTTAATTCTAAATTTACAGCAGAATTACCTGCCGAATGTATGGCGTTACAATGCATACATTTACAACGCATGCCTTTACAACATAGTCTTTCCATTGCAACATCCCTTACAACGCATGCATTTACATTGCATTCCATACAACACATTTTTTAAAACTACATTTACAATGCATTCCATTACATCACGTTATACCTTAACAAGACATACCATTACATTGCATTTAAGGTAAGTTTTGGATAGTTACTATTCTAACTCCTGGGGGTGCAACAGTAGTGTAAGGGTTGGATAGTGTAGGGGTAAAAATTACTATTCTAAGTCCAGGGGGTGCAACAGTAGGGTAAATGTTGGATAGTGTAGGGGTTCTATGCGTTGTAATGGTATGTGTTGTAATGACATGCGATGTAATGCCTGCGTTGTAGTGTCATGCGTTGTAGTGTCATGTGTTGTAGTGAAATGCAATGTAATGGTTGTGTTGTAGTGACATGCATTGTAAAGGCTGTTGCGATGTAATGACTGCATTGTAATTGTAGTGCGATGTGATGACTGTGTTGTAAAGGTTGTTTCCCTTACCTGCCCTGAGTTAAATTAAGTCAGAAGATATAGGGCCTGATTCAAATCTTGTCAGATCTGGCCCTGCTGTCACTTTTCCAGCCCTCCGGCTTGGCGGTCAGTCTGCTTTATTTTGATGTTGGCAGGTCTATGGACAAAAGTATGTTGGAAGTCCCGCCACCTCTGCCAGAATTTTCCTCCAGCAACAACGGCGTCCTAAGCAAATGTGACTGTCAGAGGGAGTCCAGCCAAGATTACTGCCGGGCCGATCACAATGTGCTTTTCTGTCAAGAAAACCATGACAGGGAAACCTCCAAACTTGAGTTGGCAGTATGGATGAAAATGAGGTACAGATATAGCCTTTTTTTGGTTTTCCACTAAGGGTGGGCGTAAAATCCGTTTCGCCGGCGAATTTGCGGATTTTCTGCCATTTCGCGATCCGCGAATCTCGCGAAATCGCGGTAAAATCCGCGAATCAGTGGGGACGAATTTTCAGCCAAGCAAGGGTTACAGCAGCAGGTGCAAAAGTTGAACCTAATTTCTTTGTAACCTTTTACAAAAGGGTTACAAAGAAATTAACTTCAACTTGGGCCCCTGCTGCTAAGTGCTTCCTGGTGCCTCCTTGCCTACTTGCAACTATTCTCTGATCCTGCTCTGACCCTTGAAGCAGGGTCAGAGAATAGTTACAAGTAGGCAACAAGGCATCTGTCTCAGGAATTAAACCTCATCAGGAAGCACTTACAGATATAAAAAAACAGGAAGAAGGGAGAGGATGGCAAATACACCCATTTTGAGTTGTAAGGAGGGGTTAAACTAAAAGAGACCTTTACAGCACAATTTTCATATGCATTTTGCTAAAAATAAAAAGCTGTATGTTCTGTGGGGGCAACTCAGGAATATGGCCCTTCAGAGATCCGGCCTCTCTTTCTTTCTCTCGTTCTCTATTTCCCTCCCTCTCATTCTCTCTCTTTCTCTCTATCTATCTCTCTCTTCCTCTCCTTTCTTGCTCTATTTATCTCTTTCTCTCTCTCTTTCAATTTCTTCCTCTTTCTCTGCTTATCTCTTTCTTTCTCAGTTGTTCTATCTCTCTTTCTCTCTATCTCCCTCTCTTTCTTTCTCTCTCTCACATCCTCTCTCTCTCGCTCTCTCTTTCTCTCTCTTTCTTTCTCTCTCCCTCTCCCTCTTTCTCTCTCTCTCTTTCTCTTTCGCTCTCTCATCCTCTCTCTCTCTCTCCCTCTCTGTGTGTCTTTCTCTCTTTCTCTCTCTCTTTCCATGTCTCTCTCTCTCTTTTTCTCTCTCTTTTACTTTCTTGCTCTTTCTCTGTCTCTTTCTTTCTTTCTCTCTCGTTCTCTCTTTTTCTCTCCCTGTCTCCTCTTCTCTCTCCCCATCTTTCTCTTCCTTTCTCTCTCTCACATCCTCTCTTTCTCGCTCTCTCTTTCTCTCTCTTTCTTTCTCTCTCACTCTCCCTCTTTCTCTCTCTCTTTCTCTTTCTCTCTCTCATCCTCTCTCTCTCTCCCTCTCTGTGTGTCTTTCTCTCTTTCTCTCTTTCCATGTCTCTCTCTCTCTTTCTCTCTCTCTTTCACTTTCTTGCTCTTTCGCTGTCTCTCTCTTTCTTTCTCTCTCATTCTCTCTCTCCCTGTTTTTTTCTTTCTTTCTTTCTTTCTTTCTTTCTTTCTTTCTTTCTTTCTCTCTTTCTTTCTTTCTTTCTTTCTTTCTTTCTTTCTTTCTTTCTTTCTTTCTTTCTTTCTTTCTTTCTTTCTTTCTTTCTTTCTCTCCCCTCTCTCTCTTACTCTCTCTTTCTCTTTCTCTCCCTCTCTTTCCCACTCTCCCTTTCACTTTCACTTCCTTGCTCTTTCTCTGTCTGTCTCTCTCTTTCTTTCTTTCTCTCTCTCTTTTCTTGCTTTTTTCTTTCTTTCTTTCGTTCTTTCTTTCTTTCTTTCACTCTCTCGCTCTCTCGCTCCCTCTCTCTCTCTATCTCTCTCTCTCTTTTTGGAAACATTGCAAAGATCTCGTAGATGACCAAGTACAAACAAGCATTTGCAATGCAATAGGTCTCGCATGTTTTGTATTTACGTGACTTAGCTGTATTGATATTACAAATTACAATGGTTTTTAATTTTTAAATAATTAATACTTAAATAAAAGTGATTTTAATTTATAATGGCAATAGCTTAAACTTTTGTAAATAACTTTTGTGAAGATTATGTTCAGTGTATATTATTGTGACGAAAATCCAAGAACAGAAGTGAAATATTAACATCTTTTTGTGACATTTGTAATAAAGTTTGAAACATTGAGAGAACATATTTGAACCAGTTGTTGTTGAATGGTTGCACAGATTGATGCTGGGGTGGTGCTGAGTGATGCTGTGGTGGTGCTGAGTGGTGCTGTGGTGATGCTGAGTGGTGCTGTGGTGGTGCTGAGTGATACTGGGATGGTGATAAGTGATGCTGGGGTGGTGCTGAGTGGTGCTGTGGTGGTGTTGAGTGATGCTGTGGTGGTGCTGAGTGATGCTGTGGTGGTGCTGAGCGGTGCTGTGGTGGTGCTGAGTAATAATGTGGTGGTGCTGAGTGATACTGTGGTGGTGATGAGTGATGCTGTGGTGGCACTGAGTGGTGCTGTGGTGGTGCTGATTGGTGCTGTGGTGGTGCTGAGTGATGCTGTGGTAGTGCTGAGTGATGCTGTGGTGGTGCTGAGTGGTGCTGTGGTGGTGCTGAGTGATAATGTGGTGGCGCTGAATGATGCTGTGGTGGTGCTGAGTGATGCTGTGGTGGCGCTGAGTGTTAATGTGGTGGTGCTGAGTGATAATGTGGTAGAGCTGAGTGATGCTGGGGTAGCGCTGAGTGATGATGTGGTGATGCAGAGGGCAGAAAGGCACAAAAGGCAGTCTAACAAATGGCAGAAAAACAAGGGAAAAACGAGTCTAACAGAGGGCAGAAGGGCACAAAAAAACAGTCTAACAGAGGACAGAAGGGCAGAAAAACAAGGGAAAAACGAGTCTAACAGAGGGCAGAAGGGCACAAAAAACGAGTCTAACGGGACAGAAAGGCAAGAAAACGAGTCTAACAGAGGGCAGAAGGGCACAAAAAACGAGTCTAACAGAGGGCAGAAGGGTACAAAAACAAGGGAATAACAGAGGGCAGAAGGGCACAAAAAAATGAGTCTAACAGGGGGCAGAATGAATCCCGCCCTGCATGTTTGTCCACGAAGATGCCACCTTTTTGTGCAATACCTCTACTCAACTGGAGTACTTTCTACTGTCTAATCAGTAAGTGCTCCCTCGTTGGCTAAATGTATAGGGACAGATTTACAATAACTGGCGCATCCCCAGGGATGCGCCAGTTATTGTGCACCGCAGCTCCGCCACCCATGGTGCGCCGCTTCAAGCAGGCGAAGGGTTTTGACGCAGCATTGGCCTAAAAGTGACTGAGCGCTCAGCCACTTTTAGGAGGCTGAGTCGGAACGCCTCCTGATGGCGCAGGGCTTTACAACGTGACGCATCTCACAGAGAGATGCGTCACGTTGTTAATACCCAGCACCATGGCGCATCTTTTGTGCTGTCGCTGCGTCACAAAAGGTCTCGGTAGAGGGTGGCAGTGGTGAAACAGAGGGTGGCAGTGATGAACCAGAGGGTGACAGTGATGAACCAGAGGGTGGCAGGGTTAAACCAGAGGGTGACAATGCTGAACCAGAGGGTGGCAGTGCTGAACCAGAGGGTGGCAGGGGTGAACCAGAGGGTGGCAGGGGTGAATCAGAGGGTGACAGTGCTGAACCAGAGGGTGGCAGTGCTGAACCAGAGGATGGCAGGGGTGAACCAGAGGGTGGCTAGGGTGAACCAGAGGGTGGCAGTGATGAACCAAATGGTGGCAGGGGTGAACCAGAGGGTGGCAGTGGGGAACCAGAGGGTGGCATGAGTGAACCAGAGAGTGGCAGTGGTGAACCAGAGAGTGGCAGTGGTGAACCAGAGGGTGGCAGTGTTGAACCAGAGGGTGACAGTGGTTAACCAGAGTGTGGCAGTGGTGAACCAGAGGTGCTGTGATGAACCAGAGGGTGGCAGTCATGAACCAGAGGGTGGCAGTGGTGAACCAGAGGGTGACAGTGATGAACCAGAGGGTGGCAGGGGTGAACCAGAGAGCGGAAGTGCTGAACAAGAGGGTGGCAGTGGTGATCCAGAGGGTGGCAGGGGTGAACCAGAGGGTGGCAGGGGTGAATCAGAGGGTGGCAGTGGTGAACCAGAGGGTGGCAGTGCTGAACCACAGGGTGGCAGTGGTGAACCAGAGGGTGGCAGGGGTGAACCAGAGGGTGGTAGGGGTGAACCAGAGGCTGGCAGTGGGCAACCAGAGGGTGGCCTGGGTGAACCAGAGTGTGGCAGTGGTGAACCAGAGAATGGCAGTGGTAAACCTGAGGGTGGCAGTGCTGAACCAGAGGGCGACAGTGGTTAACCAGAGGGTGGCAGTGGTGAACCAGAGGTGCTGTGATGAACCAGAGGGTGGCAGTCGTGAACCAGAGGGTGGCAGTGGTGAACCAGAGGGTGACAGTGCTGACCCAGAGGGTGCTGTGATGAACCAGTGGGTGGCCGTGGTGAACCAGAGGGTGGCAGGGGTGAACCAGAGGGTGGCAGTGCTGAACCTTAGGGTGACAGTGGTTAACCAGAGGGTGGCAGTGGTGAACCAGAGGTACTGTGATGAACCAGAGGGTGGCAGTGGTGAACCAGAGGGTGGCAGTGGTGAACCAGAGGGTGACAGTGTTGAACCAGAGAGTGGCAGTGCTGAACCAGAGGGTGGCAGTGGTGAACCAGAGGGTGGCAGGGGTGAACCAGAGGGTGGCAGGGGTGAACCAGAGGGTGTCAGTGGTGAACCAGAAGGTGGCAGTGGTGAACCAGAGGGTGGCAGTGGTGAACCAGAGGGTGCTGTGCCCATACACGACTGCATGGGTAACTTCGCCATGTAAGCAGCCCGCGAACACGCAAAAAGCCCTGCGAACACGCAAAAAATCCCGCGAACACGCAAAAAACTCCGCGAACGCGCAAAAAAACAAAAATCCGCGAATTCGCAAATTTCACCCATACCTATTTTCCACTTCCACTTCCATCTTGAACCCCATTGTGCGGGTCCTTCCTGTACTGCTAATACTTGACCACGATGCTAATCAACTCCGTTGTCACAGAGATCTAAGGTGAGCTTCTTTTTCACTTGTCTTACTATGAATCGTGTGTTAACATTTGCTTTAGCCTTGTGTATTTTTACATTGTTCTTACAATTGGTTTCTTATGTATAATGCAGTAGTGTTCTATTTTCAACTTATTAAGGAAAAATGAACACACCTGTATTGACAGTTAAAAAAAATATTTTTGGGTTGTGGTGGATTTGGGTGTATATTCAATAGTGTGTGTATGTTGTTTGTGTGCTATGCTATATGTGAAAAAATGGGCATTACACATTACTTAAATATATTTTTGAAGCAAACAAAACATATATGTGTACTGAAACATTAATAAGTATTATTACCTGTCTCCACGCCACCAGGGATTCACTCAATCAGGAATCTGCCACCAGGACAATGCCGGCACAAGAGATATCTAAATAAGCTCAGCACAAAAATGCTGGCCTGAGGGGGACGAGGTACTGCTTTCGGGCAGAGACAGCCATGTCGATAAAGGTGCACCACCGATGCGATTGATAAGTGGCTGTTGATGCGGACGTTGGTTCAGCCAGCCCACATCTAAATTCGGGGATGGGAATCTGTCAGTTCAACAGAGTGCTTCTAGCGCCACGACGGAGGGATTTCAGGAGTCCCACCAAGATCTAAATCAGACTCATAATCTCCATCGAGTTTCAAGCAAGGTGTGGATCACAACTAACTGACCCCACGCTTTTAACCTTTGCCTCACAAGAATATGCTGCTAAATGGCAGGTTGGTAGAAAACACCCCTCCTTCTTGGACATTGGCTTCTGAGAAGTGCGCTTCATATTTGGATTATACAATGGCTTTTGTTTCCAGTTTGTTCATATATTGTAATATAGGATTGAACATCAACTTGAAAGTGATCATCACATGCAGGTTGTAACTGCAACATCAGCACCCCAGATTTCCAAGGTACTATTAGCAGATGCACATACAAAAACTTAAAAAAGTTTCAGTGTAATGAATCAAGCCTACCTGCCATTTTTTAACAGAGTGCAGCATTCCTTGCCTTGAATATGAAAGATGGAGACTGGATTGGTAACTGGAAAAAGTTCATAGAATACATAGCTCTAACATTCCTACAGAAAGGTAGAGCTGTTGGCTTTTCCAAGGGTAGAAAACATCAGAAGAGACTCCTTCCAGGAATCATGCTTATTAAAAGTCAGATAAACATGCATATCTGTTTACCACAAGCAGACCTCCATATGAGCTAATAGTTGCTGTAAGATTGGGCAGGAAAAATATTTTAAAAGAATTTGGCTGCATACAAAGGCAATTCTGAGGAATATTGAGCCTGGATAGTGCATGCTAGCAAGTTAAAGAACTCTGCAATGTTCTGCCAGATGGTAAATCAGAAGCACCGAGGACTACATAGGGCAAACAACGCGAACATTAGTGAACAAGGCTGGGTACGTTATTTAACCACTCACCTAAAAGCTGAAGAGCATGACCAACGGATATGCAGGGGAAAAAAAGTAGTTTAACGAAGAGTAGTTGAGCCAAGTTGAGAAAGAAGTTAGCCCACTTGCAACATAAGAAGCATTTAACAGACAACTGCAGAAACTAATTGAGTATTCTTGAGCAGACTGTGCACTGGAACTAAACAGGAATCCCCAAGCAGTTTTTAAAAGGTCCTTCCAGTTCTGTGCAGAGTAATTAACTCCTGTCTTCACTAAAGTTCTTCAGAAAGAAGAAGTCCCAGATAGATTCTTGGAGGTGTTCAATGATGCATTACATTGTTATGGTATGGAAGAGGAATTCCCCAACTAAGTGGGAAGCAAAGTAGTTTGTGGGGTTGTTGTTGGAAGACCTGAAATCCTGGGCAAAAGCTAAAAAGTTGATTCCTATAAATCAGTTAGAATTTGAAAAAAAGGCTGTATCTCAAAGTTGCTGGCTCTCTCTATGCTTCTGGCTCAAGCTGATCACACTCAGACACTACTTTATCGTTGCTTTGTTGACTTTAAGGCAGCTTTCAACCTAATCCTTAGACATCAATTATGGAGAAAATTACACAATCATGGTCAATTCCAGAGAAACTGTTATGGGCAATATAACTCCTATACTCCAATACCTGGATAAGGTAAACTTAAGTGATGGTAATTATGTAATCAGGAAGGTCGATACAACAGCAAGTTTCAAACATGGCTGTGTCTCTTGTACATGGACAACTTGATTATGTTAAGTAAAACAAAAGTGAGCCTCCAGCAACAAATTAATATTAAATATTTATTTAATTCTTCTTGAAATCAGCCCTCTGGCCAACCCCCCTGTCTGGCTGATAATATTGAACTGGCCTCCTTAAACTGGTACGCTTTCCTTCGGTCTCCGGTTGAGCTTGAATGTATTTTCAAGCAGTTAATCAGCACTCATAGAGAGGCTTTTGAAACATACTTAGACGATTCTGTTGATCCACACACACTTATTGAGGCTTTCTGGAGGTTACGCGAGGTATTAAGGCGGGTCCTTCTGCCTCCAGAGAGTGCAGTACACACATGAGAAAAAAGTGGTTTGATTCTGTGTGTTCTAAGGCTCAAAACAGACTAAAGGCGGCCTTACATACATTCTCTAGGTGCAAGTTTGATATACAGGCTTGTAGCTCTGACTACAAGAGGGCTGTGAAATAGAGGAAAAAAGGTTTGAGAGACAACTCTTGGGAGTCTTTGTATTACGCAAATCTTAGTAATGATAACACTGCATTTTGGAATATAATTTATTCCCCATCTCTGAGAGAAGAGGAACGTCCTAGGATGGAGGTTGCAGTCTTGGAACTAGAGTGGATTGATCATTATTCTAGTATTTAATCAACTTCCTCTAATGAGTCGGATGTAGTATGTCAGGATACTGTTAAATCTGTAACTGGCCACCTACTCCACAGCACTACTAGTCTCTCCTTCAGCTTAGAGAAGGTCATTGGGGCAATCAATGTGAGCATAGGCTGGTAATACCTGGCCCATGTGGAATTCCCATGGGTTTGTTTAAAGCCATCATCTCATTGTGGGGCCCTATATTTACTCCAGTACTAGGTATATTGAATAGATTACTGGACTAGCCAGAAGCCAATTAAATCCTTCAATACCTACAATACATATTTCAGGCTCGCATTGGGGCCATTGAGCAGGGATTGAATGTAAGTATCTTAATTGAGAAGTACACTACTATTGAAATGGACAATATTTTTCTGGCTTTTGTCGACCTTTTGCCTGCCTTTGATTGCGTCAGACACAACAAGTTGTGGAATATCTTGGCCGACTTTGGGGTGGAGATACCTATTATCCAATTTCTAAGGGGGTAATACTCTGGAAGTAGAATTCATGGTCTGCTATGGCCCTAGAGGAGAGTGCACCCAGTCCTTTAGCATGGAGAGAGGGGTAAGTCAGGTTTGTGTATCCGCATCCTTTTTATTTTCATTATATATAAATAGCCTAGGGAGCAGGTTAGTCAGTAAATGCAAGGATCTCCCACAAATCGGACACCATCCTATCCTGGCCCTCCTCTATGTGTAAGGCGCTGTTCTTATGGCCCGAATTTTCCTGGGCCTTTAGAGCCTTCTTACTGATTCTGTGACCTTTAGGCAGGATTTTGAACTTTTAGTCAACCAAACCAAAACATTCAATATAAAATGTGGCAGAAGGTCAGCGAAGTGTCACAATATACAAATCAATGATGTAAAGATATGTACTACAGCGACCTTCTCGTATCTAGGTATACTATTTGTCAAACAGTGTTCATGGACTCATGCTATCAATGTTAGAAAGCTACAGTTTAGGAAATTAACTATGACTTTGCCAGGAAACTAGGCATGAATCCTGCAAATGAAATGGTAAAGATCTGTAATGCAAAATGCTTGTCAATTGCCACTTCCATAGTGGATTTGTTGGGACACCAGGGCAGGACTTGAGAGTCCTGCAGAGGAAGGATGCTGGCCTCTTGAATGGTTTGGCTGCCAAAATATACAAATCTGCTTTTCGCCTTTCGAGGATGACTTTCTCATGGCAAGTACGCCTGGATTTTGGCCTGTTAAATCATGCAATAGCCAGAGAGCAAGTACTTCTTAATTTGTGCCACACACTAAGGGGCATATGTACAAGCATACCAACTAAATAGTAGCAAAGGGTCAAGCCCTCAACAGAGGGAGGAAGAGGAAAGTGTGTTTGTAAACTGACAGCGAAATCATTCACTGGGTACTCTCAGTGGTTTAGAGGAGTTCCCATCAGAATTCCAACCTGTACCGCCCTACATCATTTGGGAATCTAACACATTGAACATGGGGAAGTACCCAATGGAAGATTTGGCAAAGTAATGCCCCTTCTGTCTTGTGTGTCCCAATGTGTATTGATATTCAATTGGTATCAGGTGGTGTCTGACAAGCAGTGCTAGATAGTGAAAAACAAATTGTTGTTCAAAAAAAGTGATATAAAATTGGGTAAAGGAGGAAAAATGGTTTAATAGGCACCTCCCATTCCCAACAGTAAAAACAGTGCAAAAGGTAGTGTTAACAAATAACTACCCTGACGTTCGTAATGGTCATGGTCGACATGTTTCTGCAGTTTACCTTGGGCCCATAGGTCACCTACTGCTTCATCAGGACCTAGTATGCTACTGCTAAATCTCGTGAATCAACAAAAAGGGGGGGAACTGTGAAATGATAATCATCCCCTGCAATTCTCCTGTTCGCGAGGTCCCCGGATATCATAGTGTAACAAACACACCAACATAAGAAAGAAGAAAGAGAAAGAAACTAATGAGCTTTTTCACATATATCATAAGTGATAAGTAGTATCATCATATGTCTGCTAATTTAATTAAATCAGTCAGAAATCCATCATATATCACATCATGTTCCCCAACTAAGTGTAACATGAGAGCGGAGTTACCCTTAGTAAAATACACTCACCCAATGATCTGGAGAATGTTGCCCCACCTCACCCGGCCACAGCGCAGGTATGACGGAGCACCGCTCTGTGTGGGCAGAACAAAAGCAATGGGGGTCAGGGGAAGCACTGTCAGGCTGAGGCAACGCAGCGTTACTCCTCTGTATGTATTATAATATTGGCAAGTAAATGAAAAAATGCGGGTGGAACTGTTTAAACCCGCAAACTCATAATGTAATGTGGGAATATTCTGGTTTGATATTCATTGTCGTTTTTAACCCAGAGTCAGAAACCACATGTTTCCCATCTCAATAGATATGTGCGGCACGTACTTGCTTGGTTTTGCAGTCAGTAACGAGTGATACTCTTATAGCGGTTTGGTGTTCAAGAAAACACGCTATCAGGCGCGCCATGGGGGAAGACCACGAGTAAAGCACATAGCCGTCTTCACCAGGTTACTGACCTGTCCGTCGGTACTCCGGACGTCCCTCTGGGCTGTCAGTGGGAGGTACCGACGGGACAGGCCAGCGTGTATTTGCAGATTCCATTTGCTCACGAAGAAGGCATGCGTGGCAAGATGACGTCACGGCGACGCGCTAAGGCTATTGGGTAATGTAGTTCTAGCTCGGCACGGACATCCGATGCTGTCAGGGAAGTCCTATTTCATGTGACTTATGAAGTGCCAATCGTATTTATCAACTACCCGCTGGGTGATTAATGAAGAAGGCAAACAATTTATCATAATGTCGGTCATATCGACCTGTTAAGAAAATTCTGGACATAAAGTACAGGCGACGTCTTTAACGTTTCTAAGACAAATTGTTATATTCCCCATTTGTTATAAATGGTCCTCTACTGATCGGGTTGAGACATCATAAAGACATCCACGGGATGTCTTCATTTAATCCGTGTCTATCCGTCTGGAGCTTATACACCCATTTTTGTTCACGCTTGAATAGAAAGCCACTGACGTCAGTAATATGTGTAGGTATTAATGGTTGTTCCAAAACCGTCCAGTGGAGATCTGTGGGGGTGTGCCTTGCTTGTAAAAAGTGATTAGTCAGTCTAGTGGACTGTTTAGAACATCTGATTGAACTTTTATGTTCTGAAATGCTTATCTTAACTTTTCGTGTGGTCATCCCCACGTACTTTTTGTTGCAGGGACATGTGATCAAATACACTAAGTTGGTGCTATTATAATTAGTGAACCTTCGCTGTTCCCATGGTCGATCAGTCCCGAAGTCTATAGTCTGTGATTTGGCAGTCTGGGGACAAGCCGCACAATTGCCACAGGGATGGTGTCCAGTGGCTGCGGGCATGTCCCATAATGTGCCCACTGCTCGTGGTATCTCGCATTTAGGACGGGTATGGACCAGTTTGTCCTTCAGGTTCTGGCCTCTTTTGAAAGCAAATAGTGGGGCCTGTATGGAGTCTGTCCCTGTATTAAGAATGCTACAATGTTTTTTCACTATTTTTTTAATCAGATTGGACTGTGTGGTGAACGTGTTCACAAAGGTGATCCGATCTTGTTTAGGCTTAGGCGGTAGAATTTCTAATAGACCCTCACAGTTATTGTTGGAGGCTCGTTTTTTCGCTGTACGAATCAGATGTTTAGGGTAATCTTTTTGTAAGAGGTCCTTCTCAAGGCTACTGGCATGGTATTCAAACCTGTCTCTGGTAGAGCAATTCCTCTGAATACGCAGGAATTGCCCGTAAGGCAAGTTGTCGCGAAGGGACTTGGGGTGGCAACTATGATAACTCAGTAGAGAGTTTCGCGCCATCGGCTTGCGGAATAGTTCTGATGCAAGGCCCGTGGGGGTAGATGTTATTAAGAGGTCAAGGAATGCCAACTGTGATCTACTCTGTTCCATTGTGAACTTCAGAAACCGATTCCTAATATTCAACCATTGATGGAAACTTTGAAGGTCTTCTTCACTGCCCCTCCATATCACTAGGACATCATCAATGTAACGCTTCCACAGACGCAAATTGTCTGTGAAAGGATTGATGTCAGAAAAAATGTGATCTAATTCGAATCTGTGTACATACAGATTCGCGAGGGACGGGGCAAAAATACTGCCCATACTTGTCCCGCATATGTACAAGCCCCTATTGCCACGGGAATGTCACTTTTTGTGATGTTTCCGCGGCGATAGGGGCTTTGCCTTATTTACATGGTGGCGTGGCTTAATGCCGCCCTGTAAATAAGGCCCCATTTCACACTATGCTTATCGAGAAAGGGGTGGGCAGTGGGTGCTGCAGTGGGCGTTCCATCGCAGCAACCATTGTTTTTGATGCTGTCCCCTATTTACAAGGTCAGCGTAAGTAGTAAGCAGCGCAAAAATTAATACCATGAAAAACCTTGTCCTAAGTTGACAAACGAGAAGCAGGGCTTTAGTTCTCCTCTTTTTTGCTTTATCCATGTGTGCTGCCTTGTGAAAAGCAAAACGCCTTGGATTGTTTATGAGTAGGAAGGTGACCCTTCCTGCACATAAACAATCCTTTAAAAAAATATATACATTTTGTAACTTTCATATGTGCAGCATTAAGTAGCATACATAGAAGCAACAAAATGGCATTTCAGGGTTGTTTATGTGCAGGAAGGGACACCTTCCTACTCATAAATAATTATCCCCTGCACTGTCGATTTGGGTTTTTTCCAACCGTGTACCTTTTGCCTCTAAGTGGCTCATTCGGCCAATAAACTCAACCTGCAGGCTCAGCAATACTGGAAAAAAAGCCCTTATGCATGTAGTTTGTTTGCGCCCAGTACTTTTCAGAAAGCGCAGAGATGTCTTGCGTAGAGCTTTTAATACTCTTCATGTAAGACAGGCTATAATGGTGTCAGTGAATCCTGTCAACATCCACTTGAACGTTAGGCTGGTAAAGTTTGTATCCAAATTTAGTGAAAACATCATATATAATTAATGATTACCTTAAATCATTTTAAATGTCAAAATGTATTTCTACTTTAATGTTAATGGTATTTATTATTATAGCACCTTATAATATGTAATTTATGGCGAAATGTGATCTTAAGTCTGTAAAGGTAATTAAGAAGCTTTTATGTATTGTGTGCTAATCGTATTTTTTCAAATGTTTTAATTAAACATGCAAATAAATATCATTCATGTGTGGAGCAATCGTTTGAATATGTGGTACTTGTTTCTTGAATTGGAATAAACATTTATCAATAGGCAATCTAAACAAACTATCTTGGAGATGGTGTGAAAGTGTAATGGCAAGAGAGTGAGTATTGTTCTTTGACGTTGTGGGTGGTGTACTCTTGCTGGTTGCCTTAACAGAGAAAGTGTTTTTTTGTTATCATTATCTGCCTCCATACTAGATAATTATTTGGGTTTTGCTTTTTGTGGGGTAGTGAGTCTGCTTGAGTATGTGAATCTCAAATCACTTTTACCCCTCTGCGGGGTGAGTCCTCTCAGAGCAGCTTCAGGTTACTGGGTACCCAAATGGTGAACCCTCAACTCAGAGGAGTATCAGTGCACCAACAAGTTGTTTTAGAGTTCCTCTTACCAACGTGCCGGCTGCCTTCAGCCACATACATGCTCAGCTTTTTCATTGCAGTCCCCTGTTGTTCGTAGTCTGTGGATGGTGCAGCCCTACTTAGACCACCTGGTAGTAAATTCCTTTCCTTTAGAGCCTTATAGTTGGCTGCTGTAGTACAAGCTGAAGAAGGTTGAACTACAGATGCAGCTCCCCAATTCAACCTTCAAAACATGAAAGTTGCAGCCCTGCATGGGCCAGTTGCAGCTCTACATGAGCCAATCAAGGGAAATCAGGCCTTTCAAACAAGGGAAATCAGGACTTTAGTAAATGAAGCCTCACATCAGCCTCAGGAATTCAGTAAACATAGCCCTGCATCAAACAGGTACAGATTGAGCAGAGGCAACCCCACCGTGGCTAGTCATTAATTCAGTATATGCAGGCTCTCACAGGCTAATCAGCAAAACGTAATCACAGCTCTAGCCAAGCCATGGCAAAAACATAGCATCCCGCAGCTTCCAGCTAAAGTGCTGGACTTCACTCCTTCCCAGGTGGTGTCTGCCTTTATTCCTGGAGGATAGACAAGCTCCTTCCCTCTCTCAGCAGGTAGGTAGGCTTATAGATGTTACAAGGCAGGTACATTACTCCTCCAGCAAATGATCGAGAAATCAGGTGAAATCCTCTCAACTTTGTGAGATTAGTTGGCAGGCAGACACCATTTCTGGTTACTTAGCAGCTTTCTCTTACAGTGCAGAGCTCTCCCTTCCTTGGTCATAAAATGAAATAACAAGCAGGGTTTGGTATCCCACCTATATACACAACCGGCAGACAGGAGAAGTGGATCTACTTTCTTAACTGTAGAACCAGTTTGGGTGGTTCTCCTTTAAAGTTTTATTTCCAGGCTGTCCAACACACCCTTTGTGTAGCGTGACACTTCACACAGGAGGGAAGTTTCCAACCTGAAGTATCCACAACAGAAGCTCGAAGAGGTGTGAGATTTAGGCACTTACCTGTCAGTAGCCCAATTAAATGACTGATCAAGGGACGACAAAGGGGTAGTTGTTAGAAGGTGGTTCTGACACTATGGGTGGATTTCTTTGCTTTTTGAGCACCTAATGGTTGAGCTTTTATTGTGGGGGAGCCTCATAAGTTGGGGCTTACCCACAGTAAACTCATAATGGAAGCGACTGCATGGGGATTTTACTTGTGCCCCCTGGCTTAACCAGGCCACTGTGCAGCAGCTCGAGTAAGGGACACTGGGCTGGTTACATGCAGACACATGTGTACAGGAGAGGAGAGATGGTGCGCAGCCAAGGAGCAGGTGCAGATAGAGTGGTGTGGCAGGACTTATGCAGAACGGGGTGGTGACATGGAATAGGCTTTATACACTGGGAAGAAACATGCCAGGGAAAGTCACTGTGCTTTACTGTTTTTCACTTCATTATTCCCCTATGAGGATGTGGAGCTCATGGGCTAGAGTAACTTTCATAACGCCTACAGATTCCAGACACACACAAAAGTCCACTGTAACGGATGTGAGAAAGAGTATTCTGCAGAGTCCAAAGTCATATTTGTACTGCTTGTGTGTCATCCAGGACTGTCATATTTCTCTGAGCCAGCCATAACCAGACCCTGGCTGAGGGCTGACCTCAGCAGGATGGATTGATACCCTTTCTCCCACAAGCTAAGGCCTCTTCTCCACAGAGAGAAGATGGGTGGGGCTACTGGCTCATCCATCAGCAGCTATCACTGGGTGCCAGGCACCAGGCTGTACCAAGGAGGGAAGGCAGCGAGGGGGAAGGGGCTTTTTCAGAGACCATGTGGCCAGGGACCCTGGACAACGCCATCTTGAACAAACCCAGAGGCTGGACAAGAAGGAGGGGGGGCAGGGAAGTGATATGTCGCTGTTTGATAGGACAAACACAGACTTCCTGCCAGCCCCCTACTCAACTTGTAAAAAGTGCTTGCACAGGAAGAGAAACTCCCTCTGGGGTGAAGTCTGCTGAGGCAGAAGGTGCTGGAGACTGGCAATGGGCAGTTGGAATGAGGAACCCCCTGACTGCCCCCATGGGCCCTGAACAGTGCCAGGAGAAGAGTCCAGGACTGGTGCGCAGAAGCAGAGGCCTCTGTGCAGGGAGAAGAGAGGCCCAGGAGGAGACCCAGGTGAAAGGCTGGCGCAGGGAGCCAGTGAAGACTGCTCCCTGCAGAGTGCACCCTCTCGGAGATAAGGAGGGTGAAGGAGAGTGCTCCCAGTGGTTGGGCGCACCGCCGAGAGCAAGAAGATGCACAAATCGAGAAGATCAGACCCCCAGGGACTGAGATATGGCCCCCGGAAGGAAGGCAACATTTGACCCCTAAGAAGACTGATGACGAGGCACGTGGGGCTCTGCCACCGGTCTCAGTGATGACCCCGGAGTGGATCAGGTACCAGGAGCTGCCCACAAAAAGAAGTCAATTCAGGGGGGCGCCGCCGCACCCCTCCGTGAAGGTGACCAAAGGGGCCAGGGAACCCATCCCCAGGCCCGACATTGCGCACCCCGTGAAAATCTCAAGTATGGGTGGAAAATTTGTTCCGCTCGCGGAATTTGCAGATTTTCCGTCAAAATCCGCGACTCCGCGAGCAGGACGAATTTTGCTCAGGAAGCACTTACAGGGTTACAGCAGGTGCCCAAGTTGAAGCTAATTTCTTTGTAACGATTTACAAAATTGTAAAATTGTATTTGTAAATTGGTGCATAGTATTGAGTAGTGTGTGTGTTTAATAAAGTACTCTTACTTTTATAAAGCAAAGTACAGACTGGACAATCAATTATTGAGAGTTATTTCTGTGCACCTGAAAATGGCGATTACTAGCCCACACCACCTCCCTTGAGTAAGCCTCCGACTGCTCTGCGACGCTACCCTCTGAGAGTCAGACCCTACATTTTGGGTGTTTGGTTCCCAGTGTTGGACAAATGTAGTTATGTTACTTGTGCAGGCCTCACAGATGCTGCCTCATTTTCCAACAGTAGGCCTTAGCTAAAGCCTTTCTCACCTTGAGATACAAGCAAAGGCAGAGTCTATAGAGCTGATACCTCTGCTGGTGATGTTACAAAAGTAACCTCCAAACAATAATCACAGTTGATGAGAAACACCACTTAGGTTGTCATCTGTGGCCAGAAATCCTGGCAATCAAACAAGAACACTTATGGCGGGTACAGCAAGGGTAGAGAACTAAAATACACAACCACAATAAACAAGGAGCTATCAAGGAAGAGTGTATAACTGGAAAGCACAGAAAAAAAGGGCATGCTTGTCAGAGAGAAAGTAACAAACCACACAAGAAAATAAGCAGCTAAGACAGCAGGAATTGGAAGGTAGCAAATTAGAAACTGAAAAGAAGGTAAACAGAAAGAGAGGTAGGGACTGGAAAAAGGTAACTTCCAAAATGGTGAATGTTTAAGGATCACCAACCCACTGAAGTAGTGCTGGCCAAAGTATCACAGTACCACTGGTCCTTGGATGCTTGATTCCGGTCTGGGAAAGACATGGCTTGGTAGTTCGGACTGGACTGTTCCCATGAGGCACAGGGTCAGAGCTGATTTGCATATAGCCAGTGTCTAACCCAGGGTGGTGTGGAGTGCAAAAAAACGATGGATTTAGGCCCAGATCCCTGTACTGGGGTGAATGTATGACATTGTTCTACATTCTGTCCATCAACTGTGTTTTTTGCAATTTTCACCCCGAGTGGGCTGGGTATGCTCAGACGTGAGTCCCAGGCTCTCCACACCACTGGAGTCAAGCTATCCAGGCTGAATGAAGGCTGACAGCCAGAAGCCGGTCCTTGGATGCTTGATTCCGGTCAGGGAAAGACACGGCTTGGTAGTTGGACTGGACTGTTCCCATGAGGCACAGGGTCTGAGCTGATTTGCAAATAGCCAGTGTCTAACCCAGGGTGGTGTGGAGTGCAAAAAAACGATGGATTTAGGCCCAGATCCTTGTACTGGGGTGAATGTATGACATTGTTCTACATTCTGTCCATCAACTGTGTTTTTTGCAATTTTCACCCAGAGTGGGTTGGGTATGCTCAGACGTCAGTCTCAGGCTCTCCACACCACTGGAGTCAAGCTATCCAGGCTGAATGAAGGCTGACAGCCAGAAACCGGTCCTTGGATGCTTGATTCAGGTCTGGGAAAGACATGGCTTGGTAGTTCGGACTGGACTGTTCCCACGAGGCACAGGGTCAGAGCTGATTTGCATATAGCCAATGTCTAACCCAGGGTGGTGTGGAGTGCAAAAAAACGATGGATTTAGGCCCAGATCCCTGTACTGGGGTGAATGTATGACATTGTTCTACATTCTGTCCATCAACTGTGTTTTTTGCAATTTTCACCCTGAGTGGGCTGGGTATGCTCAGACGTCAGTCCCAGGCTCTCCACACCACTGGAGTCAAGCTATCCAGGCTGAATGAAGGCTGATAGCCAGAAACCGGTCCTTGGATGCTTGATTCCGGTCCGGGAAAGACATGGCATGGTAGTTCGGACTGGACTGTTCCCATGAGGCACAGGGTCAGAGCTGATTTGCATATAGCCAGTGTCTAACCCAGGGTGGTGTGGAGTGCAAAAAAACGATGGATTTAGGCCCAGATCCCTGTACTGGGGTGAATGTATGACATTGTTCTACATTCTGTCCATCAACTGTGTTTTTTGCAATTTTCACCCCGAGTGGGCTGGGTATGCTCAGACGTGAGTCCCAGGCTCTCCACACCACTGGAGTCAAGCTATCCAGGCTGAATGAAGGCTGATAGCCAGATACCGGCCCTTGGATGCTTGATTCCGGACTGGGAAAGACATGGCTTGGTAGTTCGGACTGGACTGTTCCCATGAGGCACAGGGTCAGATCTGATTTGCATATAGCCAGTGTCTAACCCAGGGTGGTGTGGAGTGCAAAAAAACGATGGATTTAGGCCCAGATCCCTGTACTGGGGTGAATGTATGGCATTGTTCTACATTCTGTCCATCAACTGTGTTTTTTGCAATTTTCACCCCGAGTGGGCTGGGGATGCTCAGACGTGAGTCCCAGGCTCTCCACACCACTGGAGTCAAGCTATCCAGGCTGAATGAAGGCTGATAGCCAGATACCGGTCCTTGGATGCTTGATTCCGGACTGGGAAAGACATGGCTTGGTAGTTCGGACTGGACTGTTCCCATGAGGCACAGGGTCAGAGCTGATTTGCATATAGCCAATGTCTAACCCAGGGTGGGGTGGAGTGCAAAAAAACGATGGATTTAGGCCCAGATCCCTGTACTGGGGTGAATGTATGACATTGTTCTACATTCTGTCCATCAACTGTGTTTTTTGCAATTTTTACCGCGAGTGGGCTGGGTATGCTCAAACGTGAGTCCCAGGCTCTCCACACCACTGGAGTCAAGCTATCCAGGCTGAATGAAGGCTGATAGCCAGAAACCGGTCCTTGGATGCTTGATTCCGGTCCGGGAAAGACATGGCATGGTAGTTCGGACTGGACTGTTCCCATGAGGCACAGGGTCAGAGCTGATTTGCATATAGCCAGTGTCTAACCCAGGGTGGTGTGGAGTGCAAAAAAACGATGGATTTAGGCCCAGATCCCTGTACTGGGGTGAATGTATGACATTGTTCTACATTCTGTCCATCAACTGTGTTTTTTGCAATTTTCACCCCGAGTGGGCTGGGTATGCTCAGACGTGAGTCCCAGGCTCTCCACACCACTGGAGTCAAGCTATCCAGGCTGAATGAAGGCTGATAGCCAGATACCGGCCCTTGGATGCTTGATTCCGGACTGGGAAAGACATGGCTTGGTAGTTCGGACTGGACTGTTCCCATGAGGCACAGGGTCAGATCTGATTTGCATATAGCCAGTGTCTAACCCAGGGTGGTGTGGAGTGCAAAAAAACGATGGATTTAGGCCCAGATCCCTGTACTGGGGTGAATGTATGGCATTGTTCTACATTCTGTCCATCAACTGTGTTTTTTGCAATTTTCACCCCGAGTGGGCTGGGTATGCTCAGACGTGAGTCCCAGGCTCTCCACACCACTGGAGTCAAGCTATCCAGGCTGAATGAAGGCTGATAGCCAGATACCGGTCCTTGGATGCTTGATTCCGGACTGGGAAAGACATGGCTTGGTAGTTCGGACTGGACTGTTCCCATGAGGCACAGGGTCAGAGCTGATTTGCATATAGCCAATGTCTAACCCAGGGTGGGGTGGAGTGCAAAAAAACGATGGATTTAGGCCCAGATCCCTGTACTGGGGTGAATGTATGACATTGTTCTACATTCTGTCCATCAACTGTGTTTTTTGCAATTTTTACCGCGAGTGGGCTGGGTATGCTCAAACGTGAGTCCCAGGCTCTCCACACCACTGGAGTCAAGCTATCCAGGCTGAATGAAGGCTGATAGCCAGAAACCGGTCCTTGAATGCTTGATTCCGGTCTGGGAAAGACATGGCTTGGTAGTTTGGACTGGACTGTTCCCATGAGGCACAGGGTCAGAGCTGATTTGCATATAGCCAGTGTCTAACCCAGGGTGGTGTGGAGTGCAAAAAAACGATGGATTTAGGCCCAGATCCCTGTACTGGGGTGAATGTATGACATTGTTCTACATTCTGTCCATCAACTGTGTTTTTTGCAATTTTCACCCCGAGTGCTGGGTATGCTCAGACGTGAGTCCCAGGCTCTCCACACCACTGGAGTCAAGCTATCCAGGCTGAATGAAGGCTGATAGCCAGAAACCGGTCCTTGGATGCTTGATTCCGGTCTGGGAAAGACATGGCTTGGTAGTTCGGTCTGGACTGTTCCCATGAGGCACAGGGTCAGAGCTGATTTGCATATAGCCAGTGTCTAACCCAGGGTGGTGTGGAGTACAAAAAAACGATGGATTTAGGCCCAGATCCCTGTACTGGGGTGAATGTATGACATTGTTCTGCATTCTGTCCATCAACTGTGTTTTTTGCAATTTTCACCCCGAGTGGGCTGGGTATGCTCAGACGTGAGTCCCAGGCTCTCCACACCACTGGAGTCAAGCTATCCAGGCTGCATGAAGGCTGATAGCCAGAAACCGGTCCTTGGATGCTTGATTCCGGTCTGGGAAAGACATGGCTTGGTAGTTCGGACTGGACTGTTCCCATGAGGCACAGGGTCAGAGCTGATTTGCATATAGCCAGTGTCTAACCCAGGGTGGTGTGGAGTGCAAAAAAACGATGGATTTAGGCCCAGATCCCTGTACTGGGGTGAATGTATGGCATTGTTCTACATTCTGTCCATCAACTGTGTTTTTTGCAATTTTCACCCCGAGTGGGCTGGGTATGCTCAGACGTGAGTCCCAGGCTCTCCACACCACTGGAGTCAAGCTATCCAGGCTGAATGAAAGCTGATAGCCAGATACCGGTCCTTGGATGTTTGATTCCGGACTGGGAAAGACATGGCTTGGTAGTTCGGACTGGACTGTTCCCATGAGGCACAGGGTCAGAGCTGATTTGCATATAGCCAATGTCTAACCCAGGGTGGGGTGGAGTGCAAAAAAACGATGGATTTAGGCCCAGATCCCTGTACTGGGGTGAATGTATGACATTGTTCTACATTCTGTCCATCAACTGTGTTTTTTGAAATTTTCACCGCGAGTGGGCTGGGTATGCTCAGACGTGAGTCCCAGGCTCTCCACACCACTGGAGTCAAGCTATCCAGGCTGAATGAAGGCTGATAGCCAGAAACCGGTCCTTGAATGCTTGATTCCGGTCTGGGAAAGACATGGCTTGGTAGTTTGGACTGGACTGTTCCTACGAGGCACAGGGTCAGAGCTGATTTGCATATAGCCAGTGTCTAACCCAGGGTGGTGTGGAGTGCAAAAAAACGATGGATTTAGGCCCAGATCCCTGTACTGGGGTGAATGTATGACATTGTTCTACATTCTGTCCATCAACTGTGTTTTTTGCAATTTTCACCCCGAGTGCTGGGTATGCTCAGACGTGAGTCCCAGGCTCTCCACACCACTGGAGTCAAGCTATCCAGGCTGAATGAAGGCTGATAGCCAGAAACCGGTCCTTGGATGCTTGATTCCGGTCTGGGAAAGACATGGCTTGGTAGTTCGGTCTGGACTGTTCCCATGAGGCACAGGGTCAGAGCTGATTTGCATATAGCCAGTGTCTTACCCAGGGTGGTGTGGAGTACAAAAAAACGATGGATTTAGGCCCAGATCCCTGTCCTGGGGTGAATGTATGACATTGTTCTACATTCTGTCCATCAACTGTGTTTTTTGCAATTTTCACCCCGAGTGGCTGGGTATGCTCAGACATGAGTCCCAGGCTCTCCACACCACTGGAGTCAAGCTATCCAGGCTGAATGAAGGCTGAAAGCCAGAAACCAGTCCTTGGATGCTTGATTCCGGTCTGGGAAAGACATGGCTTGGTAGTTCGGACTGGACTGTTCCCATGAGGCACAGGGTCAGAGCTGATTTGCATATAGCCAGTGTCTAACCCAGGGTGGTGTGGAGTGCAAAAAAACGATGGATTTAGGCCCAGATCCCTGTACTGGGGTGAATGTATGGCATTGTTCTACATTCTGACCATCAACTGTGTTTTTTGCAATTTTCACCCCGAGTGGGCTGGGTATGCTCAGACGTGAGTCCCAGGCTCTCCACACCACTGGAGTCAAGCTATCCAGGCTGAATGAAGGCTGATAGCCAGATACCGGTCCTTGGATGCTTGATTCCGGACTGGGAAAGACATGGCTTGGTAGTTCGGACTGGACTGTTACCATGAGGCACAGGGTCAGAGCTGATTTGCATATAGCCAATGTCTAACCCAGGCTGGGGTGGAGTGCAAAAAAACGATGTATTTAGGCCCAGATCCCTGTACTGGGGTGAATGTATGACATTGTTCTACATTCTGTCCATCAACTGTGTTTTTTGCAATTTTCACCGCGAGTGGGCTGGGTATGCTCAAACGTGAGTCCCAGGCTCTCCACACCACTGGAGTCAAGCTATCCAGGCTGAATGAAGGCTGATAGCCAGAAACCGTTCCTTGAATGCTTGATTCCGGTCTGGGAAAGACATGGCTTGGTAGTTTGGACTGGACTGTTCCCATGAGGCACAGGGTCAGAGCTGATTTGCATATAGCCAGTGTCTAACCCAGGGTGGTGTGGAGTGCAAAAAAACGATGGATTTAGGCCCAGATCCCTGTACTGGGGTGAATGTATGACATTGTTCTACATTCTGTCCATCAACTGTGTTTTTTTGCAATTTTCACCCCGAGTGCTGGGTATGCTCAGACGTGAGTCCCAGGCTCTCCACACCCCTGGAGTCAAGCTATCCAGGCTGAATGAAGGCTGATAGCCAGAAACCGGTCCTTGGATGCTTGATTCCGGTCTGGGAAAGACATGGCTTGGTAGTTCGGTCTGGACTGTTCCCATGAGGCACAGGGTCAGAGCTGATTTGCATATAGCCAGTGTCTAACCCAGGGTGGTGTGGAGTACAAAAAAACGATGGATTTAGGCCCAGATCCCTGTACTGGGGTGAATGTATGACATTGTTCTACATTCTGTCCATCAACTGTGTTTTTTGCAATTTTCACCCCGAGTGGGCTGGGTATGCTCAGACGTGAGTCCCAGGCTCTCCACACCACTGGAGTCAAGCTATCCAGGCTGAATGAAGGCTGATAGCCAGAAACCGGTCCTTGGATGCTTGATTCCGGTCTGGGAAAGACATGGCTTGGTAGTTCGGACTGGACTGTTCCCATGAGGCACAGGGTCAGAGCTGATTTGCATATAGCCAGTGTCTAACCCAGGGTGGTGTGGAGTGCAAAAAAACGATGGATTTAGGCCCAGATCCCTGTACTGGGGTGAATGTATGGCATTGTTCTACATTCTGTCCATCAACTGTGTTTTTTGCAATTTTCACCCCGAGTGGGCTGGGTATGCTCAGACGTGAGTCCCAGGCTCTCCACACTACTGGAGTCAAGCTATCCAGGCTGAATGAAGGCTGATAGCCAGATACCGGTCCTTGGATGCTTGATTCCGGACTGGGAAAGACATGGCTTGGTAGTTCGGACTGGACTGTTCCCATGAGGCACAGGGTCAGAGCTGATTTGCATATAGCCAATGTCTAACCCAGGGTGGGGTGGAGTGCAAAAAAACGATGGATTTAGGCCCAGGTCCCTGTACTGGGGTGAATGTATGACATTGTTCTACATTCTGTCCATCAACTGTGTTTTTTGCAATTTTCACAGCGAGTGGGCTGGGTATGCTCAGACGTGAGTCCCAGGCTCTCCACACCACTGGAGTCAAGCTATCCAGGCTGAATGAAGGCTGATAGCCAGAAACCGGTCCTTGAATGCTTGATTCCGGTCTGGGAAAGACATGGCTTGGTAGTTTGGACTGGACTGTTCCTACGAGGCACAGGGTCAGAGCTGATTTGCATATAGCCAGTGTCTAACCCAGGGTGGTGTGGAGTGCAAAAAAACGATGGATTTAGGCCCAGATCCCTGTACTGGGGTGAATGTATGACATTGTTCTACATTCTGTCCATCAACTGTGTTTTTTGCAATTTTCACCCCGAGTGGGCTGGGTATGCTCAGACGTGAGTCCCAGGCTCTCCACACCACTGGAGTCAAGCTATCCAGGCTGAATGAAGGCTGATAGCCAGAAACAGGTCCTTGGTTGCTTGATTTCGGTCTGGGAAGGACATGGCTTGGTAGTTCGGACTGGACTGTTCCCATGAGGCACAGGGTCAGAGCTGATTGGATATAGCCAGTGTCTAACCCAGGGTGGTGTGGAGTGCAAAAAAACGATGGATTTAGGCCCAGATCCCTGTACTGGGGTGAATGTATGACATTGTTCTACATTGTGTACATCAACGGTGTTTTTTGTCATTAAAAAAGCAGTCACAGACATGGTGATCTGCTGCCCCAGCAAGCCACCAACCCTGTGAGTGCTGGCCATTCCCAGTGTGGTTGCAAATTGTGTATGTCTCATCATGAATATTAATGCGGCATGCAGTTTGCGACCCCATTTGCGAGTTGCAAATGACGAATCCCAATTTGACGCAATTTGCGACTCGCAAAATAGAATGGATCTACATCTAGCCCCATGTCTCTACTCGTCGCTGCTCTCAATTCTGAGAAGAAACGTTTAACCTACTCATTGCAGTCATCTAGCAGTTAAGTAAAACAGAATAACAAATATATCAGCTACAGGACGCTTTTTTAAAAATAAAATGTTCTGAAAATGTCTAATGTGGGTTCAGAAATTTCACCTTCAATAATAAATCTTATGAGCGAAGATACCGGAAAAACGTATAAAATGCTGATTCTATACCATCGCTATCCTCAACTCTCAGATTATTTTCCTCGTCCCGAACCTCCTTAAGGCCCACATGCATCATTGAGACATTTTGCACTTCTTAATTTGCGAAAAATAAGGAATCACAAATTAAGAAGTGCAAAATGGTATGCATCATTATTTTCGGTATTCATTTGTGATTCGGTAAAAATCGCAATTTTTACCGAATCCCAAAAAAATACCGAATTCTTAAGTTAATTTTCGCAATTCCCATTGATTCCTATGGGCCAAAAGGCCCATAGGAGTCAATGGGAAGGCATTAGCAAATTGCGAGTGGCACTTTGAAAATTTCATGGGTGCAGGGGGGGGTCCAAAGGACCCCCCCATGCACCCCTGAAATGTATTTTTCGCATCATGTTTCACACACACATGTCCTAAGGACATGTGTGTGTGAAACATGAATGTTGAAAAAAATACATTTTCAGCATTTTAAACACTTTTTCCAAATTTACCGAGTGGTTCAAACACTCGGTAAATTTGACACCCTAATTGAGATTTTGCACTTTTAAAAGTAATGATGCATTGCTTTTAAGAAATCGCACATCTGCGACTTCTTAAAAGCAATCGCAATTTTAGAACTCGCAAAAATGTTACGAATTCTAAAATTGCTTCATGCATCCCAAAAAGCACTTTTGGAATCGCAAACGGCCGATTTTAAGGAATCGCACCGTTTGCGACTCCAAAAATGCTTGATGCATGTGGGCCTAAATTCCTAATTTTTTCTAATCTAGCTTTCTAGGCTAACAACTGACCATTTGCATATTCCCGACCCTTACTAACTTCCCATTGCTGCATCACTTTTCTACCATTTTCAGTTCAAACTTTGAGTGCAGGGCCTCCAATGCTTCCTCTATTCCCCTTCTATTATTCCCCTCTGCCGAGATAATTTTCAACGCTGTCTCTAATGTAAAAATCTCCCTCTTCAGCTGCACTACCTGCTTCCTCTCCTTCCAGGCTACCAAAAAACTCTTTAAAGTACCTCGTAACCCATCTTTATACACATTCAATGTTATGTTAAATGAGGATGATGTCCTATTCTAGATTAAAAAAAACTCTTCCCCAAGTCCTGCGTAATATCGGACTGAAGAAATATAACCTCTTGTTTACAGTCCGTCATCTTTTCTGCTTAAAGGTTGGCAGCTTAATCATTAAGCTTAATCATTAAAAATAAGGCTTCACGTTCCGACAAGTGAATTGGGAGAAGCTCTATCTTTAAAATTATCTGTACCTATCCACTTTTCCTGAAAAAAGAAGCTAACCTTGAATAGGGATTATTCTTTTTGCTATGAAAAGTGTAATCCCTACAGTTTCTCTTTATCCTGCACCACACATCACATAGGTTCAACTTTTTTATCATGGAAAGAAAATAGGTCTTCATTCTTGGTAAATTCATTTGGGTGTGCACCAAAGATCTGCCCCCTAAAATAACAGGAGTCTTAAATTCCACTAAGGTGCTGAAGAGAAGATTCAGGAAGGAGGCATCATCCGTGTTTGGGCAATAATAATTAACTTATGTGAAAAGGTTTTGTCTCGTTTTAATTTCCTTGATATCCAGCGTCCAGCCTCATCAGACCTGTACCTTACTATTTCCACACCTACACTTTCCCTTAACTAAAATAGCTACACCTTTAATGCAATGTTGTTGATTACTGACCACCATATTCTCTACCCATCTCTGTTTTGACATAATATGTCTACTCTTTTTCTTAGCGAGTGGGTCTCTTAAATCATAATGACGTGGGACACATTATCTTTTAAATATTGCAGGTTCTAACACTGCTTTTTCTTCGCTCTTAACCCATCACATCGCAACATAACATTGAAAGAACCTGCCCAGCTTACTTTTGAAACTGAATTCTGCCTACAATCTAATTTCTATTATTTGAGCACATATATTCATTTTCTCCCACATGCTCCCTCCCACGTGTGTACCTTCCCATGGGATCTCTCCCATACCTCTTGGCATACCCTATGCCTGTTTGAGCAAATTATTTAGTGATAGACTGTAAAGATTTGGATAGCTGGCTGAGGGACAAGCAGCTACCCAGGATTATTCTAGAACAGCAACAATGCCTAACTCGTGAAGTATCAGAGAGCAAACATTTGATGGCAGTTAGGAAAAGCTGCCGGCCCCCATGAGAATCCAAATGAGCTTTATATTTTAATTGCAGCGGAGGCGATTCCTGTTTGGCTTAAATTCTTCAATTCCATTCTCCTGGACGGACTACCCATACCAGGGTCTTGAAATGAGGCAGCAATTTCACTGATCCTGTAACCTGGTAGGAATCCTTTGCAGTTTCACTCGTACTGCTCGATATGATTGTTGAACTGTGATTACAAGTTTTTTTCTAGCATCTTAGCTAGTCAAAGTCAAAGTCAAAGGGTTTTTATTTGCTTTGGTACTCAACTGAGGACCACAAACTTAAAAACAATTTACATGAAGAAAATCATAAAAATTAGTATAGTATTAAAAAAGACTTTAGAAATTTGTAGAGATTATAACAGACCCATTCATTAGGTGGTTGTTTACCTAATGATAACAAATTATTTACTATAGTAATTTTACATTTCCGATATATCGGGTCGAGATATCTTGCCCGTGCTTTAACTACATTTGGATGGGAACAGACAAATAAAATATGCACAATGTCCTGATCACCTCCTTGGCAGAGGTTACATGTCGAGGAATCTGCTAGTGACCATCTGGAGGTAAAGGTAGATACAGGTAGGATGCCTAAGCGCAACATAGTTATGGCCCTTCTGGCTCCGTGTGAAAGGCAAAACCCCAAAAATGGCCGCATTTGCTTATATTCCAATGTCTCGGTAAAAGTTTTATATGTAGATAACTTACTACAATATATGAGATCGAGATCATAGCTCAATCTTGGTGTAAAGCATTTCAAAAAGAGTTTCAACTGGGATTTTGACCAAGAGAGCAAAATGTCTTTGGTAAGATTAGCAATTTTAAATGCCTCTGAAATATTCCTGAAAAAATTAAGTTTTAAAGAATCTGCATTGAATGTCTCGGTCTTTAACAAAAATCTCAATGTTCCTTCCTTTGCATGCAGAATATTATAAGCCCATCTGATGACATTTGCCACGGCTGTAGCATAGGAGCTTGTTAACGCAAATTCCAGTCTGAGAGCTTGTACAGATGTTGATCTAGAAACCTTTAGTATTTTTTTCAAGATCTTTCCTTCGGTTATGTCCATATAGGACCATTGCTTTGTTGGTATGTGCTCTGTAGCATAAGATAAAACCGGGGGTATTTTTGCTCTGTACACTTTGAGTAATGAGGAGAAGTGCCTATTTCTGGTAGCAGTATACAATCTAGAGAGTGCCCCGGCATGTATTTCTGATTTTCTCTTTAGGTTATTTATTTGTTTTAAGTTTTGTAAGTTCTTTGTGAAAATCCTGCCGAGGTAAGTATATTCTTCTACTTCCTCTACTCTGATCCCATCAAGATTCCAACAATATTTGACACTTTTTTTCCTACCTGAAAAAGCTACCACTTTGGTTTTTGTTAGGTTTGGGATTAAAAAATGATCCTTAGAATAAACATTTAAAGAGTCCAGTAACTTTTGAAGACCAAAAGGTGTAAGGTCCAGCATTACTATGTCATCTGCATATAACAAAGCGTGGATGCTCTGTAAAGCAATCTTTGGCGGCAGACTAGAGCATTGTTGCAGATGGGACGGCAGATCACTCAGATATAATGAAAATAAAATTGGTGCGAGAAGGCACCCTTGTCTTTAGCATTAACTTTAGCATCTTAGCTAAAGTTTTAAACAAAGTTTTAAACAAAGTTTTGTTCAGCTTGATCAATGAAGATCAGAAGGGCTTCCTGCCTGGGACACACCTGCAGGAGCTGACACATACAGTAATCGGTTCAATTGATCTAGGAACAACTTTAGAAGCCCCACTGAACATTGTAACATTGGATGAGACTAAGGTATTTAGACCGCATTAACTGGAAGTATCTCATGATTGTATTAAAGCATTTTGGGTAAAGGGGATATGTTTTCGGGTATATTGGGTCATTACAGCTCAACCCTGGCCCAGGTTCTGGTCAATGATAATCTTACCACACTGTGAAAATGGGAAGAAGGAACAGGCCGGGGTGGTCTCCCTCACCAACTCGTTTTAATTTGTACATCAAGCCGTTTGAGATTAGATAGGGAAATAAAGCCTTTTACGAAAGGTGCGTTTTCTAGGAAAATAGCGCAGTACACTGAAACTTTGATGGTTTACACCTCTGACACAGGGTGCACCATGCAACAGCTAATACCAAAAGTCAGACGCTTCCGCTTTCTTTCAAGATATGAGGTTAATGAGACAAAAACAGAGGTTATGATATGAAATCAGAGCTGCGAGGGTATACAAAGTAGGGTCGAGGTAAGATACCTGGGACTACAAATAATGCAAGATCTAGAGAAAATCCCAAAGGTGAATCTGGAGAGGGTCAGTAATGGCGAGGACATGATAATGAAGAGATGGCAGAACTTGCTCCTTACTAAGTACAGAGAGATGGATTTAGTTAAAATGTCTATCCTACAGCCCTTGTAAGAATGCAGGGGAAAATGACCTCCTTTACAAGGGAGAGTAAGAGTATAAGACTGTCTTGGAAAAAGCTGAAAAGGAGGATGGGGAAAGGAGGTTTAGAGCTCCAGGATATACAACTGTATAGTTGGGCCTTTCAGCTCGAGAACAAGCAGGATCCTTCTCTGCCCGAATGAGTCACTTTCAGGAGAGCAGATTTACCCGAGAGCTTCCCCTATAATTATGTGGCATCCAAATATTTCAAAAAGGTTACAGACGGCTGCCAAAGCGTGGTATGGGATCAGGTTGCTTTTAGGGATCCCATATTATAGCAAGCTGTCACCAATACGGGGCTCACTGGGGATCCCAGAGTGCACGTCAGACAGTCTTGTGATATCCTTGTAGGGAGTATGGCATAATTAAATGGGGACAGTTGATGGAAGGAAGCAGGGGTTTTGCCCTGGGACACCTGGAAGAGAATACCAAATGGGGCGCTATCAAGATTTAAAGCAAACCCTTAATCTGTTACTCTAAGGAGAAACTACTTCTTTACCCTCCACAGAGCTTATTGAACCCTGCTGAAGTTGGCTAAGGTAAGAGGGAGTAAGGATCCCAGACGCAGAAGGTGTGGTGCTTGTAAGGTGGATGACGTCCGTATGTTCGCCAGTGGCCGGAGTTTGAAGGGTTACTAGCTAACTGTGGAGGACAATCGCTGTTTCCTTGTGAAAGACCTTGGTGGTAAGATCAAGTACAATTATTTTTGGTTCGGTGAAACAGGATGAGGTGCCTTTTTCCGTAAAGCAACTCAAGTTGATTTTTTTACCTGAGTCTTCTGGCAAGGAGGGAGATTTGTAAAAAAAAAGTGGTCTCTATCTACATGCTCAACCTGGTACAACTGGGGAAGGCATTGAGATAGTTAAAGAGATAGATAAGAACAGCTTGACGGGGATAGAGGAAGAATGGCTTTGGAATCTGTTGGCAACGAGATAAGTAAGACTGTGCCCAATGGTTATATCTCTCAATGATATGGAGCCACAGATCAGACAATTGACTGAATTCAGCCTGATATTGGTCAGTCTAAGGTACTGCAGTGTGCTTACAAGAGGTGATATGAGGACATGCAAAAAAAATGTTGGCTCACAATTGGCTTGAGGTGACGGTTGGTCCGATGGAGGCCATTAGCCTTGGCTTTGGGCTCTATCCCTGGGTTGATCACATCATGAGGTTTTCATTGGTTTAAAGGATTGTGATTGGGCTCAGTCCTGTTTAACTCTTTCTGTTATTAGTCATTAGTTTGGTAAATTTACGGTCATTCCACAGAGTGAAGAACTGTCGTCATTTTGCACGTTTAGAATTTGTCAATTACGTAGTAAGCAATGGGCATGCACCCTTACATGACATTGCTTTTTCCAGTTACCTCTCAGGTACACGTTTTCAAATAAAATGTACATTTGGGTTCTTTAATATCACAGTTCTTTAACTAACAGATACAACAAAATTACCTATACTGATATTATATGATTATAGACTTTGATAAATTCATTGCTTTAATAATCATGACATTTACCTGGGAGGTGTTCCGGTCAATTGTGTCTGCTACTACTCCAGATTCAAGCCCTTGCAGTGCTGCCAATGCTGCTGCAGCTTTTGCCTCTGCTTTAGCCAATGCTATCTTTCTTGCATTTACCTGTCTTTCATAAAACCTGAGTGGAGATTCATGAAAGGTACAAATTAAAAATGTGCTAACGAGAACCATGCATAATTGAAACAAACCCTTGAATAAAAGCAAACATGTTTTTCAAAAACACAATGCTTGATCAAAGAAATCGTATTTAAACGGGAATGCGTATTTTTATTGACAAATGTGAATGTACAACTCTTGGGAATTGAGAATCATTTCAATTAGTAGTTTTTCAAGTCTATTGTCCTTATTTATGAGGCCTTGCGTCACTTTTGCGGTGCGGGTGCGTCACTTTTGTGACGCACCGGCGGGGTGAAAAATGCGCCATGTTGCGCCTTATTTACATAGTGAAGCATCATTTTATAAACCCCTGTGCCACATTATACCTGCGGCAGGTATAATGTATGTAGTTGGCTAAGGTAAGAGGGAGTAAGGATCCCAGACGCAGAAGGTGTGGTGCTTGTAAGGTGGATGACGTCCATATGTTCGCCAGTGGCCGGAGTTTGAAGGGTTACTAGCTAACTGTGGAGGACAATCGCTGTTTATTTGTGAAAGACCTTGGTGGTAAGATCAAGTACAATTATTTTTGGTTCGGTGAAACAGGATGAGGTGCCTTTTTCCGTAAAGCAACTCAAGTTGATTTTTTTATATGTTTATATATATATTTTTTATATTTTTATATACGTTCCCCCAGAAAAAGCCTCATAGAAGTGGCGCATGAAAATGTATGAGATTTCAGTGCGCCACGTCTAGGACGCCTTTGCGTCAATATCTTACGCCTGCTTCACAGCAGGTGTAAAACTGATGCAGGCCCTTTCACATGGGGCTTGCCCCTTGATGTGAAAGGACACATTGCTGGACTTGCGTCTATTTTCAGACATACCCCAGCAATGTGTCACTTTTGCATCTGCAGATACATCAGAAATACTGACGTATCAGTAACTCCTTTACGACATGATGAGTCATATAGTAAATATGATGCAACCATCATGTCGCAAGGAGGGCACAATGCGAAGTGACCCATCGCTGTTTTCAAGCTGCGATGCGTCACTTCTAAATAAGGCCCTATGACTTTTCCAGACGTCAGTAATCCTGCAATGTGGGATTGTATGCACCGTGGAAGCCTAGATGCCATTTCCCTTTTTTTTCACAATATGGAAGAATATATTTTGCTGGGGAGAGACTACACCTCTACACAATTTTAGGTTGTTCCCTTTTTCACTGTAAATCGTTACACCCAGCCTTTTGCAAATACAAATTTCCAACCATTTCCAGTGTGGAAAAGGATCTGATATGAGTTTGCTAGTGGCCCACATTCACAAGCTCAAAAGGCTCACCACATCTTTTAAGACACTCTAGCCACACCACGCATTGTGTTACTTCTGTGTGCTTTTATTAGGGGGATGGGACATCTGCACGACTTGCTTTTGCACAATTATGTGATATTCTGAAACACGTTTGTGAAATGTTGCAAAATTACAGAGATTACATACCAAGCTCTGTTTTTAGCGCAAAATGCATGCTGCCGTCTATTTTAGATTTTGAAGGTGCATTTTGCATTACAAAATTGGCCACATAAAGTGATTCCAAGGAGCTCTGCTTATGTACAAAAGTGCATTCATCTTGTCCCAGGCCGTAATAAACTTCAGGCACAAGGACTGCAGTATGAACACTGAGGACCCAAGGCAATATGTAACTTTCGCTGGTTGTTGCTTATTTTCCCTCTTTGGACATTGACGGAGAGGAGAGTAAGAGAGGGAAAAACAAGCAAATATAAAAGAAGGAGGAAGAAAAACGGAAATGCCTTCATCAAGGGAGAAAGTAGGAACATGCAAGAGTCAGAGAAACGTCTCTGGTGGTGGATTAAACAGGCCTGGGGCGAATTCAGGCCTAAGCAACGTTGGTATTCACTATTCAGTGTGCTGAAATTCAAAAGAGCGCGGGGAGGGCTTCTGAGCAGCGCTCCCATTATTTGACAAAATAAGTACTAAAAAGGTACACAGTCTTTCATAGACTGGGATTAATACCCTTCCTCATTTTGGTTGAAAGACCATTTTGAAATTTGATGTAATGGATCTTGTGCCCAGATCGATCAATTTAACCCAGGACCGCTGCAAATTAGGAAAACGGTTGCGTTAAAGAAAATTACAGTTCCAATTTCTATTATCTTCTAGTTCGGTCCAGAGGGCTTTATTGATTGGTGATGTGGCTGCATTCTGTTTCAGCCTGTACCAAAGATTTACAGTGGCATACAATCATCCCGATTTTTTCATTTATTAGGCCGAATTCAAGGCAAACCTGTGCCGGAGAGGCTGACTGTTCTACCTGGAAAACTTTTTGGTAAGTGGAAACTATTAGTTGGCTTAGATGCTCTGCATCCTTGCCGTGAAAGGTGGCACTCGCATATGTTATCGTGGGGGGAATTTTTGCCGTCATTACCGCTAGTAGAGGTTTGTGTGTTGGACCTTTCAACTTTTTTACCAGCTGACTGAAGGCGAATATGAGTGCAGTGGTTCTCTGGGTCATGTACTTTTTTGGAAGATTATCTTTATAAAATCTCAGATATTTGTAGTTCTTTACTTCCTCTAATTGACTGCCATTAAGCCAGATGGTCTGTTTGCCTCTCTGTAGACTTCCAATCACCATTGTTTTGGTTTTTAATGTATTAATTTCTAGTTTGTCCTCTGAGATGTAGTCTGCAATGTCACCATTATACATCATATACAACGAAGTAACATTTTGACTTATGCACATGCTATATATTAGAATGCCTTTGGAACATCTGGCTCGATAAAAGCGGCAATATGCAACCAATTTGCCATAATGTCCTTGCTTTAAAATAGATGATCGGTTCTAACTGAAATGTTTCTCAAAGTGAACGTATATCATATCCCTGGATAATTCATAGGGGTATTTTCCACAGGTTTTCCTGAAAGGATGTCCTTAGTGGTTCATACGTGGGGAGCTTTGACATAAATATTCAATTGGCTGTCGACTGGCATTTTTTGTACAACTCTTGATATTACAATATATATAGAAATAGAAATCAGTGCTTTTCTGTACATTAACATCTGGCTTGGTGTGGGAGGTTCTTGAATGTGCCTTGTTAAAAAACATCCTAATGGTCAGATCGTGCCGAGGTTTAATAATAGAAATGGGGGAATACATTTGTTTTCAAAATAACATGCAACACAGTGCCTGTGTTTACTGGATTTGATCATTTCATGCTGCTGAGCAGTACAAAGAACACATAGGGTGAGGAAGAACGCTTGAAAACATATTTGATTATGTAATTTGCTTACATATAAAAGTGTCAGTACCAATTAGAGTTTTTAGTGATTGGGTGAGGTGCTCACTTTTTTTTATATGAAATCAAGATAAAAGGGTGATTTCGAAATTAATTTTTGGACCTCAGAGTTTCACCTAACAAAGATAGAAAGTCTAGGGGTTGACCTCAGAATTGAATCCCATTCGCCACCTCTGTGGTTGTACATCAGAACATGTTTAACCAAACGTTCTCTGACATAAAAATCATGGCCTAAATATTGTTTACAAAAATTTCGCCTCATTGGGTGTAGAGTTTCAATTGTAAACCCCAACCAGGTCGTATTTTTTGTAAATGATTTTTAGTAAACCGTGTTTGGCACCAATATTCTGCCTATTGAGGTTCCTATCTATCCCTAACCTTACCCTGGAAACACAGCCGCCATAAAATATGGCCCAAAGGGAGAGTTCGCAAGTGCATTTGTAATACACTCAGGGGTCAGACAGTGGTGCTGTGCAGGCTCGAGACATATTTTTCATCTACACCAATGACATAGGGAAGACATTTGTTAACCCCGTACAGAATGTGCCCGAGTTGAGGAAGGATCTTATCCCGATTCTTATGTTTGCAGATGATGCAGTTATATTAGTACGCACCAAACTGTCCATGCACTGCCTACTGGTAGGCTTGAACGTTTTTGCACATCCAGAAAATAAACAATAAATGTCCAGAAAAACAAGCCCATGATAAAAAAAATCGAAGGCCAAATAAAAATGAACATTTCGGATATATGGTAACCAAGTCGAACAGGTGAGAACCTTTGATTATCTGGGTATACAGATTGATGATAAGTTAATCTGGGGCAGAAAAGTAACTAAGGGGCTCATTAGGATGGCGGACGGAAGGACATCCGCCGTCCTGGAGTAGGCGGAAAAAGCCCTTTTCCGTCCGCCTGCCGCGGACAGTCTGACCGCCATATTAGGATGGGAAAAACTGTCAAAACTCCGTACGCGGCGGAAGAGAACGCACCGCCACGGAACTACACCCGACCCCGCGGTGGACGTAACCAATCCTGAGACACCGCCGTACGGAATGACGTCTCCGACCGTGCCCCAAATCACGATGGCGGAAAACACACATAAAACCGCTGCGGAAAAACAACCTGCCTGAACACGGCGGATTCCCCACAGTGAAGATACAACACATTGCAGAGATACCCACCACAAGCAGCTCGCCCACATGGACCCAGCGCTACAGGCATTTCCGATACTCTTCGCGATCCTCCACCAGCAAGTCATGGACCATCATCGACAACGACGCAGGTACGCTACACACCATTCACTGTCGGAAGGCGAGTACCTGGCAGAGCTGTGACGTTGGGAGGGGGAGAGTCATGTCACAGGAAATACATTGACGAACACACCAAAATATACACAATTGAAGTACACAACCAGGAATGACAGCGACAAACCACAAAACATGATTTATTTGCTTTATTCAACATAATAGTTGCATATCAGAAAATCCAAGAGCATGGGCATTGTGCCCAACAGAGCAGGTACATCATTGGCAGCAAACGAGAGGGCAGAATGCAGTATCAGAACAGCAACAGGGCATTGTGCCCAACAGAGCAGGTACATCATTGGCAGCACGTCAGAGGCCAGAATGCAGTATCAGAACAGCAACAGGGCATTGTGCCCAACAGAGCAGGTACATCATTGGCAGCACGTCAGAGGCCAGAATGCAGTATCAGAACAGCAACAGGGCATTGTGGCCAACACAGCAGGTACATCAGAGGCAGTACGTCAGAGGCCAGAATGCAGTATCAGAACTGCAACAGGGCATTGTGGACAACAGAGCAGGTCCATCATTGGCAGCACGTGAGAGGGCAGAATGCAGTATCAGAACAGCAACAGGGCATTGAGGACAACAGAGCAGGTACATCATTGGCAGCACGTCAAAGGCCAGAATGCAGTATCAGAACAGCAACAGGGCATTGTGGACAACAGAGCAGGTACATCAGAGGCAGCAAACGAGAGGGCAGAATGCAGTATCAGAACAGCAACAGGGCATTGTGGACAACAGAGCAAGTACATAATTGGCAGCACGTCAGAGGCCAGAATGCTGAATCAGAACAGCAACAGGGGATTGTGCCCAACAGAGCAGGTACATCAGAGGCAGCACGTGAGACGGGCTAAGTGCATCAACAGTCCATTGCACTGGACAGGTCCATCAGAGGCAGCACGTGAGAGGGGCTAAGTGCATCAACAGTCCATTGCACTTGACAGGTCCATCAGAGGCAGCACGTGAGAGGGGCTAAGTGCATCAACAGTCCATTGCACTGGACAGGCCCATCAGAGGCAGCACGTGAGAGGGCAGAATGCAGTATCAGAACAGTAACAGGGCATTGTGGACAACAGAGCAGGTACATCAGAGGCAGTAAACGAGAGGGCAGAATGCAGTATCAGAACAGCAACAGGGCATTGTGGACAACAGAGGAGGTACATCATTGGCTAGCCAAGAACGTGTGTCAAGCGACCCGTCACAAGCAGATTAACAAAACATAGGTGGTTACATTCGTCAATCTACACACAAACTTAAATGACATGTGGAGAAGTGTGGCTCAAATGGTTAGAGCGGCAGACCCTGATGCAGAGGTCTGGCCCGGGACCAGGGTTCAATACCCGCCTCGGCGGGTCATGGGCTCAATTTCCTTGGACCTGATAATTCTCGCCTCGGTGCCTATTCTAATCATGGGTCCCACCCTGCGACTCTGGGCAATAGCTTGCTTAATCTCCACAATGGCCCCAAAAGTGCTGGGATGCCTGGTTTCACCCTGGGGGTGCCCAGGAGTGGACACTCACAGGGAAAACCAGGAAGGGTTCCTAAGCGGTATACGGATAGCGCCGGGACACTACCTCAGGGAAGTAGCTGTGCGCTCTATAAGTACCGGTACATTTACATTTACATTTACATGTGACTGATGGCAACGACACCTCACACCACAGAATCTGGTGGACTGCTTGAACAACTCGCCTCGGACACACCACCAGCACCAGCACCAGGAGTGTGAGACACAGCCACCGATCTACTCACTGACACATGTGCCATAGACCCAGACACACCGCCAGCACCAGCACCAGGAGTGTGAGACACAGCCACCGATCTACACACTGACACATGTGCCATAGACCCAGACACACTGCCAGCACCAGCACCAGGAGTGTGAGACACAGCCACCGATCTACTCACTGACATATGTGCCATGGACCCAGACACACCGCCAGCACTAGAAACAGGAGAGTGAGACACAGCCACAGCTGTGGTGACTGATACTTGTGCCATAGACCCAGACACACCGCCAGCACCAGCACCAGGAGTGTGAGACACAGCCACCGATCTACTCACTGACACATGTGCCATAGACCCAGACACACCGCCAGCACCAGCACCAGGAGTGTGAGACACAGCCACCGATCTACACACTGACACATGTGCCATAGACCCAGACACACCGCCAGCACCAGCACCAGGAGTGTGAGACACAGCCACCGATCTACACACTGACACATGAGCCCTAGACCCAGACACACTTGCCGGACATGTCCCTGTACACTGACCAACAAATACCATGCCTGCACCTGACACATGTGAGTGAAATGGTGAGCCACAGGGCTGTATGGGCCAGGAGGCAGGGTGGCTCTGGGAGATGGAGACAGCTGTACTGGAGCGACATTGAGGTGGTCATGTGTCACTGGTGTGGGCCTCCGTTTTTTTGTGAAACATAGGGGCACCCCGGACATGCCTGTACTGGTAAGTGGAGTGGCATCACCAGACATCAAAGGTGTATCATGTGCTTGTGGTGGTCTGCTCTCTGGGGACGTGCTGGACCCTGCGTGCCGTTTGCTGTGGGCCTGCCTTCTGCCCTCTGCATCATGTGTAATGGGGGATGCAACAACAGTGTACTCCTTCCTCTGCTTTAGTGGTCCGTGGATGGGAGTAGAGGTATGGGGGGACTCGACCGCTGATACATGTGTTGTACGTTCCTTAAACATCATCCTCAGTGCAGCCAGGGGTGAAATATGCCTGTCCTTGATGGTGCTCGTGTCCATGGGAGAACCCTTGGCCATGGGATGTGCCTTGGACGTCGGAGGTGTCCTGTCCCTGGAATGGCCCTGATCCCTTTCCGGTGCTCTGTCCCTGGGTGCAGACATGTCCATTGTAGTGTCCCTCTCCTTTGAAGCTACCCTGCTCTTGGGAGGTGCCCTCACCTTGGTACTGTCCTTGTCCTTGGGAGTGTCCCTGCTCTTGGGAGGTGCCCTCACCTTGGTACTGTCCTTGTCCTTGGGAGTATCCCTGCTCTTGGGAGGTGCACTCACCTTGGTACTGTCCTTGTCCTTGGGAGTGTCCCTGCTCTTAGGAGGTGGCCTTTCCTTGCTACTGTCCTTGTCCCTGGGAGTCTCCCTGCTCTTGGGAGGTGGCCTTTCCTTGCTACTGTCCTTGTCCCTGGGAGTCTCCCTGCTCTTGGGAGGTGGCCTTTCCTTGCTACTGTCCTTGTCCCTGGGAGTCTCCCTGCTCTTGGGAGGTGGCCTTTCCTTGCTACTGTCCTTGTCCCTGGGAGTCTCCGTGCTCTTGGGAGGTGGCCTTGGCTTGGGAGTCACGTTGGTGGGGGATGGCTGTGTATCATGTGAATCCATTTCCATACACACCCCTCCATGATCATGTCTGTCAACTCCAGTGTTGGACACGTCGTCTTCGGATAAAGAGATCACAGGCTCATGGGATGGTGTCTGTGCCCTCCGTGCCGTGCCTTGCTGCTGCCTGTGGCTGCTCCTTGTGTAATAACCAGAATAAGAGGGCTGGTCTGAAGACTCACTCTCCCCTGTAACATCAAGTGGTGTGGATGGTTGTACAGAAGTAGCACCCTGTCTATGCGACTGTACAATGGCTGAGGACACAGTGTTTGCCAATGACTGAACAGTTCTGTGGAGACCAGCAACATCGCCATGCATCCCCTCCATGAATGCCACCACCTGCCCCAACTTCCTATCGTGGTCTTGGAATGCATTGATCATGTTGGTCTGCCCTACACACAGCTGTTGCAGCAGATCAACAGCCTCTGCACAAAGTGCACTTTGTGTCACTGGGGCAGGGGCGGCGGTTCCTGCACCGAAGGCAACTCTGCTCCCCCTCCTCTGGCGAGCACGAGCAGTACATGTGGCAGTGGGTGGCAGTGTGGGCCCTGTGTGCTGTGTCCCGACTGAAGGTGTCGATTGCCCACTCCCTGTCTGTGCCAACAGTGCGGACTCACCAACACTTTCTGAGGATGAGGGCGATGGTGTTTCCATATGCGAGTCCTCAGGGACGGTCCTGTCCCCCTCTCCGGGGCTGCCCTCTTCAGTGTCAGTCTGCCTGTGTGCTCTGTCGTCTGCGGGTCAGTGCCCTCTGCCAAAGCTGAAATAGAGAGAAACGCGGTGTGAGTAAGTGCCACACACACGTACTGAAGGACAACAGATCTAGGATTCAATTACATACATTGTACATGTAGCACACATCCTGCAGACGTCCCACCCCTACTATCTGCACACATGTCATGCCATGGGACCACAGACCTCAACGGCATGTCCTGGAACCCTCAACAACCAAGCAAGTGGGCTGTCCACCTGGCGGACATGGATGCCAACGCCTACTCCGCTAATGGCGCCAGCATGGTATTTCTGCTAAACATACGCACCACGGAAGACACTACTGTGTCCGAGCAGCAATACATGCATTGCAGGGCCAAGTAACATACACATACAATCTGCTTACCGCTACTTTGCTGTGATTCCCCACCCAGCTGGGCGGACAGGTCAGGATGCGTCACAGCAATGATACGGTGCATAAGAGGGGTCATGGTGCGGCGGGCCAGACGTCTAGATCTTGGAATCATCCCCAGTATCATCTCCGCCACATTCTTGCTAAGCCTGGAGATGTCGTCCCAGCGCTTGTGGCAGTGTGTGTGTCGTCTATTGAACCCCTCCACTGCCCGTACATCACGTGCTATCGTCCTCCACACGGCCTTGCGAACGTGCAGCTTTACCTGCCATGATGGGAGACAAGAGGGTAACGTAAGTGGACAGTATGACATGCACAAACATCGCAGGAACACGATTCAACATGCAGCCATGCTCAGCACTACACATGTAAAGGTCCCACAGCACACCGGCAGGCCTGCAGAAGACAGGAGCCACCGAACACCTCATGACCAACAACATGTACACCACTGTACTTACCAACTGTCCGGGTGAACCGTAGAGCCGTTGGTAGTGGCTGAGCACACCGTCCACAAGGACATCCAGCTCCGCTGTGGTGAAGGGACGCAACCGGCTCTCTCGCACTCCCTCCATGTCAAGGTCCTGGACTGTGGCCCAACAGCAGCAGCCGTAGGTCAGCTCAGCAGCAGCAGGTCGAGGTGATGGTCACAGGCAGCAGCCGTAGGTCAGCTCAGCAGCAGCAGGTGGAGGAGATGGTCACAGGCAGCAGCCGTAGATCAGCTCAGCAGCAGCAGGTCGAGGTGATGGTCACAGGCAGCAGCCGTAGGTCAGCTCAGCAGCAGCAGGTCAAGGTGATGGTCACAGGCTGCAGCCGTAGGTCAGCTCAGCAGCAGCATGTCGAGGTGATGGTCACAGGCAGCAGCCGTAGGTCAGCTCAGCAGCAGCAGGTCGAGGAGATGGTCACAGGCAGCAGCCGTAGGTCAGCTCAGCAGCAGCAGGTCGAGGTGATGGTCACAGGCAGCAGCCGTAGGTCAGCTCAGCAGCAGCAGGTCGAGGTGATGGTCACAGGCAGCACTGGATCGAAGCAGTGAATGTGTGCTTCTGAAAGTCACACATATATAGGGACCAGAGCCCATGTCAGTGGCACACGTGGCCAGCTATTGGTTCCCCCTGGATGCCTCATTCGAAAAGGCCCAATGACAGGCCCTGGTGTGGCGGTGCACTGTTTCCGCCATTGTCGATGGCGCATACGCGCCCCGCGTGACCCCTTCCCATTGGCTGCCTGTGCACGTGCCATCACGGACACACATCGGCAACCGCAAGTGCGCACTTCCGTGACGGTTGCATCTTTTGCAACAATGTTCAATCAGTGGTGCCACCATGGCGGTGCGTGCCTTCCGCGGGGGAGGTGCAGGCCAACACATCCTTATGATGTTGTCAATGGAGATGGCAGTTCATGACCCCCCTTACAGTCACGTTGCATCATCCACCGTACACAGTCCCTGCCAGGCATGTCACCCACCGCCGGCCCGGCCCGGTCAGCCACCGCCGTGCCGGGCCGGTGTTGTAAATAGCGTTGTCCATTCCGTCTGTTTTCTCTGTTTCTTATGTGGAACTTTAGTGTGTTCCTAAAGTCATGATTCTACTTAGGAATTGTAATGCTGGCAGTTGGTGCTCTGCTTGTTTATTTCTGTGCTGCGAATGAACCTAACATGTACAAGTTCCACCTGTGTGATTCATCTATACAAGTCAACTACACCCGGTCACCCACCGCCGTGCCAGGGTCAGTGCACAACCGCCGGGCCGGCCCAGTCACCCACCGCCGGCCCAGCCCGGTCACCCACCGCCGGCCTGGCCCGGTCACCCACCGCCGGGCCAGGCCTGTCACCCACCACCGGGCCAGGCCTGTCACCCACCGCCGGGCCAGGCTGGTCACCCACCGCCTGCCTGGCCCGGTCACCCACCGCCGGGCCACGCCTGTCACCCACCGCCGGGCCAGGCCTGTCGCCCACCGCTGGGCCAGGCCCGGTCACCTACCGCCGGCCCGGCCCGGTCACTCACTGCCGGCCCGGCCCGGTCACCCACCGCCGGGCCAGGCCTGCCACCCACCACCGGGCCAGGCCTGTCACCCACCGCCGGGCCAGGCCTGTCACCCACTGCCGGGCCAGGCCGGTCACCCACCGCCGGCCCGACCCGGTCACCCACCGCCGGGCCGGGCCAGGCCTGTCACCCACCGCCGGGCCAGGCCGGTCACCCACCGCCGGGCCAGGCCTGTCACCCACCGCCGGGCCAGGCCTGTCACCCACCGCCGGGCCAGGCCGGTCACCCACCGCCGTGCCAGGCCCGGTGCACAACCGCCGGGCCGGCACGGTCACCCACGGTGGGTGACCGGCCTGGCCCGGCGGTGGGTGACCGGGCCGGGCCGGCGGTGGGTGACCGGCCTGGCCTGGCGGTGGGTGACAGGCCTGGCCTGGCGGTGGGTGACTGGGCCGGGCCGGCGGTGGGTGACCGGGCAGGGCCGGCGGTGGGTGACCAGGCCGGCCACGGACGGTGTACGGTTGATGATGCTACATGACTGTAAGGGGGGTCATGAACTCCCATCTCCATTGACATCATCAGAAGGATGTGTTGGCCGGCACCTCCCCCGCGTAAGGCATGCGCAGCCATGGTGGCGCCACTGATTGAACATTGTTACAAGAGAAGCATCCGTCCCGGAAGCTTGCACATGCGGTTCACGATGTGTGACCGTGACGGTCCATGCACAGGCAGCCAATGGGAAGAGTGAACGCGGGGCGCGTATGGCCATTTGGAAATCGCAGAAGCTGAGCACCGCCATGGCGGCGCCAATGTTGTTATTATTTGGACCGCTGCACCGTGCTGTATAGTCCGCTCTTGCGTTATGAGGGTTGTGACCGTGCTGGCAAAACTGCATATGTCATGCACTATGTCATGTGTGTTCATACTATGCCCATTGATGTGCACACAATGTGCTACACATGTGCATGTCGACGTGTTGACGTCTTGTATTTCCCTACACACGTTTCAAATACTTCACATCTACACAGTACATCAGGCCTGTCTCGCCACATTCTGAATCTGTTGTCAGTGAGTAGTTAATGTGTGCTAATAACAATGGTGGGGGTCCACATGCATTCTGTGTATGTGTATGTGTGTTGCCTGTTTGACCATGCATGTAATGAGCGGATGCTCACCATTGTCTGTGTTGTCATTGGTGCATGATGACATGGAGTGTGTGTAGCATTATTGTGTTGTGTTTGCATGTGCATGTGTGTCTGTGATGTGGCTTCTACAAAATTGGGTCCTAACATGTATTCTTGGCAGTAATGTTGACATGAGACTAAGTTGCATTGTACAAGTTGACGCACTTCATGTTGCTAGGGGCAGCACATTGTTCATAGGGCACTCCGTATTGTCGTAACTTTCTGACATGTCACACATATGACTATTGTCCACAACATTTATCTTCTTGCTAGTGTTGCCTTACATGTGATGGAGTTGCACAGCCATGCGTTGTTTGTAAGTTCACTTATATCACGTCTACTCCCACACAGGAGGGCTCCAAATGTCCATCGCCCATACACTGTGCTGGAGGATATGGTTGACGAGGAGGTGATCAGGAAATTCCGACTAGATCGACGTAGATTGATGGAGCTTGTTGCCCAATTGTCTCCTTATCTGCAGCCACGAAGGACGTATCGTGGTTCAATTACACCCACAGCAAAGGTGATGGCGGCACTACACTTTTTTGCTACTGGCACCTTTCAGTACACAGTTGGACATGCCGGCGGGATATCACAGTCCATGTTCAGCATGGTACTTCGGGATGTTCTGAAAGCCATGATGCTGTACAAGTATGACTACATCCATTTCTCACGGCCGGCAGAGTTGGCAGCAGTCAAAGCAGACTTCTATGCACTGGGCCAGATACCACACGTAGTGGGTTCCATTGATGGCACTCATATCGCTCTGATTCCACCTCGGGCACGTGAGCCGGTATATAGGATTAGGAAGCACTTTCATTTGCTGAACGTGCAGGTGGTGTGCCTGGCCAACAACATCATCTCTCATGTGTGTGCAAGATTCCCAGGCTCCGCACATGACTCCCACATCATGCGGAGCAGCATTGTCCCACAACTGATGGCTAATCTGCGTCCAGGACACGCTTGGCTTGTTGGTGAGTATGCTGTGGGGACATTTGTGATTTCTGTGTGGCATGGGGTACCCACCAATTCTGGTTGTGATATTTGTGTCTGTCATCCCCCTACATAGGCGACTCGGCGTACCCAAACCGGCCCTGGCTCCTGGCTCCCATACGTAATCCTACTACAGCGGGTGAAATGCGCTACAATGATGCCCATGGACGGACACGTAGAGTGGTGGAACGTACTTTTGGACTGCTAAAGTCCAGGTTTCGGTGCCTGGATAAGACCGGAGGGGCCCTGCCTTACTCACCAGGCAAAGTATGCAGGATCGTGATTGCCTGCTGCATGCTCCACAACCAGGCAGTGCGCAATAACAATGAACTGATCTTGGACCCTGAAGACCAAGAAGTTCCTCGGCCTCCCATCCCACCCATGTCGACTGATGAGGATAGTGGTGAGGAGGAAGGTGTGGACCAGAGGCGTCAGCTCATTGATCGCTATTACCCTTGAATGTGAGTGACTACCTCATGTGCCGGTTGACAATGCGTTTTGTATGTTTGCTGGTGGTGTGTGGATGTGGTGTTCATCAGCTGCCTGTTCTGGTATGTTATGTTTGCATGTGTGTGTGTTTATTTCTCTGGACATGCAAGTCTCCATGATGTGTGTCCTTTCATCCACTGATTTTGTGATGGGTGTGATTTGTGGAATTTTACACTGCTGTGTGTTGTGATGGTTGTGATTCACTTACCTGACGTGTGTTTGCTGTCTCTGATTTTCCCTAGGTCACTCCCACAGTGGCAGGATTCTGTACGACATGGTTCCCTGCACCTGGTCAGGTCTGTTTCTGAGACAATCATGTGAATAAACATGGAGTCAACACATCATTGAGTGTGTAAGTGAAATTTATTTACAGGTTGTGCATTGCTGCTGGTGGATATATAAAAGTAAGTGTTGGGTGGGGGAGTGTGAGTTGAAGGTCATGGTAGATGAAATGTCCGTGCTGACACCACATTGCGTGATGTCCGGCTAGTCCAGCAGACCTGTGCCAATACTTGGCGTGGTGGGACAGGATAGTTTGCGGGTGGATGGCAGCCTCGGGCAGTGTTAGAGTCATTGTCCGCCCCTCTTCGAGCGTGTAGATGGAGCATCCACACTGCTCTCCCCTCCATCCAGCCTCGGATGGCCCCTCCGTCTTGGAGGCGGTGCGGAGTCAGCTTGTGGGGCAGGTTGCTCAGGGGCCACATCCGTCTCCAGGGGCACAGGTGGCGGTGGCGGTGGTGTTGCTGACTGTGGTGGCTGGACACTTGGTTGAGGGGGAGGGGTGTTGCGTTCTAACCATACCCTCCACAGTGATGTGTGCTGGGCCATGAGGTCCACTAATTGGCCAATGCGGCTGTCAATGGCCCGCAACACATTGGTGTTATCAACCATGTTCTGATGTGCACGATCAGCATGTCCCTGCCCATGCTCATACGAAGCCTGGACTCTGCCTAGGGCTTCCAGTGTCTCAGCGGCAGGATGGGGTGGGTGTCCTTCCCCAGCTCGCCGGTGTGAGGTATTCCTGCTTGGGGGATGTTGCCTCGGCTCTCTGCTTTCCCGTCCACTCTCCCTGCTTGCCTGGGATGTTGATGGCCCTGCGTCTAGCGGTGGGTCAGGCAGGGTGGCACAGGCAGGAGTGGTGGTAATGGTGGTGGTGGAGGTGGTGGTGGTGGTTCTACAGCTCACTGAGGCAGGTGTTGCAGGAGTGACACAGGCCACGGTTGTGGAGGCAGGGATTTCCAGTGTGCCAGATGGCCCTGGCAGTGTGCTTTGGCCCGCTTCCTCCTCCGCACCGGAGCTGGCTGTGGCATCGTCCCCAGAGAGTCCTGGATGTGGGTGAGGAGAATGTGGCGGCGGGTTGCAGGTTCCACCAGTCAAATTGCGATCACCTGTGGGGGGGAAGTTTTGATGATCAATACTTTGTACATGACATGTTTTGATTGGCATACATAACTTTTCAGTAACCTCTCTCACACACCCCACACCCCACCACCCTCCCTGTGGACATTGGGGCCTGTTGGGTGTTTTAGTGCTGGTCTCTCACACACCCCACCCATCTCTCACACACACCCCACCCACCACCACCCTCCCTGTGGACATGGGGGCCTGTTGGGAGTTGTAGTGCTGGTCTTTCACACAATCCACCCACCACCACCCTCCCTGTGGACATGGGGGCCTGTTGGGAGTTGTAGTGCTGGTCTCTCACACACCCCACCCACCTCTCACACACACCCTGTGGACATGGGGGCCTGTTGGGAGTTGTAGTGCTGGTCTTTCACACACCCCACCCACCTCTCACACACACCCCACCCACCACCACCCTCCCTGTGGACATGGGGGCCTGTTGGGAGTTGTAGTGCTGGTCTCTCACACACCCCACTCACCTCTCACACACACCCTGTGGACAGCCTGTTGGGAGTTGTAGTGCTGGTCTTTCACACACCCCACCCACCAACACCCTCCCTGTGGACATGGGTGCCTGTTGGGAGTTGTAGTGCTGGTCTCTCACACACCCCACCCACCTCTCACACACACCCCACCCACCACCACCCTCCCTGTGGACATGGGGGCATGTTGGGAGTTGTAGTGCTGGTCTTTCACACACCCCACCCACCTCTCACACACACCCCACCCACCACCACCCTCCCTGTGGACATGGGGGACTGTTGGGAGTTGTAGTGCTGGTCTTTCACACACCCCACCCACCACCACCCTCCTTGTGGACATGGGGGCCTGTTGGGAGTTGTAGTGCTGGTCTCTCACACACCCCACCCACCTCTCACACACACCCTGTGGACATGGGGGCCTGTTGGGAGTTGTAGTGCTGGTCTTTCACACACCCCACCCACCGCCACCCTCCCTGTGGACATGGGGGCCTGTTGGGAGTTTTAGTGCTGGTCTCTCACACACCCCACCCACCTCTCACACACACCCTGTGGACATGGGGGCCTGTTGGGAGTTGTAGTGCTGGTATTTCGCACACCCCACCCACCTCTCACACACACCCCACCCACCACCACCCTCCCTGTGGACATGGGGGCCTGTTGGGAGTTGTAGTGCTGGTCTTTCACACACCCCGCCCACCACCACCCTCCCTGTGGACATGGGGGCCTGTTGGGAGTTGTAGTGCTGGTCTTTCACACACCCCACCCACCACCACCCTCCCTGTGGATATGGGGGCCTGTTGGGAGTTGTAGTGCTGGTCTTTCACACACCCCACCCACCACCACCCTCCCTGTGGACATGGGGGCCTGTTGGGAGTTGTAGTGCCGGTCTCTCACACACCCCACCCACCTCTCACACACACCCCACCCACCACCACCCTCCCTGTGGACATGGGGGCCTGTTGGGAGTTGTAGTGCTGGTCTTTCACACACCCCACCCACCTCTCACACACACCCCACCCACCACCACCCTCCCTGTGGACATGGGGGCCTGTTGGGAGTTGTAGTGCTGGTCTTTCACAAACCCCACCCACCACCACCCTCCCTGTGGACTTGGGGGCCTGTTGTGAGTTGTAGTGCTGGTCTCTCACACACCCCACCCACCTCTCACACACACCCTGTGGACATGGGGGCCTGTTGGGAGTTGTAGTGCTGGTCATTCACACACCCCACCCACCACCACCCTCCCTGTGGACATGGGGGCCTGTTGGGAGTTGTAGTGCTGGTCTCTCACACACCCCACCCACCTCTCACACACACCCTGTGGACATGGGGGCCTGTTGGGAGTTGTAGTGCTGGTCTTTCACACACCCCACCCACCTCTCACACACACCCCACCCACCTCCACCCTCCCTGTGGACATGGGGGCCTGTTGGGAGTTGTAGTGCTGGTCTTTCACACACCCCACCCACCACCACCCTCCCTGTGGACATGGGGGCCTGTTGGGAGTTGTAGTGCTGGTCTCTCACACACCCCACCCACCTCTCACACACACCCCACCCACCACCACCCTCCCTGTGGACATGGGGGCCTGTTGGGAGTTGTAGTGCTGGTCTTTCACACACCCCACCCACCACCACCCTCCCTGTGGACATGGGGGCCTGTTGGGAGTTGTAGTGCTGGTCTCTCACACACCCCACCCACCTCTCACACACACCCTGTGGACATGGGGGCCTGTTGGGAGTTGTAGTGCTGGTCTTTCACACACCCCACCCACCACCACCCTCCCTGTGGACATGGGGGCCTGTTGGGAGTTGTAGTGCTGGTCTTTCACCCACCCCACCCACCACCACCCTCCCTGTGGACATGGGGGCCTGTTGGGAGTTGTAGTGCTGGTCTCTCACACACCCCACCCACCTCTCACACACACCCTGTGGACATGGGGGCCTGTTGGGAGTTGTAGTGCTGGTTTTTCACACACCCCACCCACCTCTCACACACACCCCACCCACCACCACCCTCCCTGTGGACATGGGGGCCTGTTGGGAGTTGTAGTGCTGGTCTTTCACACACCCCACCCACCACCACCCTCCCTGTGGACATGGGGGCCAGTTGGGAGTTGTAGTGCTGGTCTCTCACACCCCCCACCCACCTCTCACACCCCCCACCCACCACCACCCTCCCTGTGGACATGGGGGCCTGTTGGGAGTTGTAGTGCTGGTCTTTCACACACCCCACCCACCACCACCCTCCCTGTGGACATGGGGGCCTGTTGGGAGTTGTAGTGCTGGTCTCTCACACACCCCACCCACCTCTCACACACACCCTGTGGACATGGGGGCCTGTTGGGAGTTGTAGTGCTGGTCTTTCACACACCCCACCCACCACCACCCTCCCTGTGGACATGGGGGCCTGTTGGGAGTTGTAGTGCTGGTCTTTCACACACCCCACCCACCACCACCCTCCATGTGGACATGTGGGCCTGTTGGGAGTTGTAATGCTGGTCTCTCACACACCCCACCCACCTCTCACACACACCCCACCCACCATCACCCTCCCTGTGGACATGGGGGCCTGTTGGGAGTCGTTTACATTTTGGTGAGTATGTAGGCCACATGCATAGGTTAGGGCCTGTGAGCTTTTTCTTCTCAGTTGTGTGTGGCAGGCCATGTCTATGTGCTCGTGGTGCTTGGTTTTTACTTACCAGCCTCTCCTCCTTCTTCAATTCCTTCCAGGCTCTCTGGGTGCAGTATGCCTAGCACCTTTTCCTCTCAATCAGTGTAGGGTATGGGCTCCGGGGGTGTGCCGCCGCCAGTGTGATTTGCTCGTAGATTGTTTTTGGCACGGATGCCTTTGACCCGGGTTTTTAGGTCATGCCACCGCCCCTGGATTTCGTGCTTTGTCCTTGGCACGGTCCCTGACGCATTCACCCGAGTTACAATCCTGTCCCACATGTGATTTTTCTGGGCCACGGTGGCCTTCTGGACTAGTGTCCCGAATAAGTGGGGTTCAACACGGATGATTTCATCCACCATGACCTTCAACTCTGTCTCCGTGAATTATTTTTTTTTTGGGTGCCATGGTGTGTGGTGCTCAAGGTGTGGGTTGGTTGTTTTGGGAGGTGCAGGTGTGTGGTGTGTAGGAATGGTGTGGTGAGTGTTTGTATGGTGGGTGTGTTTGGGTGGTGGTTGTATGTGTGCAATTTGTCTCTGCTGTTCGTCGTCTCGGGCCTCTTGCTAGCAGCTATGCTGTGATGCAAAGGACTGTGGTAGTGGGTGGGAGTAATTTTATAGTCTATGTCGTGGTTGTGTCTCAATGGTTGATGGCAGACAGGTGCTAGGTGGGTGTGTTCATTTGAGTGGATTAGTAGGTGCTTGGGGGGTTGTCATTTTGGCTTGTGATTGGTCTGGGTGTTTCAGGTGGGTGGGTGTCCTGTGTAGTGTGTTTTGTATTTACCTCCGTCATCCATTTGTGAATTTGTTTGACGGTAGGGATGGTGTCCGTGTAGTCCTTCCGTTGGGATGCTGAATTTCTCGTAGCATTGTTTCCGCAGCGGTCGTGGATGGGGGTGAGTTCCGTGGGACTGGCGGCGTTATCCTAATCGCGGGAACGGAGCATCCGCAGGTATTGCGGTGGCTGTGCCTGTTCCCGCGGTCATGTTCGTCCGCGGCGGACGGAGTTTCTTGGGTTCCGTCCGCTTGCGGCGGTCTCAGATGTACTCCGTCCGCCGTGGACGGGGTTTGCTGTACTCCGTCCGCCGCGGACGGAGTTTAATGGCATTTGTATCCTAATCGCAACGGCGGGTTCTCCACGGCGCGGTCGGGAGTATCTTGGCCGCGTCCGTGGCGGACGGATCCCGTTTCCGTCCGCCATCATAATCGACCCCATAGTCTGAAATGGTCCTACATCAACAATCCGGGGCAGTACGGAGATTTGCAAGCATATGATAAGACCAACCTTTTCAGCATATAAAACCAAAGCAATAGCCTCAAGCATTTATGGGGCCAAAATATCGGAACATACAAATGCAAAGGCAAGACAAATAGTGAAAAAATCATTTTTAAGGCACCTCTTGTACCTAGAACCAAGGACTCCAATAGTAGCACTCAAAGCTGAACTGTGAATAAGGTTTGTGGCAGATTACATTACTTTTTGTCCTGTAAGCTACTGGACCCGCCTTTGGTTAATACCGGATCTTATAGAGTAACAAAAGGGCCTAAGGGACATTTTGAGTATGATGAGCTGTACCAAACTGTTGTGGTTCAGACATTTAGAGCACATTTTAAAGACAATTGGCTGTTCAGAACTGTGATATCACCCAGAAAATATGTCCAAAAATACACATTACCATTGGCAAAAAGGAAATACTGTAATTTTGTGTGGCAAAAATCTGCAGGCATAAGTTGTGCCTTATTAACCAAATATCTAGTCCTAAAGTCCAAAGTCGGATCGAAACCTTACATTGACAAACTTTTTCCATCCCAAAAAAGTGCTCTTTTTCTCAGATTCAGCCTAGGCGCATTGCAGGTTCACTCATATATTAAATTCTGGTTCAAGGCCCATGGTAAGAGAGATGGAATGGGCGATTGTTCCCTAGGTAGCCATGAAATCTTGATGCACTTTTTGGTACTCTGCAGTAACTCTCTGGCCCTTCAAAGAACTTACCTTTGTCCCTTGTTTGTAAAATATAGTACATGGAGCTATAAGGATGCACTCCTACTGTGCTCTAGGATTGACCACCCGGAGATATACCAGGATTTCACATCATATATAAACATTGTAATGTATTGTATGTACGCTTATATAGTGCAAACTGTCACCTTGCAGGTATCCTGGCTGTGCAACTTAACAGATGGCAACAGCAAACATCAACCTGATTATCATTTGGAAGCATTACACTCATTCCTTGGAAACAGCCTGGTTTTCAGACTTTTTCTAAAGCATAGCAGGGAGTTAGCTTGTCTAATACACTGGGGCAGTTCATCCCATAGGCGTGATGCTGCAATGCCGAATGCTCTGCCTCCCATCCTAGACTTCTTAAATCTGGTGGTCGTTACCAGGTTTGCACTGGAGGAGAGAAGATTTCTCTCAGGCTTATACCAGGTAAATTTCTCCTGCATGGGTACTGGACCCAGCCCATGTACTGGAAAAAAAGACAACCGGTTACAACACAGGCAATGGGGAGCGCCACTTCTTAAAATAGCTAGCATGGAGCACTGATCATTTTATTAACTTTTACAGCCCTGTGTCATTTATATTTGGAGCATGAGCCGGACATTGGGACACATTTTTATAAACTGCTGCTATTGACTTAAACTGCATACTGCTGGATGTGAATGTCCCTTCGCAATCGTATGTACTATTTTATTTCACTTTCTGCACAGTTTTGTAAGACCTATCAATTATTTTTGTCTTTTGCATAGCTGCACTTTTATGTATAATTAATAGCAATAGCTGGTTGTCTCCTTATTGTGGAAACCAAATGACGCACTCTATCTTGCAAGTCGCACAACAATAATTTTCTTATCCAATTTTAATCTGGATTCCCTCTGTGGCCATTGACCTCTTAAACTCTCTCACGAGGCCCCAAAGAAACTTCATTTTTAGGAATTCTTTTATTAGCTTGTTATATAGTCGTCATGTTTAATCATGTGATTTTTAGGAAGTACCTATTGGTAGCAATTGTTTACCCAGATAATGTTGATAGCTGCACGCTTCACTTTACTTCTTATGTTATATGGTCTCATAAGACTCTTACAAAACTATGTTTTTGCCTAGTTGCAGCCTGCGGGTGCTGTATTCTCAAGCCTATAAGGCAATTGCCTTTAGTTGTCCTTTGACAATTGCATCTTGCACTTTACCTCACAAATTGTATGATCTTGTGTGAATTCCCCCATAGACGTGTGAGTGCTTGTATGGATGTCTGAATGGGTATTTAGGTGGTTATTTGGGTATGTGAGTGGCTCTGTTGAGAGGCTGCATGGGTGGGTTACTGGGTGTGTGAGTAGATGTATTGGTGAGTATGTGAATGCCTGTATTGGTGAGTGAGTGGCTGTCTGAGTTTCTGTATCAGTGAGTGGCTGTGTGACTAGGTGTATTGGTTTTAAGTGGCTGTATGTTTCATTTATTTATTTATTTTGGTGTTTTAAAGAGCGCGAACTTGACCCGTTAGGGTATCAGAGCGCTTTACATAGTCAGAGAATCATACAATAGGCATGATATCACAATAATATACTGTACATTAGGGAGGGCGGTGCTGCATACAAAAGGGATGAGAGCATACACGGATAGTCAATATTACAGTCGCTGAGGACCCCCCGGTTTCTTGGTGGGGCAAGTTCGAAGGAGGAAGGCAATAGTCTCTGAGGTGGTTGTGGGAATGGGTTATGCCAAGGAATTTACCCATGAGGAAGGAATTAGCCTCCTTTTTGAAGCGTGCCAGAGAGGGGATTCTTCTGATGGCGGGTGGGAAGGAGTTCGATATTCTTGGTGCAGCCCTAGTGAACGCCCGATTCTAATTTTTTTTTTTGAGAGCATGCATGCTGGAGAAGGAGGGCACTGGCCGATCGTGAGTTTCTGCTTCCTTCGGATATCACAAGTTTCTGTGCAAGATACGTAGGGGAGTTTGAGTGTAGGGCGTTGTGCGTGATGCATGCCAGCTTGAGGTGAATCCTGGCCTTGAGAGGAAGCCAGTTAAACGCTTTCAGGTGAGGAGTGTTGCGCTCAAAGTTCCTTGTGCCGGTAAGTAGTCTGGCTGCTGCATTGAGGCAGGCTTTTAAGGGTGCTAAGGAGATCTTGGGTAAACCAGAGAGGGTGGAACAGCTGTATTCCACCCAAGAAATAACTAGTGCTTGGACTGCAAGTTTTAGGTCAGGAGGGTCAAGAACAGGTTTCAGTTTCCATAGGTAGCACAGGTGGAATCTGGCCGATGTGGCCATTGAGTTGATGTGGTCTCGCATGTTTAGTTTGCAATCCAAAGTAATTCCCAGAGATTTTGGTTGGGGGACAGTTTAAGGCTGTGATGGCTTTAATCTATGACTGGATCTCCAAGTTGCTTTTAGGCGGGGAAATTAGGAGGAACTCCGTTTTCTTTGCATTGAATTTGAGTTGGTAGGAGGAGAGCCATTGGACGGTCAGCTTCAGGGCCTCATTCAGGGAGAGAATCTCCTCGAGAGATGAGATTTTGATGTAAATCTGAGTGTCATCAGCGTACATATGGTAGGAGATATTTACGGTGCAAAGGACTTTGGCAAGGGGTTCTAGATAGAGGTTGAAAAGGGTGGGGGACAACGTTGATCCTTGAGGGAATCCCACCGTGACCAAGGAGGGAGCGGACAGGTTACCATTGATTAGGATTCTCTGAGATCGGTTTTGGAGGAAGGAACTAAACCAGTCAAGGACAGGGCCATCTAATCCCATCCTAAGTTTCAGGCGTTAAAGTAGCATCTCGTGGTTGACCATGTCGAAGGCCGAGGATCGATCTAGGAGGATTAGGAGACAGGTTTTGTCTTGGTCAAGTGCTTGAAGGGCATCATCAACGATGTGGAGCATGGTGGTTTCAGTGCTGTGAAAAACACATGGGTAACAAGGGTACTCCCTACGGTAATTTCAGGTCTAGAGGGGGGAGTGACAATAGAACAACAATGAAATGAGGGTAACCTCTATTATGACCTATTTATCTTTACATAATAGCATTTAAGTCTATTCGCAATTTCATACGGGATGCATCAGGGTACATAGAATCATTCACTTAGACATAGTATTTGTTATTTTCCATTTATTCATTTTTATATCAAAAATATTTTTTCATTTTTTGGTAAATGTTTAGTCAGGATTGTGATACAATAACATACCATTTATACAATTATATAAAGTACAAATCTAAGACATTGTTCAACAGGAACCCCTGAACAATCTGTATACAAAAACTGTCACTCATACCATCATTCATACAAACTCAGGCTATCATATCTAGTGTGCTGACAAAACTAGTACAACATACACAGTGAAACAATAGTGTCCTGTATTAGACTACTCAGAGTGTAGTACAACTCGTGGTTTGCATCTTCCTTGTTTTTATTTATTTGCAAGGGTTGGTAGTCTTTTGTAATCCTTTCCTTTATTACTTCAGGATTTAATTCTATTTTGAATGAGGGTCTACGGTGCGTACGGCCTACATACGTTTCCGTGGTCTCATTTCTTTAGTACACCTTCTTCAGGGCCAACATGAAACTGGACAATGAACATAAACATGCATTCTATTAAAACCAGGGGGTTCTCATAATCTTTTGCATTTCTGTTCTATTCATGGAAATATAGGAGGGTAAGTTTCATATGTTCTGAATCTCTGTGCAGATGATGGCTCTAAGTTGTTTTGGTCCATGGAGTGTATCTGTATTCCGTATTTACATAAATTGGTATATCGGGCAGGCACCGAGAGTGGCTGGTGCTGCTCTCGTGTCCTTATAGCGCGAAATTTGTCGTCTCCGGGGAGGCGCCTTCGGCCAGTATCTCTGCCAGTCAAAAAAATAAAAATAAAATGATAACAACAAGACATTATTATCGTTTTATTTTTCCTTGTGGGACTCGGAGTCAGGTCGGGTCAGGGTTGGGCAGAGCTCACCAGAGTGAGTAGTTGTTTGCACTCCCTAAGTGCTCATGACTGTTTGGCCGTCCCTCCTGATGGAGAAAATTTCCAAGCTCCCAGGCACTGCCTCTCAGACCAGGCCGCTCAGAGTAATCACGATGTGTTCATGCAGCGTTGTATTTGGCTGGGAGAGTCATGGAGCCTTGGTGCTTCAGTTCCTGCTGCAGTACCGAGTGAGGATGGAGGAGAGGCAGTGGCGGCCGAAGGTAATTTTATTTCTTTTATTTTTCTTCCTCCACACCCCACCACACCTGTTCCGAGGCAGCCACTACTGCCAGTTTCTGCAGATTCTTCATACTGTGCCAGCGGCACCTTGAGCTGTTTTGAAACTCTCAGTGCATTCCTTTTGTGCCGCAGCAGTGAGTTCTCTACAGATGCAAGCGGCTGCCATTTTATGAACTTGCTACTCGCATTCTCGGCTCCTCACTGCCTAATGTCATCTTGTTTCACAGCATTTATATGGCTATAGCTTTTGAACGTTGTGGAGCAGCTCTGCAGATGCCCTTTTATCAAAAATATCATGAGGACTGTTTTTTTATGTTTCTCTTCAGCAATTATTGACAGACTCTTTTTGCTACTAACTGTCATTTTGTCTGCTGCTGATTTGACCTCAATGTATTAGTATTCACATGTTTCTCATTTTTTAGGCATCTTACCAGCATTTCATCACCTCCATAGGCACTACATTTAAATTATACCACAATGGAGTGAATCTTTGTTGCTACATTTTGCCTTTTTTCCTCTCTTTATGACTATCTTTACCTATTTGCATCAGATTTTTTTTACTTCAGTGCTAGATTTCATATTGCCAAGTGCCTCCTTTGTTCCTGGAACTTCACTCATGAACTGAACGTGGTAAAATTATAATATACATTTTCATCTTGGAGAATACTACACGTCACTTCGCGTACCTACATATTTTTGCATTCTGTCAATCCAGTATATGGCCAAGCTCAGACTCTCCACAAGATCTCACATCATCCTACAGAGTACGCCAAAATGGCCTGCGATCGTTTTGCCACTTCTAAACACTCTTTCTCTGGCACAAAACTTAGAAGGGCAAACAAATGATCCTACATCACCGATTAATGTTGTCTCATAATCCTGTTTTGAATACTGATCAATTTATTGCTATGGAGAGTAAGAGTTTTGATGTGGAGCAATGCATCAGTGATCTCCAGGAAGTTACCACTAAGATTTCTCTACTGGAGCAAGAAATTCCAAAACTAAAACTATTTACTCACTGACTTTGAAAACAGAAAAAAATGTAATAATCTTTGTCTATATGGACTACCAGAGGATTGAGGGTCCCAATGTTCTGGTCTTCTAGATTTTCAAAAAGCCCCACCCCTGAATCTTCAATGGGCTGGCTACAACCCCACACCAATGGATCTAGAGGCATCATATTGTTATTTTTGGAATTTACAGACCTGATGAGTGTTTTGAGGGCATCCAAAAGAAAACAATGCCTTATCTGGTCTGGCCACAATATTTTCATACGTCAGGACCTCTCCAATGCCCCTAACACCAAAAGGAAAGAATTTCTTACTCTTTGGCCCTTAAATGAAACACTTGAACATTCGCTATGCTATCCTGCATTTGTGCCTGTGTAAAATTACTTACGAAAGCACCACACAGCACTTTGATGATCTGGTAAAACTAAAATTATTTATTCAAAGCATTTCATCTAATTTTGTGGATACTACAGTTCCACATTCTTAATCAGTTTTTTCATATGTCTCTATCACTCTTTATTTTTTTCTATAGTTAGCCAGTCTGACTGCTGCTATTCCTGTTATTGGTGCTGTTACATCCCATGAACATTCTTCATGTTCTTCATTTCAGATCTGGATTTGTTTCCTTGATCCATTTCTTCATCTTTAATCCCTTTCCCTTTCTCATTTCCTCTCCCTATTCTCTGGCTTGTGTTCTTGTTTTTTAGTGAGTGCTTTTCTGTCTCATATTGTTACTATGTCTGCATTGATTACATGTTTTATTGTTGTATTTGTAATTTATTTTATATTTTTGCAGCTTGTCACCCATGTTCCTGTCTACCTCCTCCCAACCCCCAATATGTATAATGCTGTCTCGTGGAATATTCCTAGTTTGGGGAATTATGGCAAAAGGTACTTTCTCATTTGTATAAATTTAATTCACATATTTCTTTTTTTTACAGGAAAAACATTGTAGCGATGTTGATTCACTTAAGTTGAAACGACAATGGGTTTTTATTCACCAGCTATTAACCATAACATTGGCGTTGCCATCCTTTTTCAAAAATCGTTACATGCACAGATTGTATCAACTCAATGTGATACTTATGAACAACGGGTGCTGGTTGCGGTTTAATTCATAAAAGACATTTAATATTTATGGTCCTGTTAAACCTCATTCCGGTTTTTGGAACAGTCTTAAAATTAAAATTGTCTTCAATTGATAATCCCAATATTATTGTAGGAAAAGATTTCAATCAAAGGCTAGACCCTTTTACTGATAGGTACTCTAAATGCAAATTTAATCCTGATAAATCCCACAAGGCATTTCAATCCGCCACTGCCACTCATCCATTATTTGAATTTTGAAAATCTTGTAATCCTGATACTTGTGAATTTACATTTTTCTTTGATGTGCTTAACACAAGGTTCAAAATAGATAATATTTTGGTTACTAAGGCCCTACTTTCTTCAATTCAGTGCTCAGAAATTAGATCAATTTTTTCTCCGATCATGCCCCTGTTGTATTGTCTTTTGAGTTATCTCTCTCCAATTCAAAAGATGGCCATCGAAAAGGCAATCATTTTCTTTTATATGACAATAATGTGTATCACTGAAGCTACTGCTTTCATCAATTAATTCTTTAAATGTAACCAAACCAGTGAAACATCCACTCATAACTGGGATGCTTTCAGAGCCTCTTTTCAAACCTTCACTATAGCTTATTCAGCTAAAAGAAAAACAATCTAACAAATGCCCAATACATTGCATTAATACAGCAAATTAAAACATTAGACTATACTTATTGTACTTCTAAATCTTCTTCAGTCTTACATGAATTGATTAAAGCCAAGTCTACCCTCAATAAACTCGCTACCATTGATGCTTGTAATATCCTCCTTAAAGTTAAATCAAAATATCATGGAAGTCAAAACTAAGCAAGTAAACATGTTGGCTAGTTATTTCAGATTAAATTTAAATTGAAAAACATTGGACCTATTGGAAATTGGAAATGAACTTAACAATAAAATTGCAACTTCAGATGCTGACATTTCTAACGCCTTTCAAGAATACTACCAATCATTATATTCAGACAACACCAATCTTTTAAAACACAATATGCCATTTTTATGGTATTATAAAGCCTCCTTCCATTCCTGACAAATTGTAGTCATTAGAACCTGATATAACTCTTCAAGGACTATGGATGCTAATAAATCCCTAAATAAAGCTAATTCATCTGGCCCAGATATTTTCTGTTGAATTGTTCCTTCTTTTTCTTCGATATTTGCCCCTAAATTAGTTGAACTTTTTAATTATTTTCATTTGGATTAAAAGGCCACTAAATCCTTGTTAGAAACGTTGATTGTTACAATTCTTAAAGCTGACAAAGTCCTCACTCTTTGTAAAAACTATCTTCCTTTTTCATTAATGAATTATGATTGGAACATATCTGCCAACATTTTAGCTTCTCGCCTTGTGAACTTCGTCCCCCTACTTCACCAATCTGGTATTGTTAAGGGTAGACTTGCTGCAGATAGTACTATATTATTTTCAAATATTCTTACTTTCTCCCTTGCTTTTTATTCCTTAACTAGCACCTTTTCTTGAATGTATTCATTGTAAGACACTTATACCAGGTTTCAAACATAATTCCCTTGAAGCAAGTTATCGGCTTACGCTGAAGATATTTTAATATATATGTCTAACCTTCTTTACTCTGTAAATCCTTTTAACAAGAAATCAAATTATAATCTAATATCTCTGGTCATAAACTAAACGTCTCTAAAACTGAAAATCTGCCATTACATTCTTCCTGTTATAAATATATGTTTGCTGATACTAATTTTACCTGGTGCCCTTCCAAAATGAAAAACCTTGGTATTTAGTTTTCCTCTACTATTCCAAAACATAATCAGTTATATTTTTACTACTTTAAAACTCAAACTTCAGAAATTACTTTTATCGTGGTCTGCTCCTCATCTAACATGGTGGGGTAAGCTAGACACCATCAAGATGATGATTGTGCCACATGTCCCTTATATATTTGCTATGCTTCCCTTTAATATGACGGAGTCCTACTTTTCTTTCAATTTCATTTGCACCAAATGTCTCTGGGATAAAAGCATGTAAGCATTGCCTTATCAAAACTTAAACATCTGAAGAATGAAGGTGGTGTTCCGCTTTCCTGACTTCATGGTGTATAATTACGTTTTTTTAATTCAACAATTTCATGCTCTAACTAATGGCTTTCAAGTTTCTACCATACCACAAAGGATTGTATATGAACTTTCTTTACAGAAGGACTTCTCAATGACTGATGTAATTTATAGGACCAATTGTACATTTATTTCTACAAGCCCTATTCTACAATATTCTCAGTATCTGCTACACACAATGTTTTCAGCAGGTTTTGATTTTTATCGATGTGTCCTTGCCTCTTGCATTTGGTATAACAAATGTATTAGATTTCAAAGCAAACCATTCTGTTTTAAACATTGAAAAGAAAATGGTATGTTTGTTCATCAACTTGTGCACAATAATTCTGTTATTCTTTTCCCCCACTTACAAACACATCATAATCTGTTCCTTCCCTTCCTTTATTCTTGTACTGCTTGGAAGCAAAATGACCGTGAGCTGAGCTAGCTCGAACCAAAGAAATAGAAAGAGGAATAAACACCCTTGGATCAGAAATATAAAAAGGACTTCCATTTCCATTACCTTCACTGCTGCTAGCCCCCTCTCAAGGACCTGCTCTACCCTCCTTTATCCACTACTGATCCCACTTGGATCACACAGTGACAAGCTCCTAAAAGGAAAAAACGTATACACCAAGCTCTACCTCACATACCACTGAGCACTAATACTTCAATCACGCAAAACGCTTTCCTTTCGGATCCATCTAACACTGCCCACGACAATCAAAGGCTAAAACCTAACCTCTATAAGCATCCCAAGTCATCTCCCCTAAAGGATTTAGAAATGTCAGATGGAACTTTTACCAGACCCACTCACACTGATGTCGAACCGTCTAGCAATCCTACCCCAGACCTCTAGAAATACTCAGAACCCAAATGGATAGAATTTATCTGAACTTGCAAAATGCCATTTTAGAAATCAAGAATATTTTAGACCCCTCAGAAAATGTTCTTTAAAAAAATCAACCATTTTTAAATACTATTCCCCTGCCTCTGTCCGTTCACCAATACTGAACAGGCAAACACCGTCCATACCTGACAGACTCTGACACGGAAAAATAACAGAAAGGCTAACCCTAACAATCTAAAAAGTAACTTTAACCCCCAAAAACATGAAATAAACCTGGGTAACGCACTGAAACCAATCTTCTGCCTTCTACTGAACTGCCGCTCAGCAATGAAACATGCCTCTGACATCACTGACCAAATTTAGAGACAAGAAGTTCATGTAACCATCCTGACTGAATTGTAGCTTACTGAATCTTCTTCCCCATGTTAGACCTTCTTGTGCCTCCCGACTATAACATTGTTAAGCTAGACAGATCACACAAAATGGGAGAAGACTTTATCTGTATCCATTGAGCTGACATCTCTATCACTATACTTCACTCCTACCCCCTTGAATCATGTGCATACCTTGGGATCTCTTTAAAATCTACAGATAACCAACTCTGCAAATTACACGTATGTTACCACCCCCCAGGCAAAAACGCCTTGTTCAGTGACAAACTAATAGAAATCATTACAACAATCTCTGCCCCTCATTCCAATGATATATTCCTAGGGGACTTCAATCTTAATTAGGAAGACCCATATTATACTCAGGGCAATGTTGTCAAAGATTTCCTAGCAGATCAATCCCTAGTCCAAAGCCTGTACCCTTCCAACCCTCACTAATAGTGCATTACTAAATTGGATAATTTTCTAAGAAAAAATGGTTGAAGCAATCCAAATCAACCCCTTTAACCCCCCACAAGAAAGAAACCAACTTGCCAATCAATCAAACTCAGGCAATGGGTTTGTGACACCAAAAACCTAACGTTGGATATACTAGCAACTCCATGTAAGAAAGAACTTCTTCCTCCTAATAATATGGATGACGTCAATGAACTTGCGGAACACTACAACTATATATATATATATATATATATATATATATATATATATATATATATATATATTACCTACTGGCGGTCGCCAGTAGGTATATATAGTTAGGATTTTTTCTTTATGGGATTTTTGAAAATTCTATGTCTAATAACTTTGGCGTTTGTGGACGGAATTGGCTGAAATTTTCAGGAAAATGGAACATTTTGTTTCTGAGCAGCCCCTGAAAATTTGGGGGGGTTTTGTCAAGGGGGGGCTGAGAAAAAAGGGGGGTCCCAAAACGCATTTTCCCATGCAATTTTCCATAGGGCGGTTGGCCTAACTTTTAGCCCGAACAGCTGAATGGATTTCCACGAAACTTGGCAAAATTGTAGGGACTGGTAGCCCGATGTGCCTTTGCTAGGTCTCAATATATGTGCTCCAGTGGATTTTGATAAATTAACGTTCAAAAAAAATATATATCTGTAACAGCGCTCCGGGTAGCGCCCCGGTTCGCGTACTTGACGCGTAACGGAACTTCGCGAAGCGAAGCTGATTGGCTCTCTGGTGTCTGTCAACATTCTAAACAGTCCGGAGCGGCCGCCATCTTGTCTCTCGGTAGGATCGATAGTCAAGAGGAGGCGAAAACAAAGGGGGAAATGAGCATAAGGGAGCATAGTAGATCCTCCCTGGCCCTCTAGGTTTGATGTGGAGGCTTTAAAAAGGCCCCGCGGGGCAAAAAGAAAAAAAAATAAAATAAAAAGTTTCGGTTTTTTTGCGTGGGGAGTGCCCGGTACGCGCACCGGGAAGCGGTGTGGGAAGCGTACTATGAGGGAAAAAGAATGATAGACTTTTCAAATATTGTATGTTTATTGATTGTTCGTTTTTTTTTTGTTTTTTTTAAAATTTATTTATTTATTTTTATATTTAAACGGGGACGTTTCGGACATTCTACTTTTGTGCAATGGGCGGTGGTAATCTAAATGGTGAGGGTGGTGTTACTAAGGCATTAAAACAAAAAAACACTGACATATAGTTCCCTTTTAAGGGTTAGATTAGGGGACATCAGTCGTTTTACCTGTCCTTTCTTTCTCAGCCAATTAAGTTCCAACATTTTACAGAAAGGAGAGGTAGTAATATGGCAAAATATGATCGTTTTGTTTCTATCAATTTGTTCAAACACTGTCGTGTCTAAAGCCAATTATACCTGTACCAGAGAGAGTCGTTCCTAAGTAAGGAAAGTGCTATATTCTTTTTCGTCCTTCACATGCGGATACCATGTTCGGGCTTATTTTTCTCATTCCATTAACCGTTCGATCAACGCCTCTGTCATACAAAAAGCATTCTTTTATTGACCCAGTCGTACGCCACATATACGCATTCATACCGTACAAATCAGGGCCCATGCGCACATTCATACCATACAATCTTTCACGCTCCCAGAGATAGCTCCTACATATAATGTACCGTCTCACAGAGCTAGCCTATTTTTCCTCGCGTGGAACACGGTGCGGTTTAGGCTTCTCCATACTTCAGCTGAAATTCCAATGTAACCTGCAGAAAAAGAAAAGAGGGGGGGGGCAGCGTTCAAAGCACATCAGCGTGCATAAACACGAAAATGTTTTTACCTACCACGTACTTGACTTATCTCTCTGAGATGCAGTCCCTTGTGTCTCGGCAATGGTAGTCTGTTCATTACATAGATCGCCCGAGGGCGGTAGTACAGACCGCGCGTAGGAAAGGGTCAAAAGCCAGGGGTATAGGAGTATGTAACAAGCGAGCCATTTAATTGAAAAAACTAAACGTGACAAACGGTTGCAGGATCAGTGAAGGTTGATTTTATAATTGAAAGTATAACAGGATCAGTTACAATAAAATCGTCCATACGCACACCATGGGCGAGTATCATGGGTAACATTACTTCCAAGCTTTAATAATACAATAATCAATAATGAAAAATCGACATCAATAGGGTTGTCCGTATGCCCAGTCAGTACCCTCCCCCGCCCGCCATGTGCACAAAGACCGCATACATCCCCCATAACGTCAAGGCTAAGTAACTAGAACGTCATAAGGAGTTGCAAGTCACTCCCATACTGGCGCCATTTTGGTCGAGGCCAGGCAGGTCCAGAGTATAGTTCAATGTCTCCAATAACTAGCGGCAGGACCAGAATCCCTTTCGGCAGTTCAAAAAGTTCGTTAGCGCCAACAGAAAGAACAGGCAGCATGAACCATGACTCAAAGGCGAGGGAGGCAAAATCTTCCCTACCGGGTCATGCTGAGGTCCCACCGGAGCGGATCAAGTTGGCAGTCTACAGTGTCTCTTAGTAATTCGGACAAAAACTGCCGTCAGCATGAGAGGACTACCATCCTGTGACAATGTTGTGGCCACTTCCGGAGAGCGGGACAGCAGGCGTATCCCTCCGCCGATGCAATGAATCAGCCTCCCTCACGGCACCAGATGTGGATAAGGCGGCGGACACCCGTGGCAGCGGTATATCCATGGGGGATAGTCGAGCAACAGTGGCGGTTGCCCCCATTGGAAGCTCGCGGGAGTCGAGGGCCAACGACTCTCGTAGAACCTTTAAAACTGAGAGGACGTCTTCAAGAGTAGGGCTCATGCCCGAGCAGGCAAGCATTCGAGTTCCAGGGTAGTCCAGAGCCGTTCTAGTGGACCAGGCCCAAATCCGGGGAGTCGGCCGCCATTTTGAGCGTTCCGCAGCAACAGCCGCTCTTCACCCCAGCCACCGGAGCGGGTCCCCGGCCATCCAACTGAGTGGAACGCCAATGGCAGTCCTGGTGCAGCCGTCCGGCAGGTGAAACGCTAAGCATCGCCCTGCTGCAGCTGACCGCGGGGACGGGCCTTGGCGCGTGGTCTCGCCCCCGGGCTATTTGCACAACGGTCCTCCACCCCTAGGCCGCCACCTATGCTACCTCGACAGGAACAGCGTCATGCATTTGGATCGATGTTGCAGCAGGCTGCCATGTAAATAGTTATTTAATAAAACGTTTTACCCTGTTACTTTGCTGGTGTGTTGTATATATTTATAATATTTGCATAGGGTTTGTCGTTATTTTGGGCGGGGTGGGCGGCGGAGCCGAGCTAACTTCTCTTATTTAGTCAGCACATAAATTGACTTACTGGTGCGCATTATTTTGGGTGTACATTTGGGATATCGGTTGGGGTCGGGTTCGTCGTACTGAAATAACCCTTCAAGTTTCTGGTGTAGGCTACTCTCCCATTCACTAGCTCCAGAGAGAGTCGTTCCTAAGTAAGGAAAGTGCTATATTCTTTTTCGTCCTTCACATGCGGATACCATGTTCGGGCTTATTTTTCTCATTCCATTAACTGTTCGATCAACGCCTCAGTCATACAAAAAGCATTCTTTTATTGACCCAGTCGTGCGCCACACATACGCATTCATACCGTACAAATCAGGGCCCATGCGCACATTCATACCATACAATCTTTCACGCTCCCAGAGATAGCTCCTACATATAATGTACCGTCTCACAGAGCTAGCCTATTTTTCCTCGCGTAGAACACAGTGCGGTTTAGGTCTTATCCATACTTCAGCTGAAATTCCAATGTAACCTGCAGAAAGAGAAAAGAGGGGGGGCAGCGTTCAAAGCATATCAGCGTGCATAAACACGAAAATGTTTTTATCTACCACGTACTTGACTTATCTCTCTGAGATGCAGTCCCTTGTGTCTCGGCAATGGTAGTCTGTTCATTACATAGATCGCCCGAGGGCGGTAGTACAGACCGCGCGTAGGAAAGGGTCAAAAGCCAGGGGTATAGGAGTATGTAACAAGCGAGCCATTTAATTGAAAAAATAAACGTGACAAACGGTTGCAGGAACAGTGAAGGTTGATTTTATAATTGAAAGTATAACAGGATCAGTTACAATAAAATCGTCCATACGCACACCATGGGCGAGTATCATGGGTAACATTACTTCGAAGCTTTAATAATACAATAATCAATAATGAAAAACCGACATCAATAGGGTTGTCCGTATGCCCAGTCAGTACCCTTCCCCGCCCGCCATGTGCACAAAGACCGCATACATCCCCCATAACGTCAAGGCTAAGTAACTAGAACGTCATAAGGAGTTGCAAGTCGCTCCCATACTGGCGCCATTTTGGTCGAAGCCAGGCAGGTCCTTTCAAGTGGTGTGGGACCTGCCTGGCTTGGGGAATCTTTCAAGTGATGTGACGGAGGAGCAAATTGTGGACCTCTTTAAAGACTTCAACCCACTACATGTCAAGAAATGTCAAAGCGGAATGAAATGCTTTGCATTTGTAGACTTCAGTTCGGCGAAGACCCAGCAGAATGTTATAAGTAAATGTCATGGCACGAAGTTCAGTGGGCGGTCTGTCATTGTGAAAGCCTCAATTAAGTTGAATGGCTGCAAGAGCCCCGATTACACCAGCAGCCCTGTTAATATGCCGATCTTGGAAAAAGTTCCTCTGTTGGATTGTAATGGCTGCAGTGATGGTCTTGGGAAACTGCTTCCGAAAACTCTAAAGGCCACGAAAGCTTGCTATGCTGTTTCTTTGGAAATGCGGTGCTGGGTGATGGAAGTTATTGAAGAGTTGGCAGTGGTGTTTTTTGTAGATTTTGGACGCTCTGCCACAGTCCTGGCTTCGTCATTACGAGCACTTGAAAACAAGACATTCTGGGCAATACCACCCTTGACGCAGCCCTTTATGCTACAAGATGGTGTCTTCCATTCAGAAAATATTGTTGGCAGCATTTTGAAAGGAAAGATAAACGGCCGTTCTCCTAGTGAGTCTCACATTCTTACATTTATGAAGAATGTTGAAGAGTAGTATGTTGAAAATCTGAAGCCATCGTTCTACAAATTCTCAACCAGCCTTGGATGGAAAAATCCTGAAGAATGTACAAACTGAAAACCAGTTTTTGTCTGCATAGCATCAGCAGCAACACTTGAGTCAGCTTTGTGTCAAGACGATCTCACGCTTGGGCTTATCCGTTCCTTTTACCTGGGTGAGCCAGAGCCCAGATGTGTTTCATTGACAATAGTTACATGTGAAAAGCACATTTGTGTCACAGTGGGAATGTAGAAATTCCCGCCAGATTGAAGTTCTGCTTTCCGAAATGTGATGCATACCACTAATCCTGGAAAGCAATAAATTACATGAATTCCTGAAATTGTTTGATAATCACAAAATCCTCAGAAATGTCTTCAAACTATAGCAATTTCCCTATTTATATTCTTAATTTCTTGTAACTTCTACAGTCCAGAGTATAGTTCAATGTCTCCAATAACTAACGGCAGGACCAGAATCCCTTTCGGCAGTTCAAAATGTTCGTTAGCGCCAACAGAAAGAACAGGCAGCATGAACCATGACTCAAAGGCGAGGGAGGCAAAATCTTCCCTACCGGGTCATGCTGAGGTCCCACCGGAGCTGATCAAGTTGGCAGTCTACAGTGTCTCTTAGTAATTCGGACAAAAACTGGCGTCAGCATGAGAGCACTACCATCCTGTGACAATGCTGTGGACACTTCCGGAGAGCGGGACAGCAGGTGTATCCCTCCGCCGATGCACTGAATCAGCCTCCCTCACGGCACCAGATATGGATAAGGCGGCGGACACCCGTGGCAGCGGTATATCCATGGGGGATAGTTGAGCAACAGTGGCGGTTGCCCCCATCGGAAGCCCGCGGAAGTCGAGGGCCAACGACTCTCGTAGAACCTTAAAAACTGAGAGGACGTCTTCAAGAGTGGGGCTCATGCCCGAGCAGGCAAGCATTCGAGTTCCAGGGTAGTCCAGAGCCGTTCTAGTGGACCAGGCCCAAATCCGGGGAGTCGGCCGCCATTTTGAGCGTTCCGCAGCAACAGCCGCTCTTCACCCCGGCCACCGGAGCGGGTCTCCGGCCATCCAACTGAGTGGAACGCCAATGGCAGTCCTGGTGCAGCCGTCCGGCAGGTGAAACGCTAAGGGTCGCCCTGCTTCAGCTGACCGGCGAGTGAAACGCTAAGGGTCGCCCTGCTTCAGCTGACCGGTGATTGAAACGCTAAGGGTCGCCCTGCTTCAGCTGACCGGCGAGTGAAATGCTAAGGGTCGCCCTGCTGCAGCTCCACCTGGGGGTGAGGGGAGAGGGGGCCGTCCGCGCCGTCTCTCCTGCGGGCGCCCCACAAGATGGCCAGGCCTACGACCCTGGGTTTGAGAGTCTCATGCTCGATCGATTGAGCTGGCCGGATCAGGCAACAAGAAGGTGGGGGGGGGTGGCGGCATCAGCAAGGCATCCCCCCACACAACTTGCCGGACATCACCTCGGGATGTCCTGGGGACGGGCCTTGGCGCGTGGTGTCGCCCCCGGGCTATTTGCACAACGGTCCTCCACCACTAGGCCGCCACCTATGCTACCTCGCCGGCTGATGGCCTTTGTAGACTTTCTAAAGCCCAAAGCAAGCATTTCGGCCCCATCTCTGGAACAGTCGCCCGGTCCGGACGTGAGCCATGAAGAAGGGCACCAGCCGCCATCTTGATCCAATCAATACCGTCCCCCCGCACATATTCAGGGACCAGGCCGCATTGCAAGGGCACCGCAGGACGTGTCTTCAGGTCAAACGGATTGTGGGACAAGGTCCAGAATGGAAGAGTCACCAAAAGGCTAAAAGTCCCGCCGGACCCCGGGAGCCGGCCGCCTATGTCGGGGGCGATCTCAGGCTACACCAGGGCAACAAGACTTGGGGAGGGGGCAGGAGCCAAGTGCCCCCTCCTAGTCCGCGCCACCACACCGCCCCTCGGGGGCCTCCGTCAAGCGGCTCGGGGAGGCACTGCAGGCAGCGGCTCTTCAGATCAGTGGCTCTCACCGGCAAGGCTCCCCTCCACCAGCAGCGATCGTTGGGGCTGTGGTTGCGGCCGGAGGCCCCGCCTAATCAACGCCCCGGCCTCTCCATCTCGTAGGCCGCAGAGCAGTCGGGGAGAAATCCCGGGAACGGCGGCATGCAGGAGCTCCGGGAGCAAACGGTAGGTGCTCGTTATATTCCTCGATCAAAGTATGCCTCCGTGGGCCAAGATATGTGGCAGGATAACCGTGTGGGGAAAAAGGGCTCGCGGAGCCGAGCGACTATGTGACCATTTCGAATGCCTGCTTGGCTCCTCCCCCTATATTTATAATATTTGCATAGGGTTTGTCGTTATTTTGGGCGGGGTGGGCGGCGGAGCCGAGCTGTCTTGCAGCCATCATGGCGTCGAGCTCGGTTCCTCTCACTAGTTTCATATTTCTCATGAGGGGTTGTTCCTAATGTTTCTATTTTAGCGAGGTCAAAAAGAGATCCCATCAGTGGCCTACTGATTTTGCTCGATTCCTTTTGTTTTTTCTAACGATTTTTATGTTATAGTTTGCTACTGTAGGGGGCAATAAACTGCATCTGTTGGGCTAGGTGATGGCCTGGGATCAGGCCGGACAATCTGGCAGGGAGGAAGAGGTTATCAAAAAGGGCCTGTTCTATGAATGAGATGAAAAAGCGAGGGGGTTCAGCACGGGATGTGGCTCGGAGACAGGGTCGCGTTAGAGGTGCGTTTATGGCCCAAGCAGGAGAGACCGGGGGCTGTCTGGGCGCGGGGGAATGCTTGCGAGGCCGGGGAGTGAGGGGGAGAGAGACGTGCAGGCTATTGGCAGTGGGCAGAGAGGCCATGACACACAAAATGGCTGTCACTTACGTGCATGATGGGGCCTAAAAGGGACAAGATGGCGTGGCCACTGTTTCGCAACTTTCACTTTACTTTCAACAGTGGCTGTGGTGAACATAAATGAACGCCGCTTATGTATACCTAATTTTAGTCATTTTCCACAAAAAAGCTTTTGATATTTGCTATTAAAAAACCATTGAAATTCACTGAAAAAACCATAGGTTATAGACCATATATAGTTAGGAATTAGCATTTACAAAACCTTGAAAATTCACTGAAAAAAACATAGGTTATAGACCATATATAGTTAGGAATTAGCTTTTACAAAACCTTATTTTACTCACACAAAACCATTGAAATTCCATATATAGTTAGTTGCACTAACTATATATCGCGCACCCGCAATCCACTGCTGATGATGTCACATATTACATCATTTATGACATGGGCAGTGACATCACTGATGACATCACTGATGACATCTCAAATGACATCACTGATCACATCACTGATGACATCTCATTTGACATCAATGGTCACATGACTGATGATATCATTCATGTGACAATACAATGCATTTCCTCACACTTTAATATAACCTCTGTTACACCCAGTGTTAAATACAGAATATAATTTTTTAAACCATTGACACACCAATACTAGTTACTACATATGCACTCACTGATTCCTATGTCTACACACACATTCACTCATTCACCCATACAATCATTCATACATACAATCACTCATCTTTACAACACTATCATATGCACTCATACACCTATACAGACACTCACACTCTGCCACTCATCCATGGAGTTACTCACACACCTAGTCAGTCCTGTAAAGAATCAATCACACTTCCATTTTATAATCTATACACTTAAACATAGAGTACCTTACATTTTCAAACATATACTAACACATACTTACTTACTCTCTTATACAATCATTGATACAAGTACACATTGATATGCACAGAGTCACACATCTCCCAGCCAGCCACACACACACACTCAGTCTCCCATACAAATACTTGGACAATCAATCAATAACCCATATAGTTACTCATATAGCTACTGATCAACACATGCAGCACTTTACAGAACAACAGACATAATGATGCACAAATTAAGACAGTTTACTCACTAACCCATGCACTCAGTGAGACACATTTAATCACTCACTCATACAGTCAGTCACGCACCTACTAAATCCTTCATCCAGACACTTATACATCTACTCATTCTTGAATATGTAAAACATATTTAAACTTTACAGAAACACACAGTCACTTGATGATGTCATCAGTGATGTCATCAGTGATGTCATTTGAGATGTCATCAGTGATGTCATCAGTGATGTCACTGACCATGTCATGAATGATGTAATATGTGACATCATCAGCAGTGGATTGCGGGTGCGCGATATATAGTTAGTGCAACTAACTATATATGGAATTTCAATGGTTTTGTGTGAGTAAAATAAGGTTTTGTAAATGCTAATTCCTAACTATATATGGTCTATAACCTATGGTTTTTTCAGTGAATATATATATATATATATATATATATATATATATATATATATATATATATATATATATATATATATATATATATTACCTACTGGCGGTCGCCAGTAGGTATATATAGTTAGGATTTTTTCTCTATGGGTTTTTTGAAAATTCTATGTCTAATAACTTTGGCGTTTGTGGACGGAATTGGCTGAAATTTTCAGGAAAATGGCACATTTTGTTTCTGAGCAGCCCTTGAAAATTTGGGGGGGGTTCGTCAAGGGGGGGCCGAGAAAAAAGGGGGGTCTCAAAACGTGTTTTTAACATTGAGTTTTCCATAGGGCGGTTGGCCTCACTTTTAGCCCGAACGGCTGAATGGATTTGCACGAAACTTGGCAAAATTGTAGGGACTGGTAGCCCGATGTGCCTTTTGTAGGTCTCAATATATGTGCTCCAGTGGATTTTGAGAAATTAACGTTTAAAAAAGATATATATCTGTAACAGCGGACCGGGCAGCGTCCTAGGACGCGTACTTTTCGCGCAACGGAGCTTTGTGAAGCGAAGCTGATTGGTTCTCCGGCGTCTGTCAACATTCCAAACAGTCCGTAGCGGCCGCCATCTTGTCTCTCGGTAGGATCGAGAGACAAGAGGAGGCCAAAGCGAAGGGGCAAATGACCATAAGGGGGAATAGTAGATCCTCGCTGACCCCCTAGGTTTGATGTGGAGGTTTTAAAAGGGCCCCGCGGGGCAAAAAAAAATAATAATAATAATAATCGAACACCTGAATGGATTTGCACGAAACTTGGCAAAATATTAGGGACTGGTAGCCCGATGTGCCTTTGCTAGGTCTCAATATATGTGCTCCAGTGGATTTTGAGAAATTAACGTTCAAAAAAAGATATATATCTGTAACAGCGCTCCGCTTCGCGTACTTTTCGCGTTACGGAGCTTTGCGAAGCTGATTGGTTCTCCGGCGTCTGTCAACATTCCAAACAGTCCGTAGCGGCCGCCATCTTGTCTCTCGGTAGGATTGAGAGACAAGAGGAGGCCAAAGCGAAGGGGGAAATGACCATAAGGGGGCATAGTAGATCCTTCCTGACCTCTTAGGTTTGATGTACCATTTTGCCAAGTTTGGTGTAATTCCGTTCAGCCATTCAGGCTGTAGACGTATGTAAATGTCCTATGGAAAATTGCATGGGGAAAACACATTTGAAAGTGTTGAAATTTAGAACCAATTAAAATGTTACTTTGGTTTTGTATTTGTGTGTGATGAAAGTTAATTGGTTATGTATATATGTCAAATGAGAGGAAACCACAGCCATTTTGTGATACTACTGTCTGAGGTACATTTGTGAGGAATTTTTGGTGGTGAATTTCTGGTGTTTGATTTACACAGTACTAACACTTCTGCTACTTTTAAAAAGGTGAGTTGTTAATTTGTAAGGGGAACTATGTTGTACACTTGAAGATAATTTGAAAAATGTTTTCTGTTATTTATTTGCAGTCCTTCTGTTATACTAAATACTTGATGAAGTTAGTTTTATATTATGTATTACTAAAAACGATAAATGAAAGTGATTATTTTTTTCTGCAATTTACAGCAAGCAATTTCAAAATAAAATGGCTCACAATGAAGAGACCGTGGCAATTTCTTTTGAATTGTCCACTACATTGATTGAAATTGAGAGCACCAATAATGAAATATTGTCACAAGGAGGACATGACTTGTATGATTCCATTAGATTGATTGAAATGGACAGCACCAAGAATGAAATATTGTCACAAGGAGATGACTTGAATGATTCCACTACATTGATTGAAATTGAGAGCACCAATAATGAAATATTGTCACAAGGAGGAGATGGCTTGTATGATTCCATTAGATTGATTGAAATGGACAGGACCAATAATGAAATATTGTCACAAGGAGGAGATGACTTGAATGATTCCACTACATTGATTGAAATTGAGAGCACCAATAATGAAATATTGTCACGAGGAGATGACTTGAATGATTCCACTACATTGATTGAAATGGACAGCACCAATAATGAAATATTGTCAGAAGGAGGAGATGACTTGAATGATTTTTTTGATCAATCTCTTGATGGCGAATTTATCGAGTGTTTGGAGACCATAGAGTTACAAGAATCATCATTGCAGACTTTTAATGAGGAGATTCCAGATGAGATGATTGAAGAGGAAATTACTGATGAGGACATGTTACTAGTTGTTTCAAATTTAGAAAATTTTGAAGAATAAATTTATATTTAGAAATCAAAAATTGTTTGAGACATTATTTATTTTTATTTTTAATTTATGAGGTTGTAGCGAAGTGATTGTAGTATAAAATGAGACTTATAGTATAGAGTGCAACATTTTTATGTTACATGGTAAGTTTACTCATATTTACTTCCCTTCTGCCACTATATTATCTCCAATGTGTATTTGACATGTCTTCTTCATCTCCGGCCTCCTTTCTCTCACTGTGTGTCTCCGATGCATCTTATCGCTGGTATTTTGTGTAATTACAGAAGAGAGTAAAATAAAATAGTTCGGAACGTGAAAAGGGGGCAAAGTAGAGTACTCCTCACCCCCTAGGCCTTTTTAGGCGGTCCCAAAAGGATCAGTTTCTGCTTTCCTGAGAGATTATGGTATGAGTTCCATATACCACAATAACTTGCATTACAACATGCAAGATATCTATCTCCTATTACCAACTTTTGGAGATATTCGCGCTAAGCGCGAATATCTCCAAAAAGTAACACCTGCCCTGAGCAGTTCTTAGCCATGTTATCCAATGGGAGGTGGATAACATGGCTAAGAGTATTAGCTCGGTAATGCATGAATATCGCTGAGTTTTTAGCGATATTCATGCATTGCGGCCGTTTATTATCGCATTTGCGATAAACCTTGATAATAGTAAGGTTTATCTTCGATAATTTCTGACGATGCTTAGTGGTAAAAAATTGGTTGGTAAGCATCGTTAGCGATAAATATCGCTTAACTTTGGTAATATGCCCCAACGTCTGTTAACGTTCGATTCGAAGGAAATGAGGAAGTGTTGAAAAACATTGTCTGCGCCATCTTGCCTTTTTTGAAATGCCACACTTTTGTCGTGCACGGCAGCCATTTTAGATGTCTTGACCAGACCCACTCTCTGCACGCTGTCGATTCGTAGCATGGCTCCTCACCCTCGCAAGCATCTTCCCCAGGCACTGGTCACCCCCGCTCTCTGTCTTATGCATGGGCAATAAACCTCCCCCCATCTGCGCTGCTCTTCCCTGAGAATCACACTGTGCCCGCCCGACACCTCCCTTTCGCCCTATTCACTACCGCACCCTGTGACACTCCTCTTCCTCTGTGTCCGATTGTCCAGGCTATCAGCTAGCCCTGCAGATGTAGTTTATGGCCCCAGCTGTAAAGAATCACCCCTCTTCAAAGGAGTTATAGTAGATCAAGGCCCACACCCGATGAGATCCGTCACACCACACGTGTTCCTACTATCTGAAAACTATCCTGTATTGTGATTGGGGAGGGGACCGAGCCTGAAGCGGAAGATTCCAGGAATGACTCTTTGTACATCAAAGTTTTTACAATTATGTGTCACATAAAAAATATATAGCACTCCAACAAAGTAGTAGGAATATAAAACTTTAATAACATATAAATATATACAACAAAACAAAAACAGTAATAGATTTATTGAAATTGACAGCACCAATAATGAAATATTCTTGTCAGTAGCGGTCTGTTGTGCGAATAGTTCCAAGGCAGCAGAACGCGCTGAAATCTGGATGTCACGAAGGTGATGTCTAGCAAGTTGCCGCCCAGCAAATAACGGCGTGGGGCGCCGCGGGGGTGAGTGAGTCCAGTAGGCACCACAGCTATTCTTACCGGCATTGCAGAATTACTGCTGGGGACAATGCCTGTGCTGGAGCAGGGTCACAGCAGAAACAAAAAGGATTCTGTTGAAGATGTTGTTGGTTTTCAATTTGAAAACAGTTCTGGTGTCAACTGCTATGCTAATGTAGTGGTTAATGTTTTGTTTTCTCTAGAAAATGTAAAAGAGGGGGAGGCAGTCCAAAGTTCCGTTAAAAGGGCAAAGGAAAGGATCGGTGGTTTGAACTATCAGTCAAAAAGGGGAGGGGGTGCAACAATTTTTCCTACCGGGTCACACTGTGCTTTCACCGGAAGTGAGGTCTGCAGGATTCTAGTAATTCAAAGTGAGGCTGGCGCCGACGTCCCGCGGATACAGTTTCGTCACTCCACGGGTGATCATGGCAGTCATTCCCCATCGGGGGTGGGAGACTCCCGCGGCTCCTCTAGAATCTTCAAGGTCGTGGAGGACTACGGTGGTGGAGTCAACCAGTGACCGGGCCATTTCTTTATGCTGGGCCCGCTCTTGCCAGGTCGACCGCCATTTTGAGAGTTCGGTAGCTACTGGCGATCGCGGGGTCAAATGAACGGACGGGCTCCACCCTGCCGGGCGAGACGTTGCAGCATGGCCACAGTGGAAGAACTCTTTTCCGGGCGCCTGGACCGCTGAGGGTGCAGCTGGGAAGCCTACACTGGGGAGGCGGGAGAGGCCTGTTCGCACCGTCTCTCCCTCCCAGTGCACCCCACGGCGTCTCGCTTGAGATTTGTTATGGCCGGACCAGGCGATGAGGACGAGGGGGGGGTCGGAGGCATGTGCAAGACATCCCCCCCCAGTGTTGTCGCAGCCATTATAAAAGAAAGAAGTGTCCCGTCCGTCTTCGGGCCGGGCTTCCGGTGGATGTCGGCCGGACGCCCCTGGCTCTGGCCCCATGAACGGGTTTCTTGGTTTATCGGCTGCAGCCGGATTCCGTCGGCCTCGGCCCCCCGACCGTTGGTGGCCGGACCGGAAGAGCATGTGGCGGGACTACCTGCAACTCTCAAGGGCCACCGCGGCCGGACTGGGAGAGAGAGGGGAGGGTCGAGGAGACATTCCCCCCCCCCTGCAACTGTTCAGCGTTGTAAAGGCAATCCCCTGGCCGGGTCCCGTTGGTCTCGGCCTCTCCTCCGGCTACACCCTACGTTAGGATCTCCTGGCCGAGGCGTGGCAGCAGGACCTGCCTTATATGGGCTGCTCCCGGCTGGGCGTAGCCGGAACCCTGCCCCACCTTGGAAGTTTCCAGAGTGGGGGCGGATGTTCTACTGACTTGCATTTTCCCTAGTCTATCGATTTTTTTGGCGTGGCAGGCGGTGGGACAGCGAGGGGTGATTTGGTTTCTCTTACTGTTTTTCTGGTCTCTCACCACTGGCATATTTTAACGTTTTCTTGTTTCTAGGACATTAATAGGTTTTATCATTACGTTATGTTATCGTTTCTTTGTTCGTTGTTTAATAAAAGTTCATGTTCATCAGTGGCCTACTGATTTTCGTTTTCCTATTCTTTTCTTTCCAGGTTGTTTCATGCTAAAGTTTCTGTTAACAGGATACAGTGATCACTTCGTTATTATTGCATATGTCCTTTTCACTAGGGGTGCTCTCTGGTCGGGCCAGATGACGTATGTCTAGTAAATGGTCCGGGTGAAACAGGTGCATCAATCAGTGGGGATAGGCATGATAGATTACAACGGGGGAGAAAGGTCCGCATTACGTACCCTTTCACTACTTGCAAAGATTTTCCTACGTTTATTTGCAAACAGGGAATACCTCCAAAAAGAACTAATTCCCAAACAGTCAATGTTCGGACAATCAATCAATCAATGAGGAATGAAATAGGTACGACGTGTTAAAGGCTTGCGTTACCTACCCTTCACTATCTGCAAAGGGAGAGAGAATATTCCTATTCTTCCTCGTTTGCAGGTAGAGAAGATCCTTAAGAGAATTAACATCGAACAATTCAATGCTCGATTGAAACAATCAACAAGGGGTACTGTGAACACAAATGAACGCCGCTTATGTACATACGCATTGCTATTTTCAACAGGTTGTTCCTAATGTTTCTATTTTAGCGAGGTCAAAAAGAGATCCCATTAGTGGCCTACTGATTTTGCTCGATTCCTTTTGTTTTTTTACACGATTTTTCGCTATCTGCAAAGACTAAACAGAGTATTGCGACTCTGTGCTTGTTTGTAAATAGAGAATGAACCAAAGAGAACAATCAATCAAATGGAGAGAGAAGCAGGCACGACGGATTACAAAGGGGGAAAGGGCTGCGTTAACTACCCTTCACTATCTGCAAAGAGAGAGTACTCCTAATAGAAATGAGGGGTGGGGGGCAGCAATCAAAGCAGATCAGTGTGCATAAACACGAAAAAAAAAATTCTTACCACGTACTTGACATTCGACAGCTTATGATATTTGCTATTAAAAAACCATTGAAATTCACTGAAAAAACCATAGGTTATAGACCATATATAGTTAGGAATTAGCATTTACAAAACCTTGAAAATTCACTGAAAAAACCATAGTTTATAGACCATATATAGTTAGGAATTAGCATTTAAAAAACCTTATTTTACTCACACAAAACCATTGAAATTCCATATATAGTTAGTTGCACTAACTATATATTGCGCACCCGCAATCCACTGCTGATGATGTCACATATTACATCATTCATGACATGGTCAGTGACATCACTGATGACATCACTGATGACATCTCAAATGACATCACTGATGACATCTCATTTGACATCAATGACCACATCACTGATGATATCATTCATGTGACAATACAATGCATCTCCTCACATTTTAATATAACCTCTGTTTCACCCAGTGTTAAAAACAGAGTATAATTTTTGAAACCATTGACACACCAATACTAGTTACTACATACGTACTCACTGATTCCTACGTCTACACACACATTCACTCATTCACCCATACAATCATTCATACATACAATCACTCATGTTTACAACACAATCATATGCACTCATACACCTATACAGACACTCACACTCTGCCACTCATCCATGGAGTTACTCACACACCTAGTCAGTCCTGTAAAGAATCAATCACACTTCCATTTTCTACTCTATACAGTTAAACATAGAGCACCTTACGTTTTCAACCATATACTAACACATACTTACTCTCTTATACAATCATTGATACAAGTACACATTGATCTGTACAGAGTCACACACCTCCCATCCAGCCACACACACACTCAGTCTCCCATGCAAATACTTGGGCAATCAATCAATAACCCATATAGTTACTCATATAGCTACTGATCAACACATGCAGCAGTTTACAGAACAACAGACATAATGATGCACAAATTAAGACAGTTTAGTCACTAACCCATGCACTCAGTGAGACACATTTAATCACTCACTCATACATTCAGTCATGCACCTACTAAATCCTTCGTCCAGACACTTATACATCCACTCATTCTTCAATATGTAAGACATATTTTAACTTTACAGAAACATAGTCACTGGATGTTGTCATCAGTGATGTCACTGACCATGTCATGAATGATGTAATATGTGACATCATCAGCAGTGGATTGCGGGTGCGCAATATATAGTTAGTGCAACTAACTATATATGGAATTTCAATGGTTTTGTGTGAGTAAAATAAGGTTTTTTAAATGCTAATTCCTAACTATATATGGTCTATAACCTATGGTTTTTTCAGTGAATATATATATATATATATGAGGTATGTTGGATTCCCAACACCAGCAAACGCAGCAAGGCAGCCACGCACGCAAGCAGGAACCAGCGAGACCCTTGAAGGTGCAAAATTTTCTTTATTTAAATATAGCCCAGCACCAGTCCACCATGACGCGTTTCGGCTAAGGATAGCCTTGATCACATGTCAGCGTCAAAAGGGCTGACCACCCATTTAAAGTGCAAGAGTGCCATCACATGTCATAGAAATCAAAGAAATACTATTGATTTCAAAGCCTCTTAACACAAAAATCACGGCATAAATGCCCGTGTTTGCACATATAACATAACAGCAAAAAACATTCACAATATAATATCAATAAAATACATATTATAGACACACATTGTGAAACCTCAGTGAATAAAGAATGAATATTCATGGCAACGGCTAGAGAAAAACTTCTAAAATTCATATAAAAGTTAAAAAAGCCGAATAAATATAGATAATCATATTTATGTCTAAAAAACCAAACACCACAGTTATGTATAAAATATACAACAAATATCTGCGGAAATTACACCAGAACATAGCTCTAAAACCCTGTTGTCATGGTTTCAATACCTTGAGTAAGTTTAGAAACTCAAGTGAGCTATAGTATTGACACTGAGGTTAAAAAGTGCTTGTTATGTGCAAATGAGCAAAGAGTACAAAAAACTAGCTGTGTGGCATTAAAGTGCTACCAAAAACAGAAGTGCAATATAAATCATTTCATAGATCTAAAAGAAGATCAGTTTGTAAACTTAAGGTCAGAGGAGGGTCCAGGATGCAAGTTAAAATTTCATTTTCATTACTATGGTCCAAATGCAGTGCAATAATTAGGCAGTCACAGTACAAATACAAAAAGTGCAAAGTGCGTACCTGGCATTGAATAAAGTACTACAGATAGGTGTGGCAGTCCTCCCCAATATTGAGCCCCTGTGGTGACTTAGTGTCAAGTGTTATACTATAACGGGTCTCCAATCTACGTAACAGGGACTCTCTATCTCCTCCCCTCCTCTGGGGAGGAACACAATCTATCACATAGTACTTTAATAGGGAGGCATCTTTCCCATGCTTTTTCTCGAAGTGCCTGGCTACTGGGTAAGCCGCATCTGCATTGGTGATGGCACGCAGATGTTGGAGAATTCGCTTGTGGACTTGTGGCCTAGTACTGCCCACATATCTAAGCCCACAAGGGCACTCTAAAACATACACAGCAAACTCAGATTAACGGTTGAGTTTCTGCTTTATTTTAATAGGAAAAGGGGAAAGTGGTGTGTTGAACTCACTCTTACTAACACCATGTTTGCAAGCTTTGCAAGTGGAACACCTGATAAAACCCTTGCTACCTTCCAACCAAGAACCCGTGGGTACCTCAGGGCTACTGGAAACCAAACTGTCTTGCATTGAGCGTGCTTTGCGATATGTGATACTAGGATATTTAGGCATAGTGGGACCAATAACAGGATCACTGGCTATTAGGGACCAGTTATCCTTGATAATTTTTTGGATACTTTTATGCTGATTACTATATCCTATAATCAACCGGGTCTCCTCACATATTTTATGGACAAGTATCGGCTCACATGCCACTTCTGAGCCCAGAAGTGCAGATCTTTCCTTTTTGTTAGCCCTGAGTGTAGCACTATCAATGATTTCAGGTTTGTAACCTCTTTAAAGAAAGCGAGCCCTACAGTCGGATTGAGCCAAACAACATTCCTCATCATCGCTGCAAATTCTCCTGATGCGGAGCATTTCCCCGTAGGGGATACTCCGTATCAAGTGTGCTGGATGGTGACTACCAGCATGCAGCAGTGTGTTACCTGCTGTGGGCTTCCGATATAACTTGGTATGGAGGGTACCATTCTGAACAAAAATTTCCACATCTAGGAACACAATTGAATGCGCACTGATATTGCTAGTGAAGTGAATGTTAAGATTATTTTCATTCAATTATTGTATGAACTCATTGACTTCACTCTCAGAGCCATCCCAAACTAAAACCAGATCGTCAATATATCTGTACCAGAGTTTCACCTTGGTGTTCATGGTGGCTGTGTGGTTCTTCATGAGGACCTGCTCCTCCCAGTACCCCATGTGCAAACATGGGTAACTGGGAGAAAAGCAGGCCCCCATTGCCACCCCCCTGGTCTGCAAGAATAACTGATTGGCAAATAGGAAAACATTGTTCTCTAAACAAATGGAAATCATATCAAAAAGCATTTTCGAATGTTCATGAAAGCACGTTTCTCTCATTCCTAAGAAATGTTGGGTTGCTTTTAAACCGTCTTGATGAACAATACTGGTGTATAACGAAGTAACGTCCATAGACACCAGAATGTAATTAGAGTTCCATTCAAAGTCAATAAGTTTCCTAAGTAGATCACAAGTATCTAGGATAAAGGAGGGCAAACCTTTTACATGGTCTTGTAGGAAGAAGTCAATGTATTTGCTCATATTCTCCAAGAGGCTGTTACACGCAGAGATAATAGGCCTGCCAGGCGGCTGCAGATAGTCCTTATGCACCTTCGGGATGAAATAAATTACAGGAGTAACAGGATTTTCTTTCTTTAAAAATGTATATTCATCCATAGTGAGCAGGCCTTTGCTCCTCCAGGCCGAAAGTTTGATGTAAATTTCATTCCTGGCTTTAAGAGCATCTTGCATAGTGATACGCCTGTAACAGTCTCTGTCATTAAGTTGTTTGAGCGCTTCTTCCATGTACATCTTACGTGGCCATAAGACCACGTTGCCGCCTTTATCAGATTGCCGTACCACCAAATGTTTGTTGGCTTTAAGCTTTTTTTTTGATCAATTTGTGGTACTCGTTATCCTTGTGATAGTAACGTTTGGTCGCATTTGCATTCCTGATCTGTAATTGTTTTAATTGTGTAGTAACAAGTTCATGGAAAGTATCAACATTGTCCTTGATCATCATAGGATGAAATTTGGATTTGGGTTTAAACGGTGTTTTGCACAATGGCGGTACTGGTTCACCTCCTAAAGCAGTCTGACTGTATATATATATATATATTCTCGCTCCGTTTACACCTGCCTCCCGCACTCCTAGGCTGGTGCCTGCCTTGTCGGGGGTGCACCCGACACGTAATATCTGCTCCAAAATTTCTCAAACCGCAATCACGCGGACAAAGAGATGGCAGCACTCTCAGGGTAAATGCACAGTATTTATTCAAAAAGAACGCGCTTTCGGCACTCGGCCTTCTTCAGTAATAAGTCAACAGTCACGGCATGCCTCTGCCATTTAAAATCATCACATGACATATAGACAAAGAAAATGGACTTGGCTGAAAACATATGTATGGTCGCCATATTGGAACGGGTAATAATCATAGCGATAGATGCATCTATACATCATGTCATCTCAAATTAATCAATATCGAGGTGCATATTCTGTATGGGTTTACCCTTATCAAATGCAAACAGTTAGTTGAATACAATAAAGTCTGCACTTGTTAGTCAATCGACGTGTTGTGATCTTGCCCTGGATGGGCCTAAAGTCCAATTCCTCTGTCTATGTCAAAAAAATATATATACATTGCATCCATAATAAAAGTCATGTATCACATCAATTACATATTGTCATAATTCAAAAATAACGGAAACATCCTCAAAATCCATATTGTTAATTATATCAAATGGACTCCCAAATCTTCATGCATGTTTAAACCCATTGGCATTTTGGTTTGCAGATCGATTATGTATCGCGACTCTAGTCGTCTCAGTTTCTGTAGCCTATCTCCTCCTCTTTCATTTAAGGGGACAGAATCTAGACAAAAATACGATAACAGATCCCTGTTACGAGCATGTTCTAGATCAAAATGTCTGGCCACAGGATAACTTGCATCTGCATTCTGAATCGCCCTCTGGTGCTCTAAAATCCTTAGTTTCACCGGATTTGTAGTGCTGCCGACATACCTCCTGCCACAAAGACATGTCAAGCAGTACACCACATGAGGTGTGGTACAAGTAAGGAATTTCAGTATTTTTCTAGGTTTCTGCAACCCAGGAACACTGTACTGTACAGTTCGCTTACTTCCCTTACACGCCTTACAGCGACCACACAGAAAGAAACCTTTCAAGGGTTCTGACTTGGGTTTAGGCTTGTGCTCCTTATGGTGACTATGCACTAGATAGTCCTTTAGTGCCCTAGCTTTCCTAAAGGTCACCAACGGGTAGGAGGGTAGATCTTTCTTTATGATGTTGTCAGTCATCAATTTATTCCAATGCTTTCGCATGATGCGTTTCAAATCTGAAGCATTGCTGGAGTAAGTAGTAATGAGTCTAAACTCTCCACCTTTAGATTTCACCTGTTTCTTGGCTAGAAGTGTCTTTCTGTCTAGATTACTAACTTTATTCAAAGCCTGTCTGAGGACCCCATCTTTATACCCTCTGGCTTTGAACCTCTGTATGCTGCTGCCTGCAGCCTTACAAAATTCCTGGTCATTGGTGTTATTCCTCTTAATCCGGAGTAATTCACCATACGGTATACTGTTAACCAGACTGGTGGGATGACTGCTGGTGGCGTATAACGTAGAATTCCCAGCGGTTATTTTCCAAAAAAGTTTAGTTTGCAGGCTGCCATTCTCAATAAACACTGTCAAGTCTAGAAAATTCACCTCTGTCTGGCTGATTTCTCCCGAAAATTTTAAGTTGTGATCATTGAGGTTCAATACTTCAATGTATTCTTCAGCCAATTCGACTGACCCCTCTATAATAATAAAGAGGTCGTCAATGTAACGATACCATCCCTTCACAATATCGTTCCATTTTTTATTTTCGGGTGACCAAGCCACCTGCTCCTCCCACCAACCCACGAAAAGATTCGCGAAGCTGGGGGCGGAGCAGGTACCCATCGCCACGCCTGTCAGCTGTTTAAACAACTCCTTACCAAAAAGAAAAATGTTGTTGTCCAGACAGAATTGCATGAATTCAAGCAGCATTTTGTTGTGCTCAAAGTATTTAACAGGTCGGCTTTCAAGAAACCATGAAATGGCTGACAGCCCGATCTCATGTCCTATACATGTGTATAATCCAGTAATGTCAATGACCAACATTGTGTACCCTTCCCGCCATTCAAATTTGTCCATGCAATTCAAAAAATGTTTGGTGTCCTTCAAATAAGATTTCAAATTAACCACATGAGGAGAAAGAAAAGAGTCTATATATATGGACAGATGTTCTGTAAGACTACCTAAAGAGGAAACAATAGGTCTCCCCGGGGGGTTCACCAAGTCTTTGTGAACCTTCGGTAGGTAGTAAAATGTGGGGGTTATAGGATTCAGACATCTCAGGAAAAGATGTTCGTCACAGTTGAGCATATCTTTGTTATACCATTTGAAGATCATATCGTGGTATGCTTGGATACTGTTATAGTAAATGGCTTCCGTGACTCTGATATATGTGGTGGGATCCTTCAATTGTCGTAGCGCTTCTTTCTCATATTGAATTTTTGTAAGCAAACCAATGTTCCCACCCTTATCAGAAGGTTTGCATACTAAAGAAGAGTCCTCACATAATTTTTTCAGTGCCGCATGCTGTTTATTCGAAAAATTATTTTGATTCACATGATTGAATTTCAAAGTGCCCCTCAATTTCCTCAGATCCTGAATCACTGCCTCAGAGAAAGTGTCTATAGCGTCAGTTCCCATAGTTGGCATAAAGGTCGACGTCGGCTTGAAAGATGTGGCACCACCTTTTTGCTGCATGTCCATTTCCCTGACCAATTGTGTGTTTCTCAGATTCGCCTCATTATCCTCAGTTACATCAAGCCGCAATTCTTCTAAGGATCTAATGCCAGCCAAATCTCTACAGGTCAGCGTGCCATCTCCTGTACTGTCAGCAGCCGTTAATTTGCCAGGTGGTGGTTTCAATTTGAAATATTTGAATAATTTCAGTTTGCGTATAAACTTGAAGAGGTCTATACGAGTCTGCGTGAACTCTAAGCTTTTTTGTGGGCAAAAAGTGAGTCCAAGCTTAAGGATGCTTTGTTCTTCATCAGTAAGGATTTTAGATGTTAAATTGATTATAGTTAAATTATCCTGTACTTCTACACCTTTTTCTTGTAGAAGTTCTTCCTGCTCCTTGTTAAGGGTGGCGAGCCTACGATGTTGACGGCTCCAGCCCCCCCTCCTCGTCTTCCTCTTGCTCCTCTTTGGTCCGGGGGTTTGCCCCTGCCCCCTTGTAGTTGCTGCTTCCGCATAACTTGATATTCCTCGTGAAAAGCCGAAGTCTCAGGCAAACCATCTTGCCCATCTTCACTCGAGACTTCATCCCCAGTAATGGACGAGTCTGAGGTTTCTGGAATCGGAACAATTACTTCCGGTTGTTTTTTTCTTCTCAATTCCTTCCTGGGATTATCATATTTCTCGGCGAAGGTAAGCACCCTTCCCCTGCTATAGTCTTTTTCATCTCTTTCAAATTTCTCTTCTTTTCTTTGTTTTATTTTTTCTTCATATTTTTTTAAACGTTTTTTCATGGCTTCTCGTTTCTCCTCCAGTTTCGATTGATCTTCTTCTTTCGATAGGTCATGTTCAATATCCTTTATTTGAGCAAGGGCCTTGTCTCGATCGCTCCAAGCAAAGCGTACTAAGATTATCAGACTCCCTTTACACGATTGGGCAGTGTGTTCAGCCCATGCATCCAGTAATGAGGGGTCAGGGTTCTCGTATGCCGGTATCGTGTAGATCCTAAGTCCTCTAGGAACACGATCAACGTCAATATAGTTCTGGAGGGAGGTCGCCTCCCACCATTTTCTGATTTCTCTCTCATAGAGACGTTCCAACGTTGTTAATTTCGCATTCAAACCTGTTCCTGCATTGCTTGTAGCACCCCGTGCTCCTCCCTGTACATCAGCGGTTTTCGTTTTATTTTTGAACATGCCCTGCTCCGCTTTTCGACGTTCCGTTTCACAAAACATGACTTAATACGTGTAGTTGCAGCCGCAACAACAGAAGTAAGGGCAAGATCACAACACGTCGATTGACTAACAAGTGCAGACTTTATTGTATTCAACTAACTGTTTGCATTTGATAAGGGTATACCCATACAGAATGGGCATGTTCAAAAATAAAACGAAAACCGCTGATGTACAGGGAGGAGCACAGGGTGCTACAAACAATGCAGGAACAGGTTTGAATGCCAAATTAACAACGTTGGAACGTCTCTATGAGAGAGAAATCAGAAAATGGTGGGAGGCGACCTCCCTCCAGAACTATATTGACGTTGATCGTGTTCCTAGAGGACTTAGGATCTACCCGATACCGGCATACGAGAACCCTGACCCCTCATTACTGGATGCATGGGCTGAACACACTGCCCAATCGTGTAAAGGGAGTCTGATAATCTTAGTACGCTTTGCTTGGAGCGATCGAGACAAGGCCCTTGCTCAAATAAAGGATATTGAACATGACCTATCGAAAGAAGAAGATCAATCGAAACTGGAGGAGAAACGAGAAGCCATGAAAAAGCGTTAAAAAAATATGAAGAAAAAATAAAACAAAGAAAAGAAGAGAAATTTGAAAGAGATGAAAAAGACTATAGCAGGGGAAGGGTGCTTACCTTCGCCAAGAAATATGATAATCCCAGGAAGGAATTGAGAAGAAAAAAACAACCGGAAGTAATTGTTCCGATTCCAGAAACCTCAGACTCGTCCATTACTGGGGATGAAGTCTCGAGTGAAGATGGGCAAGATGGTTTACCTGAGACTTCGGCTTTTCACGAGGAATATCAAGTTATGCGGAAGCAGCAACTACAAGGGAGCAGGGGCAAACCCCCGGACCAAAGAGGAGCAAGAGGAAGACGAGGAGGGGGGGCTGGAGCCGCCAACATCGTAGGCTCGCCACCCTTAACAAGGAGCAGGAAGAACTTCTACAAGAAAAAGGTGTAGAAGTACAGGATAATTTAACTATAATCAATTTAACATCTAAAATCCTTACTGATGAAGAACAAAGCATCCTTAAGCTTGGACTCACTTTTTGCCCACAAAAAAACTTGGAGTTCACGCAGACTCGTATAGACCTCTTCAAGTTTATACGCAAACTGAAATTATTCAAATATTTCAAATTGAAACCACCACCTGGCAAATTAACGGCTGCTGACTGTACAGGAGATGGCACGCTGACCTGTAGAGATTTGGCTGGCATTAGATCCTTAGAAGAATTGAGGCTTGATGTAACTGAGGATAATGAGGCGATTCTGAGAAACACACAATTGGTCAGGGAAATGGACATGCAGCAAAAAGGTGGTGCCACATCTTTCAAGCCGACGTCGACCTTTATGCCAACTATGGGAACTGACGCTATAGACACTTTCTCTGAGGCAGTGATTCAGGATCTGAGGAAATTGAGGGGCACTTTGAAATTCAATCATGTGAATCACAATAATTTTTCGAATAAACAGCATGTGGCACTGAAAAAATTATGTGAGGACTCTTCTTTAGTATGCAAACCTTCTGATAAGGGAGGGAACATTGTTTTGCTTACAAAAATTAAATATGAGAAAGAAGCGCTACGACAATTGAATGATCCCACCACATATATCAGAGTCACGGAAGCCATTTACTATAACAGTATCCAAGCATACCACGATATGATCTTCAAATGGTATAACAAAGATATGCTCAACTGTGATGAACATCTTTTCCTGAGATGTCTGAATCCTATAACCCCCACATTTTACTACCTACCGAAGGTTCACAAAGACTTGGTGAACCCCCAGGGGAGACCTATTGTTTCCTCTTTAGGTAGTCTTACAGAACATCTGTCCATATATATAGACTCTTCTCTTTCTCCTCATGTGGTTAATTTGAAATCTTATTTGAAGGATACCAAACATTTTTTGAATTGCATGGACACATTTGAATGGCGGGAAGGGTGCACAATGTTGGTCATTGACATTACTGGATTATACACATGTATAGGACATGAGATCGGGCTGTCAGCCATTTCATGGTTTCTTGAAAGCCGACCTGCTAAATACTTTGAGCACAACAAAATGCAGCTTGAATTCATGCAATTCTGTCTGGACAACAACATTTTTCTTTTTGGTAAGGAGTTGTTTAAACAGCTGACAGGCGTGGCGATGGGTACCTGCTCCGCCCCCAGCTTCGCGAATCTTTTCGTGGGTTGGTGGGAGGAGCAGGTGGCTTGGTCACCCGAAAATAAAAAATGGAACGATATTGTGAAGGGATGGTATCATTACATTGACGACCTCTTTATTATTATAGAGGGGTCAGTCGAATTGGCTGAAGAATACATTGAAGTATTGAACCTCAATGATCACAACTTAAAATTTTCGGGAGAAATCAGCCAGACAGAGGTGAATTATCTAGACTTGACAGTGTTTATTGAGAATGGCAGCCTGCAAAACTAAACTTTTTCGGAAAATAACCGCTGGGAATTCTACGTTATTCGCCACCAGCAGTCATCCCACCAGTCTGGTTAACAGTATACCGTATGGTGAATTACTCCGGATTAAGAGGAATAACACCAATGACCAGGAATTTTGTAAGGCTGCAGGCAGCAGCATACAGAGGTTTAAAGCCAGAGGGTATAAAGATGGGGTCCTCAGACAGGCTTTGAATAAAGTTAGTAAGCTAGACAGAAAGACACTTCTAGCCGAGAAACAGGTGAAATCTAAAGGTGGAGAGTTTAGACTCATTACTACTTACTCCAGCAATGCTTCAGATTTGAAATGCATCATGCGAAAGCATTGGAATATATTGATGACTGACAACATCATAAAGAAAGATCTACCCTCCTACCCGTTGGTGACCTTTAGGAAAGCTAGGGCACTAAAGGACTATCTAGTGCATAGTCACCATAAGGAGCACAAGCCTAAACCCAAGTCAGAACCCTTGAAAGGTTTCTTTCCGTGTGGTCGCTGTAAGGCGTGTAAGGGAAGTAAGCGAACTGTACAGTACAGTGTTCCTGGGTTGCAGAAACCTAGAAAAATACTGAAATTCCTTACTTGTACCACACCTCATGTGGTGTACTGCTTGACATGTCCTTGTGGCAGGAGGTATGTCGGCAGCACTACAAATCCGGTGAAACTAAGGATTTTAGAGCACCAGAGGGCGATTCAGAATGCAGATGCAAGTTATCCTGTGGCCAGACATTTTGATCTAGAACATGCTTGTAACAGGGATCTGTTATCGTATTTTTGTCTAGATTCTGTCCCCTTAAATGAAAGAGGAGGAGATAGGCTACAGAAACTTAGACGACTAGAGTCGCGATACATAATCGATCTGCAAACCAAAATGCAAATGGGTTTAAACATGCACGAAGATTTGGGAGTCCATTTGATATAATTAACAATATGGATTTTGAGGATGTTTCCGTTATTTTTGAATTATGACAATATGTAATTGATGTGATACATGACTTTTATTATGGATGCAATGTATATATATTTTTTTGACATAGGCAGAGGAATTGGACTTTAGGCCCATCCAGGGCAAGATCACAACACGTCGATTGACTAACAAGTGCAGACTTTATTGTATTCAACTAACTGTTTGCATTTGATAAGGGTATACCCATACAGAATGTGCACCTCGATATTGATTAATTTGAGATGACATGATGTATAGATGCATCTATCGCTATGATTATTACCCGTTCCAATATGGCGACCATACATATGTTTTCAGCCAAGTCCGTTTTCTTTGTCTATATGTCATGTGATGATTTTAAATGGCAGAGGCATGCCGTGACTGTTGACTTATTACTGAAGAAGGCCGAGTGCCGAAAGCGCGTTCTTTTTTAATAAATACTGTGCATTTACCCTGAGAGTGCTGCCATCTCTTTGTCCGCATGATTGCGGTTTGAGAAATTTTGGAGCAGATATATATATATATATATATATATATATATATATATATATTACCTACTGGCGGTCGCCAGTAGGTATATATAGTTAGGATTTTTTCCCTATGGGATTTTTGAAAATTCTATGTCTAATAACTTTGGCGTTTGTGGACGGAATCGGTTGAAATTTTCAGGAAAATGAAACATTTTGTTTCTGAGCAGCCCCTGGAAATTTGGGGGGGGGTTCGTCAAGGGGGGGGCCGAGAAAAAAGGGGGGTCCCAAAACGTGTTTTTAACATTGAGTTTTCCATAGGGCGGTTGGCCTCACTTTTAGCCCGAACGGCTGAATGGATTTCCACGAAACTTGGCAAAATTGTAGGGACTGGTAGCCCGATGTGCCTTTGCTAGGTCTCAATATATGTGCTTCAGTGGATTTTGAGAAATTAACGTTCAAAAAAAGATATATATCTGTAACAGCGGACCGGGCAGCGCTCCGGTTCGCGGACTTTACGCGTAACGGAACTTCGCGTAGCGAAGCTGATTGGCTCTCCGGTGTCTGTCAACATTTTAAACAGTCCGGAGCGGCCGCCATCTTGTCTCTCGGTAGGATTGAGAGACAAGAGGAGGCCAAAACAAAGGGGGAAATGACCATAAGGGGGCATAGTAGATCCTCCCTGATCCCCTAGGTTTAATGTGGAGGCTTTAAAAGGGCCCCGCGGGGCAAAAAAAGAAAAAAAAAATGTTTTTTTTTTTTTGCGTGGGTAGCGCCCGGTTCGCGAACCGGGAAGCGTTCTGGGCAGCGTACTATAAGGAAAAAAGAATGATAGACTTTTCAAATACTGTATGTTAATTGATTGTTGGTTTTGTTGATTATTTTTTATTTTTTTTATTTTTTAAGCAATTATTTATTATTGTAATTGTGTTTCAAAATTTAATAACATTTCTAACATTTCACTAGTTTATGAATTACATATAAAAATGATTAAAGACTCAAATAATTTTTTAATATTACATATAATTTTATTTTTCGGATTGTTTTTCAAAATTTAATAGAATGTCTAACATTTGACTGTCAGATATGTCCTCTTGTTGAGTGAACATAACTTCCCACATTTGACCGTCATCATAATGAAGTAAATGATCCACAGATTCTACACTTTGAACTAATTCATGGTCCCGTGATTCATCCATGAAATCTGAGTCATCATTGTCCTCAAACTCTTTTTCTGTGTTGTTCTCCAGAACAATTTCGAAGGAAATATTCTGCTCTCCTTCCATTTTCTTGCTGTAATTTGCATAAAAAATAATTATATCAGTAGAGATAGGGCACTGTTGGGTTTAAGTTCAGACAGGTACTTGTGGGTTTATAACAGAGAAGTAATCTATGGGCACTGTATGGTTTCAGGCGTGAAGTAGTACTATTAAAAAGTGCCTGTGAAGAAGCCTAAGTAAATTCATAATTATACCACAGAAACCTAAATCAATCCATAATTATAATAAAGAAGCCTTTCTCAATGTCTAACTCTTACAGAGGGATAGTATATAACTATCTGAAAATGTTTTCAAATTTATAAAATAATATCTCACCTTCTAAAAACAAGTTTAAGTTGTGAGTGAAAATGATCTTGCAATGTAGTTCAGGAAGTAGTAGTCAAAATGGCTGTGTTTCTCTCTCTTCCTTTATATATATTCAGGTACATAACCAATCAAATGTCAGGTAAAAAAAGTAGAAAATGAAAGTAACATTTTAATTGGTTGTCAATTCCAACACTTCAGATGTGTTTTGTGAAGTAATTTACCTCAGGGTATTTAGAGAGGTGTACAGGCTAAATGGTTAAATGGAATTTCAATCAAATTTGTGAAAATGGTAGGGAATGGTATGTAGTATGAGCTAATCTATATTTGGTGAAAGTGTCTCCAGTCGCTTTTCTGTAAACTACTTTCCCACCTTTTTTGATGGTGCGCTTCCCAGGGAGCGACCCGGTATGCGAACTGGCGAGCGCCCCGGTATGCGAACCTTAAGCGTTAAGGGAGTCCACCATTTTGTGTTTTGGTCGAATTAAGATACAAGATGGAGGGCAAATAATGTTCAGAATGGGTAGAAGGGGGCACAGTAGACTTATCTTGACCCCCTAGGTTTTCTGAGGGTGGCTGAGGAGGCCCATATGTGCGAAAAAAAAACCATTTTTTTTAAAATTTAGCGAGGTTAGCTCCCGGTTCGCGTACCGGGTAGCGTCCCAGGGAGCGTACTTTGTTGAAAATTAGTGAAAAATGTTCGAGTAAAATAATAATTGTGAGTGATCAGATGTAGGGTAGCTCTGAGAAGAGCTTTTGGGTTTATGGTACATTTAGGTACTTATAAGTAGGTACCAATGCACAGTCTTAAATTCAGAATGAAAATTCTGTTGCCCTCATCTGAGAAGTGAACTCCATCTCCTCTGTAGATATCTTGCATGTAGTAACGCAAGTTATTGTTGTACAGGGAGCCCATTCCATGGTCTCTCATGTAAGCTGAAACAGATTTGTTTACATGCTTCCTCGACTTCTCAATTTGTGGACAAAATTGGTTTGACCACCTCCATTTCTGTCTTTGGCATATATTTGAATATACCAAGGCAGTCTGAGGAAAAAGTGCCATTAATTGCTCAAAGGTGTCCTTTAAAAGCATTTCCAGACCTACCCCAGTCAAAGTGCCCAAATCATTACCTCCACAGTGCACAATTAACAGGTCAGGTTTTGGCAAATGCATAAAGGTTTTCACCAATGGTATCAATTGGTGACATTTTAATCCTCTGTGGCCAAACCACTTAATTTCCACATCTTGTAAATTGAGGTTAGGTAAAATTCTGTTCTCAGCATACCTCTGAGCCCAATAGATGTAACTATGTCCAACAATCCAGACAGAAAACATGGTGAGAGAAGGTTCTCCTGCAGTCAGATGAAGTGTGGCAATGAAATGGCAGTTGAAAAAATAAGAGTTTAAAATGAAAAAAACTGTGGAGTTTCTGTGTTAATGAAGCAGTAACAGTGATTGGTGGATTTTGATTGCTGAAAACAGAAAGTTAGGGTGCATGGATGAGTTCTTTGAAAGATGTATTTTGAGTGGTCAAGAAAAAATCATTAAATGAAAGAATGCACTGGATATGAGGTGCACTGAGAGTTCAGAGTTCAATTGCAACATTGTTGTGTGAACTTGCAAACACCAGAGGCCTTCAAGGAGGTGGTTGCTATGCAAAAAAGGCAGAAAGGGCAGAGGGGGGAAGGGTTTTGATTTGAAAAAAAGTGAGGGAAGAGTTTTGATTGGGTGACATGAGAGATATGTGTGAAGAATTACAGCATTTCTGTGCTTTTGATAGCTGCAGACTCTGGAGTGCATACCTTTTGCTCTGCTGAAGACAAATTGGTGTGTTTCTGAGACTGTTTTGAAACTCAAAGTATTTGCTAAGGTGAGAAAAGATTTCTTTAATTTAGATAGAGAATAGTGTGCTTTAAGGAGAAAATTAAGAAGAAAGTTGTGTTTTTCAAATGTTGCTTTGTCTCAAGTGTTTTACAAATAGATTTTGTTTCTTTGAGAAATTGTAATTGGAGAAAATGTGAAGTATTAGTACTGACAGGGTTTTTTTGTGCATAGGAGCTGTGGAGTGTTTTCAAATTATGACTTGAAAATCGTTTTTGAGGAAAAGGAATGGTTTTAATATTTATGACAAGGACATAATGGTGTATGCTTCTTTATAAGGCAATTGAGTGTCTCTGATGTTATTTTTCCAATTTTAATGTAAGACCTTTCCCTGTGGTGCAAATTGCTTGTAAATATGCTCCCACCTGTGCATGGCAAATTTAGATTTTGAATGTTTGCGTTACATAGCCATGTTAAAAGTGACACAAACATGCTGCAAAGGCAATCAAAAAACGCTTTCATGTGTCTTAAGGACATTTTAAGTCATTTCCCCATGTGCAGTGTTTTCAAATTATGATTTGAAAATCGTTTTTGGGGAAAAGGAATGGTTTTAATATTTATGACAAGGACATAATGGTGTATGCTTCTTTATAAGGCAATTGAGTGTCTCTGATGTTATTTTTCCCATTTTAATGTAAGACCTTTCCCTGTGGAGCAAATTCCTTGTAAATATGCTCCCACCTGTGCATGGCAAATTTAGATTTTGAATGTTTGTGTTACATAGCCATGTTAAAAGTGACCCAACCATGCTGGAAAGGCAATCAAAAAACGCTTTCATGTGTCTTAAGGACATTTTAAGTCATTTCCCCATGTGCAGTGTTTTCAAATTATGATTTGAAAATTGTTTTTGGGGAAAAGGAATGGTTTTAATATTTATGACAAGGACATAATGGTGTATGCTTCTTTATAAGGCAATTGAGTGTCTCTGATGTTATTTTTCCCATTTTAATGTAAGACCTTTCCCTGTGGAGCAAATTCCTTGTAAATATGCTCCCACCTGTGCATGGCAAATTTAGATTTTGAATGTTTGTGTTACATAGCCATGTTAAAAGTGACCCAACCATGCTGGAAAGGCAATCAAAAAACGCTTTTATGTGTCTTAAGGACATTTTAAGTCATTTCCCCATGTGCAGTGTTTTCAAATTATGATTTGAAAATCGTTTTTGGGGAAAAGGAATGGTTTTAATATTTATGACAAGGACATAATGGTGTATGCTTCTTTATAAGGCAATTGAGTGTCTCTGATGTCATTTTTCCCATATTACATTAAAAGACCTTTCCCCGTGGAGCACATTCCTTGTAAATATGGTCCCACCTGTGCATGGTAAATTTAGATTTTGACTGTTTGAGTTACATAGCCATGTTAAAAGTGACCCAAAAAAGTTGCAAAGGCTTTAAAAAAACACTTTCATGTGTCTTAAGGACATTTTAAGTCATTTCCCCGTGGGCAGTGTTTTCAAATTATGACTTGAAAATCGTTTTTGAGATAAAGGAATGTTGTTAAAATTTATGTGCGCCATATGCCCCCAAATTTCTTTTTCAGGGGGTGCAGCAGGGTGTTCTTGAGACACCCCTGCACCCTTGGAAAAATTCCTAATTTGCGATGAGCTAATTGCTAATCGCAAATTGCACCTTCATTCCTATGGGCCTCCTGGCCCATGGAAATGAATGAGTAATTTGCAATTAGCAATTTGCTCATCGCAAATTAGGAATGGTAAAGAATCGCTATTTATTCCTTAAAATTCGCTATTTAGGAAATGCAAAATAGTATGATGATACATATGGCGGTTCATCTGTAACAAGATAAGAAGCTTAGGGATACATTTATGATGACTGGCGCAATAAAGTGGACATCACTTACTTCATTGGTAGACCTTTACATGTTTTATCTCCTCTGTATTGTTCATCAAGCGTAACTTTCATCTGCAACCCTGAGTAGGCCTCACCTTAAACAAACCTCTGGATAGGCCACACCTTATCGTCATCCTGAATTAATCATTTAAAATGCTAGGGACAGATTTATGATAGGTGTATGCCTCTTTTGCGCCACTGTGCGTCATTTTTTTGATGCAGCGGCGGTGCAAAAGATTTGCTATGAGGCGACAAAATTACAAATTGATGCATTTAGGCAGATGTGTCATGGTGTAAAAAAACCGTGCCACATGAAACCGATGCAGCAGTGATGCAAAAGATGCACCATGTTGCAAGACAGGCTTCACTTGGGGCCATATGTATCAAGCTAATTAGCATTCGCAAAGGCCGAAATTCTGCGAATTTCGGCCTTTGCGAATGCTAATTAGACAAATTGTATGTATCAAACAAGTTTGATGCAAAATAAGGAATAGCAAAATTTGCTATTCCTTATATTGCGATTGAACTGAAGGATTTGCAAATTTTGCGATTCCTTAAATGCAATGTATCAAACAAAAAATATGCAAAAAATGCCATTAAGGATTTGCAAATTACCACTAACTTCTAGTTGGTGGTAATTTGCGAATTCTTTTCAAAAAGCTTTTTTTTCCAAAAAACAAAAGGTGCCATATGACGCCCATACATGCCCTTAGGGCATGTATGTGCGCCATATGCCCCCAAATTTCTTTTTCAGGGGGTGCAGCAGGGTGTTCTTGAGACACCCCTGCACCCTTGGAAAAATTCCTAATTTGCGATGAGCTAATTGCTAATCGCAAATTGCACCTTCATTCCTGTGGGCCTCCTGGCCCATGGAAATGAATGGGTAATTTGCAATTAGCAATTTGCTCATCGCAAATTAGGAATGGTAAAGAATCGCTATTTATTCCTTAAAATTCGCTATTTAGGAAATGCAAAATAGTTTGATGATACATATGGCGGTTCATCTCTAACAAGATAAGAAGCTTAGGGATACATTTATGATGACTGGCGCAATGAAGTGGACATCACTTACTTCATTGGTAGACCTTTACATGTATTATCTCCTCTGTATTCTTCATCAAGCGTAACTTTCATCTGCAATCCTGAGTAGGCCTCACCTTAAACAAACCTCTGGATAGGCCACACCTTATCGTCATCCTGAATTAATCATTTAAAATGCTAGGGACAGATTTATGATAGGTGTATGCCTCTTTTGCGCCACTTTGGTCACTTTTCTGATGCAGCGGCGGTGCAAGAGATTTGCTATGAGGCGAAAAAATTACAAATTGATGCATTTAGGCAGATGTGTCATGGTGTAAAAAAAACGTGCCACATGAAACCGATGCAGCAGTGATGCAAAAGATGCACCATGTTGCAAGACAGGCCTCACTTGGGGCCATATGTATCAAGCTAATTAGCATTCGCAAAGGCCAAAATTCTGCGAATTTCGGCCTTTGCGAATGCTAATTAGACAAATGGTATGTATCAAACAAGTTTGATGCAAAATAAGGAATAGCAAAATTTGCTATTCCTTATTTTGCGATTGTACTTAAGGATTTGCAAATTTTGCGATTCCTTAAATGCAATGTATCAAACAAAAAATATGCAAAAAATGCCATTAAGGATTTGCAAATTACCACCAACTTCTAGTTGGTGGTAATTTGTGAATTCTTTTCAAAAAGCTTTTTTTCAAAAAAACAAAAGGTGCCATATGATGCCCATACATGCCCTTAGGGCATGTATGTGCGCCATATGCCCCCAAATTTCTTTTTCAGGGGTGCAGCAGGGTGTTCTTGAGACACCCCTGCACCTTTGGAAAAATTCCTAATTTGCGATGAGCTAATTGCTAATCGCAAATTGCACCTTCATTCCTATGGGCCTCCTGGCCCATGGAAATGAATGGGTAATTTGCAATTAGCAATTTGCTCATCGCAAATTAGGAATGGTAAAGAATCGCTATTTATTCCTTAAAATTCGCTATTTAGGAAATGCAAAATATTTTGATGATACATATGGCAGTTTATCTCCAACAAGATAAGAAGCTTAGGGATAGATTTATGATGACTGGCGCATCACCAGGGATGTGCCAGTCATCCTGCGCCGCTGTTCCGCCACCCATGGTGTGCTGCATTTACAATGCGGCGCAGCATGGGGCAAAAATGGCACAGATGCGTGACGCATCTGTGCCGTTAAGGTGGCGCATTGCTGGAGTTGTATCGCAAGTGCGATGCAGCTCCAGCAAGGCTCAGGGGTGCCCCATCTCCACAATGTTGCGTCAAGACCTATGCCTGCTTCAAGCAGGCGCACGGTTTTGACGCAGCTTTCTCCTATCTGATTGTAAATGCGGCACACCATGGGTGGCAGAGCAGCGGTGCACGTTAACTGGTGCATGCCTGGGGATGTGCCAGTTAACATAAATCTGCCCCTTTACATTTAAGTATGTGCAGGGGACACAGAGTCGGTGAGGCTTATCCAAGGTTAAGAAGAGATGAGTCCTGTTCAGTGAAAAATTAGACATAGGCTTCACCTGCTCAGCATCGCTGGACATGGCTAAATAATAGCTGCAAAATGTTACTCTTGTTAAACAATTTTACTATTATAATCTCTGAGATTTGTCTCTTACTTTGCAACATCTCATTGTTGTTATCTTTCTTTAAAGATAAAGACAACATCAACATGAGCGACAATCAGCAATCAGTTGATTTCGACCTCATCATTGAACTCGTAATTGAAACATCAGTGGATGTTGATCCCTTGGATGATTTAAATCCTGAGGATGAAGAAGAACGTGATGAGGATGCAGATTTGTCAGAATTATATGACATAGGATGGGAAGCTGACGTGCTTGAGCCTATGGAACTATAAACATTTATTTTAAAAATTTATAATAAATAAAAAGTAAAAATGTAAACCGTTTAATTTAAAAATAAAGACACCTTCAAAAACAGGTTATGTGTAGTGTCTTCAATAAAATATTAAAATATGCTCATAAAATTAGATCAGATTCACATATAAAATAGCACAGGTAAAATGAATATAAATTCCATTTCTTTTCTGCTATTTCTGTATTCTAAATTTGCCAAGGACTAAAAAATCTTCTATGTAAAAATGTCAAGTAGTGTTTTAAGTTTTTGATTACTGTTATTGATTTACGGTTGGGTAATAGTGGTTAATAAAATTTTTTAATATATTTTACCACAGATTCAACTGCAGATCATTTCAAGATTTCACCATGCCAACCAAAGAAAGACTGAGAAAGGCTGCAAAACGTCAAAGACAGCAGGTCAATGAAAAAAAGCAGCAGTCCTCTAACAAAAAGATTTGTCAAGTCACCAAGAAAGCACCGGGTAAGAGTACAAAAACATTCATAAGAAATATCTGTAGTAAAAAAAAATATTACTACAGAAAATGTTTCCGTCCAGAAAAAGAGAAGCAATTCAAACGGAAAGGAAAGGCCAATGAAAAATGTTACTGCTAGAGCAAGAGATAACTCTGTGCATGATAGTAGAAGGAAACAACAGTTTAGGGACATTCGTAAACGAATGTTCCGCAACAGGATAATTGGCAATTTGTTAAAAAATATTAAGAAAGGTCAACAGAAAGTGGTTTTTTTTAAGAGAAAAAAAAAGTTGAGAAAGTTATTGATCAGGCATTTGAAATGAAACGTAAGTTATTTATTTTGATAATCAATAGAATTAGGAAGCTAAACAAGGCAATTTATGATTTCAAAAGAAATAGTAGATGGAAGAGAATAGTTAATCGTAGTAATTTTTGTGAAGTTTTTTCTGGAGAATGGATGCATAGTTCAAGCTGTGAGGCATTTTTTAATGAGGAGAGTTATTTCCAGGATAATGATTTGGTGCATGCAGTTGACACCAGTGGACGAGCTTATGAAGTGAAAGATGGTTGTCCAGTTGAAAAAGAAAAACTTGTGACAACAGAGGCAGAAGAGGTGTTAGGTAATGAGGTTTTAGGAAGACATCCTAAGGGTCCTGTGTACACCTGGAAGTGTAGTAGTATTTGCAGTGTGCGACAGGATTCCATCAATTTGCTTTATGATTTTGTACGGTCATTTAATAAGAAAAGTTTGAAGCAGAAAATGAAGTTGTTGCAAGAATTAGATCCTTGCAGAGTGAGAGAAGTGACAGGTTTGCATGGTCATTCACTGGCTTGTCTTTCCAGGAGAGTATGCCAGAGTGTTTTTCATCATTTCAGGATGCTAGCAGTGCATCATAATAAAGTGAGGAAATTAGTTAGAATGTTGTATTATGCTAAGAGTCCTGCAATTATGCTTAAACAATTATGCGCTGCTCTTTTGCATGGTTCTGAAATAGATGTGAAGAATATATGTGAAGAAATTGAGTTTTGTTACTTTGGAAGTAAAGAGGAGAATGTTGAAATTGACCCAGGAGAAGCGGGTAATGTGGAAGATAGTGTACAGGTTTCCAGTACAGATAATTTCCAGAGGGAAATTGCGATGTTTCAGGTCAAATCAAGTGAGAGGCCAAATTTCACTTGTGTGTGTTGTCGACGCACTTATTATAAGAATCAGACTAAGTTAGTGGATTTATATGCAAAAAGTGAAAGGGAAAATAATAGTGAATGGAAGGATTTCGCAACATACTTGATGGTAGAAAATTGTTTTGATTTGGGATTGGATCAACGTGTGTGTACTTATTGTTGTAATAAATTAAATCAAAACCAGATGCCTGCTAGAGCAGTTCATAATAATCTGGAATTGGTTGAGATTCCTTCTGAATTGAAGGATTTAAATACTTATGAATCTATTTTGATTCAAAGTATCCATCCCTTTCAGGCTATTGTAAGAATGGAGCCAAAGACAGGGAAATTGCCTCCATCAGATTTACAGAGAGGATTAAAGGGAAGAGTTGTTTATTTGCCTCTAGATTTGAAGAAAAACATTAACACAATTGGAGTAGAAAAAGTGGAAGAGGAACCTCTGGTTATCTTAGTTAATGGGGTTCCGACAAAGAATAAGAAAATATGGCAAGATTTAGTGGATGTTAGGAAAGTTAAAAAGGCAACATTGTATTTGAAAAAAAATAATAAATACTATAAGAATGTATATGTTGCAGAAGAGGAAGTAAGTGAGGAAGAGGATAGTGATTTGTGTGCTGGTCAAATTGAGAAAGTAGAACCCTCTACTAGTGAAGAAATATATGAACATTATAGTGTTCATCCTTTGCATTCCAAGGAAGTCATGGGGAATGCTATTGAGTTGTTTCAAATGAAACAAGCCAAAGGGAGTCCCATTAGTGTTTGGGAGGAAAGTTTGGAAGCTCGGTGTTTCCCACAGCTTTTTCCAACAGGTCAGGGAGGAAGATATGATGAGCGACCTCATCAAATTCCTGCTTCTGAATACCGGACTTTGCGATTATATGCAGGAGATGCTAGGTTTCGACAATGCATTCCTTATTTGTTTCATCTCCTGTTTGAAAGCGATCTGTCTGGACTGTCATATGCAGTGAACCACATCTTGAAAAGTGGTATACACATGCAAAACATCTCGGCAAGTGACTTTATGGATAAAGTCAATGTCCAAGACAGTATTTTGGATTCTCACCTGATTAATCTCATGGCGTGTCAGCGTGGTACTAATGAGTACTGGTACCGTCGTCATGGTGATTTAAAATGTATGCTGAGGAATTTAGGAACTCCCACATGGTTCCTCACTCTGAGCTGTGCCGAGTATGGCTGGGAAGACTTACTTGAATTTCTACGAGAGGCAAATGCTAACGTAGAAAACATTGAATTCAAGACACCCGGAGAACTGTGCCCTTTGGATCCAGTCAATGTATGTAGGTACTTCAATCATAGATTTGAAGCTATGATGTCTTTCATCATGAATAAGAAGAATCCACCTCTTGGAGAGGTGTTGGATTTCTTCTGGAGAAAGGAGTACCAAGCAAGAGGTGCTCCTCATATACATATGTTGCTGTGGATCAAGGATGCACCTAAATTTGGAACGGATCCAGAAGACTCAGTGATGAGTTTCATACAACAGTATTCTACGTGTGCTGTTCCAAACGCAAAGGAGAAGAAAAGCCTAAGAGAAAAAGTTCTACGTTTCCAAAGCCATCGATGTGGAAAGTACTGTCGTCGTAAATTCCGAAACAAGGACAAGTTCTACACCAAATGTCGTTTCGGCTTTCCACGACCGGTGATTTCTAAAGGAAGAGTGAACAGTTTGATGTCTTCGCTGCGACATAATGTGATGAAGAAATCACCTAAAAACACATACAATTTGAAGAGGAACGAAGAGTCTAAGTACATCAACGACTACAACCCGGTGATTTTGTCCATGTGGAATGCTAACATGGATATACAGTTTGTGGCTGATAACTGTATGGCTGTGGCTCGGTATGTGACATCATACGTCACCAAAAAAGAGAAGACAGAATTGAAGGATATGTGGGAAGACATTTCCCATGAAAAGAGCCTCAGCAAGAAGTTGTACAGTTTCAGTCTGAAGATGTTATCGCATCGAGAAATCGGAGCTTACGAATGTTCTGACCAGTTGTCTTCACCAAGTCTCTATGCCAAGTCCAGGAGTATCGTTTGGGCGAGTCTTGGTCTTGCTGCAACGCGTAATCGAGTTCTCAAACCTGTGCGGGAAATTGAGTATTTGGCGGAAAAGGAGCCAAACAGTACCGACATTTTGAAGACAAACATGTTGGATACATATTATCCAAATCGAAGCAGTCACCTCGAGAATGTTTGTCTGTATGAGGTTCTACAAAATTACATATTCAAGAGGAACATCAAAGAAGATACTGAGAAAGGAGTGTATGCTGTAATAGGAAGTGAGGGATGTCTGGTCAAGCAAAGAAAATGCCACTTGGTAAACCATCGAAAATTGAGTGGCGAATCTCCTGAAAAAAAGGAGTTTTTCTATTTAGCACTTTTGCAACTTTTCAAGCCTTGGCGTGCAGAAGAGGAACTGCTTGGAGATTTCCTCTGTTACGAAGACTCTTTCAATGCCGCCAAGGAGACCATAGAATGTCCTGCTTTTCCCAAATATGTAGAAATGTTGAATGTGGAAATCGATCAGGAAGCAACAATTGCAGCCGAGATTGCCAGAGACAGTTCTCAGGACAGTCAGAGTTCTGCTTCATTGAGTCAGGATCCACTAGGAGGACCTGTTATCGAAAATGAAGCTGCCACTGCTATGAATGAAGTGGAAAGAGCCATGGCACATGCTCAGGAGGATGCGGTTAACTTAGAAGAGTTGGAAAGACAACTCAACGTTGAGCAGAGGAAAATATATGACGAAGTTACCATGCAAATTGATCATGGATTAAGTCATGACAAGAAAGAGTGCTCATGTACGTCGTTGAAGCCTGTCCGACTGTACGTGAGTGGAGAAGCGGGAACTGGAAAAAGTTTCCTTATTAAAGCAATTTCATGTTATTTGCAGGAAAGGACAGAGTCATCGCTGTCTTGTGTTGTCACCGCTCCAACTGGACTGGCAGCACATAACATTAAAGGGATTACTTTACAATGTTTACTGATGCTGCCAGTGGAGCATGACAACAAATTACAATATCACAAGCTATCTGGAGATGCTTGTTGTGAAGTTTCAAGAATCTTGAGGCAAATGAAACTTCTTATCATTGACGAAGTAAGCATGGTTTCCAATGTCATGCTTGCCTTTGTGCATTTGAGAATGCAAGAAGTTCTCAGAACAGAGTATGATGTGTTATTTGGTGGCAAACACATCATTGTTTTCGGAGATCTTCTGCAGCTGACACCAGTGAAAGGGCAACCTGTGTTCAAAATGCTCACGCATGAAGATACCAGGAAGTGCCTAGGCAGCATTGGCAACGTCAATATATGGTTAAACTTCAATTATGCTGAACTGCATGAAAATATGCGTCAGGCGAAGGATGAAGTTTACAAGACTATTCTACAAGATGTTAGAATTGGAAAAGTGACCGAGCATGGGAAAGAAGCTTTACATGCATGATTACTGTCAAATTTATATCCAGAACAAGATGTTGTGCCTGAGAATATTTTTCAGAAAATTACTGAGAAGAAATCTGGAATATGTTTGATGCCAACTCTTGCAGAATGTGCCAAATTCAACCACAAAATGTTGCATTTAGAAAAGCAAGAGATTGTGAAACTGGAAGCTATTGACAGAGTAGAGCATATGGGATCAACAATTATTTTGTCTGAGAATCTGAAAACAAAATTGGATTCATTAGAGAAGAGTATATCTAAAACTGCAGGTTTTGAAAAGACTCTGAATGTGTGCTTGAACTGTCGTATAATTTTAAGAAGGAATTTACATGTTGAAAGAGGTCTGGTAAATGGATCAATGGGTAATGTTGTTGATTTTGAAAAATACAGAAATAGAGATGGAATTGAATTTTTAAAAATTAAATTTGATGGCATTGAGGAAGTACAGCTAATTGGTCGTTGCTCTGCTAGGTTTTTGCTTGTAAAAGACTTATATGTTCGCCGTAAGCAGTTTCCTGTTTGCTTGGCATATGCGGTGACAATCCATAAATCGCAAGGTTTAAGTGTAGACAGTGCATTGGTGAATATTGGCAGTTCTGTGTTCAAGGAGGGTATGGCATATGTGGCATTGTCACGAGTTAGAACTTTATCGGGATTGTACTTGATTGAGTGTGATGTCACAAACATTTGTGCGGATCTAGATTGTGTTAAGGAATACAATAGGTTAAGAAGAGAGTATGCGCCACATTTGCCTCAATATCCTTTGTTTGAGAAACGTGTGGTAGGCCGGAAACGAAGAAATGTGACCAATACTGGGGAGGTTGTAGCAAAAAGACGAAAAGTCGATGAACCTGAAATTATAAGCAGAAACAAAAAGGATTCTGTTGAAGATGTTGTTGGTTTTCAATTTGAAAACAGTTCTGGTGTCAACTGCTATGCTAATGTAGTGGTTAATGTTTTGTTTTCTCTAGAAAATGTAAAAGAAGAGATTGTGGTCAATTCTGATCAAAGATTTTGCAGTTTGTTAAATTCTGTCTTAGAAAAATGTAGCACTGATAGAACAAACATAGAAAGTGTGTCTGAAATTCGAAATCTGTTAGACAGATGTTCAGGCCAAACACAATTCTCTCAAAATTTTCAGCAAGATTGTCAGGAGTTTTTAATGTATATGCTTGATGTATTGCATGCTGAAGGTGTAGATGTAGATCACCTGTTTGGGCTTTCTTATCAATGGCAGCATGACTGCGAGAACTGTAGGGTATCAAGTACTACTAGTGTAGACTCAGAAAGATTTATATATTTAACTTTGCCAGACAGTAAATCAGTCTCTTTTAATAAGCTAGTAAAAGCAGCTGATCACAACATGGAGTGTAGCCAATGTAAATCTGAAATGATGTCCACATTATTTATACGAACATATGGCCAGTATGTCATTTTAATGTTCCAACGATGTAGGCCTGATGGAACAAAATTGACAACTTTAATTAAAAATGTTGTGGCTTCACAGTTGTCAATATCAGGAAGGACTTTTGTAACTGCAGCAATTATATATCATTACGGTCCTTCAATAACATCAGGACATTACACAGCTTATTTAAAGTCTAGAAATGGCTGGTCATTCTGCAATGATTCTGTTTTAATTTTCAAAAAAAAATTGCCGTATGACCTTAAAAACTCTTACCTGGTGTTTTTAAAACCAACATTTTAGGGAAACAATCTCGGGATGTGCTCTGAGGAATTTCAAGAAGTTCTAATGGCTCCTACACAATTTGGCCTTGAGGATAAGTGTAGTACAGAGACATAACTTCTTATCATAACAGTTGACATCATCGAAAAATAACTGCACTTTGAATGAGTTCAGAAAAACTGATTCTTTTTATAAGCTAATTGAAGCAGCCAATCAAAACATGGAGTAGAGGGAATGTAAGTCTGCAATGCTCTCTACTGTTTTATATTGCTTTGTGATTAAAAGTGATGTAGAGAATTAAATAATTGTAGTAGTCATAGAGGTAGTGTAAATCTGCTTCATAGTAAGCAGTATCAGTGTCATAGGAAATGTAGAACATGACTGAGGAAGAAGGGGAAGATATTACTAGTCCAGGATTGTGAAAATGATCTTCAACATTTTAATTCTGAAAGTTGCGGAAATGCCAAATGACGGGATTGGCTTACAAGAAATCCAAGAGTTATAAATGGCTCTGACAAGATTTGGCCTTGTGGAAACTTGTGGTAGAGAGCAAGAAGTCATTTATTGTATGTAACATGTTTTTCAAAACGATGGAGGTTTTCTTTCAGAAAGTGGCGGGCTGAAAGTAATAACAGCACAACAGAGTGTAAGCTGTTCATAGGACATCCTTCGACGTCATGGAAAGTAAGTTAACTTTAAGGAGTTCTGAATTCTGATTTGTTATGTTGTATGGTTTTTTTAAACACAATCATTTTGATTGTGTTTTTTTTTCCCCGCTGTTATATGATGAATACCTTCAAGTCACTGTTTTTAGTGAAATTTGATACATTCTGAGAACAGCAAAAATAAACCATTTAACATGTATAATTAATTCTGTACTGTTTCCATTTATGATGTACATTTAGAACTGTGTAGGAGGCATGGAGAAGGAGAGGCTTCTGTAAGTGTCAAAGTTCTTGCATACAGTGGTCATATTCTACGTAGTCTTTCATATGATAGACTACATTTCCACAATGAGATACCTAAGCAAAGGAAACACAGGTCATATGATTGTGGAATGAGCAAAAAAAATTGCATGTTTTTCAATTATATTACCTGTGTTTCCTAACATTACACACCACATTGTGTAGATGAGGTTTAGGCCTGTTCTTGGAGACAGAGGAGGTCTGACATTTGTTCAAGAGTGCAGTGGACATTATTCACTTCGTTGGTAGGCCTCCATATGTATTATCTTCTCTGTATTCTTCAACAAACCTAAATTCCATCTGCAACCCTGAGTAGGACTTACCTGAAACAAATCTGTGGATAGGTTACACCTTATTGGCATCTTGAAACAATAATTTAAAATGTTAGGGTCAGATTTATGGTGGCCGTGCGCCTCTTTTGCTCCATTGTGGGTCACTTTTGTGTAAAAGATGCACCATGTTGCAAGATAGGTTTCAGTTCATCTCCAGCAAGATACCATCAGTTTAAAATGTATATAATTAGCATTGTGTAGGGGGCATGCAGAAGCAAAAGCTTTTATAAGTGTCAAAGTTGTTGCATGCAGTGCTGCACTTCTAGGTACTGTTTAATATGCTGGACTACATCTGCACTATGAGATACCTAAGCAAAGGCAACACAGGTGATGTGATTGTGAAATGAGGAAAAGAAACTCCACATTTTTCAATTACATCACCTGTGTTTCCTAAGTTTATGAATGACATTGTGCAGATGAAGTTTAGGTCTGTCCACGGACACAGAAGAGGTCTGGCCTTTGTTCAAGAGTGAAGTGGACATGACTTACTTCATTGGTAGGCCTTCACATGTATTATGTCCTCTGTTCTCTTCAACAACTCGAAATTTCATTTGGAACCCTGAGTAGGTCTCACCTCAAACAAACCTCTGGATAGGACACATCTTATTGGCATCCTGAAGCAATCATTTAAAATGTTAGTGTCTTGCGACACTTTTGTGAGACAACAGCAGTGCAAAAGATGCACCATGTTTTAAGATAGGCCTCACTTCATCTGCATCAAGATACTGTTAGTTTAAAATGTATATCTTTAGGACTGTGTAGGGGGCCTGGAGAAGCAGAAGCTTCTGTCAGTGTCAAAGTTGTTGAAAAACTGTTTGTCCTTCAATCTTTTCCCTTGTCTTTTCTAATTTTTAAATACATGTTTTAATATTTTTCAAATGTTTGTTCTCTCTTTCACAGATTGAAAGTATAAAAACAAAAAGTGAGTAATTTAACGACAATTATAAGGTAAATGTTTTGTAGTCTTTTCGTTACATTTCTATCACATTCACCTACTAGTAGTTCGACAGCTTCATTTCTTTAACCCTCAATTTCCTGCCTTTGCTACTTTCCTCATTCCTTTCTCTATTACCTTCTTACTCAACTCCTTCCACTCTTTTTCTCAGTCCCTCTCTTCTCATAGTTCCTCACTCTTGTTCACTCACTCCGTCTCTATTACTCTTAGTGTCTTTGACTGATCACTCTTTCACTACTTGTTCATAATGCTTTCTCTGTGTAGTTGAAGCACACTAAGGGGCATATTATGAACACAGCCAATAAAATTATTGCTGTTTTTATTGGCAGAAAACTGGTGCAAAAGTGGTTTTAGCGGCAGTTTTCTGCCGCAAAAGCGGCTTTGGTGACATATTTCTGCCGATAAAAGCTGCAAAACTTTTATTGCCTATGTTGATGATATGGCTCTATGTTATTTACATTTCTTTGCTGTTTCAATTAATCTTTTTCTGTTATTTTTTGTTTTCTGTTTTCTATTTTTTCTCTCTGTTATTCCCCATGTTTTAATCTTATTTTGAACATTCACTCACATTCTCCAAGAAACTCTTCTTTGTTATTGTTCTACTCTCTTTTTTTTCTTTCACTTCCTTATCTATTTTGTTTTTCACAATTATACCCTCTTCCGTCTTTTCTTCGGTAAATAGATCTATTAAACAGTATCTCTGGTTTACTCCCTATAGCTGTCTTTCTTTTAACATCACTCTCTGTTTACTTTCCTTATACTTACTCTTCTTTTTTTTTTATTTTTTTATTTTTTGGTTCGCTCCCGGTTCGCGAACCGGGAAGCGAACGGGGAAGCGAACCAAAAGAAATAGAGCTTGCCAGAGTGCTAAACATTCTAGCAATTTTTTTTGAAAGGGAAGGTAGTTCTGAAAAGAACTTTTTTTTTAATGTTTTTGTTGTTTTATATATTTTTTTTATTTTTCTGAACATTTTTTGTATTTTTTTGTATTTTTTGAACAATTTTATATATTTTTTGGTTTTTTTGGGGGGGAAACAACAAAAAACAGGCATTGAAAAGGGCTCAACAGGAGCAAAAAAAAAATTACTGTCTGGGGCGGTTAGGGCAATTATGATTTTCATAAGCTACGTTGATTAACGTTATGCTCATGTTTCCACAGGAAAGCAATGCACCACAATACAAACAGGTGAACTTGATGTGTGTAAAGTTCTCTTGAATGTTTGGCACGGTTTCCCGTGCCTCTGCTCCTGACAACGATATTTGAGAAGTTGACCTGGCCACAGGAGTTGTTGTTGGGTTCTCCTGCTGGTCACGTATCTCTGCCCGGCTGTAATTCAATGGATGCCACCTGTTCATGTGCCGATGCATGGTATAGTTCCCATAGCTATACTTTTTATCAGTCCCTCTTGATAACTTTTCTTTGCAAATGAGGCAGGTGACATACCTCGCATTTACTTTCTTCTGCCCTGGAGGGAGTGAAAAAAACTGCCAAATGAAACTGGCTTTCCTATGGGAAACCCGGGGCACCTCTTCCAAGAACTGTGGTCCTTCTCTCTCCTCTTCCTCTAGTTCTTCCTCTTCCTCCTCTGTGTTGGTGATGACCTGGGGAGGTGGTCCTCTCTTCCCATGAGGAGGTGGAGGTGGTGGTGGGGGTGCACCAGCTGAAGCAACTACTGAAGCCATTGCTCAAGTATGAAATAAGGTCTTCCTCTCACAAAGATGAAAGTCAGAGTGAGGAAAGAAGGAGGGGTTTTCATCATTTGGGAAAAACAATAGTTCTAAACCAATGAAAAGTGTTATTTTTAGGTCACCTGACCTAGCCTTACATCATTATGAAACCAAAAGTGAAATGAACCAATGAAAAGTTTTATTAACAAGTCACATGACCTGTTACGCTTATGTTACGCGCTGCGGAACGCGCCCCGGATCGCTTCCGGGTCGCTGCGCTTCGCGCCTCGGTTCGCGCTCCGGAGCACTTCCGGGTGCGCTAACGCGGCGCGTCATAAGACGCATTACGCGGCAACGCGATACGTCGCGCTTTCGCGACGCGCCCCGGATCGCTTCCGGGGAGCTGCGCTTCGCGTCTCAGTTCGCGTACCGGAGCACTTCCGGGTGCGCTAACGCGGCGCGTCATAAGATGCATTACGCGACAACGTGATATGTCGCGCTACCGCGACGCGTCACGATGTTCATTTCTAACGCGGCAGTTCCGCAAATGGAACGTTTACCGGTTCGCGGACTGGGTCGCGGCATCAAGGTGAGCTAACGGGAAGCTTCCCGGTTCGCGAACCGGGAGTGAAGAAAAAAAAATATAAAAAAAAAAAATGATTAATAAACATATAAAATATATTTTTGGATTTAAAGAAGAATACATTTTACAGCTACAGATATTAGCTTTTAAAAAACCAATGAAATTCACTGAAAAAACCATAGGTTATAGACCATATATAGTTAGGAATTTGCATTTACAAAACCTTGAAAATTCAATGAAAAAACCATAGGTTATAGACCATATATAGTTAGGAATTAGCATTAAAAAAACATTATTTTACTCACACAAAACCATTGAAATTCCATATATAGTTAGCTGTACTAACTATATATCGCGCACCCGCAATCCACTGCTGATCATGTCACATATTACATCATTCATGACATGGTCAGTGACATCACTGATGACATCACTGATGACATCTCAAATGACATCACTGATGACATCACTGATGACATCTCAAATGACATCACTGATGACATCTCAAATGACATCACTGATGACATCACTGATGACATCTCAAATGACATCACTGATGACATCAGTGATGACAACATCCAGTGACTGTATTTTTCTGTAAAGTTAAAATATGTCTTGAGTGGATGTATAAGTGTCTGGATGAAGGATTTAGTAGGTGCATGACTGACTGTATGAGTGAGTGATTAAATGTGTCTCACTGAGTGCATGGGTTAGTGACTAAACTGTCTTAATTTGGGCATCATTATGTCTGTTGTTCTGTAAACTGCTGCATGTGTTGATCAGTAGCTATATGAGTAACTATATGGGTTATTGATTGGTTGCCCAAGTATTTGTATGGGCGACTGAGTGTGTGTGTGGGTAGCTGGGAGGTGTATGACTCTGTGCATAGATGTGTGAGCAGTTGATTCACTAGATGTATGGGTTCAAAAGTGCATGTGGAAACAGCTGTATGGGCGGTTGACTGTGTGCATGAGTGTATTGGTGAGTGAATGGATATCTCAGTGTTACATGTCAAAGTAAGTACATATGTAAAACACAGTACATGTGAGAGTTGACATATATAAATAACTATGCATAAGAGCCAGTGAATGTGTGAGTGGCTGTATGGATCATTGTGAACTTGTATCAGGGATTGTATAAGAGAGTAAATATGTTTTAGTATATGTTTGAATAAGTAAGGTGTGTATAACTGTATAGTTGAGAAAATGGAGGTATGATTGATTTTTGCATGACTGACTAGGTGTGTGAGTAACTCCATGGATGAGTGACAGTCTGTGAGTGTCTGTTTACACTGAGTGTATCTAAGGTTATATTAGAGTCTGAAGAGGTTAATTGTATTATCACATGAATGATGTCATCAGTGATGTGATCAGTAATGTCAAATGAGATGTCATCAGTGATGTCATTTGAGATGTTATCAGTGATGTCATTTGAGATGTCATCAGTGATGTCATCAGTGATATCATTTGAGATGTCATCAGTGATGTCATCAGTGATGTCATTTGAGATGTCATCAGTGATGTCATCAGTGATGTCACTGACCATGTCATGAATGATGTAATATGTGACATGATCAGCAGTGGATTGCGGGTGCGCGATATATAGTTAGTACAACTAACTATATATGGAATTTCAATGGTTTTGTGTGAGTAAAATAATGTTTTTTTAATGCTAATTCCTAACTATATATGGTCTATAACCTATGGTTTTTTCATTGAATTTTCAAGGTTTTGTAAATGCAAATTCCTAACTATATATGGTCTATAACCTATGTTTTTTTCAGTGAATATATATATAGATAGATAGATATATAGATAGATATATAGATATATATATATTCACTGAAAAAACCATAGGTTATAGACCATATATAGTTAGGAATTAGCATTTACAAAACCTTGAAAATTCACTGAAAAAACCATAGGTTATAGACCATATATAGTTAGGAATTAGCATTTACAAAACCTTGAAAATTCACTGAAAAAACCATAGGTTATAGACCATATATCGTTAGGAATTAGCATTTAAAAAACCTTATTTTACTCACACAAAACCATTGAAATTCCATATATAGTTAGTTGCACTAACTATATATCGCGCACCCGCAATCCACTGCTGATGATGTCACATATTACATCATTCATGACATGGTCAGTGACATCACTGATGACATCACTGATGACATCTCAAATGACATCACTGATGACATCACTGATGACATCATCCATTGACTGTGTGTTTCTGTAAAGTTTAAATATGTTTTACATATTGAAGAATGAGTAGATGTATAAGTGTCTGGATGAAGGATTTAGGTGCGTGACTGACTGTATGAGTGAGTGATTAAATGTGTCTCACTGAGTGCATGGGTTAGTGACTAAACTGTCTTAATTTGTGCATCATTATGTCTGTTGTTCTGTAAACTGCTGCATGTGTTGATCAGTAGCTATATGAGTAACTATATGGGTTATTGATTGATTGTCCAAGTATTTGTATGGGAGACTGAGTGTGTGTGTGGCTGGCTGGGAGATGTGTGACTCTGTGCAGATCAATGTGTACTTGTATCAATGATTGTATAAGAGAGTAAGTATGTGTTAGTATATGTTTGAAAATGTAAGGTACTCTATGTTTAAATGGAAAATGGAAAAAATAGAAAATGGAAGTGTGATTGATTCTTTACAGGACTGACTAGGTGTGTGAGTAACTCCATGGATGAGTGGCAGAGTGTGAGTGTCTGTATAGGTGTATGAGTGCATATGATAGTGTTGTAAAGATGAGTGATTGTATGTATGAATGATTGTATGGGTGAATGAGTGAATGTGTGTGTAGACGTAGGAATCAGTGAGTGCGTATGTAGTAACTAGTATTGGTGTGTCAATGGTTTCAAAAATTATACTCTGTATTTAACACTGGGTGTAACAGAGGTTATATTAAAGTGTGAGGAGATGCATTGTATTGTCACATGAATGATATCATCAGTGATGTGGTCATTGATGTCAAATGAGATGTCATCAGTGATGTCATCAGTGATGTCATTTGAGATGTCATCAGTGATGTCATCAGTGATGTCACTGACCATGTCATGAATGATGTAATATGTGACATCATCAGCAGTGGATTGCGGGTGCGCGATATATAGTTAGTGCAACTAACTATATATGGAATTTCAATGGTTTTGTGTGAGTAAAATAAGGTTTTTTAAATGCTAATTCCTAACGATATATGGTCTATAACCTATGTTTTTTTCAGTGAATTTTCAAGGTTTTGTAAATGCTAATTCCTAACTATATATGGTCTATAACCTATGGTTTTTTCACTGAATTTTCAAGGTTTTGTAAATGCTAATTCCTAACTATATATGGTCTATAACCTATGGTTTTTTCAGTGAATTTCAATGTTTTTTTAATAGCAAATATCATAAGCTGTCGAATGTCAAGTACGTGGTAAGTAAAAACATTTTCGTGTTTATGCACACTGATCTGCTTTGAATGCTGCCCCCCCCCTCATTTCTATTAGGAGTACTCTCTCTTTGCAGATAGTGAAGGGTAGTTAACGCAGGCCTTTGCCCCCGTTGTAATCCGTCGTGCCTGCTTCTCTCTCCATTTGATTGATTGTTCTCTTTGGTTCATTCTCTATTTACAAACAAGCACAGAGTCGCAATACTCTGTTTAGTCTTTGCAGATAGCGAAAAATCGTGTAAAAAAACAAAAGGAATCGAGCAAAATCAGTAGGCCACTAATGGGATCTCTTTTTGACCTCGCTAAAATAGAAACATTAGGAACAACCTGTTGAAAATAGCAATGTGTATGTACATAAGCGGCGTTCATTTGTGTTCACAGTACCCCTTGTTGATTGTTTGAATCGAGCATTGAATTGTTCGAAGTTGGTTCTCTTAAGGATCTTCTCTGCCTGCAAACGAGGAAGAATAGGAATATTCTCTCTCCCTTTGCAGATAGTGAAGGGTAGGTAACGCAAACCTTTAACACGTCGTGCCTATTTCGTTCCTCATTGATTGATTGTTTGCCCGAACATTGACTGTTTGGGAATTGGTTCTTTTTGGAGGTATTCCCTGTTTGCAAATAAACCTAGGAAAATCTTTGCAAGTAGTGAAAGGGTAGGTAATGCGGACCTTTCTCCCCCGTTGTAATCTGTCATGCCTATCTACTCCCCACTGATTGATGCACCTGTTTCACCCGGACCATTTACTAGAGATAGGTCATCTGGCCCGACCAGAGAGCACCCCTAGTGAAAAGGACATATGCAATAATAACGAAGTGATCACTGTATCCTGTTAACAGAAACTTTAGCATGAAACAACCTGGAAAGAAAGGAATAGGAAAACGAAAATCAGTAGGCCACTGATGAACTTTTTATTAAATAACAAACAAAGAAACGATAACAATACGTAATGATAAAACCTATTATTGTCCTAGAAACAAGAAACGTTAGAAGTAAGCCCGTAATAAGAAACCTGAAAACAGTAAGAGAAACCAAGTGTGACATTGCAACGGCCACAAGGCAACGAGGCTTCATCGCCCCTCACTGCCCCAAAACGTGTCTATCCCACCGCCTGCCACGGCCAAATAACGGCAAACTGGGAAAGATACAAGTCAGCAGACATCCGCCCCATTCTGGAAACTTCCAAAGTGCAACAGGTTTCCGGCTACGCCCAGCCGGAAGCAACACATATAAGGCGGGTCCTGCTGCCAACCGTCGGCAGAAGATCATCACGTAGGGTGTAGCCGGAGGAAAGGCCGAGGCCAGCGGGACCCGGCCAGGGGATTGACAACACTGGAGAGTTGCAGGGGGGGGAATGTCTATGTCCTCAACCCTCCCCTCTCTCTCCCAGTCCGGCCGCGGTGGCACTTGAGAGTTGCAGGTTGTCCCCCCACTCTCTCTCCCGGTCCGGCCACCAACGGCCAGGGGCTGGGGCCGACGGGATCCGGCTGCAGCCGATGAGCCAAGGAACCCGTTCATGGGGCCAGAGCAAAGGGCGTCCGGCCGCCATCCACCGGAGGTCCGGCCCAAAGACGGACGGGACATTTCTTCTTTCTTTTATAATGGCTGCCACAACACTGGGGGGGGATGTCTTGCACATGCCTCCGACCTTCCCCCCTCGTCCTCATCGCCTGGTCCGGCCATAACAAATGTCAAGCGAGACGCCGTGGGGTGCACTGGGTGGGAGAGACGGTGCGAACAGGCCTCTCCCGCTTCCCCAGGTGGAGGCTTCCCAGCTGCATCCTCAGCGCTCCAGGCGCCCGGAAAAGGGTTCTTCCACTGTGGCGATGCTGCAACGTCTCACCCGGCAGGGTGGAGCCCGTCCGCTCATTTGACCCCACGATCGCCAGTAGCTACCGAACTCTCAAAATGGCGGTCGACCTGGCAAGAGCGGGCCCAGCATAAAGAAATGGCCCGGTCACTGGTTGACTCCACCACCGTAGTCCTCCACGACCTTGAAGATTCTAGAGGAGCCGCGGGAGTCCCCGACCCCCGCAGACACCCCCGATGGGGAATGACTGCCATGATCGCCCGTGGAGTGACGAACCTGTAGCCGCGGGACGTCGGCGCTCCCATGCTGGCGCCAGCCTCAGTTTGAATGACTAGAATCCTGCAGACCTCAGTTCCGGTGAAAGCACGGTGTGACCCGGTAGGAAAAATTGTTGCACCCCCTCCCCTTTTTGACTGATGGTTCAAACCACCGATCCTTTCCTTTGCCCTTTTAACGGAACTTTGGACTGCCTCCCCCCCCCCCGCGGCGCCCCACGCGGTTATATGCTGGGCGGCAACTTACTAGACATCACCTTCGTGCCATCTAGATTTCAGCGCGTTCTGCTGCCTTGGAACTATTCGCACAACAGACCGCTACTGACGACCCACCCCCAGGCAACATCTTCTGAATTTTCATAATTTGAAAGAACTAGTAACGTGTCCTCATCAGGAATTTCCTCTTCAATCATCTCATCAGGAATCTCCTCATGAAAACTCTGCAATGATGATTCTTGTAACTCTATGGTCTCCAAACATTCGATAAATTCGCCATCAAGAGATAATTTCATTAAATGTAGTGGATAATTCAAAAGAAATTGCCACGGTCTCTTCATTGTTTAAATGTTTTTACTGTTTTTGTTTTGTTGTATATATTTATACGTTATTAAAGTTTTATATTCCTACTACTTTGTTGGAGTGCTATATATTTTTAATGTGACACATAATTGTAAAAACTTTGATGTACAAAGAGTCATCCCTGGAATCTTCCGCTTCAGGCTCGGTCCCCTCCCCAATCACAATACAGGATGGTTTTCAGATAGTAGGAACGCGTGTGGTTTGACGGATCTCATCGGGTGTGGGCCTTGATCTACTATAACTCCTTTGAAGAGGGGTGATTCTTTACAGCTGGGGCCATAAACTACATCTGCAGGGCTAGCTGATAGCCTGGACAATCGGACACAGAGGAAGAGGAGTGTCAGAGGGTGCGGTAGTGAATAGGGCGAAAGGGAGGTGTCGGGCGGGCACAGAGTGTGATTCTCAGGGAAGAGCAGCGCAGATGGGGGGAGGTTTATTGCCGATGCATAAGACAGAGAGCGGGGGTGACCAGTGCCTGGGGAAGATGCTTGCGAGGGTGGGGAGCCATACTACGGATCAACAGCGTGCAGAGAGTGGGTCTGGTCAAGGCATCTAAAATGGCTGCCGTGCACGACAAAAGTGTGGCATTTCAAAAAAAGCAAGATGGCGCAGACAATGTTTTTCAACACTTCCTCATTTCCTTCGAATCGAACGTTAACAGACGTTGGTGCATATTACCAAAGTTAAGCGATATTTATCGCTAACGATGCTTATCAACGAATTTTTTACCGCTAAGCATCGTCAGAAATTATCGCAGATAAACCTTGCTATTATCAAGGTTTATCGCAAATGCGATAAAAAACGGCCGCAATGCATGAATATCGCTAAAAAGTCAGCGATATTCATGCATTACCGAGCTAATGCTCTTAGCCATGTTATCCACCTCCCATTGGATAACATGGCTAAGAACTGCTCAGGGCAGGTGTTAGTTTTTGGAGATATTCGCGCTTGGCGCGAATATCTCCAAAAGTTGGTAATAGGAGATAGATATCTTGCATGTTGTAATGCAAGTTATTGTGGTATATGGAACTCATACCATAATCTCTCAGGAAAACAGAAACTGATCCTTTTGGGACCGCCTGAGAAGGCCTAGGGGGTGAGGGGTACTCTACTTTGCCCCCTTTTCACGTTCCGAACTATTTTATTTTACTCTCTTCTATAATTACACAAAATGGCAGCGATAAGATGCATCAGAGACAGACAGTGAGAGAAAGGAGGCCGGAGATGAAGAAGAGATGTCAAATACACATTGGAGATAATATAGTGGGAGAAGGGAAGTAAATATGAGTAAACTTACCATGTAACATAAAAATGTTGCACTCTATACTATAAGTCTCATTTTATACTACAATCACATCGCTACAACCTCATAAATTAAAAATAAAAATGAATAATGTCTCAAACAATTTTTGATTTCTAAATATAAATTTATTCTTCTGAATTTTCAAAATTTGAAAGAACTAGTAACATGTCCTCATCAGGAATTTCCTCTTCAATCATCTCATCAGGAATCTCCTCATGAAAAGTCTGCAATGATGATTCTTGTAACTCTATGGTCTCCAAACATTTGATAAATTCGCCATCAAGAGATTGATCAAAAAAATCATTCAAGTTATCTCCTCCTTGTGAGAACACTTCATTATTGGTGCTGTCAATTTCAATAAATGTAGTGGATAATTCAAAAGAAATTGCCACGGTCTCTTCATTGTGAGCCATTTTATTTAGAAATTGCTTGCTGTAAATTGCAGAAAAAAATAATCACTTTCATTTATCGTTTTTAGTAATACATAATATAAAACTAACTTTATCAAGTATTTAGTATAACAGAAGGACTGTAAATAAATAACAGAAAACATTTTTCAAATTATCTTAAAGTGTACAACATAGTTCCCCTTACAAATTAACAACTCACCTTTTTAAAAGTAGGAGAAGTGTTAGTACTGTGTAAACCAAACACCAGAAATTGAGCACCAAAAATTCCTCACAAATGTACCTCAGACAGTAGTATCACAAAATGGCTGTGGTTTCCTCTCATTTTAGATATATACATAACCAATTAACTTTCATCACACACAAATACAAAACCAAAGTAACATTTTAATTGGTTCTAAATTTCAACACTTTCAAATGTGTTTTCCCCATGCAATTTTCCATAGGACATTTAGATACGTCTACAGCCTGAATGGCTGAACGGAATTACACCAAACTTGGCAAAATGGTACATCAAACCTAAGAGGTCAGGGAGGATCTACTATGCCCCCTTATGGTCATTTGCCCCTTCGCTTTGGCCTCCTCTTGTCTCTCGATCCTACCGAGAGACAAGATGGCGGCTGCTACGGACTGTTTGGAATGTTTACAGACGCCGTAGAACCAATCAGCTTCGCAAAGCTCCGTAACGCGAAAAGTACGCGAAGCGGAGCGCTGTTACAGATAAATATCTTTTTTTGAACGTTAATTTCTCAAAATCCACTGGAGCACATATATTGAGACCTAGCAAAGGCACATCGGGCTACCAGTCCCTAATATTTTGCCAAGTTTCGTGCAAATCCATTCAGCCGTTCGATTATTATTATTTTTTTTTTTTTTTGCCCCGCGGGTCCCTTTTAAAACCTCCACATCAAACCTAGGGGGTCAGGGAGGATCTACTATGCCCCCTTACGGTCATTTGCCCCTTCGCTTTGGCCTCCTCTTGTCTCTCGATCCTACCGCGAGACAAGATGGCGGCCGCTACGGACTGTTTGGAATGTTTACAGACGCCGGAGAACCAATCAGCTTCGCTTCACAAAGCTCCGTAACGCGAAAAGTACGCGAACTGGAGCGCTGCCTGGTCCGCTGTTACAGATATATATCTTTTTTTGAACGTTAATTTCTCAAAATCCACTGGAGCACATATATTGAGACCTAGCAAAGGCACATCGGGCTACCAGTCCCTACAATTTTGCCAAGTTTCGTGCAAATCCATTCAGCCGTTCGGGCTAAAAGTGAGGCCAACCGCCCTATGGAAAACTCAATGTTAAAAACACGTTTTGGGACCCCCCTTTTTTCTCGGCCCCCCCTTGATGAACCCCCCCCAAATTTTCAGGGGCTGCTCAGAAACAAAATGTGCCATTTTCCTGAAAATTTCAGCCAATTCCGTCCACAAACGCCAAAGTTATTAGGCATAGAATTTTCAAAAATCCCATAGAGAAAAAATCCTAACTATATATACCTACTGGCGACCGCCAGTAGGTAATATATATATATATATATATATATATATATACACTGTAAAAAAACAAAGGTTAAAGTAACATTATAGTTAGGTGAATATGCCAGAGATCACATTAAATATTTTGAAGTAAAAAAAAAACGAAATTCACCAGTTTAACTTGTGCCCACGCCACTGCTTATGACCTGACACATTACACCACTCATGACATGGTCTATGACATTATTTATTACATCACTGATGTCATCAACCAATGAGTGTTTTAGTTTGTTTTATGGTTTGCATGGTGGCAGGTAGCTACCATGCTACTTCGCTACCTAATTATGTGGAGCCTGTGTCCCACAAATGGGTGTAAGTGTACACAAAATGCATGTGCTTCTAATTCATCATAGGAGTATACAGATATTGAACATGTTAAGAAACTTTTTAATGAAGAGGAACTCTGTGTGCAGGTGACAGTTGATAACATCTGTCCAGTATGCTCCACACACGTTTTGTGGTTCTGAATAAAATGTTTCCTACAGGGTAAATATTCTACATAGTAAATACTAAGTATTGTAAGCAACCTTGAGATATTAGACATAATCATTTCAGAAGGACAAGTTCTACTTAACATACTAACCTATGTACATGTGCTTATTTGGCTTCAGAAGATGGTCCATCTGTAAAGTTTTCACCACAGTATGGCTTTAGGTAGTGTGACATTTAGCACCTTCAGACCTTAGTTATTTTTAGCAGATGTTGTCTTTTTGACAAGTTTTGCATAGAGTGTCCACTGTACAGTGTGGTATAAATCAAGCTCTCCATAGAGTAAACACTGTTTACAGTACCCACATTTCTACTCATATCAACTTAATTTCTCAACATAAGTTCCGTGGTTGTGAGGGGTTTGATACGGATAAAATCTGTCAATAGCACTGCATTAATTTTGGAACAGGTGTTGAGTATCTTGAGGAACTTGGCTTTCTCAGAAGAGTTGTATACATATGGAACACGTATACAATGAGGATTTCCCATATATCTGTGGCCGACTGGTAATGTGAACTAAGCTTCCCAAAATGTGTATACTATTGGATCAATGTTGCACATATCACATGCTTGCTACACCTAAGGGAATTGTATCTGTGATGACATTAATGATACTACATATTATTCTGAGCTATTTTGTTCTTAATTTCAGACCTCAAATGCCATACTAGTTTATAAAGTAATGTATAAAAAGAAGCTTAGATGATCTCATCAGTGATGTCATCAGTGAAATCAATCAATGATTCAATTTGAGATGTCATCAGTGATGTCATAAATGATGTCATAGAACTCTTCATAAGTGATATAATATTTGAGATCATAAGCAGTATGTGGCAGCAAGTTGTTGTTAGCTTTGCTAAATGTATCTGGTAAATGTATGTGCTTTTTTCAGTTCAAAATGTTAATGTTGTCACTGGCATTTTCACTTAACTATAAGAATACTTGAACCTTTTTTCAGTGAATTTCTAAAGTGTTATATAAAAACAAAAACAGATCTTGACATCACACCTAACTATAACGTTACTTTAACCTTTGTTCTTCTGTGAATTTCTAGTTTTATTAAAATGTAAAGTAATATTGTATTATCATACATAAAGCCAACCCACTGTTGTGCATGGCTTTCAGCCATGTATGGTGAAGGGCTCATCACACAGCCTGCAGGAAATCCCCCACAGACAGCCAATCCCATGATGTTCATGGCCTTTGGCTGTGCATAGCAGAGGATTTTCAACAGCGAGCAGGCCTTGTGGCCAATCCACCAGAGGCAGCAACACCTTTGCAGGCAGCCAAATTCCCTGCAGGGAGCCAACCTCACGCTGTGCATTGCTTTCTGTCACACCTGGCATGGGGTTGGCCGCAGGGCCTGGCTTTCAGCCAGGCACTGCATACAACTCCCTTCAGGCAGCCACCCAGAGGCACCCAAAAACTGCACCACATAGAGCCGTTGCTCTTGCATGGCGTGGTTAGCCGCTTGTGTTGCAGACAGGCTGTGCTTCCAACTTGCAACTAGGAGGCACAACCCTGCTGTGTACAACCTTGCCATGCCACCAGGCCCTATGACCAAACACCAGCAGGCTGCCAAGCTAACAGCACCAATGGCCTTTGCTGTGAACTGTACTGGGATGGTCTTCGGGTCCCAGGGGCCCCATCCCCCCAGAGCCGAAAAGGGGAGGGATCATGCAGCCCCCTCATCCGAGCCTCATTAAAACCTGGGGACTGCATCCCTCAGGTCCTTGTTTTTAAAGTGGAGAGGGGGTCATGTGTCTCCCCTCCCTGAACCTTGTTAGGCCCTTGTGGATGTTTTTTTTACAGGGGGGTGGCCTTGCGCCCCCCTCCCTGAGCTTTGAAAGGGCCCTGGGGACACAACCCCTCAATGCTGCTACTTAATTGAAAGGAGAGGGAGTAGTACACCCCCTTCCCTGAGCTATTTTCTACTCTGGGGACCCCATACCTTAGAACCCAATACACTTTTACACGTAGGTGTCCTGGTGTCCACCCAGGGCATCCACCATACATGTTGGGGGCCATGGGGAGAGCCCCAGGATCCCCACAGCCCTAGCCAGCTCACCGCATGCAGTGGGAGTGAGCATTGCTCCCACCCACAGGGAGCAGCTACTTATGCTGCTCCTTCCGAACAGGAGCAATCTCTGCATTTGCAAAACTCCCACCCACTGGGAGCAGACTTTGCGTTTGCTCCTGGGTCGCTGGAGTTTTAAAAATGTTGCCAACAGGTAGGAGCAAACACAGGTTTCCCTAACCCCTCCGGTGCACGTAGGGAAACACTCATGTCCTGGGGTAACCCCATCAGGACACAGTATGCGAGCTGGTCCGGGGTGGGCTCCCTGGGGCTATACTAGGCTCAGAGAGTGAGGGGACCCTCTCTTTGAAAAGGTTTTACAGCCCCCGGGGATAGGGTCCCCAGGGCCTTTGGAGGCCTGGGAAGGGGGCTGCACAGCTCCATCCACTTTTATGCAAGTTTCAGCCTTGGGGTCGGGCTCCCCGGGCCCTATAAAGGCTTATGGAGCAGGGCCAGGTGCCTCTTCCCTTTATTGAATGTGGCCCTGGGGGTGCCCCTCCCCTTGATGAAAGACGGGGTCCCAAGGGGCTTTGGTGGCCTGGGGAGAGGGGCCACATGACCCTTCCCCTTTTATGCATAGGTAGGCAAGGTATACCTAGGCGGACCCAATATATGCAATTTTTTTAAAAGTCTCTGAGTCCAGTAATGGCTCCCAGCAGCATTTTTCACATGTTGCTGACAGCTAGTCAGAGCACTCCCTTAGGTACGAGATTGCCACAGGGAACAAAAGCCCTCTAGGTCAATCAGAATGCTTCATTTGACTGACGAGAGTGCCCCAAACCCAACCGCCCAGATATCTTATTTTAACCTTAATTTCTGAACCAGATAAAGAAAAGCATAATCTGCTGGCCAAGATCTAGCTTTGTGCCAAATTTGGTTTAATTGCACTCAGCAGGTGTTGGGGTATCCCTGCCTAAAGAAGTCTAAGGAAACTGCAAGAGGATTTTGAATTTTAGGGCCCCCCTTTTAGCTTGACCCCTGCTTGAAGGATCCTCCCAAATGTTTCCAAGTTCAAAGCAGTGAAAAAAAAAGTTTTGGGGAAAGGTTTGTGGAGATTCATCAAACCGGACCAAAGATAATAACAACAAAAAAAGGCATTTCATATGGAAACATGATCCTATTTATAACTATATATATCCAACTATTGGACTGGGACTGCTATAAGATTAGCAATCGCCAAGTAACCAAGACAGTACAAAACTTATTATATACCAAACTGTTAGCTTGGAAGAGCATGGGACTCTTAAATCAGGATGAGTTTACATTTTTTTTAATGATTACCCTGTTTTACCAATCATGTATCTGTTACCTAAGGTACATAAGAACATTACCTGCCCACCAGGAAGACCAATAATTTCAGCCAAGCAGGGCTTGTTGGAAATCATTTCGGTGTATGTAAAAAAGCTTCCATCATATGTTCGGGATACAACAGATTTTTAAAAACAAATTCATGGTTTTAAATGGAATAGTGAATTTTTGCTGTTGGCATTAGACGTATCCAACCTCTATACTTCAATCAGACAAGATGATGGTCTAAGAGCTCTGAGTTATTTCCTTGGTAATAGGCCCATAGAGTTCTATACACATAACAAAATGCTCATTGATTTAATGAGATTATGTTTGGAGAATAATTATTTCATGTTTGACCTAAATGTATACCATCAAGTGAGGGGCGTAGCTATGGGGGCTAGTTTTCCCCCTAGCTACGCCTGCTTACATATGGGTTGGTGGGAGTGTATGATTCTTTCAAAAGAGTTTACTGAATACTTTTCTAAGAATGTAATGAAATGGATCAGTTACATTGATGACCTTTTTATAGTTTGGCATGGGGACAAAAAGAGTGCAGATGAGTTTGTAGTCAAATTAAACATCAATGATCTGAACTTACATTTCACTCATGTGATCAGTGATAGGTCCATCACTTTCTTAGATGTGGAGATTTTTGTAGCTAATGACAACTTGAAACCAGGTTACAACGCAAAACAACCGCAAATAACTCAATACTCCACTCATCAGCTTCCCTCCGAAGCACACAATCTGCAGCATCCCCTATGGGGAGATGTCGCGGATTCGGAGAATCTGCAGTAGGGATGAGGATTTGGTAACGCTCAGCAACAATGTAAGGACAGATACAGTGAGAGGGGATATGTTGAGCACATCTTAGATGATGCAATAAAGCATAACAGAAATATGTCTCGCACTGATCTGTTAATGAAAACAACCAAGGAGAATATGAGTACCCCTCAGTCTATCTCAAAAATTAAGGTGGACAAAAAGAGTAACAGTCCGAGACTCATTCTCACTTATAACAGACAGAAAAATAGCCTATACAGAATTTTAAAGAAAAGTTGCCATCTGATTCAGAGTGACCCCATTTAGGGGGAAATCTTACAACGCTCTCCCACTGTTACTTATGGGAGGGTACCCAGCACCAGGGATCTGGTGGTTAATAACAGCCCAGAAACAAAAACTAAGAACAGTTGGTTAGCTAACCGGAAAGGTTTTTACAAATGTCCGACATGCAGGGCCTGCAAATATGGAATTAATAAAACATCTTATTCCACACCATTCAGAGACAGGCCTTGCATTATTGACAAATGGTTGTCATGTAAGTCTGAATATTCAATTTGTGTACTGGAGTGCTCTTGTGGCCTGGCATGTGGGTAGCACTAAGCTGCAGGTCCACAAGAGAGTGCCCCAGCACTTAAGGGCCATTACCAATCCAAGCGTGGTGGGAATAGGAAGGAATTTCTCAGGCACCTGGAGACCAAGTACATATTGGAATTGGACTGTACAAATCCAAATGGATTGAACACAACTGAGGACTTACACATGGCTCTAACAATCTCTGTATAAACTCTTAGTGGATAATTGAGCCTATAGATTTACATTAGTTTTTCTTACTATTTCACAACTGTACATTGCTAGTTTTTTTTACATTCCAGACTGGAATTATGTAAGGATTTGTATAGGATGTATTCCCTTGCCTTTATGCCTCCATCTCCCACTATGTTGTTTCCGATTGTGCCTGCATAGGATAACTGGGAATTCAGATCCATTGTTGATTAAAGGTTTAATAGTTTTTAAACATAGGTTCCATTGGTTAGGGGTTAACCATAGGGACATCACTAGTGTGCACTTTACATCACTTGGCACTTTACTTTTTATACAGCAGTTGTTTCCTTGCATACCTTCAAGATATACCCGGTATTCGACCGACAGGGCCCACAAAAAATAATATATGAAGGCGAACAGACATAAGTAGATTCTGCACAATTGTAAGGACAGTATTATGGCAAGCATTGTGAACATCCAATATTGGTATGATTCGGAGTTAGGCCAGACATAATGAAAAATATTGGCTGGTTTTCAAACTAGTTTCAATTATGGAAAGGCTCATCAATTTGCAATATGTAATATGTTAGTTTGCACTATCAAAAGCGTACTTTGCACTGATTAATGTGAAATTGGCACAAGTATAAAGATCAGGCACATGTGTAGACTTCCATATGTACATCCAAATGTGCTACTTTTAAGATATAAGGGTGCCGATATACAGCAAATAGGATTGTGGTTTTAGAGATATATTTCTATTTCTTATTCTTCATAAATTTTGGATGTAGTTGAGTTTGTAAACAAAGATTTGTGTTTAGAAAAGCTCTATCGTAATGCATTATGCCATGATAATCAGAAACTGTCTTTTAAATATAAACTGTCTTTTAAATACTTATTAATTTAATTTTGTGGATGAAAGCGAAAATTCTGTATTAATCAGTCTATTTTTATTGCAAATAACAGTATTTTAAACTGCAATTAAATGAATATGTGTACAATGAATGGCTATTATAATGCATAGCTAGCATGGATACTGCTGTAGGAAAACAGACGGAGAGTATGTTTTCTATTGTTTTGATGCACTGTCACTTTAAATGAGAGAGGAAACACGAGTACATCTTGTGATCAAGGCCTCTAGGGGCTGAAACGTGTCATGGGGGAATTGAACTGAACAAAATAAATACTTGCACGCAGAAAAACTGGTGTCCATTCTGTTTCTTGCTCTTCGACATGGAATTGTAAGGATTCGGTATTTTGTATATATATCTATCTATCTATCTATCTATCTATCTATCTATCTATCTATCTATCTATCTATCTATCTATCTATCTATCTATATATATATATATATATATATATATATATATATATATATATATATATTCACGCTCCAAGGTTGTCCAAGGTTATATATATATATAGATAGATAGATAGATAGATAGATAGATAGATAGATAGATAGATAGATAGATAGATATATATATATTCAAGCTCCAAGTACCCACAGGTAAGGATGCACACGGCAGCAGGTGACCAGAAGGCATTTATTCAGGTAAAAGACAACTCCGCAGTCCCGCTTGATTACAGTTCTCGTGTCGGTAATAATAGCCTGACGCGTTTCTGAGCTTCCGCTCTCTTCAGAGGCACGACAATGAGTTTGTGCTACTTAATACACTCCCACATGATTGGTGGATTAACCCTCCCATGGGCTTCTTAGATTAGTTGAATACAATGCATGTTGGGTCTTATAGTCCGTGTCTTAGGTACTTGCTTCCATGCACATTAATTGCCTGTGGGTACTTGGAGCTTGAATGTAACCGCGGCAGCCCAGCCGCGAAGGATTGCATCACCCCATGAAGACAGGGGGCCACGGAGCCCAGAATCTTGCCGAGCCCCAAATGTGGAACAGCACGTGAGGGATCTATGGACAACACGCAGCCCGAAGCCCATCAGAGGGCTTCGTATGCCACAGTACAATTAATGTGTATGGAAGCAAGTACCTAAGACACGGACTATAAGACCCAACATGCATTGTATTCAACTAATCTAAGAAGCCCATTGGAGGGTTAATCAATCAATCATGTGGGAGTGTCTTAAGTAGCACAAACTCATTGTCGTGCCTCTGAAGAGAGCGGAAGCTCAGAAAGGCGTCAGGCTATTATTACCGACACGAGAACTGTAATCAAGCGGGACTGCGGAGTTGTCTTTTATCCAAATAAATGCCTTCTGGTCACCTGCTGCCGTGTGCATCCTTACCTGTGGGTACTTGGAGCTTGAATGTAACCGCGGAAGCACAGCCGCAAAGGATTGCATCACCCCATGAAGACAGGGGGCCACGGAGCCCGGAATCTTGCCAAGCCCCAAATGTGGAACAGCACGTGAGGGATCTATGGACAACACGCAGCCCGAAGCCCATCAGAGGGCTTCGTATGCCACAGTACAATTAATGTGCATGGAAGCAAGTACCTAAGACACGGACTATAAGACCCAACATGCATTGTATTCAACTAATCTAAGAAGCCCATTGGAGGGTTAATCCACCAATCATGTGGGAGTGTCTTAAGTAGCACAAACTCATTGTCGTGCCTCTGAAGAGAGCGGAAGCTCAGAAACGCGTCAGGCTATTATTACCGACACGAGAACTGTAATCAAGCGGGACTGCGGAGTTGTCTTTTACCCGAATAAAGGCCTTCTGGTCACCTGCTGCCGTGTGCATCCTTACCTGTGGGTACTTGGAGCTTGAATGTAACCGGGGCAGCCCAGCCGCGAAGGATTGCATCACCCCATGAAGACAGGGGGCCACGGAGCCCGGAATCTTGCCGAGCCCCAAATGTGGAACAGCACGTGAGGGATCTATGGACAACACGCAGCCCGAAGCCCATCAGAGGGCTTCGTATGCCACAGTACAATTAATGTGCATGGAAGCAAGTACCTAAGACACGGACTATAAGACCCAACATGCATTGTATTCAACTAATCTAAGAAGCCCATTGGAGGGTTAATCCACCAATCATGTGGGAGTGTCTTAAGTAGCACAAACTCATTGTCGTGCATCTGAAGAGAGCGGAAGCTCAGAAATGCGTCAGGCTATTATTATCGACACGAGAACTGTAATCAAGCGGGACTGCGGAGTTGTCTTTTACCCGAATAAAGGCCTTCTGGTCACCTGCTGCCGCGTGCATCCTTACCTGTAGGTACTTGGAGCTTGTATATATATATATATATATATATATATATATATATTCACTGAAAAAACCATAGGTTATAGACCATATATAGTTAGGAATTAGCATTTAGAAAACCTTATTTTACTCACACAAAACCATTGAAATTCCATATATAGTTAGTTGCACTAACTATATATCGCGCACCCGCAATCCACTGCTGATGATGTCACATATTACATCATTCATGACATGGTCAGTGACATCAATGATGACATCACTGATGACATCTCAAATGACATCACTGATGACATCACTGATGACATCTCAAATGACATCACTGATGACATCATGACACACCAATACCAGTTACTACATACGGACTCACTGATTCCTACGTCTACACACACATTCACTCATTCACCCATACAATCACTCATACATACAGTCACTCATTATTACAACACTATCATATGCACTCATACACCTATGCAGACAGTCACACACTGCCACTCATCCATGGAGTTACTCACACACCAAGTCAGTCCTGTAAAGAATCAATCACACTTCCATTTCTTCATCTATACAGTTAAACACAGAACACCATACTTCAGTGACATCACTGACGACATCACTAATGACATCTGAAATGACATCACTGATGACATCTCAAATGACATCACTGATGACATCATGACACACCAATACCAGTTACTACATACGCACTCACTGATTCGTACGTCTACACACACATTCACTCATTCACCCATACAATTACTCATACATACAGTCAGTTATTATTAGAACACTATCATATGCACTCATACACCTAGTCAGTCCTGTGAAGAATCAATCACACTTCGATTTCCTCATCTATAGTTAAACACAGAACACCATACTTTTCACACATATACTAACACATACTTACTCTCTTATACAATCACTGATACAAGTACACATTGATATGCACAGAGTCACACACCTCCCAGCCAGCCACACACACACTCAGTCTTCCATACATCCACTCATTCTTCAATATGTAAAACGTATTTAAACTTTACAAAAACACACAGACACTAGATGATGTCATCAGTGATGTCATTTGAGATGTCATCAGTGATGTCATCAGTGATGTCACTGACCATGTCATGAATGATGTAATATGTGACATCATCAGCAGTGGATTGCGGGTGCGCGATATATAGTTAGTGCAACTAACTATATATGGAATTTCAATGGTTTTGTGTGAGTAAAATAAGGTTTTCTAAATGCTAATTCCTAACTATATATGGTCTATAACCTATGGTTTTTTCAGTGAATTTTCAAGGTTTTGTAAATGCTAATTCCTAACTATATATGGTCTATAACCTATGGTTTTTTCTGTGAATTTCATTGGTTTTTTAACAGCTAATATCTGTAGCTGTAAAATGTATTCTTCTTTAAATCCAAAAATATATTTTATATGTTTATGAATAATTTTTTTTTTAAATATTTTTTTTTCTTCGTTCCCGCTTCGCGAATCGGGAAGCTTCCCGTTAGCTGACCTTGATGCCGCGAAATAGACCGCGAGCCGGTAAACGTTTCTTTACCGCAAGTGCCGCGTTAGAAAACAACATCGTGACGCCTCCCGTCCGCATGACGTTTCACGTTGTCGCGTGATACATCATATGACGTGCTACGTTAGCGAACTGGTACGCGAAGCGAGTCGCAAAGCGCAGGTTTCTGGAAGCAAACCGGGAGGCCCTGCAAAGCGCTTAACGTAAGCACAGCAAGTCATGTGACTTGGTAATAACACTTTTCATTGGTTCATTTCACTTTTGGTTTCCTAATGATGTAAGACTAGGTCATATAATCTAAAATGAACACTTTTGATTGGTTGAGAACTCTTGTTTTTCCCAAATGATGAAAATCCCTCCTTCTTTCCTCACTCTGACTTTCATCATTGTGAGAGAAAGACCCTTTGTGATCACTGAGCAATGGCTTCTTTAGTAGCTTCAGCTGGTGCTTCCCCACCACCTCCACCACATCCAAGGAAGAGTGGACCACCTGCTCAAGTTATAATTCAACAAGAAGAGGAAGAAGAGGAACAGGACGACGAGCACGAAGAGAGGCAGTTTTTGCCTGAGCAGCCCAGGACGTCTCACCGGAAAGAAAACTTCATTTGGCAATTTTTTAAAATTCCCAAAGGTCAGAAAAAAGTAAATGCAAGATACGTAACTTGCCTTATATGTCAAGATAGACTGTCCAGAGGAACCGAGAAAAAATACAGTTTCGGAAACTACACAATGCATCGCCATATGACTAGGTGGCATCCTAACAACTACAGTGCTGCACAGTTTCGGAACGACCTAGATAATCTCCCTATTATGGCCAGAAGATCTGTTGTACCGGAAGTAACGGGACCAGAGGGCAGGGAGATGGTGCCAAATATACAAATGAAATTTGGTGAAGTAAAACACATCTGCGTATTTTGCGATGGATTCATTTCCTACGGAGAAAGAAGCATCACTCTGATCAACAGAGCTATTGACTATCATATGCAAGTTTGTACGAAACGGATGTATGATTTAACAACTACTACATTAACAACGAATTCCTAAACCACGAATGATAAACCACGACCATTTCCCAACCACTACATTCTTAACAACGAATTCCTAAACAACGAGATTTATTCTATTTGCTCATTTCCTTAAAATACCATTCACAGTTCATGTAAAAACGAAACCATCCAATTACACCAGATACAACACTTTAAACAGACGAACGCTGTGCAAAGAATTCACAGCTGTGGTATTTTAAAGTGATTTATAATCCTCGCTCAAATGCAGCCTTTTGCTCGGAAACAGAAAGGACAGAAAATCAAATGCCCGCACCTACTTGTTTTTTGTAGCCTATCTCTCCCCGGTGTTGTGTCTTATTTTGCCTTTGCTTGTCCTTTTTTAGATGACTGAATTCTCAAAGCCTCCAGCAAGCACAGTTTTTATTTATAAGTTTTTCAGATGATGAGATATTTTCTGCACAATCTGTTCCTTCAGATCAATGTGGAGAAATCATTTGTGGCTGCAACGCTATGCATCCTATATCTAGTTCTGGAACAAAACAGGGGAAAAGATAGTGCATCCTTTGTAGTTTCCTTTCGGGAGAAATGCTCGCAATTTCATCTGACTCCTTGTACTTCAATCAATCAAGTCTTTGCCGTGCAGGCTGTATTATCACATGTATTTCCTTTATTTTGGATGACAAGTTGCACAGGAGGTCACCTTAAGAACGCCTGTATCATCAAGGTGTCCGACGTCAGTGGGCTGGCATGATAGAAATCAGATGACTTCCAAAGCACTACATTCTAAACAATGGTAATGTAACCAAGTATGTGCATAAAGGGTTTGTTTTTGGCAACCACAAACAAACTACATCTTGGTGATTTTAACAATTATTCATCTGTAGAGCGCGGCAAATTACCATTATTATTATTATTATTATTATGAATAATAATAACAAAAATACACATAACAATAGTGCCATCTATTGGCCAGTTAGAAGATCATTTTATTTGTGGTTTAGGAAAGTCGTTGTTCGTGTTATTCGTGGATAATGATGTCGTGGTTCACAGAAAGGTCGTTGTTTTGGATTCGTAGCTCAGGTCAGTCATTGTTAAGGCTTCGTTATTAAGGCTGTTTCCCGTACGAAACGCCCAAAATAATAAATACTTCTTTTTTTGTTTTGTTGCTCCTGTTGAGCCCTTTACAATGAATCGTTTTCATTGCCCCCTCCAAGAAAAACCCCAAAAAATATAAAACTGTTCAGAAAAATTCAAAAAAAGTAAAAAAATGTTCCGAAAAATAATAAAAAAAATATAAGACAACAAAAACAATAAAAAAAAAAGTTCTTTTCAGAACTACCTCCCCGTTATTAAAAAATTGGTACAATATTTGGAACTGTGCCAACCTCTATTTCTCTTAGTTCGCTTCCCAGTTCGCTCGCCGGTACGCGAACCAGAAGCGAACCAAAAACAGTAAGTATAAGGGAAGGAAACAGACACTTATGTTAAAAGAAAGACAGCTATAGGGGAGTAAACTAGAGATACTATTACCCGTAATCCACTGCTGATGATGTCACATATTACATCATTCATGACATGCTCAGTGACATCATCAGCAGAGGATTGCGGGTTTTTTGGCAACGTGCCTTATCCACGGTTTAATAACGCTGCCTTTTGCTTTATATAAGTTTTCAAATTGTATGAAATATATACCAATAGGTCGATGAACCTTTAGGTAGTGCTTTTCTTCATGAGGTCTGGTCGCTTCCATACACATACAGATGTTTCAAAGATGATCAAGAAGTTTATCTGAATGGAGAGGAATGCACTGAGACGCCAGATCATTCACTAATGTGTAGGCACATACAGTTACACGGTTCATGCAACAAACACCGACCAAATATGGCTTGCGTGTTGCAAGGCACGCCAGTTCCTGCTATCATCCCCACGTTCAAGTTGTTGGAAAATGGTAGTTATTTGATGCTCAATAATGAAGATTGTTCTGAGTTAATTAAAAGTATTCCTTTTATCGTAACAGTAAGTGAACGGGTTATTTGCTGCAGAAATGTTCTATTTCCTCCCACACATGAACATAGGGAGTTTTCAATCTGGCCACAAATACCAACCTTGGGACAGATTTCAACGGCATGGCAAGAATAAGAGCTCTTTTGTCTCAGAGAGAGGTGGCCTTGAGTTCGGCCCGTGAAACTTTCGTGCTTCACATAGCGAACACCCGTACAGAGGTGCAGACCCTTTTCAATTCAGATTTGCCTTTCAATTTCAGCAAGATGGTTCCGACTATCTTTAACGCATCCTCCACAAAGGCCCTGGCGCACTTTTTTAAAGTTGTTACCAGTGGTCTCGTGACTTCATTTGAGAAAATCTTTGGAGTCATCCCTGCTTCCTTTCATTCTATTTTCTCCACTCTGGTTCGTGGATTGGCATTTTTACTTGCATTACCAGCGGACGCTCTTGTGCTTTTTTACATTTTTAAATATGGATGTCCCTCCTATGCAACCTCCCACCCTGCAGCTGCTGACACTGTTCCGCAATCGCATGCTAGAATATTATGGCACAATGCCGTTGGCGATATTAAGCACGGCATATGGATTATCTTTTCGATTCTCCTACTTCACCTGTGTCCAGCCTGTATTTCACTGCCTGACCTGTGATTTCGATTGGGCCATTGATTTGTGTCTCTGCGGACCGGTTTCTCCTGACGTCGACTTTAATCAGCTGATGACTCCTATCATTACTCACGAGTTGGTTTGTCCTGGCGAAAGGATTATGGCTGTGGCATTGATGCATGGACTACTTGGTCCCTGGAATTTACTGGCGGCAGCACAGTCTTTCTTGGAACAGAGCTTTCTTGAAAACCCACCGAGCTGTCCTCTGATGGTGATAGAGGATCCGGTGCTGGGAGAGCACGTATGTTCTTTTCCGCTTTTAAATTGGATGGCTGAACTGTTTTCGGATGAAGACGGTGACTTCCTATTGGAGGCTGTTGCAGCTTATTTTGCATACACAGTTATGTCATAGACCTTTTTCATGTTTGATATGCTGAGTACTAGCATTTCATTGACAATTCATTGACTTATTTGTCAAGTTTTTATTATTTACCTTGCCTATTGGCTTAAGACTCGATAAAGTACTTGGCTGTTTTATTTTTCTTTAGCATTAAATTTTCCTAGTTTTTAATGCTTTACCTTGCGGACCGTCCACATATAAACTTGCAATCTGCTCTCATGAGATGGCACTTCTATTATCCTATTCAGTTCGTTTCCGGATCATGGGGAGGTGTCATCTAGGTCCTGGATATCTTTACACCGTGTTAAGTTAGCATGGGCTCATTACCGGTTTAAACGCCATTTTTCCTTTTTTGCAACTTCTGCACACGACACTTAGTTGTTGCTTTAGCTTTCCACCTAGTAGTTCATCGTGGTTTACATGAGAATAATATGTTATTGCTCTACTATCTGCTTTGCTTGTTAAACTATATCTGTACAGTGAGTGCTAAAGTTTCAAGAACAACACGATACAGAATTGTTATGAGGTCTGATCTCCACGACTTCATACTCATAACATAAGTGCAACTTCTGCCAATTCTGGGCATGAGGCGGGTTTTATATTGCTTTGCCGAACACACATACACAACAGTTGATGCGGTTCACATGAAGAGAGAGCTGGTGTATGCTGATGTGATTCCTTCAAATCTAAGACACTAAAGTATGGGCACACCCTAAACCAACACAAAGAGACCTTCTTAGCAAATAATATAATATGTGTATTAGGGAGGGTGAGATATAAGCAGCCGCGGGCCGTGGAGGGAGTTACGGTGAGGCAGGGAGGCGGGGAGGGGGAGAAGCAGGGTGGAGCCCTCTCTACCTTGCCCCTCCCCCTCCCCGCCTCCCTGCCCCACCGTAACTCCCTCCACGGCCCGCGGCTGCTTATAAGTGTTGCTAACTCTTATTCATTTACAGCATGTTAACATACTGTCACCATTCGCTTTTTATGTACTAGTAACTATGCTGGTAATTTTGCTACTGATAATATGTGTACTTGTATTCTCCACCCTGCTTCTCCCCCTCCCCGCCTCCCTGCCTCACCGTAACTCCCTCCACGGCCCGCGGCTGCTTATAAGTGTTGCTAACTCTTATTCATTTACAGCATGTTAACATACTATCACCATTCGCTTTTTATGTACTAGTAACTATGCTGGTAATTTTGCTACTGATAATATGTGTACTTGTATTATCTAAGATACTACGCCTGAGAAGACGGCATTAGTAAATAAACATTTCAAATACACATGTGTTCTTCTTAACTCCATGTTCTGGTTTCTAAGAAATATATAACGACCGACTGTTCATGAGTTCCACGTATCCTGAGGTACTATAAGTTCATATTCTGGATTGTCTAAACATTGAGAGTTTGTTATATCCAATGTGACACTGTACCTAGCTTGCTAAGGAGTTTTTGATTACTAACGTGAGTTTTGGGACACCCTAATTCGCCGAGGTTCCAATCCTCTGTCCACAGTTCTGTGTGAGAACAGAAACCCTGCGACAGGGGCACCCCCGACCCTTGCTGGAGCTTCATCACACTTGCGATACAACTCCAGCAATGCGCCACCTTTACGGCACAGATACATCACGCATCTGTGCTGTTTTTGCCCCATGATGCGCCGCATTGTAAATGCAGCACACCATAGGTGACGGAACAGCGGCACAGAATGACTAACACATCCCTGGTGATGCGCCAGTCATCATAAATGTATCCCTATGCTTCTTATCTTGTTAGAGATGAACCGCCATATGTATCATCAAAGTTTTTTGCATTTCCTAAATAGCGAACTTTAAGGAATAAATAGCGATTCTTTACCATTCCTAGTTTGCGATTAGCTATTTGCTAATTACAAATTACCCATTCATTTCCTTCATTTCCATAGGGCGGTTGGACTCACTTTTAGCTCGAACGGCTGAATGGATTTCCACGAAACTTGGCAAAATTGTAGGGACTGGTAGCCCGATGTGCCTTTGCTATGTCTCAAGATATATGCTCCAGTGGTTTTTACGAAAATTAACTTTGAAAAATATATATTGGGCTACATTGGCCTATATATATGTTGGAGCCCAAATGTAGCCCAATGTAGCCCAATGAAGCCCAATGTAGCCCAATGTAGCCCAAAGATGGCCGCCAGACACACAAAAAAACAAATGTAGCCCAAATATCAGCCAGATGTAGCCCAACTATAGCCCAGTGACAGAATGACCAATCAGCTTCGCAAACCTCCGTTACGCGAAGCAGAGCGCTGTTACAGATATATATCTTTTTTTGAACGTTAATTTCTCAAAATCCACTGGAGCACATATATTGAGACCTAGCAAAGGCACATCGGGCTACCAGTCCCTAATATTTTGCCAAGTTTCGTGCAAATCCATTCAGCCGTTCGATTATTATTATTATTATTTTTTTTTGCCCCGCGGGGCCCATTTAAAACCTCCACATCAAACCTAGGGGGTCAGCGAGGATCTACTATGCCCCCTTATAGTTATTTCCCCCTTTGTTTTGACCTCCTCTTGTCTCTCGATCCTACCGAGAGACAAGATGGCGGCCGCTACGGACTTTTTGGAATGTTGACAGACGCCGGAGAACCAATCAGCTTCGCTTCACAAAGCTCCGTTGCGCGAAAAGTACGCGTCCTGGGACGCTGCCAGGTCCGCTGTTACAGATATATATCTTTTTTTAAACGTTAATTTCTCAAAATCCACTGGAGCACATATATTGAGACCTACAAAAGGCACATCGGGCTACCAGTCCCTACAATTTTGCCAAGTTTCGTGCAAATCCATTCAGCCGTTCGCGCTAAAAGTGAGGCCAACCGCCCTATGGAAATTAACATGGGAAAAACGCGTTTTGGGACCCCCCTTTTTTCTCGGCCCCCCCTTGACGAACCCCCCCAAAATTTTCAGGGGCTGCTCAGAAACAAAATGTGCCATTTTCCTGAAAATTTCAGCCAATTCCGTCCACAAACGCCAAAGTTATTAGACATAGAATTTTCAAAAATCCCATAGGGAAAAAATCCTAACTATATATACCTACTGGCGACCGCCAGTAGGTAATGTTAAGAGGCATATATCTGCAAGAATTTAAATAAAATTGCACTTACCTGAAGGTCCGTGTCCGAGGTGTCTGTCCCGGCAGGGCGGGAGTCATTTTCTGCTGATGGACTCGGTCTGAGGGATATATATATATTACCTACTGGCGGTCGCCAGTAGGCATATATAGTTAGGATTTTTTTCCTATGGGATTTTTGAAAATTCTATGTCGAATAACTTTGGCGTTTGAGGACGGAATTGGCTGAAATTTTCAGAAAAATGGAACATTTTGTTTCTGAGCAGCCCCTAAAAATTTGGGGGGGTTTCGTCAAGGGGGGGCCGAGAAAAAAGGGGGTCCCAAAACGCGTTTTTCCCATGCAATTTTCCATAGGGCGGTTGGACTCACTTTTAGCTCGAACGGCTGAATGGATTTACACTAAACTTGGCAAAATTGTAGATATTGTTTGACCGATGTGCCTTTGCTAGGTCTCAATATATGTGCTCCAGTGGATTTTGATAAATTAACGTTCAAAAATATATATATATCTGTAACAGCGCTCCGGTTAGCGCCCCGGTTCGCGTACCTGACGCGTAACTGAACTTCGTGAAGCGAAGCTGATTGGCTCTCCGGTGTCTGTCAACATTCTAAACAGTCCGGAGCGGCCGCCATCTTGTCTCTTGGTAGGATCGAGAGACAAGAGGTGAAGAAAAACGAAGGGGGAAATTTATGAAAGGGGGCAAGGTAGACCACTCCTGACCCCCTAGGATTGATGAGGGGGCTAATAAAGGGTCCCGCGGGGCAAAAAATAAAAATAAAAAAAAACATTTTTTCGCGGTAGAGGCGCTACCCGGTACGCGAACCGGGTAGCTAACCGGTAGCGTAACGGGAGTCCGCCATCTTGTGTTTCGGTGAAATTTAATCACAAGATGGAGGAAAAACAATGTGGGAAATGGGTATAAGGGGGCACGGGAGACGTATCCTGACCCCCTAGGTTTTCTAAGGGTGGCTGAGGAGGCTCATATATGTCGAAAAAGAAAAAACAATTTGAATTTTTCGCGAGGTTAGCTGCCGGTACGCGAACCGGGTAGCGAAGTGAACAAAAGTGAACATTTGTGAAAAAAGGTACATTTGAAATTTTTAAAGAGTAATCATAGTTAAGGTAGCTCTGAAAAGAGTTTTTGGGTTCTGTGTAAGTTCTAGGTACTTATAAGTAGGTACCAATACATAGTCTTAAATTCAGGATGAAAACTCTGTTCCCCTCATCTGAGAAGTGAACTCCATCTCCTCTGTAGATATCTTGCATGTAGTAACGCAAGTTATTGTTGTAGATGGAGCCCATTCCATGGTCTCTCATGTAAGCTGAAACAGACTTATTTACATGCTTCCTTGATTTCTCAATTTGTGGACAAAATTGGTTGGACCACCTCCATTTCTGTCTTTGGCATATATTTGAATATACCAAGGCAGTTTGAGGAAAAAGTGCCATCAATTGCTCAAAGGTGTCCTTTAAAAGCATTTCCAGACCTACCCCAGTCAAAGTGCCCAAGTCATTTCCTCCACAGTGCACAATTAACAGGTCAGGTTTTGGCAAATGCAAAAAGGTTTTCACCAATGGTATCAATTGGCGACATCTTAATCCTCTGTGGCCAATCCAGTTAATTTCCACATTTTGTAAATTGAGGTTGTGTAAATTTCTGTTATCAGCATACCTTTGAGCCCAGTGGATGTAACTATGTCCAACAATCCAGACAGAAAACATGGTGAGAGGAGGTTATGCTGCAGTCAGATGAAGTGTGGGTATGAAATGGCAGTTGAAACAGTAGGAGTTTGTAATGAAAAAAACTGTGGAGTTTCTGTGCTAATGATTCAGTAGCAGTGATTGGTGGATTTTGATTGCTGAAAACAGAAAGTTAGGGTGCATGGATGAGTTCTTTGAAAGATGTAATTTGAATGGTCAAGAAAAAATCATTTTATGAAAGATTGCACTGGATACGCAGGTGTACTGAAAGTTCAGAGTTCAATTGAAACATTGTTGTGTGAATTTGTAAACATGACAGGTCTTTCAGGAGGTGGTTGCTATGGAAAAAAGGCAGAAAGGGCAGAGGGGGGAAGGGTGTTGATTTGAAAAAAGTGAGGGAAGAGTTTTGATTGGGTGACATGAGAGATATGTGTGATGAATTACAGCATTTCTGTGCCATTGTTGGTTGCAGCCTCTGGAGTGCATACCCTTTGCTCTGCTAAAGAAAAATTGGTGTGTGTCTGAGACTGTTTTGAAACTCAAAAAGTATTTGCTAAGGTGAGAAAAAATTCATTTAATTTAGATAGAGAATAGTATGCTTTAGGGAGAAAATTATGAAGAAAGTTGTGTATTTAAAATGTTGCTTTGTGTCAAGTGTTTTACAAATAGATTTTGTTTCTTAGAGTTACATAGCCATGTTAAAAGTGACGCAAAAATGGAGCAAGGGCCTTAAAAATACGCTTTCATGTGTGTTAGGGCATTTTAAGTCACTTCCCCATGAATCTGGGTAAATAATTGGTTTACTTGATGTGTTTAAAAACGTTTCTTGAAGTCAATTAGGTTTCTTGATATGTACTGATAGAGTTTCATAGGCTGCTTGGGGCATATTTACAAGGCCTTTGAGTCACTTTGATGTTATTTTCCCCATTTTAATTTAAGTCATTTCCCCGTGGTGCAAGGTCCTTGTAAATACGCCCCCATGTGGGCTTGGCAAATTTAGATTTTGTTTCTTTGAGTTACATAGCCATGTTAAAAGTGACGCAGCTTTCATATGTGTTAGGGTATTTTAAGTCACTTCCCCATGAATGTGGGTGCATAATTGGTTTACTTGATGTGTTTAAAAACGTTTCCTGAAGTCAATTAGGTTTCTTGATATGTACTGCTAGAGTTTCATAGGCTGCTTGGGGCATATTTACAAGGCCTTTGAGTCACTTTGACGTTATTTTCCCCATTTTAATTTAAGTCATTTCCCCGTGGTGCAAGGTCCTTGTAAATACGCCCCCATGTGTGCTTGGCAAATTTAGATTTTGTTTCTTTGAGTTACATAGCCATGTTAAAAGTGACACAAAAATGGAGCAAGGGCCTTAAAAATACGCTTTCATGTGTGTTAGGGCATTTTAAGTCACTTCCCCATGAATGTCGGTGAATAATTGGTTTACTTGATGTGTTTAAAAACGTTTCTTGAAGTCAATTAGGTTTCTTGATATGTACTGCTAGAGTTTCATAGGCTGCTTGGGGCATATTTACAAGGCCTTTGAGTCACTTTGACGTTATTTTCCCCATTTTAATTTAAGTCATTTCCCCGTGGTGCAAGGTCCTTGTAAATATGCACCATGTTGCAAGATAGGCCTCACTTCATCTGGAACAAGATACCGTCAGTTTAAACTGTATACATTTAGGACTGTGTAGGGGGCATGGAGAAGCTGAGGCTTATGTAAGTGTCAAAGTTGTTGCATACAGTGCTCACCTTCTACGTACTCTTTCATATGCTAGACTACATCTGCACAATGAGATACCTAAGCAAAGGAAACACAGGTGATATGATTGTGAAATGAGCAAAAATATTTGCACGTTTTTCAATTACATCACCTGTGTTTCCTAACATTACGAATCACATTGTGCAGATGAGGTTTAGGCCTGTCCAGGGAGACAGAGGAGGTCTGGCCTTTGTTCAAGAGTGCAGTGGACATGACTCACTTCATTGGTAGGCCTGCACATGTATTATCTCCTCTGTACTCTTCAATAAGCCTAAATTTCATCTGCAACCCTGATTAGGCCTCACCTCAAACAAACCTCTGGATAGGCCACACCTTATTGTCATCCTGAATCAATCATTTAAAATGTTAGGGGCAGATTTATGATGGCTGTGCGCCTCTTTTGCGCCGCTGTTGCGTCACTTTTGTGATGCAGCAGTGGTGCAAAAGATGGACCATGTTGCAAGATAGGCCTCACTTCATCTGCAACAAGATACCGTCAGTTTAAACTGTATACATTTAGGACTGTGTAGGGGGCATGGAGAAGCTGAATCTTCTGTAAGTGTCAAAGTTGTTGCATACAGTGCTCACCTTCTGCGTACTCTTTGATATGCTAGACTACATCTGCACAATGAGATACCTAAGCAAAGGAAACACAAGTGATGTGATTGTGAAATGAGCAAAAGAAATTGCACGTTTTTCAATTACATCACCTGTGTTTCCTAACATTACGAATCACATTGTGCAGATGAGGTTTAGGCCTGTCCAGGGAGACAGAGGAGGTCTGGACTTTGTTCAAGAGTGCAGTGGACATGACTCACTTAATTGGTAGGCCTGCACATGTACTATCTCCTCTGTACTCTTCAACAAGCCTAAATTTCATCTGTAACCCTGAGTAGGCCTCACCTCAAACAAACCTCTGGATAGGCCACACCTTATCGGCATCCTGAATCATTCATTTAAAATGTTAGGGGCACATTTATGATGGCCGTGCATCTCTTTTGCGCCGCTGTTGCGTCACTTTTGTGACGCAGCAGTGGTGCAAAAGATGCACCATGTTGCAAGATAGGCCTCCCTTCATCTGCAACAAGATACCGTCAGTTTAAACTGTATACATTTAGGACTGTGTAGGGGGCATGGAGAAGCTGAGGTTTCTGTAAGTGTCAAAGTTGTTGCATACAGTGCTCACCTTCTACGTACTCTTTCATATGCTAGACTACATCTGCACAATGAGATACCTAAGCAAAGGAAACACTGGTGATGTGATTGTGAAATGAGCAAAAAAAATTGCATGTTTTTCAATTACATCACCTGTGTTTCCTAACATTACGAATCACATTGTGCAGATGAGGTTTAGGCCTGTCCAGGGAGACAGAGGAGGTCTGGCCTTTGTTCAAGAGTGCAGTGGACATCACTCACTTCATTGGTAGGCCTGCACATGTATTATCTCCTCTGTACTCTTCAACAAGCCTAAATTTCATCTGTAACCCTGAGTAGGCCTCACCTCAAACAAACCTCTGGATAGGCCACACCTTATCGGCATCCTGAACCAATCATTTAAAATGTTAGGGGCAGATTTATGATGGCCGTGCGCCTCTTTTGCGCCGCTGTGCGCCACTTTTGTGACGCAGCGGCGGCGCAAAAAATGCGCTATGTTGCGACATATTTACAACTTGATGCATCTAGGCAGATGTGTCACGCTGTAAAGTCCTGTGCCACATGAAACCTGCATCAGGTTTCATGTGGGCGTTTTGTTGTAGGGTGGGCATTCATTTGCATGAAAGCCCTGTAAAACTAACACAGTGAAATTTAGAAGATTTCACTGAGTCAGCTTTATGGCATTGCTGAATCAAAATCCTTACACTTGTTTGAAACAGGCATAAGGAGTGATGCACCATGCAATGTGTGGCTTGCCCCTGTGCATTGCAGTAGACATGTCGCGCTTACGACGTGATTCCTGCAATGCGCCGCTTTTGCGGCACAGATGCGTGACGCATCTGTGCTGTTTTTGCTCAATGGTGCTCCGCATTGTAAATGCGGCACATCATGGGTGGCAGAGCAGCGGTGCACGTTAACTGGTGCATCCCTGGGGATGCGCCAGTTAACACAAATCTGCCCCTTTACATTTAAGTATGAGCAGGGGACACAGAGTTGGTGAGGCTTATCCAAGGTTAAGAAGAGATGAGTCCTGTTCACTGAAAACTTGGACATAGGCCTCACCTCCTCAGCATCGCTGGACATGGCTAAATAATATCTGCAAAATGTTACTCTTGTTATTAATTATTGTATGTAGAATTGACAACTAGTGTGTTCATTTTTTGACGACTGTTATTGATTTACTGTTTGGTAATAGTGGTTAATAACATTTTTTATTATATTTTACCACAGATTCAACTGCAGATCATTTCAAAATTACACAATGCCTTCGAAGCAAAGAAGGAGAAAGGCTACAAAACGTCAAACACAGCAGCTTACTACATGCTTGCAGCAGTCCTCTACAATAAAAACTTGTCAAGTCACCAAAGAAGCTCCGAGTAAGAGAACGAAATCTTTCCTAAGAAACATTTCCAGAAAAAAAATTATCACTACAGAACATGTTTTAGTCCAGAAAAAGAGAGCCAATTTAAACGGAAAGGAAAGGCCACTCAAAAATGTTACTGCTAGAGCAGGAGATAACTCTGTGCATGGTAGTAGAAGGAAAAATCAGTTTAGGGACATTCGTAAACGAATGTTCCACAACAGGATAATTGGCAATTTGTTAAAAAATATTAAGAAAGGTCAACAGAAAGTGGCTTTTTATAAGAGAAAGAGAAACATTGATAAAATTATTGATCAGGCATTCGAAATTAAGCGAAAGTTATTTATTTTGATAATCAATAGAATTAGGAAACTAAACAAGGTAATTTATGATTTCAAAACAAATAGTAGATGGAAGAGAACAGTTAATCGTAGTAATTTTTGTGAAGTTTTTTCAGGAGAATGGATGCATAGTTCAAGTTGTGAGGCATTTTTTAATGAGGAGAGTTATTTCCAGGATAATGATTTGGTACATGCAGTTGACACCAGTGGTCGAGCATATGAGGTGAAAGATGGTTGTCCGGTTGAAAAAGAAAAACTTGTGTCAACAGAGGCAGAAGAGGTGTTAGGTAATGAGGTTTTAGGAAGACGTCCTAAGGGACCAGTGTACACCTGGAAGTGTAGTAGTATTTGCAGTGTGCGACAGGATTCCATCAATTTGCTTTGTGATTTTGTACGGACATTTAATAATAAAAGTTTAAAACAGAAAATTAAGTTGTTGCAAGAATTAGATCCTTGCAGAGTGAGAGAAGTGACAGGTTTGCATGGTCATTCACTGGCTTGTCTTTCCAGGAGAGTATGCCAGAGTGTTTTTCATCATTTCAGGATGTTAGCAGTGCATCATAATAAAGTGAGGAAATTAGTTAGAATGTTGTATTATGCTAAGAGTCCAGCAATTATGCTTAAACAATTATGCACTGCTCTTTTGCATGGTTCTGAAGTAGATGTGAAGAATATTTGTGAAGAAATTGAGTTTTGTTACTTTGCAAGTAAAGAGAAGAATGTTGAAATTGACCCAGAAGAAGAAGGTAATGTGGAAGAGAGTGTACAGGTTTCCAGTACAGATAATTTTCAGAAGGAAATTGCCACGTTTCAGGTGAAATCAAGTGAGAGGCCTAATTTCACTTGTGTGTGTTGTCGACGCACTTATTATAAGAATCAGACTAAGTTAGTGGATTTATATGCAAAAAGTGAAAGGGAAAATAATAGTGAATGGAAGGATTTCGCAACATACTTGATGGTAGAAAATTGTTTTGATTTGGGATCGGATCAACGTGTGTGTACTTATTGTTGTAACAAATTAAATCAAAACCAGATGCCTGCTAGAGCGGTTCATAATAATCTGGAATTGGTTGACATTCCTTTTGAATTGAAGGATTTAAATACTTATGAATCTATTTTGATTCAAAGTGTCCATCCCTTTCAGGCTATTGTACGAATGGAGCCAAAGACAGGGAAATTGCCTCCATCAGATTTACAGGGAGGATTAAAGGGAAAAGTTGTTTATTTGCCTCTAGATTTGAAGAAAAACATTAATACAATTGGAGTAGAGAAAGTGGAAGAGGAACCTCTGGTTATCTTAGTTAATGGGGTTCCGACAAAGAGTAAGAAAATCTGGCAAGATTTAGTGGATGTTAGGAAAGTCAAAAAGGCAACATTGTATTTGAAGAAAAACAATAAGTACTACAAGGATGTATATGTTGCAGAAGAGGAAGTAAGTGAAGAAGAGGACAACGATTTGTGTGCTGGACAAATTGAGAAAGTAGAAGCCTCTAAAAATGAAGAAATATATGAACATTATAGTGTTCATCCTTTGCATTCCAAGGAAGTCATGGGGAATGCTATTGAGTTGTTTCAAATGAAACAAGCCAAAGGGAGTCCCATTAGTGTTTGGGAGGAAAGTTTGGAAGCTCGGTGTTTCCCACAGCCATTTCCAACAGGTCAAGGAGGAAGATATGATGAGCGACCTGATCAAATTCCTGCTTCTGAATACCAAACTTTACGATTGTATGCAGAAGATCCTAGGTTTCGTCAATGCATTCCCTATTTGTTTCATCTACTGTTTGAAAGCGATCTGTCTGGACTGTCATATGCAGTGAACCACATCTTGAAAAGTGGTGTACAGATGCAAAATATCCCAGCAAAAGACTTTATGGATAAAGTCAATGTGCAAGACAGTATTTTGGATTCTCACCTGATTAATCTCATGGCATGTCAGCGTGGTACTAATGAGTACTGGTACCATCGACATGGAGATTTAAAATGTATGCTGAGGAACTTAGGAATAAGCATGGGCGGATTTTGCGGATTGGCAATCCGCGAACTTGCGTATTTACGGATTCGCAATCCGCGAAGATCCGCGAACTCTAGCGGACTTGCGGATTTTTCCGTTTTTTGTGTTGGCGCGTGTTCGCGCCGATTTTGGGACAAGTTCGCAATTGCGAACTTACTTTTCGGCTTGCAACGGCCGCGACTATGTTGTTTCTACGTCTGGTTTATCATCACAGGTTCACAGCACCCTCTGTTTCACCACTGCCACCCTCTGGGACACCCATGCCACCCTCTAGTACATCCTCACAGGCACCTATTAGGTTTATTTATTACTGTAGATTATGGTGGTTGAAAAAAGCTAGCACACCTGCCCTTCTTCAACTGCCATCAATTAATTTGTGTTTCATTAATGTGTCAGTAATTTTGAAAGTTCCAGTCTGGCTGGCACCTGCTTCCTTCCTTATCTGTAATTTGCTATTTGTTGCAGTGATTTTTTTTTTTTACAGGACCTTTATGGTGCTATTCTATGAGCCTGCTGTTTGGGTCATAGCAGGGTCATAGAATTGTTGCAAACTCTGGAGGGGCCCATCAGGAAGCACTACCTTGAATGTTACTAATGTTAAGTTTGAACTTTTGCACCTGCTCATTGCTTTCATTTTAGCTAAAATCGTTTTTTTTGCAATTTCGCGCGTTATTTGGGGCGCGAATCCGTGCGAGATCGATTTCGGAAGCCGCGAATACGTGCGAATACAAAATTGTTTTTGTTGCGACGTGTATGTTCGCGTGATCTTGCGCGTGTTCGCGAGGCGCTTCTAGCTATTCGTTTGCCAAGTTACCCTATCGGTCGTACACGGGCGCGGCCATCTTGTTGGCGTGACGTAATTCCGTTTCCGCCCGCTATGTGTAATCTCGCAAAGTGTGCTGCTCGCGAGTACAAGTTCGCGCGTACTCGCAAGGAAAATCTTGCGCGAACTTACCCACGCGGTCGTGAACGGGCGCGGCCATCTTGTTTCTCATTCATTGCTATGGTTCTGGGCATGCTTTCTCTATCCTCTCTCAATCTCTGCCATCCTTTGCTTGTTTGAAGTTTTTTTGATCTAATTTTACTTATTATCTAACCCTCTATTTTTCTAGCTCTATATTTTTGTGTTTTCTGCAGCTTTTAGTTACTTTTAAACTACTTTTTTAAACTCTTTTATTTTCTTCTTCACTATTCTATTTCTTCTTTATCATTTAAGTTTATTTCTGCCCAGACCATGGTAAAGGGAGCCGGGAAGCACCCTGAGAAGGGGAAGGGTCCCGCACCCCGTGCCCGGCTCCCGTGCGGGCGTTTAAGGGGGGAGCAAGTGGTCCCGAGGGAGATCTTTAGCGCGGAGGAAGTGGCGGCACTGATCTTCCATGTCCAGCGCCGCCTCCCCAAGACGATCCTGGGAGGCGGCAAGATCGCGACCGGCTATGGCATCCGGGAGCGCCGCCAGCGGTGGGAGAAGGTGTGCCGGGCCATGTACAAGATCTCTGGGGTCCGGCGCACGTATAACCAGGCCACCCACCGCTGGACCGATGTCATGGACCGGGAGCGGGACTTGCTGGACGCGCTCGGCGTAGAGGTCCCCGGGCTTGGTGAGTAGTAGTAGTAGTACATTTACTACTCTGTTTTATCCGGCTCTGTTATTTGCAAATCTTTGTTCTTTACCAAGAGCAATAATGCTGCCGATTACATTGAGGTAAATTATATTTCAAAATCTTCTATGCATTTCATTTTCAGGTGCACTGCTCTCCTTCTCAGTAGCCTTGCTTGCTACTATGCTTCTTTGTTTTGTATGTTGTGTTCAGAAGCATTTCATTGGCCTGAGAAATTATGTATCAGTGTACTGTAAAGAAAAGAACTGCGTAATGCTAGACAGTAAGGGTCATATTTTCAATTACCGGCGCATCCCTGCAAAGTAGCAGGGATGCGGCAGTAATTGTGTGCCATGCCACCACCACCCATTGGCCCAAAACGTCACAGAAGCCTTACGCATCTGTGCCGTAAAGGCAGCGCATTGCTGGAGTTGCGTGCCAACGATGGCGCAGCTCCAGCAATGCTCTGGGGTACCCTATCTCCCCAATGCTGCATCAAGCCGTACGTCGGCTTCAAGCGCGCAGGGTTTGAGTCATGCATCATTGTCATAAAAATGACTGATTGACATCTTGTAGATTTCCCTCAGCCACTTTTAGGATTCGTTCCTGCGCAGGTACGCCCTCCCTTGCGCCGGAACGCCCCCTGATGGCGCAGGGCTTTACAACGTGATGCATCGCCCATATGCCCATATGTGTTTTTTTTTTAATATATACGCCGCACCAACACCATGGCGAGTCTTTTGTTCTGCCGCTGCGTCAGAAAAGGCACGCAACAATGGAGGAAAATCAGCCGCAACTTCCGCAAGGGACTTATAAATCAGCCCCAACAGACTGAAGTCCAGTGTCCTTCCTTTAGACAGTCACATGGCTATCAGAAGAAATAGTGGCGGTGGTGGCGGGTGGATTGATAGTTTGAGTATTCACTGATCTGCAAGCAGGATGGACTTTGTCTGTCACGTGTTGTGCACTACTGCCTGCAGTGCCAGGCCTAGGCAAACCTCTTTAGTAGTCTGTTTATTGAGTTACATAGGAACTTTCTAAGTCAACGTTCCGCAAATCAGGCAATACGAATAACGTAGTATACCACATGAGATAGATCCCGTGGAATAGTTGTCTATCTATTTGCTATTTTTCCAAAATATGTTGTTATTGTTCTTTTGAAATGTTTGATTTGGTTGAAAAATCTCATCCATGTTTTATGGTTTTTCTTTCTTTCATGTTGTACATCAGCTCCCCCCAAGGGCAAGAGGACACAGGAGGAGGGTGCTGAGGATGCAGGCCAGGATCGGGCAGGCGAGGGCTCCTTTGCTGGCCCCAGTAAGTTTACATTTTACTAAACAGTACCTATTTTTTCCTAGCGTTCCTCATTCGATTTTTTCTAAATCGTCTTTGATCTTCTTGTAGACTGAATATAAATTCTTATCCTGCCTCGAATATGATGACTCCCTGTGGTATTACTAGACTATTTTTATTAGTCTGTCTGTGTAGCTAACTAAGATTGGACATTTGGCAATTCCATTGGACTCCCATTATATTCAGCAATACCTCTATGCACTGTCTCCTTACTGACTAGATAGTGTGGCAGAGTCATTCAGCTCCCGAAGTCACCGATTATAGATCCCCAATGATCTCTAGATTATCGTACGCAGGACAAGAGAGTAGTACGGAGTCACAGCACAGTCAAGAAGTGTCAGAGGCACTCATGCTTGCAAAAATTCCAAAACCTTTAGCTCATCCACTCTAGTCTAGAGGAACAAAAACCACAGAGTCTATTTAAGTGTAAAAGCTTTATTAAAAGTAAACACATTTATTGAAATCTACTTTGTCATAAAACTATTTAACTGTAAACGGAAAAGTGGTTAGTGCTGACGATTAATTGGACACATTTCTTGTGGTCGAGCCGAACTCTCACCTACTTTGAACTTGATCCTGGTCGTGTTCTTAGGACTCAGGAGTCAAGCTTCTGTCTGTTAGGAGAAAAAGTGGTGCGTGTTAAAAATCAAAAGCAAGCATTCATCAGTTGTGCATAAAAGTGCAGCAAGACAACAGCCTTCCCTGGAAAATGGGACATTTTTACTATGGAGTAGACAGTCACAAATTATTACATTGTATTCTGTTTTTTTAACATTTCTCCTAGACCAAATATTATATAGTAGTGAGTGGTGTATTCTAACTTTCTTAAATGTACTTTGTAGGTGTAACATCTGGTGACGGGGCCAGCGCGGAGGTGGCTGATGTGTTGGACTTGGACTCGGAGGCCTCTGGGGAGGATGCGGCGGTAGAAGAGCTGGTGGCCGTTCCTGTGTGGGATCAAACGGTGGTGGCGGAAACAGGTAAGCTATATATTCCTTACTTATTGAGATTGAAGACTGCATAGTGTGCTTTCTGCACGGGTGTATTACAATTACAAATCAACCAGGTAGTAGCCTCCTCGAAATGTACTTCGACTTAGCTGTGAAGTTTTTGGTGAGAAGAATCCCAATAAGTTCTTAGACGAACGTGATGGATGGGATGAACGAAAAGCGAAAGAAGGGTGTAAGTAAGTGGGACGCGAACTTGTATGATGGCTGGCAAAGAAGAACGATATGTGTTTGCTTGGACCCAGAGGTGGCTGGGAAGGAAAGAATATGGTATGGTGCATGGCTGGGTCAATGATGAAGCAAGGATGGGTGGAAGGACAGCAGCCTGGGTGGGTGAAACAGAAACTGTATGTGTGCGTATACTTTGAATGAATGGATGCCTGGAGCATGGTATTCTCTGACTCTTACATAGCAAATGTGTATCTAGAGAGAGTAGATGGTCGCCAGGTGAAGTAAGTGTTACCTTGAAGAGCATGTACCACCGCACCCGCACGTCCGTCCCAGTGCAGGGAAGGCAAGGAAAAGAAATTGTAAATGTGTCCAATACTTCCATGAATAGTAGCAGTACTTTGTATTGCGTTTGCATTCACAGCATATATCTGGTTATTACGGTGGACACTCCGTACCTCTCTTAATAACTTTAGTTTACTTGTAGTACGTCATTCATGTGTGGGTGTATCACTGTGTTCACTCAATATTAAGCAAAGCACCTAAAGTCATCTCATCTGTCATTAAATACGTCCCATGTGAAGTGATAGATAATCAAATTAGTTAGCTTCTTCAGTTTCCTTTTCTAGTACTCATTTGCACTGTAGGGTGAAAGGTAAATTAATTAAGCAGTAGCCCTTGTAACAGAGTATTCTCAGTGCCACCCGTAATAGAAAAGTAATAGCTTCACCACCTGCATGTACTGGACCGGTACAGTAACGCAAGTCTGTCTCCATCATCATGGTGTGCAACTTTTTTTCTCGGGTGCAACTTCACTGTGCTGTGTCCATGTCATTCTGCCGGCTTGCATAAGATAACGTACCCATTTCCCTAAACAAGAGAGAAGAAGAAGAATAAGACTGGTGTACTGTCATAGTCGACTGTAATGGAAGTCCATAGTGGTCGTAGAATTAGTTCATTAAACTACCACTACTGTTAGAGCAAGGATGCAGAAGTGGGAGGGTTACATAGATACTGTCCTCAATAGTTATGTACTGTGCTTTCAATTTGCTACTTGTACTCTGTGACCCAACTTTCGGCTCAATCACTTTGTGTTATTAATAAGGAGCATTGGTTACAGACTATGTCTTTCTTTCTTCATATAGTTGCTCCTTCTTCCAAATCAACAACAAGGAGGGAGCAGGCTAGATTGGCCCGGCAACGGAGGCTGGAGGCCACAGTCGCCGAGTATCGGCGGCTGGTGGCCCTGGAGGAGGAGGAGGACACGCAGTCGAGCGGGGCAACATCTTCGACTGCATCCTCCTCCGTGACTAAACCAGCGGGACCGAGCCGGGCTAAGAAAGCCGACCGCCACCGCCAAGCACCGGAAACACCAGCTGCCCCCCACAGGAGCTGCAAGGAACGCCAACACCGCCTCCGAGTCCGCATGTCCAACCTGGAGCAGGAGGTCCTGAGGTATAAGACCTTGGTTAAGGGCCTCCGCTCCGAGCTTGCCACCCTCCGCAAGGAGTATGATGCCCATGCCGCATCATGCACCAGCACCAGCACCCTCCAGTAGTGGAGTGTCCCTTGCCCTTTTTTTATAGACTTTTGGGGGGTGGGATTTGGGAGTTGGGATCGTTTTGGGACGTTTCAGAGACAATCGTTGGGGTTAGGGTGGGTGAGGGAGATTATTTTGTTAGGGATAAATAAATATATTTTTCAACTACTTTATCTGACCATACCTGTTTTTTACTGCTTTTCAGTCTGGTGGGTGGGGGGCGGGGGTGTAACAGTAACTTTGTTTTCCTGAACAGTCGTAGGACTTTAGTAGTACAACCGTCAAACTCTTGTCTACTCCGAAATAATACTCCATTATACTACCTCCCACCAAACGCTTATCTTACCTGTAATTTGTGTTAGAAATTAGGGCTAGGCCCAGGGCTGGCTCCAGGTGAAATGGGGATTAACGTTGTCATTCCTGGGCGGGTGACATTTCCTCATTGCGGTGTTACTAGTGGTGTGACACAGTGGCAGTTGCATGCCTATGGAAAAAAAGAAAACGAAACCTTGTTTGTACTCCTTACTGTAGCATTACAACGGTTACGGTACGATCGAGAAAATAGCAGGTGACAGTACACTAGAACAGTGCCATAATGTAGCCTAACAAATGGTAAAGTATTGCAAGTATAACTAGTACTTGCGTTGAATTTATTTGACATTGGCTACTACTACTAGAAGATATAGTACTGAAGCTGAGTAAGTCTAGAAGATATCCTCGTATTCCTTCACCAGCCTGTTGCTGCTATCACCTTATCCTCCCCAGCAAGTGTGTGGAATTATTGATGTCATTTTAGTCAGACATCAAGCAAAACAACACAGCCCGGGGGAAGAGGGTTAGGGTTTGTAAAATGGATGGGAATGGGGGTTTCTTTTTGGGTAGGTTTTGTTGAGAGAAGAAAAAAAAAGCAGAGCATGGACAAACAATAATTGAAGATACAGAGTTTACAGACAATCTTTGGTTACAAAGTAAAGGTAAGCACATGCAGTCACACTCATAGAATAAAAGACAACAATGGATACTGTATCTGTATTGCGTATGTTGTTGGAGTTGTCCTGTTGAAATTGGTAAGTAAGTTGCATGCAGCAAACAATTCCTCTTATTGGCGGCACTCCTCCATTCCAGCTGACGCTTCGTCCATCAATGTGGTGGTGACCACTGACAGAAGAGACACCCTGTCCACTGCCTGCCTGGCGGATGTTGACTGAAACCCGGCCTGTAATTATTGAACGGAAAACAGGAAGTGCTATTACAATACCACTGATAAATAAATAAAAGGTATGTACGCTGTGTGGTTCAAAAAGTCACACTTTGATGATGCCTAGCAGAAAAATGGTTACAAAACGTACTTTGAAAGTAACAGTAGACCCAAATACAGACCGTGGATTGTATTCAAACCACTTGCCTGCAAGCAAAAGTATCCATAGCCAGCATCGCTCCAACAGTGCTCTACAACAACAGAACCGCGTTGCAATAGAACCCCCCTAAACACATGCAATCCTGCTGCTAGGGCTAACCCTAACGAACCCTAACTTACAAAGTGCCAAAACTGGTGTTTCCTTATGGATTTTGTCCAACTAACTTCTAGCCGGTATTAGACCTTCCCAGGAATGCCCCAGGCAAGACCCGCCAACCCACCCGCAAAAAAACACCCGACACAACACCACCAAACAGCGAAAAAGCTAAATCTCATACTTACAATGTCTCTCGGCCTTCGGTCCAAACGCGGCGCTGTGCAGCTAGGTCGTCATCATCATCAATCATCATAACTCCTGTTTTCCACCACGGATTTCCTGAAAAGCAAATGCAATCAAGATTAGACTGTCGCAGCAGTGCTTCGACAGAGACCCCGGCCGCAACCCACCCACGAACAGCAGGAAGCCCCCCAAAATGCTACATTGAGCAAGATGTCTGAAGAAATGGCAAAAAAAAGGCTGTTCCTTATGGATTTTGTCCAAAACACTTGTATCCGGTATTAGACCTTCCCAGGAAAGCCCCAGGCAAGACCCGCCGGCGCCAACCCACCCGCAAAAAAACACGCGACACAACACCACCAAACAGCGAAAAAGCTAAATCTCATACTTACAATGTCTCTCGGCCTTCGGTCCAAACGCGGCGCTGTGCAGCTAGGTCGTCATCATCATCAATCATCATAACTCCTGTTTTCCACCACGGATTTCCTGAAAAGCAAATGCAATCAAGATTAGACTGTCGCAGCAGTGCTTCGACAGAGACCCCGGCCGCAACCCACCCACGAACAGCAGGAAGCCCCCCAAAATGCTACATTGAGCAAGATGTCTGAAGAAATGGCAAAAAAAAGGCTGTTCCTTATGGATTTTGTCCAAAACACTTGTATCCGGTATTAGACCTTCCCAGGAATGCCCCAGGCAAGACCCGCCGGCGCCAACCCACCCGCAAAAAAACACCCGACAACACCCCCAAACAGCGAAAAAGCTAAATCTCATACTTACAATATCTCTCGGCCTTCGGTCCAAAGTAACGCGCTGTGCAGCTAGGTCATCATCAATCATCATAACTCCTGTTTTCCACCACGGATTTCCTGAAAAGCAAATGCAATCAAGATTAGACTGTCGCAGCAGTGCTTCGACAGACACCAAAAATTACACACAAACCCCCGGAACCCCGCCAAAGAGCACCTCAAAGGCAAGCAAGTCAGCAAAAACGGCAAGAAATTTTCACCTCATATTTGGTCCAAAACACTTTTGTCCATTATTAGAGCTTCACAGCAATGGGCCCAAAACCGTCAACTCACCCGCAAAGAAGTACAACACCCCCACAAGTGCTGAGTCTTTCTTCATTGTGCGTAATCCAGCACTCTGCTTGGAGGGAAATCGCAGTCTGGAGGAGGAGGATAGAGGAGCATGTTCTTCAGAACTTGTGAACCTGAGGAATGTAGACTGCGGCACCTTCAAATCAATAAGCAAACAAGTGAAGACAGTACTGATGATGGTCTTCTTTTTGGGATTAGGTGATTAAAGTTTGAATTAAATTAACTGTGCAAAACAAAGAAAGAGAGACACAAAGCACACAGGAATAAAAGTGAATAAGGACGAAAAAGAAAGTTCTTGATTGATTGTCTCATTTTCAGGGCTCGGTGTCAGGGAATAAGAACAAGATTTCGTCATCATACTCTGCGAATTCAGGCTGGATGAGGTCAGTGGCACCGAACAGAGAAAAAATCCCCTCATCTACGTTGCTGTCCTCATCGTCTTCATGTGGCGTGCTTTCTCGCACTTTGTAATCTGGTGGTATGAGGTGCTGATTCATCTTGATCATTGTCAGCCGCTCCACATTTTTGGGCGATAGGCGGCTCCGTTTGGCAGTTACAATGCCACCAGCAGCACTGAAAACACGTTCAGAAGACACACTTGCGAGTGGGCAAGACAAATAGTTTATAGCCAGGTTGTAGAGCTGTGGCCACAATTGTTTTTTGCCATGCCAATACTGCAATGGCTCCTCATTAAGAAAGACCACTGTTGAGTCATTCAGATAGTCCTGCACCATCGACTCAAGGTCATCAACTGTTCCTCCACTTTGCTTACTTTTTGCTGTGCCTGTGACATTTTTTAGAGAACCATACCCCATCAAACTTAGCCAATCCTCCTCCCCAGCCACTGTTAGTGTTGTCATTGTGTGTGGTGCAGATGATCCAGTTGCCGGTGTCTTTAACGGCTGAGAGGTCACTTGTGCCCCAGCCACAGGTGCAGAAGTGGATTCTTGTGACTGCGGATGGCCTGCTGATGCTGATGCTGATGTACTGGCTTCTCCTTCAATAACCTGCCGTTCTTTTTCAAACCTCTTGGCTGACCAGGCTAACCAATGTTTGTACTTTTGAACATCTGCATCAGCGAAAGGAAAGAATGCGTTGTCTGCCAGCGCCTTTTTGTAGCGTGGATCCAGAATAGTAGCACAAATGTAATGCTGATCTGAGTTGATGTTTTTAAGACGTTCATCACCACGTAGGCGATGTAATAATTTCTCAGACAAAATGAAATGGTTTTTTTTTTTTCATCTTTTTCAAACTCAGAAGAAACCGCCATCAGTTGGTGCTCCAGTATGCACAACAATGGGATAGCGTTTCCCAAATTACAGTCCTCCTGGCTGACTGCACGCGTGAAGAACTCAAAAGGACGAAGCATGTCTGTCAGGCTTTTAACTATGGCCCATTGCGCCTTACTCATCCGCAGGTCCTCCTTCTGAGATGTAGCCTCTGTCAAGAAATAGTGATCGAGTACCGTATACTGCTCATGCAGACGCTCAAGCATGTAGAAGGTTGAGTTCCAACGTGTTGCCACCTCCTGGATGAGTGCTTTCACTGGCATTCCACGTTGAAGTAGCAGTCTCCGCAGATGCTTCCGGGCCTTAAAAGAATGGCTGAAATGGTTGCACATTTTGCGGCAGGTGGCCATTACCTCGAACGCTGGACTCTCTTTATCACTCAAGAATTTTTGAACTACCAGGTTGATACAGTGCGCCAAACACGGCACTCTAACATGGTGACCCTGTGACATGGCCTTAACTACATTGGCGCCATTATCCGTGGAAACATAACCAATCTTGCGTTTTAGGGGGGATAGCATTGACAACACCTTTTTGTCAAACTCTTCCAAAAGGTTTTCTGCTGTGTGACTTTTCTCCAAGGCAAACATGGCTAGTGTTGCATGTTTCCGAGCAGCTTTGAAAACTTGGTCCGGGTCAACACCTGCGTTTAGCTTTGCTATAACACCTGAAAAAGAGACCCAGTGTGCAGTGATGCACATGTAATCATCGCCTGGGCCACTGGTCCACATGTCTGTTGTCAGATGTATTGTGTGAACAGCACTCTTCTGCAAAGCTGCCCCAATCGCCTGCAGCACATCTTCATGTAGTGCTGGAACCGCAACTCTGGCAAAATAGAACCGGCTCGGAACCTTCCATTTAGGGCAGAGCGTTGCAACTAATTCAAGAAAACCTACCGCTTCTACAAAAGAAAAAGGTAGAAGGTCCACAGCTAGCATTTTAGCCAGCTTAGTGTTATACAGACGCGTCAGTGGGTGGTTGCGTTCATATGGCACGTCTGAAGTAAGCATTGTTCTAATGTTGCCCTGGACCAAGCATTTACGGGCTGATAATGACTTCGTTGACCCAATTTTGCTCGCTGGTGAACTTTTGTGCGTTGGTGTCTCACTCGCTCCAACACTCTTAGTGTGCCTCACATTGGGTGTGCTGCTGACAGGGGTACTGGGTGTAAGGGAAGTGTTTGACACGTCTTCTTCCTGCTCGTCATCATCAGATGAAACATCAACGTTTCCTTGAATTTGGCCTTTCTTGATCGCATCTAGGTGCGCAAACCATTTGACAGTGTGCTGTCTCCTAAGATGACCTCTCTGGCCTCCGGTACCATAGTTGGTACCTGGCTTACCACGACTAACTGCTTGCTTACAAATGGTACAAATGGCAAACTTTGGATTTTTTGGACAAACAGTAAAGAAGTCCCAAACGGGGGACTTGAAGTGTCTGTGGGACATGGAGGAGGCGGCGATACTGGTGGTGGTGGTCATGAAGCTAATGCCAGATGAAGTGGAGGATCTGGATTGCCCAACTTTTGTACGTTTTGCACTTTCACCGCCACTAATTAAGGTCGAGGTTGACGGAGGTCTCTTCTTGCCAGAAAGAAATATGGAAGCGGGACGAGTTGGTGTACTACTTAACTCCAATGATTGTGGTGTTTCCACTGCCTCCTCATCGACAACATCATCATCATCATCACGCTCAGCAGCTCTTCGGGCTAGGGTCAAAATGTCTGTTTGCTGCATGCCCGCTGGGGCTGCAGTGACCTTTATGATGACTGGGTCGTCGTTGGCAGAGTCTTCATCAGCAGCAGTATCCGCCACTTCTTGTTGAGCCTCATCACACTCCATAAGTCTGAGACTTTGGACGAGCTTCCTTTTACGCTTAAGTACCTTTGTTGGATCATGGTGTGCCTCACTCTCAGACGGCTGTGGTGCTGGTTCCCAAGTTTGATCCGTATCATCAGAAGGAGGTGTGCTTGAAGAGGATGTAGACACCACCCTTGATCTCTTCCTTGCTAGGGTTGTGGAAGACAATGAAGGATCATCAGGAGGAGTGGCTTCCTCAAATGATACCTCGCCTTGATTGTCGATTTCCTGATGTGCCCCTACTTCGGGAGGAACAACTATTGTGGGCACTTGTTGTGACCCTCCATGCACCTCTGCATGCGCATCTCCTTGCGCTGCCTCTCCTTCCACATGTACTTGGGCTTGTACTTGCACATGTGATTGTTGTTGCCGCTGTGGTTGTTCAACACTCGTCAGATGAGCTACAACAACCTGTGTTGATTGAGGGACATTGCTGCTGCTTTCTTGCGATGAGCCAACATCACTGGTCGATGGTGATTGAAGAAGTATACTGGCTGCCTCTGCAGCACTCAAGGGCTTGGACTTAAGTTGGCGTGGTGGTGGTGGTGGCACTGAGCCCAATGGAGCGGGGGTGCTGCTGCCAGCTTGGTCCCCAGCAGATCCCGCTGCAGCTGCTGCAGGCATACTTTTTTTTTTACTCACAAAAAAAGGGGCGGGCGGCACACCAGTGTCCTTGGTAACTTGCTTCTTCTGCTCCTTACTGGCACCTTTCTTGCTAGAGGAGCTACGGGTTACTTTTTTTGGGGCCATCTTCTTCAGAGCAGGTCAGCAGGCAGCAGTTGCACGAGTTGCAGAGGGTTCTGTGTCCAGACGTGACGTCGCGTGACGTTATGCTGCACACACCGCTGCAGGACTTCTTCCTGGCACTGGTGGTTCTATTGAGTCTTCTTGTGCACCTAAAAGCAATGGAAGACAGAGGAACATCAGTTCAGTTATACACCCCAAAAAATCGACAAAACACAGAAAAATGAGCACAATCCCATGCCATCCATGATGTTTACATTGAAGACACCCCACAGAAAGACTAGGGACATGCAAGTATGCAACACTCACTACCCCTGGGCATAAGGGATGAAAAGTAGGCAAAATAAGTGCAGGCCTCAGACACTGCCTCTCCTCAAAATGGCCCCCTTACACCCCAAGCACATGTTGCTGCCTGTACCAGCCAGCACTCAAGATGGCCACCACCACCACCCACATGGCCAGTCCACATCAACAGTACACCCCCAAAAAACAGAAAAACAGCCAGAAATCACCACAATCCAATGCCATCCATGATGTTTACATCAAAAAGAGTGAGACAACACCACAGGCACACTCAGTCCATGCACCACCACCACCCCTGGGCAAGCAAAAGGCCACACCAGCAGCCCCCCAAAAACGACAAAAAACAATAAAATAAGCACAATCCCAGCCCATCCATGGCCTCAATTATGTTTAAATTCAAGAAGACACCCCACAGAAAGACTAGGCCCATGCAACACTCACCACCCCTGGGCAAAGGGCCACACCAGCAGGCCCAAAAAAACGACAAAAAACAATAAAATCTGCACAATCCCAGCCCATCCATGGCCTCAATGGTGTTTAAATTCAAGAAGACACCCCTCAGAAACACTAGGCCCATGCAACACTCACTACCCCTGGGCATAAGGGATGAAAAGTAGGCAAAATAAGTGCAGGCCTCAGACACTGCCTCTCCTCAAAATGGCCCCCTTACACCCCAAGCACATGTTGCTGCCTGTACCAGCCAGCACTCAAGATGGCCACCACCACCACCCACATGGCCAGTCCACATCAACAGTACACCCCCAAAAAACAGAAAAACAGCCAGAAATCACCACAATCCAATGCCATCCATGATGTTTACATCAAAAAGAGTGAGACAACACCACAGGCACACTCAGTCCATGCACCACCACCACCCCTGGGCAAGCAAAAGGCCACACCAGCAGCCCCCCAAAAACGACAAAAAACAATAAAATAAGCACAATCCCAGCCCATCCATGGCCTCAATTATGTTTAAATTCAAGAAGACACCCCACAGAAAGACTAGGCCCATGCAACACTCACCACCCCTGGGCAAAGGGCCACACCAGCAGGCCCAAAAAAACGACAAAAAACAATAAAATCTGCACAATCCCAGCCCATCCATGGCCTCAATGGTGTTTAAATTCAAGAAGACACCCCACAGAAAGACTAGGCCCATGCAACACTCACCACCCCTGGGCAAAGGGCCACACCAGCAGGCCCAAAAAAACGACAAAAAACAATAAAATCTGCACAATCCCAGCCCATCCATGGCCTCAATGGTGTTTAAATTCAAGAAGACACCCCTCAGAAACACTAGGCACATGCAACACTCACTACCCCTGGGCATAAGGGATGAAAAGTAGGCAAAATAAGTGCAGGCCTCAGACACTGCCTCTCCTCAAAATGGCCCCCTTACACCCCAAGCACATGTTGCTGCCTGTACCAGCCAGCACTCAAGATGGCCACCACCACCACCCACATGGCCAGTCCACATCAACAGTACACCCCCAAAAAACAGAAAAACAGCCAGAAATCACCACAATCCAATGCCATCCATGATGTTTACATCAAAGAGAGTGAGACAACACCACAGGCACACTCAGTCCATGCACCACCACCACCCCTGGGCAAGCAAAAGGCCACACCAGCAGCCCCCCAAAAACGACAAAAAACAATAAAATAAGCACAATCCCAGCCCATCCATGGCCTCAATTATGTTTAAATTCAAGAAGACACCCCACAGAAACACTAGGCCCATGCAACACTCACTACCCCTGGGCATAAGGGATGAAAAGTAGGCAAAATAAGTGCAGGCCTCAGACACTGCCTCTCCTCAAAATGGCCCCCTTACACCCCAAGCACATGTTGCCTGTACCAGCCAGCACTCAAGATGGCCACCACCACCACCCACATGGCCAGTCCACATCAACAGTACACCCCCAAAAAACAGAAAAACAGCCAGAAATCACCACAATCCAATGCCATCCATGATGTTTACATCAAAGAGAGTGAGACAACACCACAGGCACACTCAGTCCATGCACCACCACCACCCCTGGGCAAGCAAAAGGCCACACCAGCAGCCCCCCAAAAACGACAAAAAACAATAAAATAAGCACAATCCCAGCCCATCCATGGCCTCAATTATGTTTAAATTCAAGAAGACACCCCACAGAAACACTAGGCCCATGCAACACTCACTACCCCTGGGCATAAGGGATGAAAAGTAGGCAAAATAAGTGCAGGCCTCAGACACTGCCTCTCCTCAAAATGGCCCCCTTACACCCCAAGCACATGTTGCCTGTACCAGCCAGCACTCAAGATGGCCACCACCACCACCCACATGGCCAGTCCACATCAACAGTACACCCCCAAAAAACAGAAAAACAGCCAGAAATAACCACAATCCAATGCCATCCATGATGTTTACATCAAAGAGAGTGAGACAACACCACAGGCACACTCAGTCCATGCACCACCACCACCCCTGGGCAAGCAAAAGGCCACACCAGCAGCCCCCCAAAAACGACAAAAAACAATAAAATAAGCACAATCCCAGCCCATCCATGGCCTCAATTATGTTTAAATTCAAGAAGACACCCCACAGAAACACTAGGCCCATGCAACACTCACTACCCCTGGGCATAAGGGATGAAAAGTAGGCAAAATAAGTGCAGGCCTCAGACACTGCCTCTCCTCAAAATGGCCCCCTTACACCCCAAGCACATGTTGCCTGTACCAGCCAGCACTCAAGATGGCCACCACCACCACCCACATGGCCAGACCACATCAACAGTACACCCCCAAAAAACAGAAAAACAGCCAGAAATCACCACAATCCAATGCCATCCATGATGTTTACATCAAAGAGAGTGAGACAACACCACAGGCACACTCAGTCCATGCACCACCACCACCCCTGGGCAAGCAAAAGGCCACACCAGCAGCCCCCCAAAAACGACAAAAAACAATAAAATAAGCACAATCCCAGCCCATCCATGGCCTCAATTATGTTTAAATTCAAGAAGACACCCCACAGAAAGACTAGGCCCATGCAACACTCACCACCCCTGGGCAAAGGGCCACACCAGCAGGCCCAAAAAAACGACAAAAAACAATAAAATCTGCACAATCCCAGCCCATCCATGGCCTCAATGGTGTTTAAATTCAACAAAACAGTTGTATCATGCACCCATAACCAACCCTGGTCCTACTGGATACTGTGGCTACCCACAATATAATTTATTTAATTTTCTGAAAAAGTTCCAAAATTGTACTTGCAGCAACTGTAATGCCCCAAACAAACTTACTTGTGAAAGTTGATTTCTAATCCAAAAGTGATCCAAAGACAGTCAAAAAGGCCTCAAATCCAAATATCCAGCAGCACCCACAAAAAGTAATCCTTCCAGCTCCAGATCCAAATGAAAGTGACCAGGAGATGGACAAAGCACTGGGAGGAGCCTGCTGGACAGGAACAGGAAGTTGGAGACTGTGGGGCACTTCCTTCCTCCCCCCCCCCCCAAAATGGACTCCTTGCAAAAAAAAAGGCCATGCAAATGTCAACCTGAGGAGTGATTCTGATAAAAATCATAATTTTCTGAAGGTTTATCCTGTTTGCTGGTGATTTTCTTGTGCGAAATTGCAAAATCTCTATTTCGCAAGTGCGAGATTGTTCCTTTCCGCCGCAACTACATGTTCGCAATTGCGAACTCTCGCGAGGTGTGCTGTGCAAGGTGGCAAGCCGCGAGTACGTATTCGCGGGCGACAAACTCCCGCGGGAACACGCAGCAAGATCTAAAATGGCGCGTCACTCGCAAAGAAAAACAACTCGGCAAACGCTAAAATGACGGAAAGTGAACGCCGTGCACCACGCCGCGCGCCGCAACCAAGCAAAAAATCCGCCGCGAGCGGATTCACGGATTTTCGACAAATTCGCGAGCGTTCGCGGATTGCGGATTTGCCGAAAATCCGAAAAATCCGCGAGCGGAGCGGATTTTACGCCCATGCTTACTTAGGAACTCCCACATGGTTCCTCACTCTCAGCTGTGCCGAGTATGGCTGGGAAGACTTACTTGAATTTCTACGAGAGGCAAATAGAAACATTGAAAATATTGAATTCAAGACACCCGGAGAACTGTGCTCTTTGGATCCAGTGAATGTATGCAGATACTTCAATCATAGATTTGAAGCTATGATGTCTTTCATCATGAACAAGAAAAATCCACCTCTTGGAGAGGTGTTGGATTTCTTCTGGAGAAAGGAGTATCAAGCAAGAGGTGCTCCTCATATACATATGCTGCTATGGATCAATGATGCACCCAAATTTGGAACAGATCCGGATGACTTAGTGATGACTTTCATAGAACAGTATTCTACATGTGCTGTTCCAAAGACAAAGGAAGACAAAAGCCTAAGAGAACAAGTTTTACGCTTTCAAAGCCATCGTTGTGGAAAGTACTGTCGTCGTAAATTCAGAAACACGGACAAGTTCTACACAAAATGTTGTTTCGCCTTTCCACGACCGGTGATTTCTCAAGGAAGAGTGAACAGTTTGATGTCTTCGCTGCGACATAATGTGACAAGGAAATCACCCAAAAATACATACAATTTGAAAAGAAACGAAGATTCCAAGTACATCAACGACTACAACCCAGTGATTTTGTCCATGTGGAATGCTAACATGGATATACAGTTTGTGGCTGATAACTGTATGGCTGTGGCTCGGTATGTGACATCTTACATCACAAAAAAAGAAAAGACAGAATTGAAGGATATGTGGGAGGACATTTCCCATGAAAAGAGCCTCAGTAAGAAGTTGTACAGTTTCAGTCTGAAGATGTTGTCGCATCGAGAAATCGGAGCTTACGAATGTTCTGACCGGTTATCTTCAGCAAGTCTCTATGCCAAATCTAGGAGTATCATTTGGGCGAGTCTTGGTCTTGCTGCAACACGTAATCGAGTTCTGAAACCTGTACTGGAAATTGAGTATTTGGCGGAAAAGGAGCCAAACAGTACAGATATTTTGAAGACCAACATGTTGGATACATATTATCCAAATAGAAGCAGTCACCTCGAGAATGTTTGTCTGTATGAGGTTCTACAAAATTACATATTCAAGAGGAACATCAAAGAAGATATTGATAAAGGAGTGTATGCTGTAATTGGAAGTGAGGGATGTCTGGTCAAGCAAAGAAAATGCCAATTGGTAAATCATCGAAAATTGAGTGGCGAATCTCCTGAAAGAAAAGATTTTTTCTATTTAGCTCTTTTGCAACTTTTCAAGCCTTGGCGTGCAGAAGAGGAACTGCTTGGAGATTTCCTCTGTTACGAAGACTCTTTCAATGCAGCCAAGGAGACCATAGAATGTCCTGTGTTTCCAAAATATCTACAAATGTTGAATGCGGAAATCGAGCAGGAAGCAACAATTGCAGCCGAGATTGCTAGAGACAGTTCTCAGGACAGTCAGAGTTCTGTTTCATTGAGTCAGGATCCACTAGGAGGACCAGTTATCGAAAATGAAGCTGCCACTGCCATGATTGAAGTGGAAAGAGCCATGGCACATGCTCAGGAGGATGCGGTTAACTTAGAAGATTTGGAAAGACAACTCAACATTGAGCAGAGGAAAATATATGACGAAGTTACCAACCAAATTGATCATGGATTAAGTCATGAGAAGAAAGAATGCTCATGTACGTCGTTGAAGCCTGTCCGACTGTACATGAGTGGAGAAGCAGGAACTGGAAAAAGTTTCCTCATTAAAGCAATTTCATGTTATTTGAAGAAAAGGACTGAGTCATCGCTGTCTTGTGTTGTCACCGCTCCAACTGGACTGGCAGCACATAACATTAAAGGTATTACTTTGCATCGTCCACTGATGCTGCCAGTGGAGCATGATAACAAATTACAATACCACAAGTTATCTGGAGATGCTTGTTGTGAAGTTTCAAGAGTCTTGAGGAAAATGAAACTTCTTATCATTGACGAAGTAAGCATGGTTTCCAATGTCATGCTTGCCTTTGTACATTTGAGAATGCAGGTAGTTCTTAAAACAGAGTATGATGTGTTATTTGGTGGCAAACACATCATTGTTTTCGGTGATCTTCTGCAGCTGACACCAGTGAAAGGACAACCAGTGTTTAAACTACTTACACATGAAGATACCAGGAAGGGCCTAGGGAGCATTGGCAACGTCAATATATGGTTAAACTTCAATTATGCTGAACTGCGTGAAAATATGCGTCAAGCGAAGGATGAAGATTATAAGAATATTCTACAAGATGTTAGAATTGGAAAAGTGACCGAGCATGGGAAAGAAGCTTTACATGCACGATTACTGTCAAATTTGCATCCAGAAGAAGACATTCTGCCAGAGAATATTTTTCGGAAAATTACTGAGAAGAAATCTGGAATATGTTTGATGCCAACTCTTGCAGAATGTGCCATCTTCAACAACAAAATGTTGAATTTAGAAAACCAAGAGATTGTGAAACTGGAAGCTATTGACAGAATAGAGCATATGGGAGCAACAATTATTTTGTCTGAGAATTTGAAATCTAAATTGGATTCATTAGAGAAGACTATATCTAAAACTGCTGGTTTTGAAAAGACTCTGAATGTGTGCTTAAATTGCCGTATCATTTTGAGAAGGAATTTACATGTTGAAAGAGGTCTGGTAAATGGATCAATGGGTAATGTTGTTCATTTTGAGAAATACAGAAATAGAGATGGAATTGAATTTTTTAAAATTAAATTTGATGGCATTGAGGAAGTACAGTTAATTGGTCGTTGCTCTGCCAGGTTTTTGCTTGTAAAAGACTTATATGTTCGCCGTAAGCAGTTTCCTGTTTGCTTGGCATATGGGGTGACAATCCATAAATCGCAAGGTTTAAGTGTAGACAGTGCATTGGTGAATATTGGCAGTTCTGTGTTCAAGGAGGGTATAGCATATGTGGCATTGTCACGAGTCAGAACTTTATCGGGATTGTACTTGATTGAGTGTGATGTCACAAACATTTGTGCGGATCTAGATTGTGTTAAGGAATACAATAGGTTAAGAAGAGAGTATGCGCCACATTTGCCTCAATATCCTTTGTTTGAGAAACGTGTGGTAGGCTGGAAACGAAGAAATGTGACCAATAGTAGGGAGGTTGTAGCAAAAAGACGAAAAGTTGATGAACCCGAAATTATAAGCAGAAAGAAAATGGATTCTGTTGAAGATGTTGTTGGTTTTCAATTTGAAAATAGTTCTGGTGTCAACTGCTATGCTAATGTAGTGGTTAATGTTGTGTTTTCTCTAGAAACTTTAAAAGAACAGATTGTGATCAATTCGGATCAAAGTTTTTGCTGTTTACTGAACTCTGTGTTAGAGAAATGTAGCACTGATAGAACAAAAATAGAAAGTGTGTCTGAAATTCGAAATCTGTTAGACAAATGTTCAGGTCAAACGCAATTCTCTCAAAATATTCAGCAAGATTGTCAGGAGTTTTTAATGTATATGCTTGATGTATTGCAAGATGAAGGTGTAGATGTAGATCATCTGTTTGGCCTTTCTTACCAATGGCAGCATGACTGCGAGAACTGTAGGGTATCAAGTACTACTAGTGTAGACTCAGAAAGATTTATATATTTAACTTTGCCAGACAGTAAATCAGTGTCCTTTAATAAGCTAGTGAAAGCAGCCGATCACAACATGGAGTGTAGCCAATGTAAGTCTGCAATGCTGTCCACATTATTTATACGAACATATGGCCAGTATGTCATTTTAATGTTCCAACGATGTAGGCCTGATGGAACAAAATTGACAACTTTCATTAAAAAGTTTGTGGCTTCGCAGTTGTCAATATCAAGAAGGACTTTTGTAACTGCAGCAATTATATATCATGACGGTCCTTCAACAACATCAGGACATTACACAGCTTATTTGAAGTCTAGAAACGGCTGGTCATTCTGCAATGATTCTGTTTTAACTTTAAAAAAAAAATTGCCTTTTGACCTTAAAAATTCTTACCTGGTGTTTTTACAACCAAATTTTAGGGAAAGAATCTCGGGATTTGCTCTGAGGAATTTCAAGAGGTTCTAATGGCTCCTACACTATTTGGCCTTGAGGATAAGTGTAGTACAGAGTGATAAGTTATTTTTGAGTTTTAAGTAGTTCCTGAAAAAAAAGAAGGTTTTCTTACAGAAAGTGCTGGGCACGGATTAGTTAAAGGACAACAGAGTATTTCCCAAAGCAAACGGTGTTCTTACCATAACACTTGACGTCATGGAAAAATAACTGCACTTTGAATGAGTTCAGAAAAACTGTTTCTTTTAATAAGCTAATTCAAGCAGCCAATCAAAACATGGAGTAGAGGTAATGTAAGTCTGCAATGCTGTCCACATTATTTGTACAAACTTTTGGTTATAATGTCATTTTAAAATTCCAACTATATAAACCTGATGAAAGTAAGTTTTCAACTTTAATTACAAATGTTGTGGCTACACAGTCGTTGATTTTAGGAAGAACATTTCTAACTGCAGCTATTATATGACATGATGGTCCTTTGACAACATCCGCTTATTACACAGCTTATTGAAAATGTAAAAAAAGCTGATGTTTCGGAAATGAATCACATTTGACTATGAAACAATGTTGCCTTTTGACTTAAAATATTCTTACTTTGTGTTTTCAGAAGAGAGAATTTAGGGTAGGTAACTGGCCTATAATGATTCTAGGAGTTGATATAATTTTATGTACTGTTTTAAATTGCTTTGTAATTAACAGTGATCAAGAGAATTAAATAATTGTAGTAGTCATAGAGGTAGTGTAAGTGTGCCTCATAGTAAGCAGTATCAGTGTCATAGGAAATGTGGAACATGAGTGAGCAAGAAGGGTGAGATATTACTAGTACAGGATTGTGAAAGTGATCTTGAACGTTTTCTTTCTGAAAGTTGTGGAAAAAGAAAATGACGGGATTTGCTTAGAAGAATTCCAAGAGTTATAAATGGCTCTTACACTATTTGGCCTTGAGGACAAGTGCGGTAGAGAGCGAGAAGTCATTTATTGTATGTAACATATTTGTCAAAACGATGGAGCTTTTCTTTCAGAAAGTGGCGGGCAGAAAGTAATAACAGCACAAAAGTAATAACAGCACAACAGAGTATAAGCTGTTCATAGGACATCCTTCGACGTCATGGAAAGTAAGTTACTTTTCAGGAGTTCTGATTTCTGATTGGTTATGTTATGTGGGTTTTTTAAACACAATCATTTTGATTGTGTTTTTTTCCCCGCTGTTATATGATGAATACCTTCAACTCACTGTTTTTAGTGAAATTTGATATATTCTGAGAACAGCAAAAATAAACCATTTAACATGTATAATTAATTCTGTACTTTGTATAGTGAATTTTAATTTGTACTCGTCTTATCTCATGCTCACTCATCTTTTACTACCTTCTATCAATCCTCCTTACATACTCACATTGCCTTTTGTTTTATTCTCTTTCACCCTTGCTCTCTAACTCCAGTTATCTTTCAACCTTTGTTTCCCTAATCCAACTCTGCTTTTTTCTTTTCTCCCTTGCACCATTTTCCAGCTTTTAGACCTTCTGCTTCGCTTGTCTTTTCCATCTTTCCTCCCTTTGTTTTCTAAATTAAATATTTTTGGGTTCTCCTTTTTTGGTGCAATCAGTTAGTATAACTCACCCTCACTCATTTATCTTTCTTTGTTGCCTCACTCAGTCTGTATCTGACACTCTTTCCTTCACTTCCTCTGTCTCCTCTCTCCCTCACTCTCTTTTCCTTATTCACCCTTTCCTTATATAGTTTACCTTACTCATTTTCTTTTAGTAGCTTACACAACTTCAATTTAGTTTTCTCTTCTATCCTTCTTTTCTGTCACTGAAAGTATCTTCCTTTTTTTCTCTTAGTAATTTACTCTATTACAATTTCTTTTTGTCTCTGACTGTCTATCACCGTTTCTTTCTCTTTTTTTTCTGCATGTTTATCTCTAACTTTATTTCTTTGTAAAATTGGATTGTCAATCTTTTCCCTTGTCTTTTCTAATTTTTAAATACATGTTTTAATATTTTTCAAATTTTTGTTCTTTCTTTCACAGATTGAAAGTATAAAAATAACAAGTGACTAAGTTAACGACAATTATAAGGTAAGTGTTTTGTACTCTTTTCGTTACATTTCTATCACATTTAACTTCTATTAGTTCCACTGCTTCATTTCTTTAACCCTCAGTTTCCTGCCTTTGCTACTTCCCTCATTCCTTTTTCTATTACTTACTTACTCTACTCCTTCCACTCCTTTTCTCAGTCCCTCTGTTCTCATAGTTCCTCACTCCTGTTCACTCACTCCGTCTCTATTACTCTCACTGTCTCTGACTCATCACTCTTTCACTACTTGTTCATTATGCTTTCTCCCTGTAGTTCAAGCACACTATGTTATTTACATTTCTTTGCTGTTTCAATCATTCCTTTTCTGTCACTTCTTCTTTTCTGCTTTCTGTTTTTTCTCTCTGTTATTCCACATGATTTAACCTTAGTCACTGTCATACATCTTGTTTTATTCCTATTTACTTTCGCTCACTGTTTTCTTAACACTTTCCCTCAGGATTGTTCTTTTAGTCCGGTTCTATCCCTACCTCTCATTCCACATCCTTTACTGTTTTTCTTCTTAATTTGCACATTCACTCACATTCTCTAAGAAACTCTTGTTTATTATTCTTCTACTCGCCTTTTTTTCTTTCACTTCCTTATCTATTTTGTTTTTCACAATTATACCCTATTACATCTTTTCTTCGGTAAATAGATCTATTAAACAGTATCTCTGTGTTACTCCCTCTAGCTGTCTTTCTTTTAACATTACTCTCTGTTTCCTTCCCTTATACTTACTCTTCTTTTTAAAAAAAAAAAAAAATTCTGTTTCGCTTCCGGTTCGCGTACCGGCGCGCAAACCGGGAAGCGAATCAAAAGAAATAGAGGTTGCCAGAGTGCTAAACATTCTAGCAATTTTTTATAAAGAGGAGGTAGTTCTGAAAAGAACTTTTTTTAAAATTATTTTTGTTGTTTTATATTTTTTTTATTATTTTTCTGAACATTTTTTTACTTTTTTTGTATTTTTTGAACGGTTTTATATTTTTTTGTTTTTTTTGGGGGGGAAACGAAAATGATTCATTATAAAGGGCTCAACAGGAGCAACACAAAAAAAAGATAATTTATTTTCTGGGGCGTTTTGGACATTTATGATTGTCAATAGCTGTGTTGATTACATTTATGCTACTCTCCCTGTAGCAAATCAATTGGCCGCAAAAAATGCACACTTGCTTCACATTCCCAAACTTCAGCTGGATATTTGGGACTGTCTCCCTCGCCTCTGGTCCCGTCACTGCCTCTTCATTTGATGTACTGGCCACAGGAGGGGGGTTATCCTGCAGGTCACGTACCTGCGCAGCACTATAATTTATAGGGTGCCACCTCTCCATGTGGCGATGCATGGTGAAATTGCCATAGCTGTATTTCTTATCAGTCCCTCTGGACAGTTCTTTTTTGCAGATGAGGCAGGTAACATAGTGAGCATTTACTTTCTTTTGGCCCCGGGGAAATTAGTAAAATTGCCAGATGAAATTTTCTTTTACATGGGACCTCTTTGGCTCCTCAGGCAAAAACTGCCTCCTCACTTGCACCTCTTCCTCTTCTTCCTCCTCTTGCTGAAGGATAACCTGAGGAGGTGGTCCTCTCTTCCTAGGAGGTGGTGGTGGTGGTGGGGGTGCACCAGCTGCAGCTACTAATGAAGCCATTTCTTAGTAAGCTAAATAGGTCTTCCTCTCACAAAGTTGAAAGTCAGAGTGAGAAAAAAGGTGGGGCTTTCATCATTTTGGAAAAAAATAGTTCTAAACCAATGAAAAGTGTTATTTTTAGGTCACATGACCTAGCCTTACATCATTAGGAAACCAAAAGTGAAATGAACCAATGAAAAGTTTTATTAACAAGTCACATGACCCGTTACGCTTACGTTACGCGCTCCGCGCAGCGCCCCGGATCGCTTCCGGGGCGCTGCGCTTCGCGCCTCAGTTCGCGCTCCGGAGCACTTCCGGGTGCGCTAACGCGGCGCGTCATAAGACGCATTACGCGGCAACGCGATACGTCGCGCTTACGCGACGCGTCACAATGTTGTTTTCTAACGCGGCAGTTGCGCAAACGGAACGTTTACCGGTTCGCGGACCGGTAGCGCAACATAAAAAAATAATAAAAAAAAATACATAAAAAATTATATTAAAAACATATAAAATATATTTTTCGATTTAAAGAAGTATACATTTTAAACCTTCTGATATTTGCTATTAAAAAAACCATTGAAATTCACTGAAAAAACCATAGGTTATAGACCATATATAGTTAGGAATTAGCATATACAAAACCTTGAAAATTCACTAAAAAAACCATAGGTTATACACCATATATAGTTAGGAATTAGCATTTACAAAACCTTATTTTACTCACACAAAACCATTGAAATTTGCATATATAGTTAGTTGCACTAACTATATATCGCGCACCCGCAATCCACTGCTGATCATGTCACATATTACATCATTCATGACATGGTCAATGACATCACTGATGACATCACTGATGACATCTCAAATGACATCACTGATGACATCACTGATGACATCTCAAATGAGATTTCTGATTCAAAGCTTCGTGCAGTGCGCTTAACAAGTTCATGCGTAGTGCGGTGTGTTAAATCTTTTCAAAGGCGGAGAACGTTTTCGTTTTTATCATGCTTAAGCGCACTGCACGAAGCTTTGAAATCAGTTGCACTGAATTTTCATTTTACGCGTTGTTGCTCACACGCTTTCACCGGCGTTTAGAGTAAGATACACGTTTTTTCACACACGTTTACTTTTCTTGCGCTTTATTTTCCACCACCTTATTTTTCACCGCCTTTTCCCACTTGATCATCGCACTTGAGATAACTTTATTCAGAACACACGATGAATGCCTATTCTTAGTGCTATGTTTTTTCGTTTGAATTGCAGAAACTCCTCGATGAAGGGCATGCAATGCCCGAAATGCATTGGAGTAATGGAAAAAACGATTGTATTTATGTCGTTAAAAGTTTAAAAAGCTTGATTTGATCTGGAACATCACTATAAAGCATAATGATGATGAAAATGAATGATTAAACAATTCATTAAATGACACCAGGAGTCTTGTTTTTCACGAGAACCAAAGGAGTGCCCAACATACAGGGATGTCACTATGAGCTCATGGTGACACATACCTACAATTGAAAGTGTGTGTAGACATAGGAATCAGTGAGTGCGTATGTAGTAACTAGTATTGGTGTGTCAATGGTTTAAAAAATTATATTCTGTATTTAACACTGGGTGTAACAGAGGTTATATTAAAGTGTGAGGAGATGCATTGTATTGTCACATGAATGATATCATCAGTGATGTGACCATTAATGTCAAATGAGATGTCATTTGAGATGTCATCAGTGATGTCATCAGTGATGTCACTGACCATGTCATGAATGATGTAATATGTGACATCATCAGCAGTGGATTGCGGGTGCGCGATATATAGTTAGTGCAACTAACTATATATGGAATTTCAATGGTTTTGTGTGAGTAAAATAGGGTTTTGTAAATGCTAATTCCTAACTATATATGGTCTATAACCTATGGTTTTTTCAGTGAATTTTCAAGGTTTTGTAAATGCTAATTCCTAACTATATATGGTCTATAACCTATGGTTTTTTCAGTGAATTTCAAAGTTTTTTTATTAGCAAATATCAAAAGCTTTAAAATGTCAAGTACGTGGTAGGTAAAAAAAAAATTCGTGTTTATGCACGCTGATGTGCTTTGAACGCTGCCCCCCCCTCTTTTCTTTTAGGAGTATTCTCTCTTTGCAGATAGTGAAGGGTAGGTAACGCAGGCTTTGCCCCCGTTGTAATCCGTCGTGCCTGCTTCCCTCTCCATTTGATTGATTGTTATCCAAGCATTTACTGTTTTGGAATTGGTTCTCTTTGGATCATTCTCTATTTACAAACAAGCACAGAGTCGCAATACTCTGTTTAGTCTTTGCAGATAGTGAAGGATAGGTAACGCAGGCTTTAGCCCCCGTTGTAATCCGTCGTGCCTATTTTTATCCCTCATTTTATTGATTGTTTGGCCGAACATTGATCATTCGGAATTGGTTCTCTTTGGGTGATTCTCTATTCACAAATAGGCACAGAGTCGCAATACTCTGTTTAGTCTTTGCGGATAGTGAAGGATAGGTAGTGCAGACTTTTGTCCCCTTTGTAACCCGTCATGCCTATCTCTGCCCCGTTTGTTGGTAGTTGGTTCAACCCGGACCGTTTATTAGAGGTAGATCATCCGACTCCACCGGAGGACACCCCTAATAAAAAGGACATATATATAAAATGCGGACTAGCCGCTGTATCGTGCTAGCAAACTATAACATAAAAATCATTAGAAAAAACAAAAGGAATCGAGCAAAATCAGTAGGCCACTGATGGGATCTCTTTTTGACCTCGCTAAAATAGAAACATTAGGAACAACCCCTCATGAGAAATATGAAACTAGTGAGAGGAACCGAGCTCGACACCATGATGGCTGCAAGACAGCTCGGCTCCGCCACCCACCCCGCCCAAAATAACGACAAACCCTATGCAAATATTATAAATATATACAACACACCAAGTAACAGGGTAAAACATTTTATTAAATAACTATTTACATGGCAGCCTGCTGCAACATCGATCCAAATGCATGACGCTATTCCTGTCCCTCCTTGTGCAGCAGGTCCGCGGCTACGCCCATCCGGAAGACGAGGCAGCCATCGGCCGAAGAGGTAGTTGGGTGGATGGCCCGGAAGCACCACAGCCACGATGTTGATGTACTGGCCTTCCCTGAGGTGGCATCCAGCGAGACACGGTTGGGGGGGTGAATGCCTTGCTGATGACCCCCCCCTCTTATTGCCTGGTCCGACCATCACATATACCTGCGCCAGGAGACGGCGTGGGGTGCACTGGGAGGGAGAGGCGGAGCGAACGAGCCTCCCCCACCTCCCCAGGTGGAGGTTCCTCAGCTGCACCCCAGTGCCTCACTCGGCCGGTTGAGTTTCGCCTGCTCTTGCGGCTACAGCGTCTCACCCGCCATCCGGCTGAATTGCACCCACTCTTGCGGCCTACGACATGGAGAGGCCGGGGCGTTGACTAGGCGGGGCCTCCGGCCGCAACCACAGCGCCAACGATCGCTGCTGACGGAGGGGAGCCTTGCCGGTGAGAGCCACTGATCTGAAGAACCGCTGCCTGCGGTGCCTCCCTGAACCGCTTGACGGAGGCCCCCGAGGGGTGGTGTGGTGGCGCGGACTCGGAGGGGGCGCTTGGCTCCTGCCCCCTCCCGAAGTCTTGTTGCCCTGGTGTGGCCTGAGATCGCCCCCGACATAGGCGGCCGGCTCCCGGGGTCCAGCGGAACTTTTAGCCTTTTGGTGACTCTTCCATTCTGGACCTTGTCCCACAATCCGTTTGACCTGAAGACACGTCCTGCGGTGCCCTCGCAATGCGGCCTGGTCCCTATGCAGACAAAAACTGGTTTTCAGTTTGTACATTCTTCAGGATTTTTCCATCCAAAGCTGGTTGAGAGTTTGTAGAACGATGGCTTCAGATTTTCAACATACTACTCTTCAACATTCTTCATAAATGTAACAATGTGAGACTCACTAGGAGAACGGCCGTTTATCTTTCCTTTCAAAATGCTGCCAACAATATTTTCTGAATGGAAGACACCATCTTGTAGCATAAAGGGCTGCGTCAAGGGTGGTATTGCCCAGAATGTCTTGTTTTCTAGTGCTCGTAATGACGAAGCCAGAACTGCCGAAAGGGATTCTGGTCCTGCCGCTACTTATTAGAGACATTGAACTATACTCTGGACCTGCCTGGCCTCGACCAAAATGGCGCCAGTATGGGAGCGACTTGCAACTCCTTATGACGTTTCAGTTACTTAGCCTTGACGTTATGGGGGATGTATGCGGTCTTTGTGCACATGTCGGGCGGGGAAGGGTACTGACTGGGAATACGGACAACCCTATTGATGTCGATTTTTCAATTTTGATTATTGTATTAATAAAGCTTCGAAGTAATTTTCAATTTTGATTATTGTATTAATAAAGCTTCGAAGTAATGTTACCCATGATACTCGCCCATGGTGTGCGTATGGACGATTTTATTGTAACTGATCCTGTTATACTTTCAATTATAAAATCAACCTTCACTGATCCTGCAACCGTTTGTCACGTTTAGTTTTTTCAATTAAATGGCTCGCTTGTTACATACTCCTATACCCCTGGCTTTTGAAAGACACCATCTTGTAGAATAAAGGGCTGCGTCAAGGGTGGTATTGCCCAGAATGTCTTGTTTTCTAGTGCTCGTAATGACGAAGCCAGAACTGCCGAAAGGGATTCTGGTCCTGCCGCTACTTATTGGAGACATTGAACTATACTCTGGACCTGCCTGGCCTCGACCAAAATGGCGCCAGTATGGGAGCGACTTGCAACTCCTTATGACGTTCTAGTTACTTAGCCTTGACGTTATGGGGGATGTATGCGGTCTTTGTGCACATGGCGGGCGGGGAAGGGTACTGACTGGGAATACGGACAACCCTATTGATATCGATTTTTCATTATTGATTATTGTATTAATAAAGCTTCGAAGTAATGTTACCCATGATACTCGCCCATGGTGTGCGTATGGACGATTTTATTGTAACTGATCCTGTTATACTTTCAATTATAAAATCAACCTTCACTGATCCTGCAACCGTTTGTCACGTTTAGTTTTTCCAATTAAATGGCTCGCTTGTTACATACTCCTATACCCCTGGCTTTTGACCCTTTCCTACGCGCGGTCTGTACTACCGCCCTCGGGCGATCTATGTAATGAACAGACTACCATTGCCGAAACACAAGGGAATGCATTTCAGAGAGATAAGTCAAGTACGTGGTAAATAAAAACATTTTCGTGTTTATGCACGTTGATGTGCTTTGAACGCTGCCCCTCCCCCCCCCCCTCATCATTTAGATTACCACCGCCCATTGCACAAAAGCGTACCCGGCGCTCCCCACACAAAAAGAAACGATTTTTTATTTATTTTTTGCCCCGCGGGGCCCTTTTAAAGCCTCCACATCAAACCTAGGGGGTCAGGGAGGATCTACTATGCCCCCTAATGGTCATTTCCCCCTTTGTTTTGGCCTCCACTTGTCTATCGATCCTACCGAGAGACAAGATGGCGGCCGCTCCGGACTGTTTAGAATGTTGACAGACACCGGAGAGCCAATCAGCTTTGCTTCGCGAAGTTCCGTTACGCGTCAAGTACGCGAACCGGAGCGCTACCCGGAGCGCTGTTACAGATATATATATTTTTTGGAACGTTAATTTATCAAAATCCACTGGAGCACATATATTGAGACCTAGCAAAGGCACATCGGGCTAACAGTCCCTACAATTTTGCCAAGTTTCGTGCAAATCCATTCAGCCGTTCGGGCTAAAAGTGAGGCCAACCGCCCTATGGAAATTAACATGGGAAAAACGCGTTTTGGGACCCCCCTTTTTTCTCGGCCCCCCCTTGACGAAACCCCCCCCAAATTTTCAGGGGCTGCTCAGAAACGAAATGTTCCATTTTCCTGAAAATTTCAGCCAATTCCGTCCACAAACGTCAAAGTTATTAGAGATAGAATTTTCAAAAATCCCATAGAGAAAAAATCCTAACTATATATATATTCACTGAAAAAACCATAGGTTATAGACCATATATAGTTAGGAATTAGCATTTACAAAACCTTGAAAATTCACTGAAAAAACCATAGGTTATAGACCATATATAGTTAGGAATTAGCATTTAAAAAACCTTATTTTACTCACACAAAACCATTGAAATTCCATATATAGTTAGTTGCACTAACTATATATCGCGCACCTGCAATCCACTGCTGATGATGTCACATATTACATCATTCATGACATGGTCAGTGACATCACTGATGACATCACTGATGACATCTCAAATGACATCACTGATGACATCACTGATGACATCTCATTTGACATCAATGACCACATCACTGATGATATCATTCATATGACAATACAATGCATCTCCTCACATTTTAATATAACCTCTGTTTCACCCAGTGTTAAATACAGAATATAATTTTTGAAACCATTGACACACCAATACTAGTTACTACATACGCACTCACTGATTCCTACGTCTACACACACCTTCACTCATTCACCCATACTATCATTCATACATACAATCACTCATCTTTACAACACTATCATATGCACTCATACACCTATACAGACACTCACAGTCTGCCACTCATCCATGGAGTTACTCACACACCTAGTCAGTCCTGTAAAGAATCAATGACACTTCCATTTTCTTGTCTATACAGTTAAACATAGAGCACCTTACATTTTCAAACATATACTAACACATACTTACCTTGTTATACAATCATTGATACAAGTACACATTGATCTGCACAGAGTCACACACCTCCCAGCCAGCCACACACACACTCAGTCTCCCATACAAATACTTGGACAATCAATCAGTAACCCATATAGTTAATCATATAGCTACTGATCAAAACATGCAGCAGTTTACAGAACAACAGACATAATGATGCACAAATTAAGACACTTTAGTCACTAACCCATGCACTCAGTGAGACACATTTAATCACTCACTCATGCATTCAGTCATGCACCTACTAAATCCTTTGTCCAGACACTTATACTTCCACTCATTCTTCAATATGTAAGACACATTTTAACTTTACAGAAACATACAGTCACTGGATGTTGTCATCAGTGATGTCATCAGTGATGTCATTTGAGATGTCATCAGTGATGTCATCAGTGATGTCACTGACCATGTCATGAATGATGTAATATGTGACATCATCAGCAGTGGATTGCAGGTGCGCGATATTTAGTTAGTGCAACTATCTATATAATAGCAAATATCATAAGCTGTCGAATGTCAAGTACGTGGTAAGTGAAAACATTTTCGTGTTTATGCACACTGATCTGCTTTGAATGGTGCCCCCCCCCCTCATTTCTATTAGGAGTACTCTCTCTTTGCAGATAGTGAAAGGTAGTTAACGCAGGTCTTTGCCCCCATTGTAATCCGTCGTGCCTGCTTCTCTCTCCATTTGATTCATTGTTATCCAAGTATTTACTGTTTTAGAATTAGTTCTCTTTGGTTCATTCTCTATTTACAAACAAACACAGAGTCGCAATACTCTGTTTAGTCTTTGCAGATAACGAAAAATCGTGTAAAAAAAAAGAAAAAGAATCGAGCAAAATCAGTAGGCCACTAATGGGATCTCTTTTTGACCTCGCAAAAATAGAAACATTAGGAACAACCCCTCATGACAAATACAAAACTAGTGAGATGAACTGAACTCCACACAATGATGGCTGCAAAACAGCTCGGCTCCGCCACCCACCCCGCCCAAAATAACGATAAAGAACGGCTGCCATGATTGGTTGCGGAATGACCACGACGGAGCTACGAAATGGTGCTGCTCTCATGCTAACCCCAGCTTCAGTCTGAAACATCCAGAAACACTGTAGACTACCAATTCGATCAGTTCCGGTAGCGCCCCAATGTAACCCGGTAGAGAAGAACTAGCCCTCCCCTCTTTGACTGATGGTTCTTGTTGCCTGTCCCTTCTGTTGTCATTTAACAGAGCTATTTAGCCTGCTGAAAGGGGTTGTGTTCCGACCGCTGGTTGGTGGAGACATTTTGACTATATTCTGTACCTGCGTTGTCGCGTAATGCGTCATATGACGCGCCGCGTTAGCGCATCCGGAAGTCATCCGGGGCGCGCAGCGCGTAACGTAAGCATAACAAGTCATGTGACTTGTTAATAAAACTTTTCATTGGTTCATTTTACTTTTCTTATTGTAATGATGAAAGGCTTGATCATATGACCTAAAAATTACGCTTTTCATTACTTCCGAACATTATTTTTTCTTAAATATATGTTATAATGTTCCAGGCTAATGTACTTTCCCGGAAATTTTACAACTGTCCTGCAAGTAAAATATATTCTTTTTTCGAGAAAAAGAGCGTTTCTTCGTCCCATGACGGAGCCGTTGAGCAAAAGAGGGTCGACCTGCTGTCTTAGTCGCCGATACGCCTGAATATGAGATTCTTATCGATCACTTTATGTTGCAGGAATAGAAAACACAACAGCCCTTGACCATTTATCTTTACTGCGTTCCTTCGTATTATACCTTTTACCCTTCATGTAATTGGTCTGCTTTATTTCACTTGCCTTTTAATGATTCTAAAACAGTGACTATTATTAAAAACTTTACCAATGTATATACTACTACCATGTTTTCTTTTAAAAACCTTTATTGTGAAAATTTCATTATACAAATACGAGCCTATAACCACGTGGGCCGGCCACGGAGCAAACTGTAATCGTATATGATGAATAGACATTTACACTGTAGAGGAACGTAACGGGCGGGCCATTAGGTTGCAAGAACTAAGGTGTCTAACAGTTACGGAATCGGTGGACGTACATTTTATAATTAAAATACGACAGGGCCAGTTACAATAAAATTATCTAGATATACATTTGCGGGCAAGTACCATGGGTGACGTTAATTCGAACTTTCAACAGTACAGTAATCAATAACACATCAGAACTTAATATCAATAGGGATGTCGAAATATTCAATCAATTCTCGTCCCCGCCCGCCATGTGCTTCAAAACTGCATACGTATCTCGTGATTTCAAGGTTCTGCAACCAGTACACAACAAGGAGTTACGAGTCCCATTTATTCTGGCGCCATTTTGGGCGAGGACGGGCAGGTCCAGGATATAGTCAAAATGTCTCTACCAACCATCGACTATGATGATGTTCATATGCTGTATTTATTAGAGTAACACTCAGATGTCCACATGAAATAAATTTGCCACAATCTAAACATGTCATTTTAATCTTTCCAAAGTTCTTCTAAATATTTGGGACCGTTTCCCTTGCCTCTGAAGCTCTCAGTGCCACTTCTTTGATGAATGTACTAGCAGGTCAGGGGTTCTCCTCCAAATCTCTCTTTTATGCAGCACTATAATTAATTGTTGCCACCTCTCCATATGACGATGCATGGTATAGTTACCACAACTATATTTTTTTTCGGTTCCTCTAGAGAGTTCATCGTGGCAGATGAAGCGTGTAACGTACCGGGCATTTACCTTTTTTTGCATGTACAGGAAAGGAAAAAAAAATCGAGCGTCCGAGTTCTAAGGTGTCCCAGGGCCATTTTAGTGGACCAGGCCCAAATCCAAAGAACAGGCCGCCATTTTGAGAGTCCTGTTGCAGCCGCCTGTCGCTGTAGCATCAAGAGCAGCCGAAACTCAGCTGAATGGCAACTGAAACGGTAAAGGGGCGCCCCACTACAGCAGACGAGCCAGGCCCAAATCCAAAGAACTGCTATCTCACAGGCTAATGGGGCGACCCACGCCGAGTTTCAGCATTGTAGGATGACCACACAAGTACAGCAACTTGCTAGACATCACCTCGGTGCCATCCGGATCTCGGCGCCCCACTGCAGATGAAGTGCCTCTCAACTATGAAACCACCACGGTGACATCCGGATCTTGGCGCGTTGTGCTGCCTTCGGCCTATTCGCACATCGGTCCGCTACTGACGCCATCTCACAGGCTAATGGGGTGACCCACGCCGAGTTTCAGCATTGTAGGATGACCACAGCAACTTGCTAGACATCACCTCAGTGCCATCCGAATCTTGGCATCTCAACGCCTAGTGGTATCTTCCATACAAAAAATATTGTTACGCTGCCTTTGGCCCCATTCGCACACCAGTCCGCAACTTAGACATCACCTCGGTGCCATCCGGATCTTGGCATCTCAGCGCCTTGTGGTGTCAGTCAGAAAATATTGTTGTGCTGCCTTCGGCCTATTCGCAAATCCAAAGAACTGCTATCTCACAGGCTAATGGGGCGACCCACGCCGAGTTTCAGCATTGTAGGATGACCACACAAGTACAGCAACTTGCTAGACATCACCTCGGTGCCATCCGGATCTCGGCGCCCCACTGCAGATGAAGTGCCTCTCAACTATGAAACCACCACGGTGACATCCGGATCTTGGCGCGTTGTGCTGCCTTCGGCCTATTCGCACATCGGTCCGCTACTGACGCCATCTCACAGGCTAATGGGGTGACCCACGCCGAGTTTCAGCATTGTAGGATGACCACACCAACTTGCTAGACATCACCTCAGTGCCATCCGAATCTTGGCATCTCAACGCCTAGTGGTATCTTCCATACAAAAAATATTGTTACGCTGCCTTTGGCCCCATTCGCACACCAGTCCGCAACTTAGACATCACCTCGGTGCCATCCGGATCTTGGCATCTCAGCGCCTTGTGGTGTCAGTCAGAAAATATTGTTGTGCTGCCTTCGGCCTATTCGCACATCGGTCCGCTACTGACGCCATCTCACAGGCCAACGGGGCGCCCCACGCCGACTTTCAGCATTGTAGGATGGCCACACCAGTACCACAACTTGCAAGACACCACCTCGGTGCCATCCGGATCTTGGCATCTCAGCGCCTTGTGGTCTCTTCTACACCGGAAATATAGTAGAAAATATTGTTGCGCTGCCTTTAGCCCCATTCACACATCAGTCCGCTACTGACACCATCTCACAGGCCAACGGGGCGCCCCACGCCGACTTTCAACATTGTAGGATGGCCACAGAAGTGCGACAACTTACTAGACACCACCTCGGTGCCATCCGGATCTTGGCGCGTTGTGCTGCCTTCGGCCTATTCGCACATCGGTCCGCTACTGACGCAAACTCACAGGCCAACGGGGCGCCCCACGCCGACTTTCAGCATTGTAGGATGGCCACACCAGTGCGGCAACTTCCTACACACCACCTCGGTGCCATCCGGATCTTCGCGCGTAGTGAAGCTGCAGCAGCTGCAAATAAGCTTCAGACAGTGTTACAACCGCTGCTCAGAACTCTCAACTATGACACCACCTCGATGCCATCCGGATCTTGGCGCGTTGTGTTGCCTTCGGCCTATTCGCACATCGGTCCGCTACTGACACCGCCTCACGTGCCAACGTATTTTCTCCACATTTTATACCCTATGCCGCATAACAGGTCATGTGACTTCTTTATAAAACTTTTCATTGGTTCATTTTACTTTTGGTTTCCTAATGATGGAAGGCTTGATCATATGACCTAAAAACAACACTTTTCATTGGATGAAAACTTTTTTTTCCCCCCAAACGATGAAAGCCCCACCTTGTTTCTGGATGTTTCAGACTGAAGCTGGCGTCACCATGAGAGCACCACCATCTCGTAGCTCCGTCGTGGTCATTCCGCGAGCAATCATGGCAGCCGCTCCCCACCAGAAGCCTGCAGGAGTCGGGGCCCCCAAAACTTTTGATGAATTCTCAAGGCGGAGGGGACGCTTTCGAGAATGGGGTCCAAGACCTAGCAGACAAGCGTCCGATTTCCAAGGTGTCCCAGGGCCATTTCAGTGGACCAGGCCCAAAAAGGAAACAGCCTGCCGCCATTTTGAGAGTCCTGTGGCAGCCGCCTATCGCTGCACCGCAAGAGTGGGCGCAACTCAGCTGAATGGCGGATTTTGACACAGTGGACCAAAAGCGGACGGAATGGCAACTGAAACGGTAAAGGGGCGCCCCACTACAACAGATGACACTCCACCTGGAGAGGCCCGTTCACGCCGCCTCCCCCGGGGCGCCCCACGCCGTTATTCGGAGCAGCATTGTAGGATACCAAAACCAGTGCGGCAACTTACTGGACATCACCTTGGTGCCATCGTTCTGCTGCCTTGGAACTATTCGCACAACAGTTTGCTACTGATGACCCACCCCCCGCGACGCCCCACGCCGTTATTTGCTGGGTGGCAACTTACTAGACATCACTTTTGTGTCATCTAGATTTCGGCGCGTTCTGCTGCCTTGGAACTATTCGCACAACAGTTTGCTACTGATCACCCACCCCCCGCGACGCCCCACGCCGGAAATCTGGACGTTGTGCTGCGTTGGGACTATTCGCACAGCCGACCGCTACTTCGTTGTTTTTCTCTAAAAATGTTTATATGTTATTACTATTTTTGTTTTCTTGTATATATTTATAAATTATTAAAGTTTTATAATCTTACTACTTTGTCGGAGTGCTATATATTTTTAATGTGACACATAATTGTAAAAACTTTGATGTACAAAGAGTCATCCCTGGAATCTTCCGCTTCACGCTCGGTCCCCTCCCCAATCACAATACAGGATGGTTTTCAGATAATAGCAACGCTTCTGCTGTGACGGATCTCATCGAGTGTGGGCCTTGATCTACTATAACTCCTTTGAAGACGGGTGATTCTTTACAGCTGTGGCCATAAACTACATCTGCAGGGCTAGCTGATAGCCTAGGACCGGCCTGGACAATCGGACACAGAGGAAAAGGAGTGTCAGAGGGTGCGGTAGTGAATAGGGCGAAAGGGAGGTGTCGGGCGGGCACAGGGTGTGATTCTCAGGGAAGAACAGCGCAGATGGGGGGAGGTTTATTACCCATGCATAAAACAGAGAGCGGGGGTGACCACTGCCTGGGGGAGATGCTTGCGAGGGTGGGGAGCCATGGTAAGGATCGACAGCGTTCACAGAGTGGATCTGGTCAAGGCATCTAAAATGGCTGCCGTGCACGACAAAAGTGTGGCATTTGAAAAAAGACAAGATGGCGCACACAATGTTTTTCAACAATTCCTGATTTCCTTCGAATCGAACGTTAACAGACGTTGGGGCATATTACCAAAGTTAAGCGATATTTATCCCTAACGATGCATTGCAAAGATTTTTTTACCGTCAGAAATTATCGCAGATAAACCTTGCTATTATCAAGGTTTATCGCAAATACGATAAAAAACGAGCGCAATGCATTAATGTCGCTGAAAACTCCGCGATATTCATGCATTACCGAGCTAATGCTCTTAGCCATGTTATCCACCTCCCATTGGATAACATGGCTAAGAACTGCTCAGGGCAGCTGTTACTTTTTGGAGATATTCGCGCTTATCTCGAATATTTCCAAAAGTTGATAATAGGAGATAGCGATGTTAGCGACTGTTTCCAGTCGCTAACATCTTGGCATGCCCACTTTGCATGTCATTAGTGATAAATATCACTCACATGCAAAGTGGGACCCAAGATGGTCGCTATCTCCTACTAGCCGTCGCTAACTGGTGTTAGCAACAGCTAGGTAATACACATATAATTTTATCTCCGCGAAGCGGAGCGCTGTTACAGATATATATCTTGTTTTTGAACGTTAATTTCTCAAAATGCACTGAAGCACATATATTGAGACATAGCAAAGGCACATCGGGCTACCAGTCCCTAATATTTTACCAAGTTTCGTGCAAATCCATTCAGCCGTTCGATTATTATTATTATTTTTTTTTTTTGCCCCGCGGGGCCCTTTTAAAACCTCCACATCAAACCTAGGGGGTCAGCGAGGATCTACTATGCCCCCTTATGGTCATCAGCCGTTCGATTATTATTATTATTTTTTTTTTTGCCCCGCGGGGCCCTTTTAAAACCTCCACATCAAACCTAGGGGGTCAGCGAGGATCTACTATGCCCCCTTATGGTCATTTGCCCCTTCGCTTTGGCCTCCTCTTGTCTCTCGATCCTACCGAGAGACAAGATGGCGGCCGCTACGTACTGTTTGGAATGTTTACAGACACCGGAGAGCCAATCAGCTTCGCTTCGCAAAGCTCCGTAACGCGAAAAGTACGCGAAGCGGTGCGCTGTTACAGATATATATCTTTTTTTGAACGTTAATTTCTCAAAATCCACTGAAGCACATATATTGAGACCTAGCAAAGGCACATCGGGCTACCAGTCCCTACAATTTTGCCAAGTTTCGTGCAAATCCATTCAGCCGTTCGATTATTATTATTATTATTTTTTTTTGCCCCGCGGGGCCCTTTTAAAACCTCCACATCAAACCTAGGGGGTCAGCGAGGATCTACTATGCCCCCTTATAGTTATTTCCCCCTTTGTTTTGACCTCCTCTTGTCTCTCGATCCTACCGAGAGACAAGATGGCGGCCGCTACGGACTGTTTGGAATGTTGACAGACGCCGGAGAACCAATCAGCTTCGCTTCACAAAGCTCCGTTGCGCGAAAAGTACGCGTCCTGGGCCGCTGCCCAGTCCGCTGTTACAGATATATATCTTTTTTTAAACGTTAATTTCTCAAAATCCACTGGAGCACATATATTGAGACCTACAAAAGGCACATCGGGCTACCAGTCCCTACAATTTTGCCAAGTTTCGTGCAAATCCATTCAGCCGTTCGGGCTAAAAGTGAGGCCAACCGCCCTATGGAAAACTCAATGTTAAAAACACGTTTTGGGACCCCCCTTTTTTCTCGACCCCCCCTGGACGAAACCCCCCCCAATTTTCAGGGGCTGCTCAGAAACAAAATGTGCCATTTTCCTGAAAATTTCAGCCAATTCCGTCCACAAACGCCAAAGTTATTAGACATAGAATTTTCAAAAAACCCATAGAGAAAAAATCCTAACTATATATACCTACTGGCGACCGCCAGTAGGTAATATATATATATATATATATCCTGAATTCCGTTCCTCACAGGCACATGCAGTTTCCTCTGCTGGCAAGTAAACACCGGACACGGACCTCGAGGTACTTCACAAATTTATTTCGCAGAAAGAGTCACAGACGTTTCGGCTCAGCGGAGCCTTGTTCACATGACAGCGTTTGTATTGCAAGGTACACCTTTTAAAGTGCTAGTGTGTGATTTAACTGAGATCACCTGTGCAAAAAAGTGACTAGACATAAAAGACATACTAAGTCAGGCACCAAATACTTATAAGTCGGTATTTTCATAAGATGTGAAATACATTTAAACAATGGCATGTAGAATACAATAAATTGTTATTTACAATGCTAAACAAATTCCATCAATACTGTTTAGGCAAAACTCGTTCATTGGACAATAATTGTAAAATACCATCAGTAGTAAAAACGGATAAATAGATTAAAAAGAACCTTTTTGTCGGACACATTTCCCATATGCCTACCACTTGACTATATACATCAGCGACATTACCTCTTGACCTAAAAAGTGCAGAATGCTATAAAGTGCTATGTGCCAACATTATAAAGTGCAAATTCGTGCTAAAGTGCATCATCCTAACAAATGTGCAAATCTAGCAAAACTGTGCAAATATGCAATTTTTACAATTCATAGGCCCAACTATAGTATATTTGAAAAATGCGAACAAACTTCATCTGATGTAGAAAGTGGTAGGGATTTCATAAAGGTTCTCACCCGTATACTATCTCTGATATAGCCAAAGGTATTAATTGGTCATACTATGTATGATGGATTCCTAAGTCACATCCCGAATTAAAACTATTTACATATAATATGAAATTCTCTACCTTATCTGTGTGCCATTGTTGGTATGTCTAAAAATGTAAGTGTGAGAGAGTGAGTAAAAACTAACAGGGTCATAAATACCCAAGAAAAACCCAACCCTAAACAATAAAAAACAATTAAAAATCCAATGTTAGGTTCCCTATAGTGTATTACATTGTATTGGTTCCTAACCTGGTTAAAGTTGTGCACAGTGATAAAAACTTGATTAATATAAATGAAATAAATTTCCTATAGCAGCAGTTCCTACAATATTTATTGGTGTGTGCTCGCAGCCCCCACGGGGTCTGTCACAACAGTCACCCAGCCGGATGACCGCCCTGGACATTACCCACATGGGGGAGAGTCCACCACCAAAAATATTATTCTAATTTTAGAGCAAGCAAGTGTGGAGGTCCTCTGTCACATTCAACCCAAAGGGCACCTTAGAATTCAGCAGAAGAATATATTTTGTTTCGAGCTTCCTGAGCCTGGTTTCCCTGTCTCCACCCCGTCTGCTATTGATGACCGAATCGATAACCCAATATTTTAGACCCTTGTTGTTACTCTGATGTTGGTCTCTAAAATGGCGTGGAATACGATTCACTTCGATGTAGCGCTGCAGTGACTTTGATTCCCACCACTTGGCTTGCTCTTGAAATGACTTTTTTTCCAATTTCTTAAATAATTCTTTGATTTTCGTTGTGCTGCTGCCACTAGCTTCAGTGTTATTCCTCCCGTGTATATTAGTTGGGATAGGGGTGTCATCGGAGAACGTCGTTGCAGCTAACGTCTCCCGTTCCCTTACGCTGTCACCCGACATCTTTCTGCAATGTTAAGATGGTATACTGGTATCGTCTAGCAATCCGTATTAGATCGACGGCTGTCTAAACTTTTTACCAGTTTGAGCCTCTCTCCTTTCCCAGCTAATCCGTCTATACACAAGAGCTTACTTGATTTTCGGCGCCTGTATTCTTCGGATCCGCTAACCACAGTCACGGTTGCAACTCGAGCCCGAGTCGCTTGCAGCCGTAGGTGCCGAATAATCCTCCGCTCTGTAGTCCAAAACTCAAAAGGATACCGGATAAAGACAAAAACCCTTGGTTCTATGGATCTCTCAATGAAGAAAGACGCAAAGTGAGACTAACTGAACAGCAAAGGAGACAACATCCTTCATCCCCTCACTTGAGACTGCTAAAAACGTCCAGAAATTCCTACAACAAAAGTATCCTAAAATTAAAAAAAGACTTCCGATCGCAAACTTGACAACGCCAAAAAGAGACTGAGGAAACAATTTGAAGTATGAAAACAATCGAACAATTCAAACAAGATGGCCAAATCCGCACTATTGACATCAAAATCACATTTATGCAGCAAATAATTATCTTCCTTCTTTACTGCTAAAGCCATTTCCCTATAGAATGAACTCAAGACTGCCGCTGACAACCCACCTACAAAATTTCTCCTACCGATCATCCAACCCAACCTACTCTGTCAAAAATTAAAACCCAGTTGACTTCCTTCAAACTTTACGACCACAGAGATATTACCAAAACTTTATCGACTATAAAACTGAACAACCACTACAACAACCCTCTCTTATCAAATTGCTTGTCATCTATCAACCATACTGTCATCCCCATTTGGACCAAGATAATCAATGCATCGCTTTTGTAAGCATCCATCTCGGATTGCCTAAAAAACTGCCAAGTCATCCCGGTCCTAAAAAAAACAACAGAAAACCATTCAGACCTAAACAATTTCTAATCAATAACCAACATTCCTATGCAAGCCAAAGCTACAAAAAAAGTGTTCAACAACAGCAGAACCAACACATTATGGAATTCAAACTACTAGACATCTTCCAATCAGGTTTCAAACCTAGGCATAGCACAGAAACAGCAATTCTACATATAGTAGATGACACCCTACTTGCATTAGTCTGCAATAACACAGGTCTGCTTGTGTTGCTTTAACTCTCGTCCGCTTTAGACACTGTCAACCATGGCAAAATACTTGAGAGATTTGGAGCAGAATCGGTGTAACAGGAATGGGCCAAAAATTGTTTAAATCCTTCTTAGACCAACAAAAGAGGTGGCGCCCTTCTTTAAACAACTATCCGGTGTCCTGACAACACACCGAAAGCCCGAAGTAAGTAAAAGTTAACCACGAAAAGGTTAGGCGATAGGAAATAACACGCAGAGCCTTCAACTGAAACCGTTCTGTTTTAACATTACAGAACCCGGTGAGCTTTTCGGCATAAAACCTGCAATAAACTTAGATGAGAGGACATGTATTGGCAGAAACGAAAGCCCATTAAAATGTAAGTTACACAGTGTCGAATTTTGGGTCACAAAACAACTATTAACACAATGTCCCTAAGGAGAAAAAAAGATACATTTGTTGTGTTTCACTCTGCAGAATAAAGTAAAAACGCCAGCCAAGAGTCTGAAATAAACAGAACAGACTTGTACAGACATCACAAAAAGGTACAAATAAATGTTAACTAATTCCTTGTAAGTGACGTCATATGTGAAGGTCCCATATTAAAGTATGTCCTCCCCTTATCTTAATACAGGTACCCAACTAATAAGCCCTGAAGAAAAGTCCGATAAATGAACTACGGGCTTGGAAACGCGTCGGCTTTGGTACATTCGTCGTAAATACGATTTTTTTTTGGCAAAAGGCTTTTGAACACTTCCATGAATGTAATGGAATAAAAAATGCATATTAGATTTGAGGCCTTTGCGTGACCAGGTTTAAACTAAAGGCAAAACTCTAACACATAAACCTGGCAGAACTACTTGGTAGGGTACATGAAGTTGTTTTTTGATAAATTTATTGTGTAATGGTGAAATGTATTTAATGTTTTTTGTATTGTAAAAAGTGTGTATAGTAAATGTAAATATATGTCTGGTGTACGGCAACGAACAAACCTCAGACTTTGCTCAGAATTTTCATTAAAAAAGTGTTGAAACCTGTATTATTAAAAAAAAAAGTGCATACTAAGCACCCAAGAATTAACTACCTTAGGGTGAGAGTCTGCTTAAAATAAAAAAGTGGCAGAGCAAAACAGTGACCGGGTCTCTCTCTTTTTCACAAATTTAGACGTTGTTCTTACCGGCCGCAGTGCAGGACACAACCCCATTTTCAGTGACATTCATGATAACAAAAAGCATAAGCTACTAGGGAAATTAATATTAGTTATTAAAGCAGGAGTGGGGCAGTCCACCCAGGCATAAGGCTGTGCCTCTCTTACAGAACAGCCTCAGCAGAATCTCCTTAGGTGAAAGATTGGAGGAGCTCATTCTCTTCACCCCTCTTCCCCCACATGGGGCAGAAAGCCCACTAGACACAAGGGAAAAGTGTAAAAAAAGAAGGGCTGGCCGGTGGCCCAGACATTTTGCCATGTTCTGACCCCAAAAATGGGCCCAACAGTATTTCTGCCTCCTTGGAGGCAGATTGACAGGTTTACCTCCACACCCACGGATGTATATTATTAAAAAAAGATTTTGCACCCAGGTAACTGAAAGCTCATTGGATGACGGGGATATTACAAAAATATTTGTGAAGCTGGACCTTCCTGAAGTTAGGCTGCATTCCTACTCCTAAAATCCCTAGAGTATTTTACACCCCTGAGGCCTAGAGCACCTCAGCCTCCAAAGCAAGCAAAAAGAAATTTGAATTATTTTCAGTCGAGGTTTGCCATATCTGCCAGAAGAGAAGGGGTAAAACCCAATTTCCTATCACTTTCATTGGTAAATGGCTGCACTACACAGAGTTTAGGTCAACAGACAGACAAGGAACACTACGAACATTGAGCAATTCTGAAACCTAGAGACCTGGGGCAAATAAAGCTGGTGTAGCTACTGAGTTATTTTTATGGGTAAAAATGTGGAAATGCCAGTTGATGGAAACTATGTTGATTCCCGCATGTTACAAAACCTTCCCTTACAGACCTGTGAGGAAAACAGATGATTTTTGCCAAAGTGTGAGTTTGCATGGTAATATGGGTGAAAAAATGTAATGGAATACATGAATTTGGCACCACTATGGACTCGACTGGGCATCTAACTTTCGGAAATGTATGGGATTAGTAAATTTTTCTGGGTGGTAGCCATGTACAGGCCCAAAACTCACTGCTTTCCATGTCACCAAATAGGTCGCTTTACTATAAGGCAAAGACTTGATGTCTCCACACTGCACTTCGAGGTCTTGTCATATGTGATAAGCCCAGCCACACAAGCTGGAAATTTATTTTGAACATTACAAAACAGTAGATCATTTGTTACTTTTGTAAAATTGGCCATCAGGACAAAAAATGACAAATGAATAATCATTTTTTTATTTTTTTAAACATTTATATTTGAATTTTATCAGCTAGCTCCAATGTTTTCTTAGGTATAGTCCGAACTACTACAAGCATTTGAATGCCATGTATGCCCCAAAAAAAAGGAATGTCAATTTTGTTTTTGAGTTTCAATTTTAGGTTGTTTAAAAAAGGCCGAACTTCCTGCAGCACATGACGAGCCAAATGAGTTAAATGTTTACGTGTTCTGGCTAGTAGACACAAAATTCTCGTTGCTTTCTTCCGCAGTCTATGGTCCCTAACGGATTATGTCAATTGAGTACAGATGTCCATACTGTCCAGAGCAGTTGCTGGGGCAGCCTGAGCGCCGTCTAAGCTAAGGCCTGGGTTTCAGAGGAGGAGTCGATGTCCATACCAACAGGAGCAGATGCTACCTGTGGGGGCTAAAGGAATGCCGCCATCAACATCGGGATACACTGAGGACACAGCAGAACATGGGCCATTATCAGATCCAGTAAAGCATCTACGTATAGCTGCGGACATGATGGGAGTGTTAAACAGAGGTCTAACATGCATCCTTCTCCGCAAAACAGGCATCGGAGGACAGGTAAGATGCAGTCCATCCAGACCGGTTGAAATGACAACAACCAAGATGCACTCTGTTCTCTTAGGCGAGTTGTGCCTACATGTTGTACCATGTGGTCATGGTATTTTCACTCATGGAGTGCTTTTTCCATCTTCTTGGTGACTGGGATGTCCATTGCTCTGCAATAAAATAACAATCAGGATGCCTGCTACTAGAAACTGAATTAGCGGAAGTCCTCGAAAGATGCTTCTGAATACGGAATGAATGAAGTTTGTTATACCGCCAAGTACCGTCTGAAATGTGCTCAGAAGTCCAGAACCTATGTTCTTAAATAGGTGGGCAATGCCTGTCGTATCAGACATGTTAAAGGTATGAGTGGCCATTTCTGCTAAATGAAAGGGGCAGTTTGTACATATGAGTGCCTGTATCTCTGCCGAAGATCTTGTGTTTTGGAGATCAGATATCACTCAAGGTGGGGTTAAGGGCATGGACTTTTGTAGAAGCATAGCTTATATTGTGCTTAAAGCATCAAACCGTATTAAAGAAACATTTAGTGAAGGTCATAGTGGCTCCTCCCTGACTGAATGTGTCGGTGGAAACAATGCTTGCATACAGCAAGTAACACCGTAACTAACGGTTACCAGATATGCGATGCCCGGAAGCATCCCACAGCAACCTTGATCGTTCAGCATCTAGTAACTACCATTTGAAAGTAGCCTGAACTACTGGAGTGATCACTGCAGCTGGGTACCCCTAAAGTGGCAGGATAGGTTCGCTGCTGAACCATTATAGGCCCCATGCAGCATTATATCCTGACATCTGAGTGATCCACTTAAAGTGTTCTCAAAGTTTATACCGCTTAGAAACACTTCTCTATTTCCACTCCGGCATTGAAATCTGTATGGTAATTCCCATGAACCCTTGATGTATTCCCTACCCATTTCTTCATATCTGCCTGCCTGCTTTTGTTCAAGGCAATATTGAAACTGAAAAGTGGTGACTGGTAGAGTTCTGTGGCCGTGGATTAGCCATTCTGTGGACAGTGATTCTGCCACTGTAAAAGCCATGTGAACAGTGATTCTGCCACTGTAAAATCTATCCAGTTTTTCGATACGCAGCTTTGTATATTTTGCTCCCCTTTGTGGCATTTCTATCTGTCTATCTGTTAAATTATATGCAGAGATGTACTGTTTATAATTCGCCAAGGCACATAGCCTGCGCACAAAGATTTCCGTGTCCAGCTCCAAAACATAAAAGAATGTAACTGCGACTGCCCGTGTTGTAATATAGCCAAATCTTGTTCTAGTATGTCTATCGCAGAAGATACAATGTTGCCTAAGGAATATATCCTGGAGGTTAGTGTAGTTAATCCATTGTCAACTACTGCTAGAGCTTTTTTCAGATTTATACGGTTTATTTCACCAAATCTCTCTAATGCCTCTTGTTGGGATATTTTAGACATTTCACTGTAGACAGCATAATAGAAACGTTTCTGACGTGGATTTCTAGGACCTAATAAAAATCCCATAGGTCCACATCCTTTGACAGTAAGGATCAGTGTTGTTTCACATTTGTAAGTGTTGAGGTTTTTAGCCAATCAAAGCACAACTTCCCAACACTAGGATGTCACTACCCCCGGATGTTCTCTCTGTGCATAGGGGTCGATTAGGATGGCAGACGGAAACGGGTACTGTCCGCCATGTTCGGGGAAATTTTACTCCCGGCCGCGCCGCGGAGAATCCGCGGTTGCGATTAGGATATTCATGTCACGAAACTCCGACCACGGCGGACGGATCATAACAAACTCCGTCCGCGGTCGCCGGAACACATCCAACTCCGTCCGCAGCGGACGGAGCCGATTGAACAGCCACCGCCGCGGACGGCAATGACCGCGGAAAAAGACACTCTAACCACCATACCCGTGATAACTCCGTGTCCGCAATTAGGATAAATCCGCCTGTACCACGGTACGCACAGCCATCCACGTCCGCGGCGGAAAGAATGCAATGATATACAGTGCATCACTGCGGAGGGCCAACTCGCACAACATCCCTAACGTCAAACAAATGTCTGAAAGTGTACCGCAAGTAATTAGCAAACACACGATAATTGTTCACCCCCCCACCTGATACACCAACACCAAGCACAAGCCACCATGACACCCCCCAAGTACCCAATAATGCACACTAGTCAACACGCCCACCTACCCCCTGACTGCCAACAACCATTGAGACACGACTATAAAATGACACCCACCCACTACCACAATCCTTTGCATCACAGCATTGCTGCTAGAAAGAGGCCCTAATCGATATACAGCTTACTCAAATAGAAGACACACAACCACCACCCTACCACACCCACCACACAAACACCCACCACACAATTCCTACACATCACGCACAACACACTTGCACCCCCCAACTCACTCAACCCACACACTGAGCACCACACACCATGGCACCCAAAAACAAAACTAAATTCACGGAGACCGAGTTGAGGGTAATGGTAGATGAAATCATCCGTGTTGAGCCCCACATCTTCGGGGCCCAAGTCCAGCAGACGTCCGTGGCGCAAAAGAATCACATGTGGGACAGAATCATCAGTCGGGTGAATGCGTCAGGGACTGTGCCGAGGACGAAGCATGAAATTCAGAGGCGGTGGCATGACCTGAAGACCCGGGTGAAAGGCATCCGCGCCAAAAACTATGCAAGAGCCAATCATACTGGCGGCGGAACACCCCCGGAGCCCATACCCTACACCGATTGGGAGGAGAAGGTGCTGGTGATACTTCACCCAGAGAGCCTAGACGGACTTGAGGAAGGAGAAGAGGCTGGTAAGTACAAACCAAGCACCACGATCAGTACGACATGGTCAGGCTCACACAACTGAGAAGACACATCTCCTACGCCCCAACCCATGCACGTCGGACACCTACTCACCAAAATGTACATGGCTACCAACAGGCCCCCATGTTCACAGGGAGGGTGGTGGTGGTGGGTGGGGTGTGTGAGAGCTCACAACTCCCAACAGGCCCCCAAGTTCACGGGGAGGGTGGTGGTGGTGGGTGGGGTGTGTGAGAGCTCACAACTACAACTCCCACCAGGCCCCCATGTTCACGGGGAGGGTGGTGGTGGTGGGTGGGGTGTGTGAGAGCTCACAACTACAACTCCCATCAGGCCCCCATGTTCACGGGGAGGGTGGTGGTGGTGGGTGGGGTGTGTGAGAGCTCACAACTACCACTACTAACAGGCCCCCATGTTCACGGGGAGGGTGGTGGTGGTAGGTGGGGTGTGTGAGAGCTCACAACTCCCAACAGGCCCCCATGTTCACGGGGAGGGTGGTGGTGGTGGGTGGGGTATGTGAGAGCTCACAACTACAACTCCCAACAGGCCCCCATGTTCACGGGGAGGGTGGTGGTGGGTGGGGTGTGTGAGAGCTCACAACTACAACTACCAACAGGCCCCCATGTTCACGGGGAGGGTGGTGGTGGTGGGAGGGGTGTGTGAGAGCTCACAACTACAACTCCCAACAGGCCCCCATGTTCACGGGGAGGGTGGTGGTGGTGGGTGGGGTGTGTGAGAGCTCACAACTACAACTCCCAACAGGCCCCCATGTTCACGGGGAGGGTGGTGGTGGTGGGTGGGGTGTGTGAGAGCTCACAACTACAACTACCAACAGGCCCACATGTTCACGGGGAGGGTGGTGGTGGTGGGTGGGGTGTGTGAGAGCTCACAACTCCCAACAGGCCCCCATGTTCACAGGGAGGGTGGTAGTGGTGGGTGGGGTGTGTGAGAGCTCATAACTACAACTCCCAACAGGCCCCCATGATCACGGGGAGGGTGGTGGTGGTGGGTGGGGTGTGTGAGAGCTCACAACTACAACTCCCAACAGGCCCCCATGTTCACGGGGAGGGTGGTGGTGGTGGGTGGGGTGTGTGAGAGCTCAAAAATACAACTACCAACAGGCCCCCATGTTCACGGGGAGGGTGGTGGTGGTGGGTGGGGTGTGTGAGAGCTCCCAACAGGCCCCCATTTTCACGGGGAGGGTGGTGGTGGTGGGTGGGGTGTGTGAGAGCTCACAACTACAACTCCCAACAGGCCCCCATGTTCACGGGGAGGGTGGTGGTGGTGGGTGGGGTGTGTGAGAGCTCACAACTACAACTCCCAACAGGCCCCCATGTTCACGGGGAGGGTGGTGGTGGTGGGTGGGGTGTGTGAGAGCTCACAACTCCCAACAGGCCCCCATGTTCACGGGGAGGGTGGTGGTGGTGGGTGGTGGAGGGTAGGGTGTGTGGGATGTGTGCGACAGGACACTGAAATGTTTACAAATAGATATGAACATGTAATGTCCACATTACTGACCAGCTCAATCTTGTCCCTCAGGTGATCGTGAACTGACTGGGGAAACCAGCACCCGGCCGCAAGACTCGCCTCCCACACATACCGGACTCTCTGGGGACGATGACACAGGCAGCTCCGGTGGTGAGGATGGTGCGGGCCCAAGCAGACAGCCAGGGCCATCTGGCTCACAGGAACTCCCGGGCCCGACAACTGTCGTAAGTGTGACTCCAGCGACAACCGTCGTGCCAGGCCTGTCACGGCGGTTGTGGACATGGCCGGAACGGTAGTCCTTGGCCAGGCCTGGCACGGCGGTTGTGGACATGGCCGGAACGGCGGTCAAAGGCCAGGCCTGGCACGGCGGTTGTGGACATGGCCAGAACGGCGGTCAAAGGCCGGGCAGGTCCGGCCGGTGTACGGTGGATGATGCAATGTGACTGTAAGAGGGGTCATGAACTGCCATGTCCATTGACTAAATCAAAAGGGTGTGTAGGCCTGCACATCCCCCGCAGAGTACATGCACCGCCATGGTGGCGCCACTGATAGAACATTGTTGCAAATGAAGCATCCGTGCCGGAGGCTTGCACGTGCGGTTGCCAATGTGTCACCGTGACGGTCCGTGCACATGCAGCCAATGGGAAGAGGGAAAGCTGGCCGCGTATGGCCAATCGAAAGTAGCGGAAGCAGTGCACCGCCATGTCGGCGAGAATCATTGGCCCTTTTATGAACACGCATCCTGGGCTGACCAATTGCTGTCGACGTATGCCACTGACACGTGCTGAGGGCCCTATATATGTGTGATGTCAAAAAGCACACATCCTACCCTGGGAACCAGTGCTGCCTGTTCACCTCGACCTGCTGCTGCTGAGCTGACCACCGACTGCTGCCTGTGACCATCACCTCCACCTGCTGCTGCTGAGCTGACCACCGACTGCTGCCTGCGACCATCACCTTGACCTGCTGCTGCTGAGCTGACCACCGACGGCTGCCTGCGACCATCACCTCGACCTGCTGCTGCTGAGCTGACCACCGACTGCTGCCTGTGACCATCACCTCCACCTGCTGCTGCTGAGCTGACCACCGACTGCTGCCTGTGACCATCACCTCCACCTGCTGCTGCTGAGCTGACCACCGACTGCTGCTCTACTGCCATACTCCGTGATCTTGCCATGTCGAGAGAGAAAGAGATACGGTCTCGTCCCTTCACCGCCGCAGAGCTTGATATCCTCGTGGACGGTGTGCTCCGCAACTATAGACGGCTCTACGGTGCACCCGGACAGGTGGTAAGTGCAATGTGGGACATGTTGGTGTGCATGAGGTGGCCAAATACTCCTGGCTAATGCAATCTTGGCTGTGTACTGTGTGCTCAACATATTTTTCAGATTGTGCATGTCTGCTGACAGATACGTGTTGCCCCTATCTGTGTGACAGGCCAACTGTCCACTGACTTGCACCCTTTTGTCTCCCATCATGGTAGGTGAAGCTGCACCTTCGCAAGGAAGTGTGGAGGAGCATTGCACGAGATGTACGGGCATTGGGGGTGTGCAACAGACGACATACACACTGCCACAAACGCTGGGACGACATTGCCAGGCTGAGCCGAAATGTAGCTGAAGTGACACTGGGGATGATTCCAAGGACGCCACGTCTGGCCCGACACTCCATGACCCCTCTCATGCACCGTATCATTGCTGTGACGCATCCTGACCTCTCCGAACGGCTGAGTGTGGATCAACAGCAAACTAGCGGTGAGCATACTGTCTGTGTAGGATACTTGGGAGTGCAATGCATGTATTGGTGCCCAGACACAGTATTGAGTTCCCTGGTGCATATGTATCTCTGCGATGCCACGTTGGTGCCATTGGGTGGGTGTACTTTGATATCCAGGTCCGGCATGTTGACACGCCACTTGCTTAGTAGTTGAGTGATTAAGGACATGCCGTAATGGTCCGTGGACCCATGGAAAGACATGTGTGCAGATGTACGTGCTCCTGCCCTGTCCGCATGCTGTACATGTGTCACGGCCACCAACACTTATGTAATGTGAGGATGACTGGTAGAGGTGGGCCGTGTGCAGGATGGGGGCTAGGAGAACTTTGTCAGCTATGTAATTAGGGAAACCTTGGCCTTCTGTACGTGAGTGTGCCCATGACTTACACCTCTTTTCTGTGCATTTCAGCTGTGACAGACGGCACTCAGCCACAGACGGCGGAGATGAGTGGAGGCAATGCATCTGGATCCGACTTCGCACACATGCAGACTGACACAGAGGAGGCCAGCGCCGGAGAGGGGGACAGGACCGTCCCTGAGGACTCGCATGTGGAGACACCATCGTCCTCATCTTCCGACGGTGATGGTGAGCCAGCACTGTTGTCACAGACTGGGAGTGGGCAATCAACACCTTCTGTCGGGACACAGCACACAGGGCCCACACCTCCGCCATCTGCACCATGTACTGTTCGTGCACGCAGGAGTAGGGGGAGCAGAGTGGCGTTCGGTGCAGGCACCGCTGCCCCTGCCACGGTGAACCAAAATGCACTGTGTGCTGAGGCTGTTGATCTGCTGCGACAGCTGTGTGTGGGGCAGACCAATATGACAAATGCTTTCCAAGACCATGATAGGAAGTTGGGGCAGGTGGTGGCATTCATGGAAGGGATGCATGGCGATCTTGCTGGTCTACACAGGACAGTTCAGTCATTGGCAAGCAGTGTGTCGTCTGCCATAGTACAGTCGCATGGACAGGGTGCTTCCTCTGTTTCCCCATCTACACCACTGGATATCTCAGGGGGTAGTGAATATTCGGTCATGGACTCTAATACAGGTTATTTCACTAGAAGCAGCGTCAGATAGCACGTCAGGGCACAGAGGGCACAGACACCATCCCCTAGGTCAGCAAAATCTGTTCACAAAGACAACGTCCGATCCCCTGGAGTACACACACAGGATCCACAAGTGGTGTTGGGGGGCATGCCATCACATGCTACACAGGCATTCTACACAAAAGGTACTCCCAAGGCAAGGGATACTCCCAAGTCCATGAACAGTCCCTTGGACAAGGACAGTCAAAAGACAAAGGCACCGCAAAGGAGCAGGGAGAGTCCCAAGGGAAGGCCCACAACAGAGGAAGGGGCCACTCCCAAGGACAGGGACAAGGACAGTCAAAAGACAAAGGCACCGCAAAGGAGCAGGGAGAGTCCCAAGGGAAGGCCCACAACAGAGGAAGGAGCCACTCCCAAGGACAGGGACAAGGACAGTCAAAAGACAAAGGCACCGCAAATGAGCAGGGAGAGTCCCAAGGGAAGGCCCACAACAGTGGAAGGGACCGCTCCCACGGACAGGGACAAGGACAGTCAAAAGACAAAGGTACCTCAAAGGAGCAGGGAGAGTCCCAAGGGAAGGCCCACAACAGAGGAAGGGACCACTCCCAAGGACAGGGACATGGACAGTCAAAAGACAAAGCCACCTCAAAGGAGCAGGGAGAGTCCCAAGGGAAGGCCCACAACAGAGGAAGGGGCCACTCCCAAGGACAGGGACAAGGACAGTCAAAAGACAAAGGTACCTCAAAGGAGCAGGGAGAGTACCAAGGGAAGGCCCACAACAGAGGAAGGGGCCACTCCCAAGGACAGGGACATGGACAGTCAAAAGACAAAGGCACCTCAAAGGAGCAGGGAGAGTCCCAAGGGAAGGCCCACAACAGAGGAAGGGGCCACTCCCAAGGACAGGGACAAGGACAGTCAAAAGACAAAGGCACCTCAAAGGAGCAGGGAGAGTCCCAAGGGAAGGCCCCCAACAGAGGAAGGGGCCACTCCCAAGGACAGGGACATGGACAGTCAAAAGACAAAGGCACCTCAAAAGAGCAGGGAGAGTCCCAAGGGAAGGCCCACAACAGGGCAAGGGCCATCTCCCAAGGGCAGGGACACACACAGAGAGCAGGTGTCTTCTGGAGACAGGTACACCACAGACGACAAGTCTGCTGGCAGGAACAGGGCACCGTCCAGAGCACAGGCAAAGTCCAGAGACAATACTCCGCCTACGGATAAGGCACTTCCTAGGGACAAGGCTTCTCCCATGGACAATGGCGCTTTCAAGGACAGGCATACATCACCCCTGGCTGCACTGCGGCTGATGTTTTTGAATGAGCGGCAAACAGATGTCTCCGCGGCGGAGTCCCCCCATACCTCCACTCCCATCAAGGCCAGTCAGAAGCAGAGGAGGGAGTCCCCTGTTGTAGCATCCCCCATTACACATGAATCAGAGTCCAGGCGGCAGGCACGCAGCAAACGACAGGCAGGCTCCAGCACGTCCCCAGAAAGCCGATCCCCGGCAGCAGATGCTCCACCTATGGTGGGTGATATTTGTTTAGAATCACCACCACTTGCCAGTCCTGTCCTGCCCAGGGTCCACTCACATATAACTAAGAAACGCAGACACACACCATTGACACCTGCCCACCCCGATGTCGCTCAGGTGCAGCTATCCCCAGCTCCCAGGGCCACCCTGCCTCCTGGCCCATACAGCCCTGTGGCTCTTCATTCCAGTGGTCCCAGTGGCGCAGGTGCAGTTGACTCTAATGTATCAGATAGTGGCACTGTGTCTGTTTGCTGTCATGCATCATGTAGTGGCACAGTCTCAGTTGTGCCCTTTCCTGTTTCAGGTGCTGGCAGTGTATATGGGTCTATGGCTCATGTGTCAGTGAGTAGATCTGTGGCTGTGTCTCACACTCCTGTTTCTGGTGCTGGCAGTGTGTCTGGGTCAGTGGCTCACGTGTCAGTCACTACATCTGTGGCTGTGTCTCACATTCCTGTTTCAGGTGCTGGCAGTGTATCTGGGTCTGTGGCCCATGTGTCTGTCACTCGGGCTGTGGCTGTGTCTCACACTCATGTTGCTGGTGCTGGCAGTGTGTCTGGGTCTGTGGCCCATGTGTGTGTCACTCGGGCTGTAGCTGTGTCTCACACTCCTGTTGCTGGTGCTGGCAGTGTGTCTGGGTCTGTGGCCCATGTGTGTGTCACTCGGGCTGTGGCTGTGTCTCACACTCCTGTTGCTGGTGCTGGCAGTGTGTCTGGGTCTGTGGCCCATGTGTGTGTCACACGGGCTGTGGCTGTGTCTCACACTACTGTTGCTGTCGCTGGCAGTGTGTCCCAGGCTGGTAGTTCACGCAGTCCACCTGATACGGTGATGTGAGGTGCTGTTCACTTCAGTCACATTTTATTTCACATGATGTGTCCATTGTCCATTGAGTACAGCCTTGCACTGTAGTGGTCCCTGGGACGGGTGGCTTGAAACATGTACTTGTGTTGCTAGTGATGTACTTGCTCTGTTGTCCACAATGCCCTGTTGGTGTTCTGATACTGCATTCTGGCCTCTGATGTGCTTCCTCTGATGTACCTGCTCTGTTGTCCACAATGCCCTGTTGATAATGTGATACTGCATTCTGCCCTCTCACGTGCTGCCTCTGATGTACCTGCTCTGTTGTCCACAATGCCCTGTTGATAATGTGATACTGCATTCTGCCCTCTGATGTGCTGCCTCTGATGTACCTGCTCTGTTGCCCACAATGCCCCTGTTGCTGTTCTGATACTGCATTCTGGCCTCTGATGTGCTGCCTCCGATGTACCTGCTCTGTTGCCCACAATGCCCTGTTGCTGTTCTGATACTGCATTCTGCCCTCTCACGTGCTGCCTCTGATGTACCTGCTCTGTTGCCCACAATGCCCTGTTGCTGTTCTGATACTGCATTCTGCCCTCTGATGTGCTGCCTCTGATGTACCTGCTCTTGTTGCTCACAATGCCTTGTTGCTGTTCTGATACTGCATTCTGCCCTCTGATGTGCTGCCTCTGATGTACCTGCTCTGTTGTCCACAATGCCCTGTTAATAATGTGATACTGTGTAGTGTAGTTCCTATTATCCCAATAGGCTCTGCACATTGGAATAATACCTTCAATAGTATAGGCCTAGACCAGACGTTAACTAGGTCTTCTACTGTCGATATTAGACTTAAAGTTTTGGGTTTGCCAGCTAGCTCAGAGTTCACTAGAAACTTTCTCGAATAGGCAAGGAGGAGTTGAACCTCCCTGGATAGACAAGAAGGGATTTAGTTTCTGACAACCATAGAACATGACAACTTTGCTCTCCCCTAATCAAGAGTGTATCTCTAGAATCGTGTGAAAACAAAAGACAACTTATTTTACTCAGTCAGTACGTGCATTCTTAGTCTCACCAGATTGTAGAGAAAAGGAAGAGACGGGCGTGTTCAATAAAAGATGGTATTTATTGATCAGTCTCTTTTCTCATACAAGAGAAATGGATCGATATTATCGCAATACTTATGGTTAAGTAAAGTGCATATAATAAAAGCAGAAGTATAAAATAATACTGTAAAAACATTTATATGGTTTCTAAGCCATAAGGTGTTTTAAAATGAATAAAATAGATACATACACATATACATTTGACTAATCGTACTCAACTGGTGTTTCTAACTACGCCTACCCCAGTGTACCTGACCTAAGCCTAATACGTGGGCGGGAATAGAAAGTAACAGTTTAAGTTAAGTTTGTTTTGCCAAGTGACTGACTCAAGAATTCTCTGCAAGGGGTTATTCAGTTCTGTACCTGGAATCTAGGATGAATGAGGGATGGTATCTCTCGTCTCTGGTCTCGATATTCCAAGCTGCCTGCGAGGGCTGCTCGGAAGCGCCGGAGCTGGATTTCTCGGCAGGAGAAAGCAGCGTCTCGTTCTCAGCGCGTCAGGAAGGCGGGGCTGCGCCAGCGGGGTCTGCTCTGCTCTGGGCTTCGGCAAGTCTGGCTGCTCTGATCTCGTCACCACCGCGTGTCTTTGCTTAAGGCAATACCGGTAATATTTATACCTGTAAGGTGCCGAGATTGACGTAAGGATGGACATAGATACGTCAATAAGGATGTCATACGACTTGGTCGTTAGCACATTCTTTTGCTGAAGTTCTCGATGAAATCAAAACAATGGCCGCAGGGTTTTTCCCAGGTTGTCATAGGTTTGATTTGTTTTGAGAACTCCGTATGCCTTATCAGGGGCTGGAGGAATATCGCTTGTCTAATTAGATGGCAAGCGTTATGACCTAATCAGATAACACGTTCCTGTGCCGTGGTGTGGCTTAATCAGATAACGGTTTCTGCATCATGGGATGGCTGCTAGTTAACTTGTTAACCAGAACAGGGTCAGGAATAGGGGGATCGATACAGAACCTATAGGAATACATCACACCCACTCCACGCTAACTATGGCCATGTTTACGAATCTAGGCATAGTAAAACATACTGTAGAGTATTGTGTATACCTTACCACCCCAAAATACATAAAATGCATTTTGAAATTATCTAATATACGGAAAAAACAGTCACATGTATTATATGCACTCAAGCTGTAGAATAATGCCAAAGTAATCACGCATATGTATACATTATTGCTAATTGGTATATGAGAATTTACACATGAAATGGCTCTTAATACAGAAGAAAAAAAGTTCGAGACCATTTCATCACAGAATAAAAATAATTATGAACATACCAGCGGGCAGCTAATGTCTATAAAGTTTCTAAAAATAGAAATTTTAGTTCTCTAAGAATATTTCTTACTTTAAGCAGAAGATAAGTGTCCCGAAAAAATCGTAAAAATATTTTGGGGCTGCTGAAAAAATTACTGTCCGTGAACTGGAGGGGAAATTGTTCATGTTATTTTGCTATTCTAGTTGAAGGCCAAATTCAGGGAACGCCGTGTGCTAGCTTGCTCAAAAGTCTTCATTTTTGCTCTGGTGAGAACATCATATCATTTAGACTGTCGAAAAAGCTGTCAACAGCTTCCTGGGAGAGTTCCACTAACTCGGAAAAAGGTGTAACCATGCATTTGTGCGCACGATTGTCTCCATTGACGTTTTGATTAGTATTGCTGACAGAAGGTCGTACCTGATCGATGCTGCTTTCATCTTGAACTTCACTACCCCTTAATCGTAGTGGTGAAGTTTCCACGAATGCCGTCATCAGGATTGGTAGCCGTTGAGGGCAGCACAAAGCATGAGCCTTTATCGGACTCAACAATGTTTCTGCATCCATTGGCGCATCTGATTGTAGCGTCAGACAGGTGTCCAACATGCATTCTTCTCCGCACAGCAAGCACCTTAATACAGGTAAAACACATGGATGCCACATTGGTCGAAATGAAAGAAACCAAGTCATGTTCATGTCTCTAAGCCGGGAAAGTCCCAGGATTTTTGATATCCGGTCCCGGTATCCAATGGCTCGGATTGTTTCTTCCCTTGTCGCAGGTGTTTTGTCTGTGACACGGTTTGCCATAACGAAATATAAGGACTAAGAATAGGATTTCTGCAATTAGTCCCAAAATGAGGAGAAGTCCGCCAAAAATCGAATGGACGAAGTCTGGAAAAATACCCAGTATGGCTTTGAATGGTGTTAATGCCATCGAAAATACTGTCTTAAATACCTTTGAGACTCCACTGGTATCAGAAATATTTAAGATTTCATTCAGGATTTCTGCGAAATGTATGGGGGAATTAGTTGATAACAATGAGTGAATCTCTGCAGTCGTCCTTGCGACTAGGAGATCATACGTTTCTTTTGATGACGTGAGCCTGGTCGGCGTCTGAAGAAGCACTGTTTTCATTCTGCTTAAAGTATCTATTCGAATAGAAGTAATTTTCAAGTTAGACCATGCCCTTGCCTCCCTGTCTGGAAAGGAGCTGGGGAACAATGAGTGTCCACAGCACATGACCTTCGCAGTCGTAGTTACGAGATAAGGAGTCCCGGGCATAAGACTACAACATCTGCGATCCACAATTAGAATGTAACTCCCATTATAGAGTCTTTGAAAAAATGGTTCTATCTCTGTTGCAGGTGTGCCTAGCTGGTGACATGAAAGGTTATTTGAGTTCCCTTCACAGGCTCCATGCAAACTAATTCCATTACACAGAAGTGTACCGCTTAGCGACATCGCACAATTATTGCCACTAAGAAACACTTTCTGTCCTTTATTACTGACACATGCATGTGAATAGGGCAAATTCCATGTTGTCTTAATGTACCCTTTTCCCAATTTTTCGTACATGCCAGCCTCTATATATTTTTGGCAGTATTGAAACCTGAAGGTTGATATTGGAATATTAATTATCCCATGTATTATACATTCACTGACAGGTCGTTCTGACATTGTCACTGGTAATCTCTCGAGTTTCTCAATGCTCAGGATTGTATAATCAGCACCCTTCTGTGCCATACTGATTTGTTTATCAGTAAGGTGTTGATTAAACGCCAAGGCACATAGCCTGAACGCAGATTTTGTAACGTCCAGCCGAGCTGTACAATAGAACGCAATTGAGACTGACCGTGTTGTAACAACAGTAAGTCTTGCGATATTATGTCGATTGCTGAAGACACAATGCTGTCCAAAGAAAAAATTCTGGAGGACAGAGTCATTAACCCATTGTCCACTACAGAAAGTGATTTTTCCAAATTAATACGGTCAATTTCCCGTATACTTTCTGCTGTCTCAATTTGAGTCACCTTCCAGGCCTCGTTGTAAGCTGCATATACAGAGGCTGCTATGAAACGTTTCTGACGCTGTTTGCGCGGTCCCATAATGAAATCACGCAAGTCAGCACCATCAGTAAGTAAAGTTAGGTGTTGCTTAATTTCTGTCAGTGTGGAAGTTTGTAGCCATTGAAGGCAGAGTTTGCCCACACTGTAGGTGGTTATTATCCCTGGGTGTTGTCTTTGGGAATATCTAGGGTCTGGCCTGGTCAATGTGAACCCCTGTGTTTTGTTCAGGAATCTGTCTTGACAGTTATTAGTATCTGTGGGCCAGATTAACCATTGTTTCCAATCAGGATGTGTTCTGTTTTGGTTTAATACATAGTTTACGTCTATCTCTTCGTCTGTAGAGCTATTGCTGTTCATAGTTGGCTTTGGAATAGACGGTTTATTTAAGTCTTTGATTTTGGCTAGGCCAAGACAGGTAGTTTGTTGAACAGTGTCATTCAAAAATATAATTTGTTCTGGGATCATGCAGGCTCTAAACAATGATTCTATACCTTGTACTTGCCATTCTTTTGTACCCCAAACACTTTTTACTTCAACATTTTTGTCCCAATAATCAAAACCAAAAGTATTCATTTGTTCAAAAAATGAGTCTGAATATATCAATTTCGTGTTTGTTATCATGGTCTTTGTCCCTGTCTTATTTGACAATTTGAAATAAAATGTTTCAGCATTACTTGTGTTGAACCCTGAAAAGTATGAATATTTGTCATAAAAGGTTCTTGAGCTTCCTTTTGGAGGGGTTGCACAATGTTCCCATTGATTATAATTTAAAACATTTCTAGGTTGTGCCGATTTATGTAGAAAATGGTTACCATAGTGGTTGTAACAGTACATACTATCATAATTAGTCGAACCCTGCAAATAATCATGTTTGGTAAATTTAGCATTATACAGATCAAAGAGAGAGAGAGGACTAGGTACGCTAGTCCGTATCCCCTGGATTATATGTCAAGATCAATGTGGACTAGCTTAGTTAAGGGGGAGGGATTGGAGTGACTCAGGTACGTCAGACAATAGAAAGGAAAAAAGCAGTATTTTCCTTATAAAGCCCTCACCCACCGACCTAGTCGGTGGCATGCTTCATCATCGGGCCCACCACAGTGGCACCGAATGTGCCCCGGGTGTGCTACAACGCCAGGTGACTGCGGAGCTGGTATATTGCTGCGTGTGCAGTGAAGGGGTGAGAAGTGAAAATTAGAAAGCTATACAAGGGGTCCCAGCACCCGAGGGTTAACAAGTATTTAATAAACTGGGCCTCAGTTAGCTGATTAAAAAGGCAAAAGGACAAAGGGGAGTGTATAATGTCCTCCCGTGTCCAGTGTGGTCTACATGTTTCAGCCAGTGCCTTTTGTATTCTAAGCTGGCTTTCCTCAGGACCAAAGAGTTACGTGATAAGGTGCAGATTAAATTATAATAAACTAAATTAAGTGTTTGTGTCAATTCTTGGCTATGTGTGGCGCTCGCTAAGGCGCTGTGACTGTTAGAGGGGGATTCCCTCAAGCTTTTCTACACAGAACACATAGGACAAGGACAAGACGTACAGGGAAGAGTCATATTAGGGTGGCATGTCTTAAAACCATTGGTGGCCGGCTTTTAGGGTGGTGTACGACCTATATCCGGCTAGGGTGAGCTCATGACAACTGCATGAGACTGGTGAGCGTTTAATGCAACCGTTAGTGGGTGGTGGTGGACTAAAAAACAAAATCACAAGGTGAGGTACAGGAAAGTACTGATACTGGGTCCTCACTCTGTTATTTCTTGGTAAAAAGCCTCATGGGTCGCCTGGCAGAGAAAGAGACCCTGTGGAGATAAACGAGGTTCACAAGGCTATCTAACCTGTAGGGAGAAAAGAGTTCTGGCTTACCCCATTTTGCAGGACAAGTGGTCTTGTTTACTCACGAGTAGTTCGGTCTGGTTCCTCCTTGGACCTATTCGTCCTTCTGTGGCGCCCGGTATGAGGTGAGTGGGCCGCCTGGCTGTGTTTTTATACTGTTTGTAAATGCGATTCACCTGTTTGGGTTAGAAAGAGGGAGGGGTGCGCGCTAAACGCTGCCTCATGGAGGCTCTGTTTGCGCATGTGCAGGAAAGTAGTGCGCGTTCAAGCGCATGCGCGGTACTATGCGGTAGCGTTATGTACTGGGCGCATGCGCAGGAGTACACGTGCATGTGTACTGGTTATCGGATTACCGATGGTCTATATTTTTGCTGGACAAAGTGATATTACATGAATAGTGGCAAAGTATTCATGGTGTTATCCACCTTGTAGGTCAGGGTTCACGTAGAAATGTCAGCGTTAGTGCATTCTGATGCACTGGGAGAACACAAAGGGAGAAGAAGGGACAGCGAAGGGGGCGCTCATGCAGGAGTGCTCAGGCACAGCTACCGGAATGATATGCAGCAAAGGTATAATGTTTTGCAAGGGTATCTACATGGCCAGACTGTTCCATGGAATGGAATCGTTAAGGCCATGGGTATGTGTGGAAAGGCGGTAAATCCAGCGTTGCTCTTTTTGCAAGAGGAGTTTCTCATCTCTGAGGTTGTCAAATTTCTCAATGACTGTCCACGTAAAGTCATTGGGTGTGTGGTTGTGGGACAGGAAGTGGTCTGTAAGTTTACTAATGTTTTTCCCACACCTTATGGTGCTTCTGTGTTCTGTCATTCTTGTGCGTACTTTTCTGGTTGTCATGCCGATATACCTGAGGCCACATCTGCAGGTTATCAAGTATACTAGATTGGAGGAGTTACAGTTTGTAAACTGTCGTTGTGTCCAGGTCTTGCCTGGTTCCAAATCTAGTGTTTTAGACGGGGATGTTAAGTGGCATACACTGCAATTATTACAGGGTTGGTGGCCAGTGATTTTTGGCAAGCCCCATGCGTTGACGATGGTATTATCTTTATTTTGTCTTTTTGGCCGGGGTCTGGTATTCACCAGTTGGTCTCTTAGATTGGTTGCCCTCTTGTAAGCGAAGCGGGGCTTTTCCCATTGTCTGGTACCAGAGTTGATGATTTTCCAGTTGCGGTGTATGATGTTAGACACTTGGTTAGACGCTGTATTGTAAGTCGTAACGCAAGTTAGGACAGGTTCTTCTTCCGGTTTTTCGACTGTCTCGAGGAGGGCCTCCCTGTTTTGATTCCTGGCTCTTTTGCAGGTTTTATTTATTATCCTGGATGGATAGCCACGGTCCCTAAGCTTGTGCATCAACTCACTGGATTGTTGTTTGTAGTCTTTGGTGCTGCTGCAATTGCGCCTGATGCGTAGGAATTGCCCATAGGGCAGGTTTTCCCTCAGGTGTCGGGGGTGAAAGCTATCAAACCTGAGCAAGGAGTTTCTTGCTGTAGGTTTGTAGAAGGTGGTGGTCGTGAGTCCTCCATTTTCAGGTCTGATGTTCAGGTCTAGGAAGGGTAGCTCAGTGGGACTGCTAGTGCATGTGAAGCGCAAGTACGGGTCTAGTTGGTTAATCCATAGCATGAAATTGTCCAGTGATTCTTGGTTACCTTTCCATATTATGAGAATGTCGTCAATGTAGCGACGCCACATTCTTATGTTGGTGGAGAAAGGGTTGGTTGGTTGTTGTATGTATGTGTCTTCAAAATGGGCCACATATAACCCAGCCACACTGGGGGCAAAAACACTGCCCATAGACGTGCCATTCGTCTGTAGGTAATAGGTGCCCTCGTATTCAAAATAGTTCTCTTTGAGAGCTAGGGCTGCGCAATCTAAGATAAAGCTGCGGGGGGTGTTGTAAGTCCAAGTGTTTGTCATAAGGACATCGTGCAGTACCTTTAACGTGGCGTCTTGTGGTAGGCTAGTGTAGAGAGATTCTATATCTAGTCCTACAAGTAATTCAGTGCTCGGGTCAAAGTAAATTTCCTGGATTACGTTTAGCATGTGCTTTGTGTCTTTCAGGTAGGAGGGGGTCTGCTGAACCAAGGGATTGAGGAAGAAATCACAGAAACGTGATAAAGGCTCTAGCAATGTCTTGATCCCAGACACGATGGGTCTCCCTGGTGGTGGAGTGGTGCCTTTGTGTACTTTGGGGACCGTGTAGAAATAAGGAGTCTTAATTTCTTTGGGACATAGATAGTCCGCCTCTTGTTTTGATATGTGTTCATTGTCTTTGGCATGTTTTACCAGTTGGTTAATGGTGGCCTGTAGTTGTTCAGTTGGATCTTTTTGAAGGCGCTTATAGTTCCTAGTGTCACTGAGAAGCCTCTTGCATTCCTGGTCATAGTCTGTCTTGTTCATCAGGACTATGCCGCCACCTTTATCCGCCGGTTTTATTACAAGTTTGGGGTCATGCTGTAAGCGTTGGATGGTGCTTCTGTCTTTGTTGGACAGGTTGTTGAAGGTATCCTTCTGTTGAAGTTGTTCTACTTCCGTATAGACTGCCTGTTCAAAGGTCAGGATTTCCACCGGGATGCTGCCCGGTGGGGGGGTGAAGGTCGAAGGACGAATAGGTCCAAGGAGGAACCAGACCGAACTACTCGTGAGTAAACAAGACCACTTGTCCTGCAAAATGGGGTAAGCCAGAACTCTTTTCTCCCTACAGGTTAGATAGCCTTGTGAACCTCGTTTATCTCCACAGGGTCTCTTTCTCTGCCAGGCGACCCATGAGGCTTTTTACCAAGAAATAACAGAGTGAGGACCCAGTATCAGTACTTTCCTGTACCTCACCTTGTGATTTCGTTTTTTAGTCCACCACCACCCACTAACGGTTGCATTAAACGCTCACCAGTCTCATGCAGTTGTCATGAGCTCACCCTAGCCGGATATAGGTCGTACACCACCCTAAAAGCCGGCCACCAATGGTTTTAAGACATGCCACCCTAATATGACTCTTCCCTGTACGTCTTGTCCTTGTCCTATGTGTTCTGTGTAGAAAAGCTTGAGGGAATCCCCCTCTAACAGTCACAGCGCCTTAGCGAGCGCCACACATAGCCAAGAATTGACACAAACACTTAATTTAGTTTATTATAATTTAATCTGCACCTTATCACGTAACTCTTTGGTCCTGAGGAAAGCCAGCTTAGAATACAAAAGGCACTGGCTGAAACATGTAGACCACACTGGACACGGGAGGTCATTATACACTCCCCTTTGTCCTTTTGCCTTTTTAATCAGCTAACTGAGGCCCAGTTTATTAAATACTTGTTAACCCTCGGGTGCTGGGACCCCTTGTATAGCTTTTTAATTTTCACTTCTCACCCCTTCACTGCACACGCAGCAATACACCAGCTCCGCAGTCACCTGGCGTTGTAGCACACCCGGGGCACATTCGGTGCCACTGTGGTGGGCCCGATGATGAAGCATGCCACCGACTAGGTCGGTGGGTGAGGGCTTTATAAGGAAAATACTGCTTTTTTCCTTTCTATTGTCTGACGTACCTGAGTCACTCCAATCCCTCCCCCTTAACTAAGCTAGTCCACATTGATCTTGACTGGTAAATTTAGCAGACATCACTAAGTCAGACATCATATTATTTATACTTTCAAAGTCCCAATCATCAGCAAATGAGCTTGGTTTTACAAAGTCACTCAACGAGATCTTGATTTGGTGTGGATATTTCAGCATCTCAACCGGACCATAAATTTCATAGTCAGTATTGTCCCATGCTACCCCTCCCGGTATAGGATTGGCTGTGAAGTTGACTGAAGAAAGTTCTCTTTTCTCGACGTGTGAAGATGTGTGTGGTTTGAGGATCAAGTTGATTTTCTGACTTGCTGTGTCCATTTTAGCATATTTTCCCTCAATGAAGCGTCCCAAAGTTAGTACCATGATGAGCCAAAGTATGAGGATAAATGCACCAAAGCCCACCCAAAATTCAATCCATGGAGAAATCAGATAGGTTTCTTTCAGTTGTTTCAAAAGTTCTTTAGCTTTATCTTTAAAAGTTTTTGTTGATGGCTGTGTCTTTGATTCACTGAGGTCTTCAGAGGAATCATCTAAGTTTATGAAGTAGCCGGATGCAGTTCTGTCAATTGTTCCAATTGCTTCAGGATTACTGTTTCTTGCATATTCGTTTGTTACTTCATTGTAGGTTGGTGTGTCTTTACTAAATGTTTTTATTTGGGTTTTCAGAGGTTTAAGTTCCATTGCATTGTTGCATAGTCCTTGTTGTTGTTCTGTAGGCGTTTCGAATGTGATTAGCCTCTTAGTTAGGACCTCTGTATTGGTAGCAAATCTTGGTGTTCTACTACTTATCGGGAGTCCACTTGGCCTACTGTTTGTTATCGGCCACATGATTGTGGTTTTACCAGGTCGATGGATACAACTCGGTTCTCCTTTTTACCAGCAAGCGGCGGTAGTACAACTGATCTTGTCCCGTTGATAGACAAGACAGGAACTGCTTTTCTGTAAGAAGGCCCAAATTCCTTCTTTACCGCGATCTTTTCTCTGACTAGATCCCCGACTTTTGGAATCCAGACAGGTCTTGCTGAGAGAGGTGGTAGTTCTTCAGTGAATGTTGGCTGCTGTTTCAACTTTATGTTGCTCAGGTCTTTTCTTGTTTTGTTTAAGTCCTGCAAAATAGCCAAACGATCTTTGATATCAAAGCTTTTTTCCTTTACCACTGAAGTCTGACTGTCAAGATCTAAGACTAACATCCTAGTTCCAAACAATAATTCGTACGGACTGAATCCCTTCAGAGAATTTCTTGGCAGGTTATTTAGACTACGTTGGACACTTATTAGATGTTTGACCCACCCAGCTCCCGAACCTAATATCCTTTCTGTTATAGATAGCTTTATGCCTTGGTTTTTTCTTTACACCATCCCGTATCCCTCAGGAAGGAAGTGAGAAGAATCCCGCATCGCTATGCTCATTTGGCCGTGCTTCCCCACAAGCTTGAGGGCTAAAGTGAAAACATTGGTCAAACGTAGCACGCTCCTAGCGTATATGCCATTTAGACTCGCAAATCTTTGTATAACAGTCCAGACGTCAGCCGAGTGCTGGGGATCTACATTATAAGTGGAAACTAGCCTGTATATGTTAATCGGACGCTTTGCTTTTTACTGTTGATCCTTTCTGGAGTGAAACGCCACGGTAGTATACCGTTTCTCTCGCCACTGCGATCTCTGTTGCAGTCCGGGCATTTTTTTACAAAAATGTGATGCTGCAGGCTCATGCCTGGCCACCAGTACATTGATTGTAATTCTTCCAGAGAATCTTTTAGTTTGAGGTGTCCGAGACCCTCACCCATATGTGCGTCTGCAATTAACAAGGTTCTCCTGTCCATGTTTGGAATTACTCTATCCCCCACTCCAGGGATTCGAGCAAAAGGGACGGAGTTTGCATCGATTATGTATGTATAATTGAGTGGATAGTTGATCGGTAGCGCTGAGCAGTCGCCTTTTGATGACGTTCTCACCGCCAGCGCTGTTTCACCGTCAATGTATGTTATTGTACGCTTTTTTCTAGCTACGGAAGCCGATTTATTTGCTACCGCTGTGGCTGTCTCAGCCAATGAATTCCCTGCAACGTGAACGCCATCACGCTGATGACTCAGTGAGTGTGTCACGTGAGTCTTTGGTAGTTCTTTTTGTAACAGAACTATTTGTTCCCAAAGCAGTTTTTGCTTTATTGTTGCACCTGTGTCATCTTTGTAACCGTTTTGAATCCATTTCTGCAAATCCTTGTTATATGATTTGACGCAGTAATATGAATCGGACACTATAAGTGTCGGGAATTCGCGATCTGCATTATCTAGCGCCATTTTCAATGCTATTATTTCAGTCTGTTGTTCTGAATTAGTTTCTACTGAGTGTGTTTTTGTTAATAGGGGTCGTAGTTTACCTCCGCGCCACACTTCTTTAGTAATCTCACATGTGGGGTTGTATGCTTGTTCTCCCCAAACGGAGGGTTGAGCATGTCCGTCTGTATAGATTACACAAGCGTATTGTCGTAAGGGCAGAATGTCGATTGGCAGAGGGAATGTTCTTTCATATTCTAGATTTTTTAGTTCCTCTAGTTCTGGATCAAAGTAGTAGTTTACTTTGTCCATTGTAATGGAATTCACCCATTGTATCCATTCCGGATTCAATGCTGTTGTTGGTAAATTACACGGTGTTGTTAATGCCTCAAAGGCTGATTCTGCTGTTCTGACTGTGATCCGTCTACCGTCAGCTTTATCTTTTTCTCTAGCTATTGCGGTTTGAACTGCATGAACAATGTTTTCTTTAATGCTGAACTTCTTTTCAGCTTCTGTGTACAAGTGTGATTTGAATGCAATTGGTACCTTTTCTCCCTCATTAGAGGTCAGGTATGTGAATCCGCATCTTCCTGGGATGACTCGAATCACAAGATTGCGTGTGTTATCACGTGTTTCTAATTTTGTTTTAATTAACATGTCTGTTTGTAAGGATCTCAAAATTTCTGTGTGTATTTGAGTCCAATTGGTTCTTTTAAAATCTGGTTTTATTAGATCATAAAGGGGTTTGACCCTTTCTGCGTAATTTGCAATGTATGCTCTTCCGAAATTTAGGAAGCCTAGAATTGACTGTAGGTTTTTTAGTGTTCTAGGTGCTTGGAGTACGGCACATTTCTCTAGGAAATTGTCAGCCAGGCTTTTGCCTTCACTTGATAATTCATATCCTAAGAACAGGACTGTTAGATGGGCAATTCTGGATTTTTTAAAGTTGAATTTGTAACCCTCTGCTGCGAACCCAAGTAGTATGGTGTTCACTCTCTTCAAGTGAGTATCCAAGTCATCATCTGTTAGGTATATGTCGTCGACATAAGATAATGCTTCGTCATCATATGTTTGTAGTAACTCTGTTACTCTCGCTGAGAATAATCCTGGGCTGTTCTTGAACCCCTGGGGTAACCGACAGAATTGTTTTTGAGCGCCATTTATTGAGAATGCGGACAAGTATCTGCTCTTTGGTGCTATGTTTTGACAAAAGAATCCATTAGAGATGTCTAATGTTGTTTTGTATTTTTTGCGCACTATGTTATTCATTAGTGCTGCACTATGCGAGTTTTGCACTGCAAAAGTTTTGCAACATGAGTTAAGGTGTCTGTAATCCAAAACTAGACGATATGTATTGTCTGGTTTGGAAACCGGAAACAAAGGGTTGTTCATTTGTGAGGTGCAAGTTTCAATTACCCCCTGGTATTCTAATTGATCTAGGATTTCTTTTCCCTTTTTTTTAGCTTCTTGCTTAATTGGGTACTGTCTTTGTGCAGTAGGTTGTGATTTTAACTGGATTTTGTGAGGAGGAGAGTCCTCATCCCATCCTACATGATTTTTATATAAAGCAGGAGCTTGAGCTACTGCCCACTTTCTTGCAAGTGTATATTTTTTATGAATTGGGATATGATTTGAGAAGGCAGGCATAATTATTTCTTCGCCATGAGGGCAGTCCCTGACAAACTCTGGTGGCCAGTCTTTTTCAGCTAGAAGGATGTCATAGCCCTTGGAGAGATTATCCCAAAATAGTCCCCTTATTTTTCTAGTCTTATCCCCTTCTATACGTAAAGTTATTTCATATATTTTGTGAGGTTTGCTAACTCTGGTGTCTGCAGTTTCCACTTGAAGGTATTCATTCGTGTCCACTGTCTCCAGATGATTCATAAGGACTTTGCGAGCTATGCTCACTTCTGCTGCGCTGTCTAGCATTGTCTGAGCCCATTCTCCGTTTTTCAGTTGTGTCCTCAGTATTCTCGGCATTGTTAACTACTTTAATACTGGCTACCTTCTTATTTGGAAATTGTAATTTCTTTTTTAGATGAGCAGGTTCCTTGTCTTTGGACTTGGCGTGCTCTTCTCTTTGTTCTGATCGTCCTCTTCTTTCCGATTTCTGCGAGGAAGTCTGAAAAGATTGAGAGGGGCGTGTATCAATTTCTTGATATCTATCAGGCTTCTTAATATTATCCCTATTTCTAAGGTTGTATCTTTTCCCAGAGGGCTCACTTTGGGGAGACCTGTGTCCTTGGTTTGGAGATATTTCTCTCCGCCGAGGAGACCTTCCTCTGGACTGGAATTTCTTTTCTTTAGGATTGGATTGTTTGTTTCCATCCCAGCTCTTTTTTTGTGATGTTAAATTATTATTAAAAAATACTTTTTCAGGACTTTCAATCAGTCGGGGTTTTACTGGTATTCCACCCTAAACTATCTCTACCTAGTTCCTCATAGGATTTTTCTATAATTCTGGCAATTTCAGCTGGTTGGTCTGCTATATCTGTTTCTTTTAACCTTTGGCGGATCGCCACGTTTGCTGCTTCTCCCTTTATATTGGCTAGTAATATAGCCGAGACCTGCTTGAAGTCTTTTAGTAATTTCATACCAAGAGTTAAAGCGGGTTCTGGACCGTATTCATCTTGAATTTGTTTTAGCACATCTGGTATTACCGAGATGGATGGAACACCATGCGTTTTTGTGTAAATGGAAGCAAAGACTGTACCCCAAGTGTCACAGTCCTCCACGTGTGGTGCGATTCCCATTGGAAGACAGATAGTCAGAATCCTATGTTTTTCTAACGGGGTGGTGTCTGGAAACACCGCCTCTATTTGGGTGATTTTTTGTGCTAACCAGAATGGTATTTGTTCCCGTTTAGCTGGTACTTTACCCAGGCAGGATTGTATGTTCTGTAGTGTAATTTTATTTGTGTTCCCCTGATGAGGGGTCAACTGTGGAATTTTAATTGCTGGTTGGATTGTTGAAGTCTGCATTACATATTGGACTAATTGTCTATGTACTTTTATTAATTGTTTTAGTTGTATTAAAAGGTTTGCTGCAGACATCCCATCGATGTCTGGATGTGGTGTGTATCCGGCTAGGACCGGCCACGTTGCTCCTGGTCTACCTAGTGGACCGAGCCTGGTGATGTGATTATTATGTTTTAGGGCGCCATTAAACAAGAGCAGGTGCTCTTGAAATTTAAGTGGTACTTCCACCTCCTCAAAAGGAGTGTACTCATTAGGAGGTTCCTCTGTTTTGTAATAGTGGAAGACCTTTGTTACAGCGTTTGCTGCTGGAAAGTGTATCCATGAATAGAACACCTCTGTCTGCCGATATTCGTGTGCCTCTATTACGAATATGACTGTGCCACCTCTAGGTGTCAGTCCATTTTCTATAAGTTTTAAAGTTATAGATTTTCTTATGTTGACCGCGATGAGTATTATATTCGGGTCTGTTTCTTGCATAGCATTATCAGCTGCTACGAGTTCAGCTGCTATTCTAACTGCTTCTCTTTCATCATCACTGTCTACCATTTTACCGACAGGAAGGTTTTACCGTTTGTTTGCAGATCAGGTTTCTTATGGAAACAAAGATTAGATGCACAATATTTTGGAACAGTGTATCCTTCAACGTTGATTGAACCAAGAACCATACATAGGAGTTCCCTCCTGCGAGGTTTGGCGGATATGACCTTTCACCCACTCCAGACGTCTTTGGAGTATTATGGGAAAAAAGGGGTTCTGTGTGAAAAAGCACGACTGAGTTACTCTAATGTCTTGCGTTAGTTTTATCGCCTTTCCAAACGTTTGGGCGCCATGTAGTGTAGTTCCTATTATCCCAATAGGCTCTGCACATTGGAATAATACCTTCAATAGTATAGGCCTAGACCAGAGGTTAACTAGGTCTTCTACTGTCGATATTAGACTTAAAGTTTTGGGTTTGCCAGCTAGCTCAGAGTTCACTAGAAACTTTCTCGAATAGGCAAGGAGGAGTTGAACCTCCCTGGATAGACAAGAAGGGATTTAGTTTCTGACAACCATAGAACATGACAACTTTGCTCTCCCCTAATCAAGAGTGTATCTCTAGAGTCGTGTGAAAACAAAAGACAACTTATTTTACTCAGTCAGTGCGTGCATTCTTAGTCTCACCAGATTGTAGAGAAAAGGAAGAGACGGGCGTGTTCAATAAAAGATGGTATTTATTGATCAGTCTCTTTTCTCATACAAGAGAAATGGATCGATATTATCGCAAAACTTATGGTTAAGTAAAGTGCATATAATAAAAGCAGAAGTATAAAATAATACTGTAAAAACATTTATATGGTTTCTAAGCCATAAGGTGTTTTAAAATGAATAAAATAGATACATACACATATACATTTGACTAATCGTACTCAACTGGTGTTTCTAACTACGCCTACCCCAGTGTACCTGACTTAAGCCTAATACGTGGGTGGGAATAGAAAGTAACAGTTTAAGTTAAGTTTGTTTTGCCAAGTGACTGACTCAAGAATTCTCTGCAAGGGGTTATTCAGTTCTGTACCTGGAATCTAGGATGAATGAGGGATGGTATCTCTCGTCTCTGGTCTCGATATTCCAAGCTGCCTGCGAGGGCTGCTCGGAAGCGCCAGAGCTGGATTTCTCGGCAGGAGAAAGCAGCGTCTCGTTCTCAGCGCGTCAGGAAGGCGGGGCTGCGCCAGCGGGGTCTGCACTGCTCTGGGCTTCGGCAAGTCTGGCTGCTCCGATCTCGTCACCACCGCGTGTCTTTGCTTAAGGCAATACCGGTAATATTTATACCTGTAAGGTGCCGAGATTGACGTAAGGATGGACATAGATACGCCAATAAGGATGTCATACGACTTGGTCGTTAGCACATTCTTTTGCTGAAGTTCTCGATGAAATCAAAACAATGGCCGCAGGGTTTTTCCCAGGTTGTCATAGGTTTGATTTGTTTTGAGAACTCCGTATGCCTTATCAGGGGCTGGAGGAATATCGCTTGTCTAATTAGATGGCAAGCGTTATGACCTAATCAGATAACACGTTCCTGTGCCGTGGTGTGGCTTAATCAGATAACGGTTTCTGCATCATGGGATGGCTGCTAGTTAACTTGTTAACCAGAACAGGGTCAGGAATAGGGGGATCGATACAGAACCTATAGGAATACATCACAACTGCATTCTGCCCTCTGATGTGCTGCCTCTGATGTACCTGCTCTGTTGCCCACAATGCCCTGTTGCTGTTATGATACTGCATTCTGGCCTCTGATGTGCTGCCTCTGATGTACCTGCTCTGTTGTCCACAATGCCCTGTTGCTGTTCTGATACTGCATTCTGGCCTCTGATGTGCTGCCTCTGATGGACATGTTCAGTGCTATGGACTGTTGATGCACTTTGCCCCTCTCATGTGCTGCCTCTGGACATGTTCAGTGCTATGGACTGTTGATGCACTTAGCCCCTCTCACGTGCTGCCTCTGGACATGTTCAGTGCTATGGACTGTTGATGCACTTAGCCCCTCTCAGGTGCTGCCTCTGGACATGTTCAGTGCTATGGACTGTTGATGCACTTAGCCCCTCTGATGTTCTGCCTCTGATGTACCTGCTCTGTTGCCCACAATGCCCTGTTGCTGTTCTGATACTGCATTCTGGCCTCTGATGTGCTGCCTCTGATGTACCTGCTCTGTTGCCCACAATGCTCTGTTGCTGTTCTGATACTGCATTCTGCCCTCTGATGTGCTGCCTCTGATGTACCTGCTCTGTTGCCCACAATGCCCTGTTGCTGTTCTGATACTGCATTCTGGCCTCTGATGTGCTGCCTCTGATGTACCTGCTCTGTTGTCCACAATGCCCTGTTGCTGTTCTGATACTGCATTCTGGCCTCTGATGTGCTGCCTCTGATGGACATGTTCAGTGCTATGGACTGTTGATGCACTTTGCCCCTCTCACGTGCTGCCTCTGGACATGTTCAGTGCTATGGACTGTTGATGCACTTAGCCCCTCTGATGTGCTGCCTCTGATGTACCTGCTCTGTTGCCCACAATGCCCTGTTGCTGTTCTGATACTGCATTCTGGCCTCTGATGTGCTGCCTCTGATGTACCTGCTCTGTTGCCCACAATGCCCTGTTGCTGTTCTGATACTGCATTCTGCCCTCTCACGTGCTGCCTCTGATGTACCTGCTCTGTTGCCCACAATGCCCTGTTGCTGTTCTGATACTGCAGTCTGCCCTCTGATGTGCTGCCTCTGATGTACCTGCTCTGTTGCCCACAATGCCCTGTTGCTGTTCTGATACTGCATTCTGGCCTCTGATGTGCTGCCTCTGATGTACCTGTTCTGTTGCCCACAATGCCCTGTTGCTTTTCTGATACTGCATTCTGCCCTCTGATGTGCTGCCTTTGATGTACCTGCTCTGTTCTCCACAATGCCCTGTTGATAATGTGATACTGCATTCTGCCCTCTGATGTGCTGCCTCTGATGTACCTGCTCTGTTGCCCACAATGCCCTGTTGCTGTTCTGATACTGCATTCTGCCCTCTCACATGCTGCCTCTGATGTACCTGCTCTGTTGCCCACAATGCCCTGTTGCTGTTCTGATACTGCATTCTGGCCTCTGATGTGCTGCCTCTGATGTACCTGCTCTGTTGTCCACAATGCCCTGTTGATAATGTGATACGGCATTCTGCCCTCTGATGTGCTGCCTCTGATGTACCTGCTCTGTTGTCCACAATGCCCTGTTGCTGTTCTGATACTGCATTCTGCCCTCTGATGTGCTGCCTCTGATGTACCTGCTCTGTTGCCCACAATGCCCTGTTGCTGTTCTCATACTGCATTCTTTCCTGTGATGTGCTGCCTCTGATGTTCATGCTCTGGTGGCCACTTTGCCCATGCTCACGCATACACTGTGATTATACCCCTATTATGTGTAATAAAGGTAGTCAATCATGTCTCGTGGTTTGTCGTTGTCATTCCTGGTTGCGTACTACAAATGTGTATTTCTATTTGCTTTTAATCAGTGGTTTCGGTAACATGACACTCCCCCTCCCTACGTCACGACCCTTGCCGGTTTTACCCTCCAGACAGCCAATGGTTTGTGCCTTACCTGCGCCGGCGTCGATGGTGGGCCAAGACTAGGACGTGGTGGATCGCGAAGAGCATCGGGAAAGCGTGTAGCGCTGGGTCCATGGTGGGGAGCAGCTTGCGGTGGGTATCTCTGCTATGTCTCTTATCTTCGCTGTGGGGAATCCGCCGTGTTCAGACAGGTTGTTTATCCGCTGCGGTTTTATGTGTATTTTCTGCCATCTTGATTTGGGGGACGGTCTTAGACGTCAGGAATGGTACCGTCCGCCGCGTTGTCGGGTGTAGTTGTGCGGCGGTGCGTGCTCTTCCGTCGCGGACAGAATTTTGACACTATTTCCTATCCTGATGTGGCGGACGGAGTGTCCGTGGCAGGCGGACACGGAAAAGGCATTTTCCGCGTACTCCAGGGCCGCGGTAGCTCCTCCGTCCGCCATCCTAATGAGCCCCATAATGTGGATCTGGCCTGTGGATACTAGACCTTCGGTTGTACTCAAGAATCTTTCCTGACATCTATTGGTGTCTGTGGGACAAATCAATCATTTCTTTCAATCAGGGTCTGATCTGTTCTATTGCATTTTGTTATCTACTGTAATCTCTTCCTGTGATGTTATGTTACCCATGGGGTGTGATGGTGTGGGGTTCTGAGGTGTGTTCAAGCCTTGTTTTTGGCTAGTCCAAGACAGGACATCTGTTGCATGGTATCATTCAAAAACATGATTTGTTGGAGAATGAGGCATGCTCTGAATAGTGCTTGTGTTCCCTGTACCTGACATTCTCTAGTATCCCAGACGGATTTTAAGTCTATGGGGTCTTTCCATAAGTCGTAACCTTGTTCAGACAACTGGGCGATAAAGGAAGCAGAGTAAATCTGTTTGTTGTTCGTCAACATATTTTTCTGTGCTCGTGTTGATACAACCTTATAGTAATATGAGGCTGGGTCAGACATGTTAAACCCTAAAAAAGATGGAAACTTTTGTGCAAATGTTTTTGAACTGCTTTTTGGCGGTGTTGGGCAATGTTCCCATTGGTGGTATGTGAAAACATTCCTAGGATTAGCAGATTTATGCAGAAAATGATGGCCATATTATTGGTATCAATACATTGTTTCAAAATCTTTCCAACATTTCTCTATTAGAAAACGAAGCAGATTTTTCCAAATCAGACAACATATTATTCCCAGTTTCATAATCCCAAACATCGGAAAATGTACTTGAGGTAATGATATCACTTAACACTATTTTAAATAAATGGGCAATTTTTAAAAGACCAAATCTATAGAAATCAGCATTTTCCCAAACTAGACCATCATGTATAGGAACTTCTGTAATATTCACTGATGACAAGTTTGACAAGTCTCTTTGCTCTTGATGAGGTGATTGGCGAGGTTTCAAAATTAAATTAACTTTTTGGGCTGTGGAGCTTTGTCTAAGGTAAGTTGCATTAACAAGCATGCTAAAAACAATCATTGAGCCTAACCAGAAAAGTAGGAAAAGGATCCCAGTAATTACCCATAGTTCTATTCAAGTGATACCAGGTAAGACTTTTTAAGAAAGTTCAGAAAGTCTTTAACTTGCTGCTTGCAAGATTGTTGGACTGGTATCGTTTCAGGTTCTCTTGGATCCATGGAAAGTGTATCAAAGTCTGTGAAGTAGCCAAATGCAATTTGATCAATTTTAGGTATTTCCGCAGGACCTGTTGAAACTGTAGCTTGCTCTGGTTGAGGCGTGTTGATATAGATCTCTGTATTTGGTCAAATAGAAATTTGTCTTTCATTTTGATTTTGAATTTGAATTTCAGGTTCAAGAGGAACGAGTTACATAGCATTGTTGCATAGTCCATCATTCTGTGCAGGGGCCTCTTCAAACATGATGAGTCCTTCTGTTTGAACTTCTTGTATTCTAGCGAGAGGAGGGAGTCTGCTTCTTCGGAGTCCACGAGGCCTACTACTCAGTATTGGCCACACAGTGTGGTTTGATTAGGTCAATTGAGACAAATCGTTTCTCCTTTTTTCCGGCAAGAGGTGGCAGAAGTACAGCTCTTGTTCCTTCAATGGCTAGGACTGGTACAGGCTTTCTGTATGTTGGCCCAAATTCTTTCTTGTATGCTATTTTCTCAATTTTTTCTCCATATTTTCTTCTGACCAAATCCCCCACTTTAGGGACTCAGACAGGTCTTGCCGTGACTGATTTGACTTTCCCAGTGGCAGTCAGTCCACTTTACTTGAACATTACTTTGTAGTGTCCTGCATTTGTTCAGATCCTGTAAAACAGCCAAACGTTTATGGATGTCAAAAGGTTTTTCATCCGCCACTGTGCCTTCACTATCAGGATCAGGTACCCACATGCTCATCACAAATACGACCTCATAAGGAGTGACACCACCTAGAGAAGTCCTTAGCAGGTTGTTTAATGCTCGCTGAACCCCTTATAAATGACTGACCCAACTACTCCCCTTGCCTGATACTCTAGCTGGTAATGATTGTTTTAAGTCCCAGATTTTCCTCTCCACAACCAAATTACCCTCAGGATGGTACAGAGAGGAGGATGGCAATGCTATACCCACACCTCTCATGGCTTCCTTGTAAGCCTGAGAGCTAAACACGGGGCCACTGTCAGAATGTAATGTGGCAATTGCATATGTCCCTATAAAGACAAATCTTCTATAACAGTGTTAGCGTCAGCTGAGTGCTGAGGCCATACCCATAGGAATCTTGAGTATGAATCCACTGCAACCATGATATACCTGTATGCCCCATCTGATTGTAGGGTGCCGCTGTGGTCAAAATATACACAAGTCAGCAGTTTGCCTTATATTAATATTGGCCTCTGCGCTTGGCATGTTATGGTAGAGCCTTTCATCTGCTGGCAGATGTCGCATTTCAAGACATAGGCCTAGATGTAGGTAATAGCAAATTACAGAATGGTAAATACCGAATTTAACCGATTTGGTATTCACTATTCGGTAATTGCTATGTAGGTAACAAAAATCGGTAAAAATACCGAATCGGTAAGAATCGGTAATTACCGATTCGGTAATTACCGAATCGGTATTTGCCATTGATTCCTATGGGCCTTGAAGCCCATAGGATTCAATAGCAAATACCGATTCGGTAATTACTGAATCGGTAAAATTACCGATTTTACAAGGGGGACAGGGTGTCACTTTGACACCCTGTTGCACCCCTGTTACTGGCTTGTGTGCCATGTGACACACATACATGCCCTTAGGGCATGTCTGTGTGCCACATGGCACAAGTGTACATGCACAGATGTGCATATACACTGGAATTCGTTATTTACCATGTAATATTATTACATGGTAAATAACGAATCGGTAATGGCCTGTGGCACTGTTTCCAGTGCCATCTACATCTGTATTTACCGATTCGGTATATTTACCGATTCGGTATATTTACCGATTCGGTATATTTACCGATTCGGTATTTTACAGAATCGGTAAGTTTACCGAATCGGTAAATATACCGATTCTGTAAATTAAATGCTACCTAAATGTCAATTCCCAATGACCTGTAGGTAACGGCTGAAATCGGCCGTTACCGACCGGTAATAGGCGACCTACATCGGGCCCATAATCTTTTGTCTGCTTTGTTAAACCTGGCCATCAGTAACTTTGTTTTAACAGGAGATAGTTGCTGTAACCCCTTTTTGAGCCAAACCCAAACCCTTGTGATCTGCTAGAATTAACTCTAATATACGATCCATTTTTGGTATTACTCTATCCACCACTCCAGGAATCTGAGCATATGGAATATTGTTAGCATCTAACTTGTAGGAGTACTTGAGTGGAAGTTTCTTTGATAGTGCAGTGCTGTATTTGCATGAAGCAATACCAGGAACTATAATCTCACCATCTGTTCTAATTTTTGAATGAGTGGTTGCTGCTACAGAAGCTGTGCATACAGCCTTTTTTGCAACTTTATCAGCCAATGGATTCCCTTTACCGTGAACACCATTACACTCAGTGTATGTATCACATGAGCGTTTGGTAGTTTGTTTTTCAACTCAACTATCTGTTCCCTTAGCATTTTGTGCTTAATTGTGCCACCTTTTGCGTCTTTGAGCCCATTTTGTTCCCAGTGGTGTAAATTTTCATTATATGACAATACACAGTAAAAAGAATCACACACAATCAGTGTGGGGAATTTTTGTTCCGTATTTACAGGTGCCAGTATTAGTGCTTTTAATTCTACCAACTACTCCCTTCAGTTTCCTTGAGACTGTGTTTTAGTACAGCTCTGATGGAATTTGCCATCCTGCATACAACCTTTACAATCATACATGCAGCGTTGTATTGCTGTTTGTTTCAAATAACCGGTTGAGCAGATCTGTCAGCGTAAATAATGTATTCATACTGATCTAGAGGCATGATTTCGTTCGGGAGAGGATATTCTTGTTCATATTGCAGGAATGCTAGTGTTTTTAGATTTGGATCAAATCTGTATTTTACATCTGTTGCAGTACGAGAATTAGCCCATTGTATCCATCTTGGATGTAATACTTTTGGGTTAGGAAGGCTAGCCTTTGTAACAACCTCTAGGGCTGATACCGGGGTCATGACAATTATGTGTTTCCCCTGAGCCAGTTCTCTTTCTCTTGCAACAGCGGTCTGCACTGCTGTCAGAATCTTTTCTGTTGATGTAAAATGCATTTCTCTGTTTGTGTACAGGTGTGATTTGTAAGCTATGGGTACTGTCTCGCCTTCATTGAAGGTAAGATAAGTGTACCTGGATTGACCCGCTATTTCAAAGATCACCAGATTACGTACATTTACGCATGTCTGTAAGTGTTTTAAAACTATCATGTCTTCTTGTGAAGAACCGTGTTATTTAGAACCCAGCGGTGCCAGGGGACACACCCAAAGTCTTCGGATTCTCCTGTCTCAGACTACAGAAGCGCAGAAACTTCTTGGTGACGTTAAAGATCAAATTTATTGGCTGCAACCAGTAACAGAGGTCCGCGAAGTACAATGGCTGTATATTCGTAGGAGACTGCTCAACTTTACAAAGCAAGTCAACCCTTTTTATACCAAATATTATGCTTCAGGCAAACATTCCTTATTTACAGTTGACCAATCCCATGTGTACACGACAAAAAGCATTGCCTGACAAACCCACATTTCATTGTCCAGCCCATCATCAATTACCCGGAAAGGCCCAACATTCTTCATCAGATAAGTCGAACGGACCCCTAATAAAAATGGGCACCTCCTCATCGTAAACAGGCCATAAAGAAAGGAGCAGAGACAGGTGTGAGTAAGAGAAGGCATAGTTGTGTGCAATAAAAGGGTTTATGATGTCCTATGCCTTGATCCTCAATCTTGATCAGCTACTGGGAAAGGAACTGGCCTAACAAGTTTGGCTTCGGGCAACGGAGTCAGCTTGCCCAGGTCACACAGAAGTCAGTTAAAAGTGTACGTGTCCCAAGGACTCGTTCGGCCTTAGTCATCGGCCTATGTGAGGGCAACCACAAAATGGCTGCCGTACACAAAATGGAACCCAAGGGTTCAGAACGGAATCCCATATTTCATAGTGAATCCATCACTTGAACATGACGAAAACACTCGTACATATTATGCTCGCCATTTTCGGTCTGCTGATACCAAAATCGCCACAATACGACAACCTTTATTAGACGGGTTCAGAATCTCGGAACCTCACTTGTAGGGAACGTAGTATGTTTGTGTGTTCCTGTGTCCACTTTCTAACTGAAAAGGGATGTTTTATTAGGTCGTAGAAAGGTTTAACACTTTCTGCATAGCATAAAATGCATGTTCTGTCAAAGTTTAGGAATCTTAGTATTGATTGCAAATTTTTAATGATGTTGGAGGTTGGAACAGTGCACATTTTTCTAAAAAGTTAGTTGCCAGGCTGTTCCCTTCACTTGAAAGCTCATATCTCAAACAGAGGGCATTGATATGGGCTATTTTAGATTTTTTTATATCAAATTTGTAGCCTTCAGCAGCGAATCTATGATGGGTCTCACCCTGGTGAAGTGTTCCTCTAAATCATCAACCGCCGGATACATATCATCTTCATTGGACAATGCCTTCACATCCAAACCTTGGATAAACTCATTTACTCTGGGCAAAAACAACCCCAGGCTGTTCTTATACACCTGAGGGAGTCAACAGAACTGAAACTGGGAGCCTAACGTGGATAATGCAGTTAAATACCTGCTTTCAGGTGCTATAATTTGGCACATAAATCCATTCGAGATATAAAGTGTGGTTTTGTATTTTTTCCGGCCAGTGTTATTCATTAATGCAGCACTATGTGCATTTTGTACTCCAAATGTCTTTTTGTATGTGTTTAAATGTCTAAAACCAACCAGTATGAGTTATCAGGTTTTGATACAGGAAGCAAAGGATTGTTCATTGAAGAGGTGCAACTTTCAAACACCCATTTGGAATTCAAGTTGATCTAAGATCTCCCTGACCTTTTTTTTTAGCTTCCTAATTTATTGGATACTGCCTCTGTGCATTCAGAGCAGTTTTCAAAGGAATTATGTGGTGGGTTGAATCCTTATCCCATCCAACATGGTTTTTATATAATGCTGGAGCCAGGGCTACTGCCCATGCCCGTGCATATGTGTGTTTAAAATGAATGGGGAATAGGTTGGAAAATGCCGGTAAAATTACTCTTTTTCCCCTCGGGCAGTCCATACTGAATGCTGGCGGCCAATCTCGTTCAGATAAAAATATGTCATAACCAAACGTCAGGTTCACCCAAAAGAGACCTCTAACTTTCCTGGATTTGTCCTACTCCATCTGGAGTGTTTCAACCATGATGTAATCATTCAAGTACGTTGTCTCCAGAAATTACATCAGGTTCTAGTGAGTTATTGTTACTTCTGCCGCACTGTCCAGCATCGTCAGAGCCCAATCCTCATACCGAATTTGCGCCCTCAGAATTCTGGGTAAGTCAGATCTTTAGAACTGCAACCTTATTTTTTTTTTAACTGTGGCTTTTGCTTTGAATTATCTTCTTTTTTGGAAGTATAGTCGAGCATGCTGCTTGGCACTGGACTTTTTATGCTCTTCCTGTTTGTGTTCTGACCGTCCTTCTCTGTCGGAGTGTTTCAATGAACCCTGAAAGGAACAAGAAGAATGTGTATCAGTATCCTGATACCTGTCAGGTTTCCTAATATCATCCCTATTCCTAAGGGTATACCTCCTTTCGGAGGGCTCCTGTGGAGGAGATCATCCTCCGGATTAAGATCTGTTTCCTTTTCCTTTTTGATTTTCTATTATTGTTCAACTTCTTTTTAGGTGAAGCAGGTGTCCTTTTTAGGACTGCCCATCAGCTGTGGTTTAAATGCTTTGCCATCCAAACTGTCTCTGCCTCATTCTGCATTTGCAGTTTTAATAATTTTGGGTAGTTCGTGTTCCTGTTATAATGGACTAAACTCACTTAGACGTTGGCGGATTGCCACTGATGCTGCCTCCCCTTTAATATTTGCTAATATTACTGCTGATTTCTGGGCGTAATTACCTAGCAATTTCATCCCTGAGTTCAGAGCAGGTTCTGCTCCTTACTCATTTTGTGTTTGCCTTAATACATCTGGTATTACAGCTAATGACAGGATACCATGTGTCGTGGTGTAAATAGCAGAAAAAACTGTAAACCCCAAGTGGTACAGTCCTCTATTTATGGTGTTATCCCATGGGCACGCAGATTGTCAGCATTCTGTGTTTTTTATAAGGGCTAGTATTTGGAAATACGGCTTCTAACTGTGTTATTTTCTGAGCTACCCAGAATGTCATTTCTTCACATTTTGCAGGCTTTTTACCCATTACTTCGTGTTACATTTGTGGTGTAATTTTAGTTGCTGTATTCTGAGTTGGAGTTGTATTTTTTGTAACCATTGCTGGATGGACTGTAAGTGTCCTCATAATGAAATGCGCCAAGTTTCTGTACATTTTTATCAACTCTTTATGAAGTATGAATGAGTTGCCTCCTGGAATTGCTTCAATGTCAGGATGTGCTGCGTAGGCTGCTAATATCGGCCATGTTGCTCCTTCACTTCCGAGCAGACCGAGCCTTACTATGCTTCTTGTATGGGTGAGGGCACCTTTAAACCAGTATAAGTGTTCCTGGTACTTGGGCAGAAATTCAATGTCCTCATACGGACAATATTCCGTGGGTGTTTCATCTTCTGTGTAGTAATGAAATGTTTTTGATCTTGCATTTGCTGCTGGGAATTTAACCCACAAATAAAATACCTCTGTCCTGTATGATTCATGTGCCTCAATCACAAATGCTACTACACCACCCCTAGGTGTCAGACCATGTGCTAGCAGGTTTAGGGAGACTGCATTTCTAACATTTGTGGCAATATGTATTGCGTTTCCATCCTCCTCGTCTTCTGAGAAGGGCAGTGGTTGCTCTAGCGGGTCTATTTCTATGGCCTGGTTAGTCATTGTGTTTTAGAACATGTAATAACTTTTCAAGGAAACTAAGATAAGGTGTTTTGCACAATTTTAGGAACAAATTGTCCTTCAAGCTTGCTTAAGAAACAGCCAATAAATAGGATATCTCGCCTACTCAGCTGAGGCTGAGTTTGTGCCCACCCACTACAGACGTCTCTGGTGTTTGTGAGTAGGGGTCACTGAGAATAGCAGGAGTGAACTACTCAGATTTTTCTGTTAAATAAGTACCCATCCAACATTGGCAGTGTATATAACCTATATAGGATCTATGCGTTTGGACAACCTTAACTGAGGGATTGGTGGCACACTGATTCCGTGCACCCCCACCGGGTATGTTGACCTTTCTGTATAAGCTATCTCACAGTGCCACTGGAATCTCCCCTTATCTGGGAGAGAATAGTTCTTGGCAACCATCAAACATGACAACCCTGATTCCTCACAATCGTGGAATCAAAATACTACCTTTCGCCCAGTCCCACGTGCTCACTTATTTTGTCTCAAAGAGGTACACAGAATAAACAGGCTCAGCGTTTTCAATAAGAATGTATTGAACAGTTTTATTCTATTGTAGAATAGATGAGCTGCAACAACCAGTAGACAGTTGCAGAGATAGATGATTAATAGCATTACGAAGGTAAATGGATGGTACAGCTCTACCATCTTGCAGTAATCATGAATACTGACAAGTATATAAAATACATGATAAAAAGTGCTTACACCTACTATGCCTTCTATCTAGATGTACCTAAGTCTACCTTGTATGTGTGTAGGTGTTCTGCCAATAATCCCTCTAGAATTTAGTCAACCCCATTACCTGAAGTGAGAGACTGTGGGACCCCGTCCTGATCTCGAGTTGGACACTTCGTGAGGGATGTTTAGACCACTGGGAGCTGGAGTGTCTGCATGCAGGAACCTCAGCGTCTCTGGTTAGCGTGTCTGCCGGAAAGTCTTGGTCTCCTCTAGCTATCTTAGCAAGTGGTGTAGTATATATACCCATAGGTCTCCCCAGGGGTCATACTAAGGATGACATTGTGAATTAACTTTGTACTAGATATTATTCAGGAGATGTTAGCCCTGCTGTGCTTCCAAGAAACCTGATGCATAATGTATGAGATTTGATGTAGGGAACATCTGCGTTCTGAATGCAGTGTTGTATCTAGGTAAATGGTCAGTCCCTGTATACCGTTATAAGTGTAATGCAGGGAGGAATATAGGTGAAGGGTTACGATATTACCTGGGCCTATATCAGGGTGCCTATATGGAATATAACACAAGGGGTGAAGTTGTTCCACTTTGGCATTGGGCCACCCCCAAACCTAAAAATAGTCTCTATAGTCTTTCAGTCCTCAAGGTACAGTTTGAGAAGGTTTAACCAGGGTGGGGGCAAAGAGTCCACTACACCCCAGGGAAATTTTGTTAACAAAACAGGGTGGGGCAGGCCACCCAAGTAATGCATCTTGCCGCCACCCAATGACAGTCTCTAGCAGCCTTTCTTTCTTGCAGGCAAGAATCGTGGGATGTTACTCCCAATATATCAACCGTCACACCCTCGGTGGGTTCAAAACCCATTAGACATCAAGGACAATTTTATTTAAAAAGGATTGGAGAGCCCTCCCAGGCCCAAGATCATGCTTACCCCACCACAGCAGTCTTGCTGCTCTCTCTGCAGACAGATTGGCAGGCTTTAAACCTAATCTGTCTTCTGCCCCCATAATAACAAAAAGCATAAGATACTAGGGAAATTAATATTATTTTTCAAAGAAGGCGTGGGGCAGACCACCCAGCCATAAGGTTATGCCTCTGTTACAAAACAGCCCCAGCAGGAATCTTTGCTCCCCCTTGGGTGACAGATTGGAGGAGCTCATTCCCTTCTCCATTCTTCCTCCACATGGGGCAAAAAGCTCACTAGGCACAAGGGAAAAGTGGTAAAAAGAAGGGATAGCGACTGGCCCAGGCATTTTGCCATGTTCTGACCCCAAAAATGGCGAAACAGTCTTTCTGCCCCCTTGGAGGCCGATTGAGGGGTTTACCGCCACACCCACAGATGTATTTTATAAAAAAGAAAATTCTGCACCCACGTAACTGAAAGCTGATTGGATGACTGGTATATTATAAACAAATGTGAAGCTGGCCCTCCTAAAGTTAGGCTGCATACCTTCTCCTAAAGTCCCTAGAGTCTTTTACACCCCTGAGGCTTGGAGCACCTATGTCCCCAAAGCAAACAAAAGAAAATGTGGATTCTTTTCAGTCGAGTTTTACCATATCTGCCAGAAGAGAGGAGATAAAACCCAATTTCCTTTCACTTTCATTGGTGAATGGCTGCACTACACAGGATTTAGATCAGCCGACACACAAGGAACACTTCAAACCCTGAGCAATTCCAAAACATGGAGACATGGGGTAAATTAAGCTGATGTAGCTACTGTGTTAACATTTTTATGGGGAAAAATGTGGAAATGCTAATTGATGAAAACTATGTGGATTCCCACATGTTGCAGAACCTTCCCATACATAAATGTGAGTAAAATAGTTCATTTTAGCAAAAGTGTGAGTTTGCAAAGCTTTATGGGTAAAGAAATGTAATGGGATACATGAATGTGGCACCACCATGGACTCCACTGGGCGTCCAACTTTTGGAAATATATGAGATTAGTACATTTCCCTGGGTGGTGGCCATGTACAGGCCCAAAACACTGCTTTCCATGTCGCCAAATCAGTCGATTTACTATAAGGCAAAAACTCGATATTTCCACACTGCACTTCGAGGTTCCTGTTACAGGCAATAAGCCCAGCCACACAAGCTGGACATTTATTTTTAAAAGTAGAAAAATGGCATTACAAAACAGTAGATAATTTGCTACTTTTGTAAAATTGGCCATCAGGACAAAAAATTACAAATGGAAATATCACTTTTTTCTTTTTTTTTTCACATTTATGTTTGAATGTTATCAACTGTTTCTTTGGAAAAACCATGAGTGGACTACACAAATGACCCATTGTTCTATTCAAAATGTTATCTACGATGGGAAATGTATAGCTTTCTGGGTTCATATATGGTGTTCTGACTGTTTCCACAATAAATAGCAAGTGAGTTGAAACCCCAAAAATACCATTTAGAAAAAGCAAACACTGTGGTTCTTTTATGCATCTCTGGTTGTCAGTGAAAGATGGTGATCTTGGTCCCAAAAACTATTTTGCTGTTAGCATTTTAGAAAAAAAGAAATGCAGTCTTTCACAGCACATTTGCTCTTTTTCCCATAAAATACAAGGTTGTTATATTTTGTCCATTTTCTTGGCTTCCACTAGGGAAATCCACAAACCCCAGGTACCATTAGAATCCCAAAAATGTGGGGAAAACAGGGATGCAAAGTTGTCCTGGATACCTTTTCTAGAAAAAAGGTCATGATCGTTTAAGCATGTAGGGGCAGATTTATGTTGGTAATGCGCCACGTTTGCGTCACGCAACTGCGGCGTAAACGTGGCGCATCCCTACGACCCATTTACAACGTGACGCATCTAGGCAGATGCGTCACGTTGTAAAGCCCTGCGCCACTTGTGGGCGTTCCGGCGCAGGGTGGGCGTTCCGGGGCAGGTGCGCCTCGCACAAGTGGCTGAGTGAAATCTATAAGATTTCACTCAGTCACTTTCATGCCAATGCTGGGTCAAAACCCTGCGCCTGCTTGAAGCAGGCGTAGGTCTTGACGCAGCATTGGTCAGATAGGGCACACCCGAGCCTTGCTGGAGCTGCGTCGCGCTTGCGACGCAACTCCAGCAATGCGCCACCTTTACGGCACGGATGCGTCACGCATCTGTGCCGTTTTTGCCCCATGGTGCGCCGCATTGTAAATGCGGCGCACCATGGGTGGCAGAGCAGCGGCGCAAAATAACTGCCGCAACCCTGGGGATGCGCCAGTTATCATAAATCTGCCCCATAGTGCCCCAAACATCGCAAAGGGCTCAGCACTGGGGGTGGTTATAGCCTCAACAGGTACAGTGTTGAGTTGGGTGTCATTTGTGTCCTTTCACAGAAATACCAATTATATTTCTATTTCACTAAGAGAGTTTAACAATGGCTTGGATTTAATGATATTTAGAGGTTCTTATAATCAATGCCTGTCTGGGATACATAACTATACTAGATAATGTATAATGTATGAAGGTAAATCATGATTTACAAAAAATGTTATGCCATGGAACGTGGCAGATGGATTATGCCCTTTCTGAAGCTGGGAGCATGGCGGCAATGTCGTCCGGCTTTCCTATTTCTACAATTACTGGATAATGTGTATTGTATTGGTATCATGACTGGCCTTTTAAAAAGTATTCGGATATATGATTTAACCACTACTGCCTTACCAACGACTTCCTTAAGCACGAAGGCTAAACCACGAACATTGCTTAACCACTACATTTTTAACTACGAGTTCCTGAAGCACGAACATTTTTCATTTTTCTCATATCCGTTTACACCACTTTGTTATTTAAAATACGCATGCTCAAGCTGTGCCCATCACCGAGCACAATCAAGTAGAGAGTGTTAAGGCTGTGCTTATCTGCGTAAGCACTTAACAAGTGACTAACACAAATACTTCAAACTGCCTTGAAAACATTGTGGCGTACTTCACGATGTGCAGTGCCAGCCTAGCTTTTCAGATCTGCAAGTTAGGTTTTCATATATTCAATTCATCTGTAGCATCAGCTGCATTGCAACGACAACATCAAGAATGCTGTGCTTATCAGCTTAAGCACTCTCAGCTGAATCCCCCTAGCTGTGACATCAATCATTGAACCACGTGTCAAAGTACTGCGTTAAACAAAAGCAATGCAAAAGTAAAATGCCCCCTAGATTTCCACCAGTGAAGTAGGTCTTAGGATACAAACGTTATTAAGCTGTTTCCCTTCAGCGCAAGCACTTCAAATGTGCCAAGGCATCCTGTATTCTTTACAGAATATAAAGGCATATTAGATAACAATCAGCCTCCCTGCTGAGCAACTGCCAGACTCATTCAACGCTCCGGTACGAAACAAAGGTGAAAATGTAATTAAAGGGAGCGAGTGGGTTTTGATGCAGCCCCCAGCCGTGTTAAGTATAAATGTCTAGCTGTGCTTGTAAATACAATAGTGCCATCTACTGACCAATCACGAGTTTTTTTTCGTTGTTGTTTTAAAAAGTCGCTGCTCAAGTAAGTCGTGTTTAAGGATGTCGTGGTTAAGGATGTCGATGTGGTTTAGGATTCGTTGTTCAGGTCAGTCGTTTTTAAAACGTCGTTATTAAGGCTGTTTCCCAAAGTATTCTGAGGAAAAGGAAAACCATTACTTGTTAGTTCTTTTAAATTGTAATATATGCACAGCTGGGATAGCCGTTTATCTATGGAATTTTTAAATGTATATTTTGTATGGATTTGTTTTTTTATCTTCTGCTTTTATGATAATATCTAAATGTCTAAAATCGAATAAAGCATTTTCTGATTTTGATTCTGATTTACAAATAGATACATACCTGTTGCAAATAAGAAAGTGGTGACCCTTTATTGACTTGTCTATGTGATTCTATGATTGACCAGGCATTCTTGTTTGTTTTTCTGTTATGTTAAGCTTTGGGTGCAATTTAAATTATGTTGTTGTAGTGTGTTTAAATCAGGAATTTCTACATTACACCTGTTATGCAGAATTTCTGATATTACACCATTATGCCACTGCATAATTACGCATCATTTGTAGTAAACAAGTAGCACAAATGTGTCATTTGTAGTAAAAATGTATTGCAATCCCACAGAAAAACAGAACGCACGTGGCCGTTGTTGGAGAGCTTTAGCTTTGTTGCACAATTAGTTTTTAGTAAAATGTGTCCTTGCATAATGAATTGAGGCAGAAATGCCTTTTGTACTAAAATGTAGCATAAAATATGGATTTGCATTTCGCGTAATAATGCTGGCTGCATAATTTTGCCAGCATTTTGCATATTACAGGATGTAAATTGCGCAAATACCACACACCAAGTTCTTAATTATAAACAAATACTGGCACAACCAGTCGGTCTGAAAATTCTAATTCATTGTTTAGTGAATCTATCTATGGTACCGAGGATCTGTCAGTGGTTAAATGCAATATTGAGGCAATAGTGAATGAATGAATGCACCAGTGCAAGAATGAATGACAGAGTGCATGGTTGATTTGTTGCATGTAAGGAAGTATTTATTTTCTCTCCCATTGACAGATTCTCACCAAAAAACAAATTCAAAATATAGAACTCAAATGCACCAATCAACAGTGTTGATGGTCTTTCATTTGCAAGTCATCCATACTAGCTTTGATTTCACTTCCAGTACCCTAAAGTAGCCATGGCGATGCATACCACTATACAAACTGCAAATTAAATATAAAATATACATTTTGAATAATGCTATGCTATGCCCATTGTGGGGCAACGATTTGGTCATATGTTTGTGTGTTTGATTATTTCACTGCAAAACAGTGGTTCCTATTATGTCAACTTAGAGCCTCAGGTCTTGCTGTAAAATACAGATTTTCCTAACTAGATTGCTTTAAGGACATAAAAACCAATACCATGCACCAAAGGGGTGGCTTTCAGTAGTGCAGCAGGTGCAGTGGCATTGGGTACCAGAAGCATGAGGGACCCAGTGAACTCCATTTATGGTTGTTCTTTTCTATCTAATCAAATGGTTTGGGGCTGTTTTCCTTCATTGCATTAAGGTGATTGCAGCCTTGCTATGCTGCTGTATCCTCCCATATTATATGAGCTGATTAAATCTACCTTTTCACTTCTGCTGTTTCTTTTATTGCAATATCTTCCACAGCTTACTCTGCCAGTTGACAGAGTGGAGTTTGACTGCTTTGTTCTCCTAATTGAAGTTATGCCTCTTTAATTCCAGGACCTCTAAAGGGTTTTCATATGCATGTGGGCAAATCTAGGTGAAGATAATGTTCATATGGGCTCTGCTGAATTTCATTAGTGTTGGTAAAGGTGTCTCCATTATTTCGTTTTCCCCCAAAGGGTGCATGGGAAATGTACTGTCTACTGCCTAATAAAGTAGGAAAGATAAAGAAAATTATTTGCTTTCTAGTCCCTAATACATGTTATATTTTCATGGCCAAAAAAAACATTTATTTTGGACTACGGCAGTGAAGGCATGTAAATGCTTTACATTTTTACAAATTACATGCATGGCACCAGAATTGCAGATTATCTAATGTTGTATGTCATATCTATATATATAAAAATGAATGTATCGCCAGGAAACTTTGGGAAGTTGTTGAGTACACTCCCGCGAAGGTTTCTGGCATAACATTTAATATCAGCCCACCAGGGCCTTCATAATCTTTTGAATACTGATGTACGCACCAGACAAAAAACCAAAAATCGTGTATCCACAAGCACTCGAATAAATAAATAGAATTAAAACGACACTTTGAAATGTTTTCCATATTAAAATGAAAAAGTTTCAATAAAAATGACACAATGTAAATTGAATGTTATCATAACGAGTTTCCTTGAATTTCCTTTCTTTGGAGATCGCATCAACGCGCAATGGGTAAGCTAGTTATTAAATAAAAGTGGAATGCAATTGGATTTCCAAAGCATTTTTACGTGTGACATCACAAACAAAATTTTACAATACATTCATAACATACCTTTCTTCACCCCGATGAAGTGGACCCTGTTTCAACAAGAAATAAAAGATAATTGTTTACATTAGGCAGTAACCTTTGACTGTTTATTTAAAAATTTTATTTCTATATTTTGGCACGAAGAAAACAGTTTACAATTTAGTCTGTTTGTGTCTTCAATATGTCTTTGCATCAGCCATATACCACAGAAACGTGCCACCTTTTATAGTAGTCATGAAAATGTTTCTGTGGATTTTGTACAAATTGAACTACAATTACTTTCTCATGCATACAATTAAAGTGCCACGTAATAAAATTAATAGATTACAAGCCAATAATATCTAAATGCATCTTATGAAATATTCACAATATTATTATTATTATTATTATTATTATTATTATTATTATTATTATTATTATTATTATTATTATTATTATTATTATTATTATGTATTAACTTTGACTGGACCAAGGCAGAGGTCCTGTCTTGCAGGCTGCTGATGTGGGGGGTAACATCCTCCCAGGACTGGAAGTTCACATCAAAACAGACAGCAGTGATTCATCAAGGAACCTGTTCCCAGAGGAGCTGGCAGACAGGAGGGCAGAGAGGAATCACACATGTTAGAGGAGAGAATACAAACTGCTTCAGACTGTAATTGCACTCCTTGCACATGTTTTTTTATTCTTTGAGCACCTGTTTAACAACTTATTGAGCACTTTGTTGCCAAACTTGTGGGGAACATGTACTGACCGGTTGTCTGCATGCAGGGAGGAAATTGTCTACACCCATTGACCTCGCTGATTTGATATGGTGGAACCATTCAGGAGAGGAAGGTCAAAGCATGTGTGAGCTCAAAGGCTATTTCATGATGGCATGGGTGCAGACACCAATAACAGAAGCTGCACTGGCTTCAGATCGTAATTGCGCTCCTTGCATGTCTTGTAATACTTAAAGCACCTTAGTAACAACCAATTGAGCAATTTTTCGACAAACTTGTTGGGAACCTTTACTGACCTGTTGTTCACGTGCTGGGGGAATTGTCTACGGCTATTGACTTTGCTGGTTGGATATGGAGTACCAGTCAGGAGAGAAAGGGGTGGAGCCTGTTAGAGCTCACAGTCTATTATATGTCAGCAGCCGCCGAGGTGCTGATGGCGCAGCAGAGGCAAGCCCATCTGCACTCATCCGCTCCCAGCCAGGGCCAAGGGCCAGTTGCATAGCCATTTCTTTTCTTACTCCTCAGAGGCCCTTAAAAAGCGGTACTCAAATAAACTATCAATTAGCCCCCTTATACTCTGGCTGAGCTGCCTAAGCTAGACCTTCTAAATGATTGTTCCTTCAGATTTGATTAAACCGACTGAATCCATCATGGGTTCATCTTTGAAACCCACGCCTCCGAAACCTAAAATGGATGAAATCAGAATCAAGTACCTCAACACCAAGTCCATGGTGATGCACAGAACTGAATGTTTCACTTACTTGACTCTGAATCCCATGACAGTTTATTGTTAACAGAAATCTGGCTAACAGACGACACATCCCTGGACAACCTAATGGCTTGTCTAGAAGGTTATTACCCTATCCAAATAAACTGGCCAACAGGCAAAATAGGGGTAGAAGTGGCCTCTGTATTTATGAAACATCTTAGGTTCTCCAGCCTTGTACCATTTGTTATCCCTACAGTCAACTGCCTTTTGATTAAGCTTAACTCTCCAACTTCTCCCCTCGTTTTCTTGGTGGTGTATAGGCCCCAAGCTATATGCAACACTTCCCACAACTCCTTACAGAATCCATGTCCCCTTTAGTCCTCACAATGAAAAATCTTTCAATAGGCAACCTAAACAACTGGGAAAATGAGGAAGCGGAAGGACACACATCAACAGAGCTCTCTGACCTGCTAAGCAACCTAAATCAATTACAGAATAAGTTCTCATCCATTCACATGAAAGGCTTCATGTTAGATAAGGTATGGTCCATTATCCTATCAGTAGACAATATCACAGCCTCTCCATGTGCATGGTCAGATCATCACTTAATTTAATTTTCACTACTAGGTTTCACCACCCCAAAAGCTTCCCCTTGTCCTGGACTTCTTTGCAAGAATTGGTCCAGAGTAGATATTGACTCATTTCTTGAATCACTAACGACCAGTCTGCACATCCCATATGACAGTATAGATCATCATGTGGAAGATATCTCCAACTGGCTAACAGAAGCTAGTAACATACATGCCCCCCTCTAAATATCCAAACACACCTAAATGTTTTATGGGATGATTTAAAAACAGCAAGAACTGCACTCCACCATGTAGAACCAAAATGGCAGAACAGTTATTTGATAGATGATAAGAAGTCTACTCCTCACGCCTTTAAGAATATAAACAATTAATTAGGCACACTAAGCCTGCCTTCTATTCCTATAAAACATAATTATAGTCTCCTTAAATAAGTGTAAGGAAATGTTTAGTATAGTCTCTGAATTGTCCAATCCTGATAGGGTGGCCATCCCTATCCAACTGACACAGAACCTGGGTGATACTCTTATTTCCTTCTTCATTCAGAAGATTAATACAATAAAAGATAGCATTAGTGCTAGTCCCTCTTCTAATGTGATACCTGCTGAAGATAGTAACCCACTGAAACTATCCAAATTTACCATTATAAGCAACAACAACCTCTTGAACTTGTACTTAAAAGTTAAGTCGGACTCCCCCAAATGATACTTAATCTTAAAAATGGTCTTCTTATATTACGCTGAAATAGCCATTTCCTTCTTCCACCGGTCCCTTAGCCTAGGCATGGTACCCAACATTCTCAATGAAGCCTTAGTCGTTCTGCTCCAAAAGAAAATGTGCGAGGACCCACTTACCTTGAAAAACTACAGGCCAATTTCACTGCTACTTAGCGCAAGTGCTAGAGGCACATGTCACAAGGCACCTCTTCTCGTTTGCAGAGGAATTCAACTTCCTTAACCCTCATCAGGCAGGAGTCCGGTCCGCCCATTCAAAGGATGCAATCCTGCGTTCAGTCATAGACAACATGCGGGAAGTAACTGAAAGAGGCACTACCCAGACATTGGCCCTTCTTGACCTGTCCACAGCCTTCAACATGGTCAACCATAAACTTCTGATCTGTTGTGTCAGGGCTGCAGGTCTACAGGACTTAGCCCTGGGTTAAATCCTTTTTAACGGACTGCTCGCAATCAAGTGCGGTTAACCTGTGGAGTATCTCAGGAACCTTTCTGTCCTGCCATCTTTTTAATCTGTTCATTCATCTACTAGTGCATTCCTTAAAGGAAATGCAATGTAGCGTCTATAACTATTCGAAGGATATACACCTGTTATTTGCCATCAATCGCTCTCTTGTATCCATGGAAGTCTTTCAAAACACCATGTTTTTCATCTGAGATTGGATGGATAGCAACCAACTAAAACTCAACTCTGATAAGACAGAGATTGTCATCACTCATAATACATTTGACGTGTGGAATCCCTCTTTCTGACCCCTATGATGAGGAAACGTCCATAGTCCAAGAACTCTGCAAAGACTCTCAGAGTTATCATTGATAAGAACCTCTCCATTAAACCTCAATGAGGAGTGATCATGTTGTTCCATTTTGTACAGTTGCAATCAATTTAAAAGAGTTGCAAATTCCTCACATTAGGAGTCTTGATTGACGTCATTATGGCCCTAGTCGTCACTAGGTTAGACTATGCTAATTCTCCCTATCTTGGCCTCCTTAAAGGCCTTAAACGAAGATTTTAACTGGGTAAAAACCAGGCAGCCAGCTAATCTGTCAACAGCCTAGGTGCGGCCACATCACCCCCTGTTGAGAAAGCGTCACTGGTTACCAGTAGAATAACGTTTTTTATTTTTAAGATGTGCTGAATCATTTTCATCTCTCTTCATGGCATAAGCCCTGCTTTAATGGCATCCAGAATCAAAAAATGCATTGCCATTCGCAACCTAAGGTCCTCTCACATGAATCTCATTACAATTCCCTAACTTAAAAAGAAGAAATTGGGGGCCTCCAGATTATCTGTTCTTGCCCCTTTTATCTGGAACTCTCTTCCCCCAAAACGGAGATCTACCACCAACTACATAGGATTTCAGAAACTTCTGAAGACTTGGCTCTTCAGACAAGCCTATGACAACGCATTTGCAATCAGTGTGCTGTCTCTGCTGCCCAGCGTCAAGAAACCTACCCAATGAGAAAGCACTTTATGAAACCTAGTAACACAACATTACAAACTACAATTGGATCGTGCCAAATTAGACAAAGAGCAGGCCCTTGCTAAATTGGAAAAAGAGCAGGCTCTTGAGGAGAAAGAGCTGACCATGAAAGAAAGAAAAATGGCAGATGAGCTCAGCATGAGGGAGACAGATATCAGCGCCCTGACAGAGGGGTCCAGCAACAGCACAGGTTAGCATACCTTCAGTTTACATGGTGAGTAGAGAGGCAGTACCACAAAGGATGTGGTGCCCAATTATGTGGTGTGGTGACGTAGACAACCTTTGAAGTGACTCTGAGAATGCACAAGGTCCCAGACGAGTTATGGGGTAGTAGTTTGTGGAGGTATGTGTGCACAGTGGGGAAGTACACATTTCTTAGGGGACCAGACATGCTACACTGTAAAGACGGCCATCCTAGTCAGCAAGTTTGGACTGACTCATGAGAGATGTAGGCTTAGATTCAGGGGCAGCTTCAAGATCACCTCACAAACATGGGTGGATTTCTTGGATAATGCCAGCAAGACTTTGAAGTGCTGGATATGGGACAGCAAGGTTGATGATTATTCAGGGCTGTATGACTTGATTTTGAAGGAGCACATGTTTGATATTTGTTTTGCAGAACTGATCCAACACCTTTCTAAAAGCAAGTTAACTGATCCCAGGAAACTTGTTGAGGACCTCTAGGTCCGCATCAGTGTGTCCAAGAAGGCATCTGAGGGGACACTCAAAAGGCTGGTCAGGGCTCCTACCAGACGAAGGAGGGGGAGAGAAAAAGACTGAGTTCTCAAAAGACTCCCAAAACAACTCACTGGGAAAAGGCTCTGGTTTTTATTACGAATCTGGCCACCAGAAGAAAAAAAATACCCTGACGAAGGTCAGCATTCCAAGCGCATTAGGTGCTATGAGTGCTTGGAGTATGGGCACTACAAGGGGGATCCCAAGTGTACAAAAGGAACACCACCTCCCATTGGAGGAAATAACTCAGGGATGGCCAGTGTAGTGCTGGGGGAGGAGCTGGTCCCAGTTAAAGGAGTGAGTTTAGTGGGGTTACCCTAGTGTTCCTGGGTGACAGTGAGATAGTCCCTAGGATTCATGCACCCTAAACAACACTAGGAATAGGCAATGAGTCACCATCAATTCCAAGGTGTTGAGGCTCAGAGGGATACACCTGCCAGCATGACTATGGTAAGTATTCAGCTGGTGTCTCCAGAGCAAGTAATTTCTTATGCATTCCACCAAGATGTGGTGGCTGACAACAGACAGAGTAGCTATTTAGTAACCCTTGTTCTCTTTGAGTGGGGGAAGTTACAGGTCTTCTGAAAGTTGCTCTTCGCTCTGCCAAACCTGTGGACTGTTTGTTGGGTAATGACCTTAAGCACATATCTGAAGGTATGTGGAGCTCAAGGCTCATGTGGAGATGTTAGATTTCTTGATTGGATCTGGGCACTGACAAGGTCTATAGCAGCCCAGGATGGAAGAAATAAAGAGCTAAAGAATGGAACAATGGCCCAGCCAGCTAAAAAAAAGAAGGATGGTAGCGCGACTGGTAGACATGTCCTTGAGCGTCTTCCCAGTAAGGTGGATGGGGCACTCACTTGGCACCCCAGAGCCCACTAAGGAGGGCACTGCTTTCCTTTGTGACCTGCCTACAATATCTGGATGTCATATAGAAGGAGAACCCACAAAGGAGTAGTTCTGTAGGGCACAGAGGGAGTGTTCAACCCTTAAGGACATGAGGAAAAAGTCTGAAGCCCCAATGCTACAGGGACTTCCTACTGGATTGATCTCATTGGATCCCCCTTGCAGGACACTTGTGCCAAGACAAGACCTTTGCAAGGCTTGTCCCACATTTATTTTGGCCCAAGATTAGGGCATCCTCAGATGCATTCAGCAGGACCTTTGTAACCACCAGGCTAGTGGGAAGACAGGACAAAGGTTTAAAGCCCACTTTAACCCCCTGCCAGTAATTAGCACACCCTTTGAGAAGGTGGATATTTACATTGTAGGGCCTATAGCTCCTCAGACTGCTTCAGGCAACATGTTCATTAACCAGTTGCATCAACAGGGGCAGAAAACGTCATGTTTGAGTATATGTAGTCAATGTGGAAGGAATGCGAACTAACTTACATGTTCTCCACTCTTTTCCTTCCACAAACCAATGAGTTGTTGAGAGATTCAACACTACCCTGAAAGTAATGATTAGAGGCCTACATTAGGCCCTGAGGAATAAGTAGAATATCCTCTTACCATGCCGGTGTTTGCCTATAGGTAGGTACCACAGAAGGGAGTGGGCTTCAAGCTCTTTGATCTTCTGTATGAGTACCCAGTTAGAGGACCATGTAGTCTGGTGAAGGAGGGGTGGAAGCAAGGTCTCAGAGAGACACCCATGGATTTAGTGAGCTACATGCTGGCCTTCAGAAGACAGATGGCTAAGTTGTGGAAGCAAGTGTCTGACAACTTTGAAGCCAGTTAGGCTGTGATGAAATAGTGGTATAACCAAAACTCTACCACTGTAGAATTAAGACCTGGCCAGACAGTGTGAGTGATGGTACCCGTGGAACCCAGGGCCCTTATCGACCAATGGACTGGGCCCTACAAGGTGTTTGAAAAGAAGGGTAAGGCTACCTACCGGGTGAACCTTAAGACCTCCGGGTACCCCCACTATGTGCTTGACTTCAATTGTCTCAAACCCCGCTTTGAGAGTTCTGAGATTACCATGCTGTTGGTGCCCAATGGAGAAGAGGAAGAGGAGAGTGAACCTCTTCCTGACATCTTGGACTACAAGGAGAAACAAAGAGTAATCCTTTCCTCTTGGCGTTTTTCAAACGCCAAGAGTACTGACATAACAAACAAAGTGTCCCCGAAGGACAGAGGTACCAAGTCCAGCCCTGATGAAAAACCCTAGAAATTAATATCGGGTTTGGAAATGCGTCGGATGTTTCATAGATTCTCGTATTATCCACAAAGGGCCATTAGAACAAGAGTGTGCATCAAAGTGGTGGAACCGTACAATAAAGTTATATTCCTTAAAACATTGTCCCTTGTGAGAACAGTCCCAAAACACATTGAGTATATGAGATAGGACTGTTAGGATAAAAAGTACTGGTGTACTATCGTAATGTATATTTTAACTGTATTCAATTGTGCATGATTAACTTGTTATATATGTATGGTGTATATATTATTTGTGAACAATTGTCTATGACTAATAAATGTTATTGTAGTGTGTCAAACTTGGACATTTTGAAAGCCACAGTTGTTCAACAAACATTTTTTGATGATCAATACGTCAGTGCCTACGTATAAACTTATCAAGGCACTTGGGGGCATATTATCAAGCAGGGCAATAGGCAATTATCGCCGCTTTAGCGCCGTTTTCAGCCGCTAATTCTATCGCCCTATTAGCAAGCTGTCGCTAACTGATGTTAGCGACAGCTTTTAGGCGATAGCGAGCGGTTTGGGGTCCGCTTTGCATGTCAGCAATGTTTATCGTTAATGACATGCAAAGTGGGTGTACCCAAACCATTAGCGACTGAAAGCAGTCGCTAAAGTCGCTATCGCCTATCAGCAAGGCAGGCGTAGCGATGGAAATATTTGCGCTAAGTGTGAATATCTTCAAATACTAACACCTGCCCAGACCAGTTCCTAGCCATGTTATCCAATGGGAGGTGGATAACTTGGCTAAGAGCATTTCATCGCTAATGCGTGAATATTACAGTATTCTCTGCGATATTCACGCATTTCGCCGCTATCGCTGGATATTTTAGCACAATGGAGAAAAAAGTTGCTAATAGCATGTTTTCTCGGCTAACATATCCAGCAATAGGCAGTGATAAAAAAATGCGCTAAGCGCATTTTGCGATAAATATCGCTATTCCTTGGTAATATGCCCCATAGTCTGCTTAAAATAAAGAGCAGCTCAAATAAAACCGAGACCGAGTTATTGTTCTGTGATTAGACTAGTGAGGTTGCAGCACTGGTTGTGCCATCCACACAAGTTGCCTTTCAAACCTGTCTCAGGCAGGACATTGCAAGGCCTGTGTGTGTGGGTTTACTGCAACTTCGATTTTGCATTCAAAACCTCTTGCCAATCCTTTAACTCCCATTTTTATTACACATAGATCACTCCTTAGGTAGGCCCTAGGTAGCCCTAAGGGCAGGGTCCTGTGTAAGTAAAAGGTAGGGCATGGGAGGAACTGGCCTGACAGTTCAGGCTGGACTGTTCCCATGAGGAGAATGGCCAAGACTGATTTGCATATTGCTGGGTCCAAACTGGGGTGACATGCTGAGCAAAAGAATTATGGATTTAACTCAGATCTCTTGAGTGGGGGGCGAATGTTTGAAAAGTATCAGCACTTCATTCATCATCTTGCTAGTGCTTACTTTAAGATAGTAGACATTTCTCTACTCTTAGCCTTGCTGTGTCAGCCTGCAGTCTGTCTCCAAAGCACATCTGGGCTGGGTGACAGCTACACTTTGTTCATTACCTCTAGACAGCCACAACCCCAGCAAAGGTGGGTGTGATAGAGCAGTCATCAGCATTCAACTACAACTGATGGCCTTCCTGAGCTAGAATATTCTAAATAGGCTGTGTCCTGTCCCAACACAAAGGACTAATTAACCCCCACAGATAGCCAGGCAGCTAAGACGGGGATGAAAGGGGAGCTGTACACTTCAAAGAGCGGCTTTGAAGGCACCCCACTCTTCAAAGGCAGATTTGGGTATAACTACTGGGGCTCTGACCCTACCAAATCAGTACACTGCTGGAACTGGGAAGACATCTGCTGGAGTAAAGACTGCTGTGCTCTAAGGATTCCAACTTTGCCTTGACTGACTGTTCTAATGAACTGCTTCTCTGCTTTGCCAAGCTTCCTTGCTGGCTGCTGATATCTGTCCTGCTGAGGACAAGGACTGGACTCATCTTACTTAATCTTAGAGTTACTCCAATATTTTTCTGGCTTGCCTCCTGTTTTTAGAAGTCTCAGGAACACAAAGGACTTCCTACAATCCTGCTGGTACTGTTGTACTCTGCCATCTGTGAGTCCTACCCTGCCCAAGGTGCCCCCTCCAGTCCTGAGTCTCAGAAGTGGACTCTGCTGCTGTTTTGATACAAATCCGATGTATCGTCACCTTTGCACCAATTTTAACCAAAGCATCATCTTTTGATGCCACAGCAGAGTTTGTTAGATGACAATGGTTCTACAGCCTGTGTAGCCCGGCAACGATGATCTGTGCGGCTCGGCGCCGACGCACTGCTTGCATCTCAAAGGAACGATCAGACTGGGTGGAAAAGATCAACACGTCAATACTGTGCTCTAGCCAAGGTACTTTTTCAGAAGGACCTGCATGAGTCTCATAGCCAGCCTGCCTTCCATCATGGTCAGTCTGAACGTTGAATTTACCCCGTCCCCTCGCGACCTCATGTAACCTTTTAGCTCGGTTGACTTCAAAGCACTGTTTTTGCATTTATTCTTTAAAAATTTAAAAAAAACAGAAAATGGCTCCGCACTCAAATGCTAAACTACAAAATAATGGAAATTTGTCTCCAAAATTGAAATCCCAAGTTTTTACAATATGCAATACCACATGTAAATGTCAACAATTAAATGCACATAACGCTAACATTGCATCTCCCAAATAAATCACGTTGCCAGTCAAGATACTGAGAAAGTGTTCTCCTGTTATTCTGTTTTTTTTCAAGTTTTCTTTCATAAAAAACACAGCACAGAATTGATAGCCGACACGGCGCGTTTCGTCCCACATGGGACTTATTCAAGGCTTTAACGTGTTTAAGATATGACACAGAGACGCTTTATATCAGGCTTACTGTGGCAGGGACTTATTTTGAAAGATAATTGTAATGACCACGTTGAAATAGCAATTCCATACCAGGCAAGAAGAAACCATCTTCTCTGACTTACTGAGGCTCTCCACCTTGAAAATCAAAATTGCAGAAGGCAGGAGAGGACATCGAGGTCCGAATACGACTCTCATGAGAGAGAAATCTAAAAACATTCTCTCTCAAAATATAAAGGCCCACTTATCAAAGTAAAGACTACTTCTTTACCCACCAAATTGAATCATCCAACAACTCAGCGAGAGAGTTATTTCAGGTAATAAGCAAGTTAACTAAACTACCTGAGATAAATAGGATCCACAATAGCCTTTTGACAAAGTTGGTAAAATTTATAACCTATTAACTTCATCCACTCTTGGTGATTCCAGCAAGAAATCTCTAATTGTAAATGATCTTAGCAATGATTCGAACATTTTGAGTAGTAGCACCCTAATCAGCCTTAGTGAATTTACACCCACTATCCACACAGCAGTTCTCAATCTCATCCAGTCTACCAAATCTGGATCTCCTTGTGACCATTGCTCCCCCTTCATTCCTAAGCAGATTCTTGAACCCATTGCTCTTTATCTGTCCAACATCTTGATTGAGATGTTTGCTATTGGAATTTTCCTCACCATTTGGGAGAAGGCTGCTATCCTTTAATAAAAAAAACAATTTGTACCCAGCAAACCCAACCAACTACCATCCTGTTTCAAGCCTGTCCTTTCCAGTGAAGTTAGTAGAACAATGATAAACACTCCCAGCTGGCGCAATTCATCCAATCATCTATTAGATTACCCTCAATCTGGTTTTAGGGCTGAGCACAGCACAGAGACCACACTATTGAAAGCTACCTACGAGTTAAGAACTTACTTTGAAGAGGGAGTGAGGAAGGCAGACTGTTCTCATGCTTCTTGACTTATTGGCAGCCTTCAATACAGTGGATCATTGTACAATGATCCACTGCCTTGAACATCTTGGCATCAATACCAGAGCTAGAGCTCTGGTAGGGTCTGTCTTGAAAGGCAGAGAACACTCTGTGATGCTGCAGAATTTTACCTCCAAACCGTTCTTCCTTCCTTGTGGGGTCCCGCAAGGGTCCTCACTTAGTCCTCTACTCTTCAACATATATCACTGAAGTAGCCTCTCTCATCAGGTCCTTTGGTTTCTCGCCCATGTCCTACACAAATGACACACAAATTGTGTTGTCTGCCTCTAATAATGTTAATTATACAAACCTTCAACTCCACAAAACTTTGTGAGAGCTATTAACACTGGATGGGCAAGCATTGCCTTAAATGGAACTCGGACAAAACTGAGGTTATCCTCTCTGGTATTAACTCACAATACAGGTACCCTACCTATAGGCCTTCACAATTGGTACCTAGTCCCATGCCCTTGATCAAGCACTGTCTCCTTTTTTTCTGTCTCTCACACTACTTTCTCTCTTCTTCCTATACCCTTATTTTCTCTAAATTCCCCAACCGCTATTAATCTCCTGCATAGGTCTACTTCACATTCATAAAACCAGTCTCCACTTCTCAGAGCTATTAATGTCTCCTAATTTTCCTAAGCAAATTTTTACGACCTACCACAGATTAAGCCTCTCATATGCAAATGTAAATAAAAAATCCGAAATAAAAATTGCAACCATATATCATTATTGGTATATTTTTAACTGAAAGCTATTTGGGCATGGGAAACATTAAAATATGCCCCTCGCCAGAAGTTATTTGAACCACAGCACAATGGAACACCCCTCCTTAAAACATTCCAGTACACGCTACCTCAGTGCAGGGGGCTGTTTGGGAAATCAGCCCTCATGGCTTGCTCCCCTAATGTGGAAGCATCGAGTGGCGTAAGAAACCATGGGCATGTGAGTCTCTGTAGTACGTTGCAAAATAGGGTAATATTGGCCTCGGAGTAATTGAGAAATGCTTATCCAAGTCTAGTAAAGTGTATGTGATCTTCTCCATTCCCAATATATATCAGAGAATGTTACTTAAAATGTGAATCTGCAGGACAATTTATGTAACCTTTTTGGACAGCTACATCTGTTTGGCTGACAAGAGTGATACATTGGACAGGTAGGTAGTGTGCTGTATTCTATTCTTCCAACTACATATATACATATATAGATTTAAGTAGCAGTCTTTATCCATTGTATTTTTACATCAGTGATTCAAATTTTGCTTCCACCCGCCAACTAATACAGCCTAGCGCAGAGTTACAAAAAAAATACACTTTTGCCACTTGCTCTTGAGCAGTAAAGAACAGCATTTTTTCCTGATCACATGGACATGTCTTCCTAAAAAAAGAGCAATAAGCTTCAGGGCTGATAGGCCAATACTTTAATCTGCCAAAATAGTTTTCGTTTTGCCCTTAATCCTTTTTGTTTGTATTATTCATACTTGTGTAAACTATATCTTCAATGTACTGTATTTCAAAGCCAATACTACTTGATATATTTACCAAAATAAGAATCCTATCTTCCTACGATGTACATCAAAACTTTAAAACGTTTCTACACCTATTGTACTCTCAGCTGTGTGCTACGAGGCAGTCGCGCTGTTCTATCAACATGATATGCAAGTTTTAATTGATTTTTTCATTTGATTACAGGCATATGGATATAACATTTAGACAGCACAGTTTTTTTCATTAGTTTTTGTGGCCAATGCTTGCAATAAAAATGAAAAACAAAATGCAGTCCTCACATCCACTTGCCAAACCTAGACCTATTGACCCTACTAATGCGTGTTCATCAGTGATGTCTTGAGTTATGTCACTGACAATGTCATGAGTTATGTAATATGTGACGTCATCAGCGGTGCATTGCGGGTGCACGAGTTATAGTTAGCTGAACTAACTATAACAGGGGAATTTCAATGGTTTTTTCAGTTAATTTTTAAGGTTTTTTAAATGCTAATTCCTAACTATAACGTGTGTGAAACCTATGGGTTTTCTAGTGAATTTCAAAGGTTTTGTAAATGATATTTGTTAAATGTATTAAATATTATATTTCTTTCTTTTTGTACTAATTTTCAAAATTTTTATTATAACTATTTATATATTTTTTATTTTTTATTTATATTTCATATTTTAATGTAAAATAATAACAAAACTAAATTCACAAATATTTTTTTTATTAATACATTTTTTTCTCCAATATATTAAAATGAAATTCTATATAATTCCTTTTTCTTTTTTTTTGTTGGGGATATTCGCACCGTACGCGTACGGTGATCGCACTGTCCTTTATATGGTAAATCGTACTCAGCACGTACACGCGCATACGTCACGATTACGTTTTGACGTTACGCGGCGCATCAGCGATTTCACATGACGTCATGTTCGCTTGTACGGCGCCCCGTACGTGTACCCCACAAAGTTTTATAATGTTTAAAAACGATATATTTATGTATTTAATGTACATTTTAAAGGTAGACATTATCTGGGATAATCATGAAAATATATATTTTTTAATAATCGTATATTACTTTGAAAAGCAATTACGCAAATCGCGTCAGTACATCGTACGTACTCGCATCATAAGTGCACCGTAAACGCAGCGTAAGAGCTCCGTAAGCGCACCGTAAGAGTACGCACAGTCATGTGACTTTAAAAGAAGAGATTTCATTGGTTCATAACACTTCCTACTCCACCTGTTGAAAGACCCCTCCCATTTTGATCATTCTACTTGGACTTTCTCAGGAGCAGCATCTATTCTGGGGAGTCCTTTAGAATCCAAATCTCTAAAATGTCTGGTCTTCCTCAAACTCCATCTCACCATTCCACTGATGAAGATTTTGTGAATGAGCCTCCTCAGAAAAAGAGGAAATAAGCTTTTATCTGCAAAATTGTACTTTTCTTGAGGGACTAAAGAAGGTGAATGCACCAAAAGTAACGTGCAAAATAAGTGACGTTTCTCTATCCAGAGGTGACCCGTGTAAAAAGTACACATTCCGTACTGCGAGCATGGATCGCCATGTAAAAAACTTGCATCCTAACAACTATGCAAGGGTGGCAACTCGAAGCTTCCAAGACAATCCTCCACCTGCAGTGGCTAGCACCTCAACTGCACCACCACCTCCTCCATGCAGTCCACAACTCATAATTGTGCTACAGTTTTCAAAACTCATTTTTCATTGCAAATACTGCAAAGTGTTACTTTGCTCTGGTGAGCAATCTGTTGACCTAATTGTAAAGAGGCAAGAAGAGCACCGTTGCCCAAACAAATATATATTTTTAAACTCTTTCGTTCCTGTTCCACAGTTTTTTTGTTTAAAAAATTCAATTCTTTTGGTTTAAAAAAAAATAAACACTGTTCAAAAAATACAAAAAAAATACAAAACAAAAAAGACAAAAAAAAGTTATTTTCAGAACTACCTTCAGTGGTCAAAAAAAGAACTATATTTCTATGTTAGTGTGTAAAAGTTTGTCAGAATGAATGTGTAGGTAATTAATGAATGAATTAATACATTAGTAGTGTATGGTGAATGTGAAAGTGCAGAACTATAAGGAAGTGCTACAGCGTAAATCTATAGGGTGTTTATCTATAGTATACTGTAGTACCTCCGAAGCACTTGAATGTAACATATGCACATAAATATGTTACAAGACTATGCTTCAATATGGCCGGGATGCCCGCCACCCCCTCCCAACACATATCCCCAAGGATGGGAAGTCGGACAATAGTTGAACTTTTGGAAGACGGGAGGGAGTCACCCTCCCGGCCGTATTTATTAAAATATGAAACAAAATTTAAAACATTAAATAAAAGTTTCATCATTATGCATTATGTACAATTTGTCATTTATTACATTTCGATGCAGTCATGTACGTTTGGCTAACATCCTGAAAACACTCTAATTCAAATTGTACATCCTAGCATTAAGGCCAACAGCAAGGTCTTAACCGGTGTCAGATCCCTACTACCAAACTCCCGCCCTCACTGTGTGAGCGGCGCATGCGCAGAGGGCTCTACCCTCATTTCCAACTGTAACTTCCCTTGTCGTGGTGGGGGCCCCCTTTCTACTCGACGCCATCTTAAGGGTCGTCCGAGTTCCCGTATGAGGTCTCTGTAGGAAGGACAGCGTGGACTCTCCCCCCCAACCCCACACTCTCTATCCGCCGTCGCGGATATCCGGCCCCCGGGAAATTAGTAAGGAGGGGCATATAACCGCCTCCCCCCCTGGGAGGGGCCCATGGCCATCACCCCCTAGGCGCCCCATCATTAGTGGGTGCCGCCTCCCCGTGGAAGGGGCCAATGGCCGTCTTCCCCCGGGCGCTCCCATCCTTTGTGGGTGGCGCCCCACTCTAGGGACCTTGAAATCTGCTCACCGATCATGACCTTACTGCCACAGACCGGATAGTTGACCGACTATCCGGTCCCCCCAACTCCTCCTATAGGCCATGCTTCCTCAAACCTCTTAGCCATGCAACAAAGTCTCCTATGAGTAAATCATTCCCCTCCCTGGACAGGTGAACCCCATCGTTCAGATACATATGGTCACCCCGGATACACCCATGAGGAATGACATGCAACTGTGCAGAACGGAACAATCTACCAATCTTATTATTGACCCGTTTAACTGAATGGTTCAGAGCTGACACCGAAAGGCCCCCCTGCCACCTCCTTCTAGGGATCATGTGGGACCAGGGAATCGTGCACCCCGGGACTCTTTTAGCCAACCAGCTAACAGCCGACAAGACTCGTTCAAGTAACACACATCTACCCAGTGTCACCAAGTCGTTGCCTCCCAGGTGTACTATGACTACAGATGGCGGTGACCTATGCCGCCCTAAAAGTCCCTTGAAAAAGGACTCAAATTTGTCCAAAACGAGCCCACCTTTCCCATGGAAAGCCACTCTGAACCCGTATTCCCCAGGTGCGTGAATCGCGTCACCTTCCTTGAATACGTCACCGGCGCGCCTCACGTATAAGTGGCCCACGACCCATACCATCCTCTCTCCAGTCGGTGATCTCTGACCGCTGGTCTCTTGATGCAGGGTCGACCTCCAATTCCGCCCTGCATGGCAGGCTCGCGAAACTGCAAAGTAAACAAAAGACAGAAAACGTGAGTGCATGTCAATTGATCACTTACAACATGTGCAAACACACATACCTTTTGAAGCAATTCGAGGACCAACGGCCCAATTGTTTCACTTCCTCAGCACTCTGACCCCTGGCTGTAGCCTCAGTAGCAGCCCCTATCCTGAAGGAGTGGGTCCCAAAATCGCACGGGTCCATGCCCGCGTCAGCGATTGCCAGTGCTAGCACCCTCTGAAACTGAAATCTCGTCAGTGGGGTGCAATCCTTGTGTCGGAGCAAGCTCCCCCCCCAAGCGGCCGCTCTTAGCGCCAAATAGTCCTCCACACACTTCAACGGGCAGACGGGGGACCCACGGCTGCGCTGCATGACAACACTATCTCCCATAGCCCCCTGGTCAGTCTTGGACCTGGCTATCATGATTACCATTGAATCACCCCTTATCTGGATGTGATCCCTGCACAAACCTCCCTCCATATCTCTCTTGTTCTTTGCGACAAGTTCGCTCACCCTCATGGCCCCATGAAATGCCAATGTGAACGCTGCCCGGAACAGAACTGCTTCGTAATGGGAGGAACACGTCTCATCCAGCTTTGCTAAAAGCAGAGACAGTCTGTCTAAGCCAATCGGGTGCCTCGTATCTTTCTTGCAACCCTCAAGGCGCTGCCAGCCGCAAAGGGCCTTCTTCACCAAAAAAGAACCTGTAGGGTCTTTTATGCCGTGTACCTGAGCCATGAAGGAAATGGCCGCCCTATGCCTACCGGCCGTTGCCACTGATCGGCCCTCCCTGTGTAGTGCAACCAGGTACCCCAGGAAGGATTCCTCCTGACCCCAATTCTGACTCCCCGTGGGACCTAAATATGTGCAATAGGAACGAAACGCTCCTTCGTATGCTCTCCTTGTCCTGGGGGCTAGACTCGCTGCCACGAGGTCTTGTAATCCGAGGCACCGATTAGCCACATTGCTTCTGGGAATGGTGCTGCCTCTAGGTCTGCTGTGGGCAGATAACCCCTGAATGCCTGTATATGTGAACGAGAGAGTGCATCAGCCGCATGATTCAGTACACCTGGCACATGTTTCGCCCTGAACAGTACATTTAATCTCATGCAAAGCAGCACAATCTCTTTCAACAATCTCAAGATCATTTTGCAGCGTGCTGCCTGTTGGTTAATGCAATCAACAACAGTCATATTGTCGGACCAAAACACCACTGAGCGGCCCCTGAAGTCGTCCGCCCATGTCATCAGAGCAACCCAGATGGGGAATAACTCCAGGAACCCAATGTTACCTGTGAGACCGTCGGAGTGCCACCATGTTGGCCATGTTTGTGCCGACCATCGATCACCTAATATGGCGCCAAAACCCACGCTCCCTGCCGTATCGGTCCATAGACCTAATTCCTCCGAAGACTCTGGCGGGGAGCTCCAGACGACTCGACCGTTGAAGTCTGCCAGAAATGCCAACCAAATACGCATATCCTGGCGAACCTCTCCAGACAGTCT